>NC_066838.1:19918742-21118742 GCF_001640805.2 Lates calcarifer | reverse complement strand
GTACTGTAGAAGGTCAAGCTAAAATTTTGTGTTTTTTCCCCCCTTTCAACAGGAAGCCGAAGCAGTGGATCCAACCCCAGCGCAGGCAAAGGTAGACGCTCCTCCCCACAGGAGAAGGGTCAAAGGTCAACATGCAGCGAATCAGAGCCAGGCATCCGTGGAGGGAGGCGCGGTGATAGGTCCACCAGCCAAATGAGCCATCATAGCCACGCCGTCTCCAGTCACAGTCACGCCCGATCAAGTCTCAGTCACAGTCAGTCACACAGGAGCCACTCTGTTTCACAGAACAGCCACCCCTCCTTCACCTACAGCCACGCCCCGTTCACCCAGCCAGGGCCAGGCTCCTGTGCCCAGAGTGAGCGAAGCCATGCCTCCTCCTACGGCCCCCCAGGCTTGCCTCCTCCTTATTGTCTGGCCCGCCTGGCCCCCAAGACCTCAGTCAGCAGCAGCACGCCCCCTGGAGCCCCTCCTGGGAGAGAGTTAGCAGCCGTTCCTCCTGAGCTCACCGCCAGTCGCCAGTCCTTCCAGCATGCTATGGGCAATCCCTGTGAGTTCTTTGTTGACATCATGTGACAGGACAGTGCCTTTAAAACTCACGAGCACAAAACAATTCTCCCTGAACCCACCCAACTCCTTCTCTCGTTCCTCTCAATCTTTTGCCTCTAACTTCTCTCAAGTTCAGAATGTAGACACTGACCGGTCCTCTACCTACGCCCCCTGCTATCTGTCTATCCCTCTGATGTCCACTCAAAGGACTACAGGCAGCAAGAGCACAACAGGAGGGAGTCCTCACACTCATCAAACACGGGTCCGCTGTGGCTGAAAACCCTCTTTTGTATTGACGTGACGTGTACAGTTTGTGAAACGTGAGTGGTATTAAATGTGGTGATTCTTTAAAGCTGCCACGCAGACATTCTCGGGAGTGTGTACTCTACATAGGATCATTTCTGTTCTGCAAGACCTTTAAACTGGCTGGGCCTGGATCTCAATCCCCCAGACCCAGACAGACACCTACAGCCCGCATTTAGGAACTTTTTACTTGGACTGGATCTCTTCACTCATATCTGTGCGTACTGATAAAATTTAGCTCATTACACCAAACATCTGGCCCCATTTCCTTTATGCTGTGGCGTTGCCACCAGCTTATTTAAGCTCTTACCTGCCAACTGCTAAACATGAACAACCCTGATCAGTTTACTAACTGCGGATTTCTTCAACTTCATAAGGGAGGCCCTGTAGCCAGCCAACAGTTTAACTAGGCTGCATATTGCATGACTGTCTCAACTGCTTTAAAGAAAAGAAAATTTTATTAATACATTTTGTTTAAAGTATTACCATTGTTGGTGGGAGGGGTTACCTCTTGCCAATGTTCTAAAGGAAGAATCCGTACACTGGATGATTTTTGTGATGTTATTTATGTGATCACGTTGCATTAATGGTGTCATACTTTGTCTACTTCGGCTGCCTGACAGACAATCAGACATCACCCTTTGTGAATCAGTGGCCAGTTTCCACTGTCCTAGCTGTGCTTTGTCGAATGTATCATTACTCCTGTCAGTGACTAAACCCTGACACTCATAACACTTTGGTTTAAACACTCTTAAGTGAGCAAGTCAACTTTCAAACAGGATTGCAAACAGTGGACATCCACCACAGCAGTGAAGGCAAACTGAAAGGGTTGCCATGAGATAAGCCAGTTTGCGAAGAGCATCACTGTTGTCTCTTTCGTAGTGAATGTGAGCTTCGATAAAAGTCAGTGCGATAAAAGCCAAAGCCTCACATTGTGGTGGATATTTAGAAGCTGTCTGATATAAATCTCTTCATGATTATCATCAGATACTTCTCATTTTACAGCTTAAAAGTGACTTCAAGGGGAATCCTGACCTTCAGATTCTGATACCCTTGCAAAACAATGGCAAACCCCTGTTGTATCTACCTAAACTATAGTTACAAGAGGGAAATAACACAAACACTAGTTTTATGAGCACTTTTCCATTTTGTCTCTCCCTCCCTTTAGTATGAAACACTGTTTGCAATCAAAGCTTTCTCTTTAATTTTTGTTTCTTTACAAAAGAAGAATAAATTGTACATAGAAATTTATTATATATATGAATAAAAATATATATGTTCAAATTTTTTTGCATTTTCCATGATAAATAACTTGTAATGTTTTATTAAGTGAAATGTCTCACCCCAAAATATACTTTTCCCTTAGCCACTAGATGGAGACATATACAGTGTCTAATTAATCTAAAATCCTATTTATCATACTTACATTTTAAGTTTTAATGCATAAAATGTATTTAATGAGGCATAAGCATTTAATATGTTTGGTACATCCAAGTAGGTGGTAATTTCTCAAGATCAAGTAGCAGTCATCGAGTAGGTGGTCATGTTCTTAAAGTCTAGATGACGATAAAAATTACAGATGAACTGTAAAAAGTGTTTCTACTACCACCATGATGCCAAATGTGTCAGCTGCCCTTTATTGACACTTAACGGTTAACACCCCTGAGTGGAACTTCCGAGCACCAGCAGTGGTGTGCGTACTTTCCCAGTGGGCTGACGTTACTCTCAACAGGCTTAACTGTATACTCAACCTGTACAGACCCCCTGTCTGCTTGACCCACCAACCACAAACTTCAGACGATATTGTTTGAGTCTGTGAAAGTGACGCCACACTCCCCCACACGAGAGGACGTGTTATCAAATGTTTTTCAGGAAGGAAGTGATGTCAAAGCCACGCGTGCGGAGGCAGATTAAAAAGTACCCCACAAAAGAGGCAGTTCGGAGGTGATCACTGGCATAATATGTATAATTCAGAGTATTAGGCAAAGTGAAAACCTGTACTCCCAGACACTACTTCTGTCATAACTGACATAGTTGCAGTTTGACTCTTGACATGCAAATAGACACTCACACACACACACACACACACACACACACACACACTCACTCACTTATTTACCAGCAGAATGAGTATCATCACTACACTGCTTACCGAAGAACTCCAAAGTATTTCCCAAGTTAGTATGTTAATTGAGCTACTGGGGTTTACTGTGCTTCATAGCTGAATTTTTAGGGGGGGAGGTTGAAGGGTAAGTGTGGGAGGTGTTTCTTGCCAAAGATATGTGGGTAGGTAGGCTGACATCACTTGTGTAACATGCGTACACTCATAAAGTAGGCGACCCATGATAGGCTGGGGAATGATACATCAGAATGTCAAAGGCAAGATCTGCCAAATGTCATTCATGCATCATGCGAGCATGAGACATTATAAACATTACACAGCAATCAGATCCTGTGGTAGTGATGTGTGTTTTTTATGGTCCTAATTTTTAAGTGTGACTTGAAGCTGAGTCAGAGGATAAGTTACATTGTGCTCAAAAAAGGTTAATAGGACTTTGATATACAGTCACCTACCCTCTCATCATTAGTCAGCAAATTTCCCCTTTTTCCAAAAGTCAAAGAATTTACTGGAAGGAAACACCAGTTCCCTTTTCAAGGGAAATAAATGCCATAAACTTGTTTTGGGAATGAACACATTCTAAATTATTCAAGAGATAAATAGCCCTTTGAGAGTTGTACTTTCATTTTTGCATAGTAGGACATTCATGCTGCGCTTTTTGTTTCAGTTTCCCTATCTGTAGGGCATTGTTGTCCCAGTGGTCAAAGTGTTTGATCACCAGACAAAATAACAGCAGGTGATTAAAGACAAGAGGGGAAACTTTTGAACTTTTCCATGGCCTGTAACTAAACTCGTGACTTTGCACATGAGTAGCTCATACATCCTCACTTACATGACTCATCAGAGTTTATCCTAGTTACTGATCTGAGGGATTCCATGAACACACCAACAATAACATTTATATTAGTCTTCTGTGGTTGTTTAATTTGCTTTGCTTAATGCATCTGCTGATGATAGTAGGATATTCACACGAGCAGAAAAGTCCCTCCTCACACATCAAATCACACAGTAAATATTACACATTCAGAAGCCTGGGAATTTTAGTAGTAAAAGTACGGTTACTTAATTTGACCTTTTCTCAGATACAGTAAGTAAAACTAGTACAACTAGATTTACAGCCTCGCAGTGTGACTCTGCCAAAGAGTCAAGTTGCAGTTTACAGCCTGTGAAGACTCATGTAGTATGTGTAATGAATGATTTTAAAGGAATTTAATAAGTTATTAAATGTTCTTGGGAAAATGGAAGTCATTACGATGTTGACATGTATAATTCCAGTGAATAATTTCCGGTGAGAAACAGTTTGTCTTCACTCAGGGAGTATTTTTACAGAGCAGAGCTCTCTCTCTCTGCTCTGTAAAAACACACAGCTTTCTTACATGGTGCAACAACAATCACCTGAAGCTCAATATCAGCTAAGCCAATTAGCTTGCGGTGGAGTACCAGGGGGCATCCAGCAAGCAGGATGCCCTCCATCTGGTAGTCATCCAGGGAGAGGAAGTAAAGAGGGTGGATTCCTTCGAGTCAAATCAAAAAATGATTTGACTTGACTTTGTTAAGCTTTGTTGATCATGTCTACTGTATTAGTGTGTAAGTTCAGTTCCTTTTTTCAGTCCTGATAGAACACAAAGTCATAGCCATGACAGAAGACAATGCTTCAAATTTGGATGTTTCTGCAAAGAAAGTACATACTCTAAAATGTAGATGCTTCATGCACAACTTCAGCCCAGCAGAACAGAAGATCTATACAATTACCACAGTTTCAACCTTCTTGAGTTATGGCCAAAAACTTGTTTTGTAAGGTCTCATAGTGGCCTTTACCTTTGACCTTTGACTATCAAATTCTAATCATTCATTCATCAATGAGTCAAGTCCCTCAAGGTGTTCCTGTGATATCATATTCATGAGAATGAAATTAACAATGTGAAAACATGTCTTCCACTGTGCCACTCTTGCCAGTGTGGAGGCATAAAAACAACTGTTCTGAAAAGTTCTTTAACAGTTCTTTAGTTACATATGGCCACTGTACTACCAATGTCAGCTCCTGTAAGGTTTGCCTTTGCAAAAGTAGTTTAGTACAATGCATAATCAGATTTGCATAACTATTGATTTTTTTATGTACTCAAAAAGATCATGTAAATGAAAAAGTTACAGCACAAAATTATTCCACAATATTGCACTTAGTGAGTTTAAAGGTGAAACAAAACACAGTTTTCAATCCCTAAGTCTGGACAAGTTGGGACAAGTTTTGCATGATAGCAATAAGAACAAGATCATGTTGTAATTTAACACTTTAAACAAGTCGCCTACCTCACTGTGGAAAATCAGTCATGGTTATAGTTGCACTTCTAAGAAAAAGTGACCGTCAACTCCAGGAGATTCCATATCATCTGAGAGATAGTCATCTGAACAGACTATAACTTATTTGATAACTACAATATGAGCCAAGCAAGAAATCATCCAAGGTTAGTGCTGTATGAGCACAGGAAAAGAACAGAAGAACAGAATATTACAACCTGATCTGCTGATGTTTTTTCTTTTCTTTTTTTAAAAAAGATAAATAACTCTATAACTTGGTATCTTGATAATGATTTTCCTAGTCTGGCTGTATATTGATTTCCACTACAGGCAATAAACTCTATCAGTTTAAAATTATTTAAATGAAATGCAAGGTTTTAGTTTGTAATTTGCTGTAGTTTACATTTTGCAGATACATTTCCCAGTTAACAAAATAATTTACATGTTTCTCTGTCTCTTCCTCCCTCTCTCTATCTGATTGAACTCACGTAACACACACAAGGTTTTAGCCCCGCCCACCTCAAGAAAAGAAAAAGAGTATGAAAAGGCAGCAGCTGGCTGTGGGGTGAGATGATTACACAGGCCACAACACAGAGAGGTTTCTTCACACGACCTTATACCCTGAAATATTACAGACTTTGGGTTAAGAAGAATATCAAGGACTTCAGTATAAATCTGTAGAGAAACAAAAAATTTGTTAGCCTCTGAAAAAGGAAGAAGAAGAAGAGGAAGAAGAAAAGGATACCTGGGGTATTTTTTGGATTGGATTACCTTACGTCTTCCCTTAGGTGGCTATATCATCCTTAACCACAAGGCTGGAGAGCTAACAACAGTATGGCTGTGATCCTGTGGGCAATGGGTCTGTCTCTGCTCATGCAGGGCTGCCTGTGCAGTCTTGGACAGACTGCCAGAGGCTGCATGAAGTGGAAGCAAGATGGGAACAATGTTTGCTGTGAAGCCTGTTATCCAGGTAAGTAATAAAGACAATGATCATAACATTGCCACTGTATTGAACTGTTCAAAATGTGCTGTTGTTAGATAGAATCAAAAGCATTTATACTTAATACTTTATTTATACTACTACAGTATTTATCCCTAAAGTACACTTTCCTCATAAATCTTAGCCCCAATATTAGAGCCAAAATTGTTTAATTTATTCCATGTCTCATAAAAGCAAAAAGATATCTGAGTTTTGAGTATTTTTATCAATGGATGTGAAGAAATCATATTCCAGTCTTTGAGCATTTCCTCCGTGTTGGTGGTTACATGTAACCCAAATATAGTTTCAGTGGTTTTTCAGCTAATACCACAACAAAGAGAAAAGGCGTGGATGAAACAACTGATAATTCAAATAATTTGGAACAGATATGTACTTGTATGTGTCATTAAAGTTTCACAACAGTATAGTTCTAATAACTGTAGGTTTTTACAGCAGTTTTCCGCAGAAGTTTTCTGTTTCTGACAGTAAGTGTTTTAAAGCTTGCCTGTGCTGCATTACAGCTTTTTAAACTTGGAGGGGGAAACTTGCATTACCTTGTCACTGAAGGAGCTAATCGCACTGAAACTGAGTCAGTTAGTGTGACAGAGCTTACAGTATAGCAATCTGTGTCTGTTCTGTGTGTTTCTTATATGTATGTGCGTGTGTGTTTCCAGGACATCACTTGGTCAAAACCTGTGGTCAAAGCCCAAAAGATCTTTGTGTCCCTTGTGAGCCGGGGACATATACACTGGACACTAAACCCTTAAAGTGTAACAGATGTACACAATGTATAGGTATGTTAGGGTATCATCATCATGAGAACATCACAAAGACATTTCCTCTAGTGTACAATCTGAGCATTCTGACCTCTGTTTTCCATCTTTGTATGTTTAGGTGTTCAGGTTCTTGTGAAATCATGCACAGCAACAAGTAACACACAGTGTGGCTGTAAAGACGGACTCACCTGTGGTGATAACAGCTGTTCCTTCTGCACTGACAAGTGTGACAAAGGCTACGAACCTACGAAGGACCGTAAGTAAAACTACAAATGAACACATGACCTTGGCATGCACACTATACGGGTTATAATGAATGACAAGTCAACTGAATGGCTGTCTGTGCAGGTTCCTGCAGACCATGTCCAGAGGGAACCTTCAATGACCAAATTCACCAGATGTGCAAACCCTGGAGTACCAAGTGAGATACTCTCTGCTCTTTTGCTGTCTTTGTGGTACTGTCTGACAGATGATGGAATCAGAAAAATCATTGGAATTCACTGTTTTTATTCCTTTTTTCTAAGGTGTCCCAATGCAGATCAACATATTATAGCCAAGGGAAATGCAGTTAATGACATAAAGTGTGCTAACGTTACAGTTCGTCCATCGCACAAGCCTGTTGAACCTGGTAAGGCACAACTCTGTTTCTCTAGTGTAGTTGTGCTCTAACTTTTATCTTTATTTATTAAACAGCGGCTGTAATTTCTTGATGTTTTGTATCAGATATGACAGAGGCAACTTGGATAGTTTTATCTGTGGTCACCTGTTTAACTGTGATGGGCGTTAGCATCGTCATCATTGCAGTGGCCCTGAAACTTCTCCAGAAGAAGCCACCAAAGCCAGACACAAAAACACCAATCATCAGAACCCCTACAGGTAACTACTGTTGTACTTCATGATAGATTCTGAAGAGGTTATTCTGATCCTGATTATAAAGGATGTTCATTAAGTCTATTTTATTCCTTTTAGATGATCCTAGGACATTAATAGCAATTGAGTGCAGTTTTCACGAGGCCCAGCAAGAGCAAGGCAGCAGCTCAGAGTCACTGGACTCCAAGGACTCCTCAGACCAGCTCATTGCATGAATGGATGGGAACCAGGCAAGAAAGCCACACTGAATTACCTGTTCATGTAAAAAAAAAAACAACAAAAAACAGATCAGATCAGATCAAGAATAAGATGGGATCCCTCTCTGTGATACTGAGCCATTATTTTGGAGGTTGTCATTGTAAGTACACCAGGACACAATTTTAGTGATCTTTTGATCACACAGTAAATGTACACATGGTATTAAGGGGAATTCTGGGAGGAAAAAGATACAGTGGACAGCCTAGTCATCATGCAAATTAAAACAGTGAGGCTGTGTTTTCCCCCCAGTTTAGTTAGGCTTTAAAGATAAAGTAGTCCTAAAATAGCTATGGGAAATTTTAAATCATTAGATCAAATTTGGCACTGGATAATGGTAGAACAGCATACCTTTTGAAACTCCTTTTAAAGGAGTTTGACTACTGTAGGATTTGAATGAGTGTGAATGAATTTCGCTTCTCTGATATTTGCATGTCTGAGCAGTAAAGCTGCCAAGTGTTGCTGTGTGTGAATTTACAGTGCAGGTGGGTGTTCAGATGGGTGTAAAAGAAAAAAATGACGGCAGGTTTTAGTGACGCCAAGGGTCAAGCCTACACAGCAACCTAGTTACCTACTGTTTACTGCTGAATTTGTACATTTATGACCCTGTTGCAACAGCCAAAGAAGAACAATGCTGCACCAGTCATGGTTTTCTGTGGTGAAATGTGATTCATCAAGAGACAATACTTTTTGTTAGTTATTAAGTTTGTCTATGATACGAACTACTTTGTGTGATTCTGAAAGTAATAGCTTTGTGTGCTATCGTAAACAAAGCTGATATTGAGGACAACATGATATATAACCTCCTCCACTCTACAGCACAAGGAAGTGTATAAGGAATATATGGACTTTCCTATGATTGCTTAACTAGTCTCAAAAAGTCCAGTGAAGGGGGTTTCCCCTTTTTTTAAAATAGGTAATCCTGAAGTTCACACAGGGGAGTCTACAGTTCAGTACTTTTTTTTTTTTTAATGAGACAAAGATCTGGTCATCGTTCAACTGCACTTATTTGGCAAGCTGAGACATGCGTCTTGGGCAAGAGATTTTGGCAACACTCTGTGGTTATCCCGAGTGTAATCTTGACATGCTTCATAACCGCATAAACTGCACATAGAATGTAGAGATTCCTATTTAGTGCATCATGTGGGAAATCCTTTGGAGAAATATGATACACGTTTGGCAAATAAAGAAGGCACACAAGATACCATAATGAAGCTCAAGATCATATGGAAACCCCCCCACCCAAGATCAGCTCTATACTCCCTTTTGCTTTTGTTTAACTTTTAGCACAGTGGAGTGGGCAGCAAGATGAGACCAAGTGGAACTTTTCGTCTTTTTAAAAAAACATATTTATTTTCTGAACTGTAGCAGGCGTACCTTTCTTCTGAAATGGAAAATATGAGAAACATGCTGTGTAGGCTTGTGTGAAAATGTTAGCCCACACCTATAGTAATGTATCAGTGACTATGTATGAGTCACAACTCGAGTGAAGTACTGTCTGGTGGAAGACCACAAAGTTCATGAGCCTTGAGAGGAGTTACCACAGTATTGTCTAACATAAGTTGTACAGTCAACTGTAGCACTTTATTTCACCTGGTAACTGTTACCTGATTAATGTTATGCACTTCTTGTTAGTTTGGTATGTGAATTTATCTTTCTGCCTTATTACATTTTGTAAATGACTTATTTTTATCATATGCCTCTTAGGAACCGTTTATGAACATTGGATTAAACTGTACTACAAGCATTCTTTTACACTGTACTTAAGAACATTTTTAACAGCCAATAAATTTGTTTTTTTTATTTATTTGTTGCTCTTTATACAGAACAGTTGCATTCATAGTGGTCCACCTAAACAGTGGCATATTTCATTCATAAAAAAAGTGTTTAAAATGTAGGAATAATATGAATGTAAAAAAAAAAAAAGACTACAGAATGGTTAAATATGTGTAAAAATCAAATTCAATCCTTGTTGTTAGAGAAGGTTTCCTGTGTTATGAATAATGTTAATTGGCGCTGGACTGATTAAAAACCCACCTGGGAAAATACACAAAAACATGAGTTGGATATTGTACCAAATAATATAAGCTTAAAAGTTTCTAGGGCCTTTCAAATGCATCTCGCAGTCTTCACTCATAAATGGAGCTGAATCAGATGTCATCACGTGACCTGTGTGGAGTGTGGAAATTCAGTCACATGATAACAAGTAGTTGCATATGGATGGAGACCTAACCCCTATCTCAGCACAAAAATGGTCCTCTGTGTCTAATGTGAAGGCAGTTGAAAGCTCCAAAAAGCTAGTAACTTGAATTTATTCTGTCACTTACATATTGACCCCAAAGTTGTACATCCATGCTCGCGAATAGGATATATTTACATTTGAATATTACAAAGCACTTTAACAGAAAATGACAGCTGTAATTAATTTTTTTTCCAATAAATGTAATTTCCATTTAAATAAGGATTAAATAAGTTCATTTGATTGTCACTGTGCTACTGTAAACTTGACTAGAATCCTGCCAGACTGCTTTGAAACAAAGTTGGCCAGACACTCCAAATGTGAATGCCTTAAAGTAGCCTGGCCGAAAACCTCATCACCCAGGTTCAAGGGTTATCACAGCAACTTCTTGTTTTCTTTTCTTGGTAACGTTAAATTTTGGTTTTAGGAGAGGGGGTGAGTTATTCGCACATGGTAATTCATGTACAGCGCAGGGCGTCCACCAAATCCACATTTAGATATTGCTAAACTGATACAGAGGAAGTATCCAATTATTAGACCATGGTTATTTCCTCTCAGTATATTTGCTGTAAAAATAAATCTTAAGTTTGGAAAAAAAAAAACCTGCAGAAATGCAGGTCTTTCAACAAATATGAGGCAAACATTACATTTTGGATACTGACAACATGCTAATTAGCTAAATAAAGACAAAAGTTACAAATATAATTAAGAAAATGTATACTGTTTAAATTAAACACTCAACACTGAAGAATTCAAACAATACTTCTATATTCTAAAATGTCACTTCTCTCAGTTCCTTCTCTTTGTTCCACTGGTCTAAAGTGCTAATGGGGGCAGCTGGCAGAACATAATTCCTCCTCAAACCTCATTGTAATGAGAAATGAGAACTCTGTAGCTGAAGTGATGTTTAGTGTTAGATAATATATTTGCACTCCAACAGGACACTGTGCTGGACATTACTGTTGCTTGCAATTTTCCTTCTTTTCTTTTGGTTTAGTACGTGCTGACTTTTCAGTTTGCCGCTTTGTGGGTGGGATGAAGTTGGGCTCCTCCAGGAAGTCATGTAAACCGGAGTGCGGTATGGGGGGCGCCTGACAGGCTGGACCTGTAATGGGGGAAAAGGATGTTGAATATCCAGCCATTGTTTTAACAGTTTTTGAGTGCCACTGGTCCTGTTTACATTACCTGTTTGTCCCAGTCGGAAGCTCTCTGTGTCTTGCCTCCTGGCCTGGAAGGTCGGGTCCAGCTCCTCTGCAATGTTTCTGATCTGCTGGGCTTGTCTGTAAATGCAGCAGTTGTATGTCAGTGTATGGTATAGTGCATAGTATTAGTTTTATGTTTATTCATGTAGAGACAGTTACGGTAAGGTGGAGATGGGACTAGGTGGCTGGTTCTCTGGGGAGCAGTCCTCAGTGGGGGAAGGAAGGCCCTCTGAGTCAAGTCTTTCTCGTTGGACCTGTGGCAGTGCACAAAGAAATCTGAGTTATTTCATCAGCTGATGAACACACCTGATGCAAACAAAGATTACAGCAAGGCAAGTGCAAAAGAAGTGTATATCTCAAAAAACATGCATGACAATGACATTTAAAATCTGTCTCTGGAACAATTTTACCTGTCTCTCTCTTGCAGCTCGTCTCTCGTGGTGACTGATCATTGCTCTGTGCTCACGCCAGGACGCCGGCCCTTCTAACTCACGAGATCTGCGCTTTGACTTAAGTTCCTGCTTTTGCATAAAACGTGCAATTTCCTAGTTCAAGAAGACAGCAGAGTATCATTCCACAGGTGGATGGTAAACCTGAGATACACGGGTATGTGACAGCGTGTCAGTTCATCATCATACCTCATCCTGTGCCACCTGTGCTGCTCTGAAGTCTCCCTCTGGGTAAGAACTACTTAGAGAGGGCTGGGAGTTCTGAGAACAAGACAGTGAATATCAGAAAACAGAATGAAATGGAGACTGATCATCTATCTTTCCTCCTTGGCTCCTTAATCACTGTTTGTCATTATAAACTTCTGAATCACTTACCCTCCTTACCAGGCTTTCCTCTTCCTCCTGTAGCTTGCGAGCTAGTTCTTCATCTTGTAGGACCTGCTCCAACTCCCCAAGGTCCAGGCTTGTCTCACCCAGCTCTGGTTGTAGTGACACTCCTAAAGGTAAGGTTTCAGAAATATGTCAGTGAAACAGGCATAGCCAAAAGTAATGAAGCGAAAATGATAAGGAGCAAACTCTAAACCATATCAGAAGATCAGTCATGAATCATACAAGTATACAGGTAATAGAGGCTGAAAGACACCACTTAACATCTGAGTCACACTGATAAGAGGATGCAGCAAGTAAAAGCATGTTCCTAGGTGCTGAAAGAGACGCCATAATATTCATTCTCATGCTACATTACAACCGAAGCATTGATGATGAATATGAAGATGGGAATGAAAGCACACACTGAAGAATATTTTATGACTCGTGAAATTATAGATAGGAAAACGGAAAACGTCCCTCCTCAGTAAGAGCCCGGAAATCACCACTAAAGCCCACTTTTGTCCAGATTAGATGATGATTGAAGGAAAATGATTGAGAGAGAATCAGATACACACAGACAGGAAGCACAGCTTTGGAAGCTTTCCCGCTTTCCCTGTGCAGATTGGAGTTGGCTGCAGTTCTGGGTGTTACCTGCTGCCATGCGCCTTGACCTATTCCTGGTTGAAGCCCCACTGCTGCTGAGGCTTTGGCTACGCCGTGGAGCTCTTCGAGGGGGCCACTCTACTCTCCTCTCCACCTCCTGCTCCTCCTCTGAGATTAACCTTTGTTCTGTGGTCTTGTGCCAACACCTGCGTTGGCTTGTTGTCCTCTTGACCCTGTGATCATTTGCATCCCTCACCCCCTCCCTCTCCTCATTATCAGTATACTGGTGATTTCTCCACCTTCTACTGCCTCCCCTTTCTCTGTTAGCAAGATATGAGTCTCTTCTACTAATCTCACAAACCTCTCCATCATGCTCCACATTAGCACGGTGCCTGTCTCTGTCTTCTCTGTGATCTCTCCCACCGATCTCTCGGTGTGACGATCTCCTCCTTTCCCTGATATCTCCATGGAAACTGTGCCTGGTGTTTGCAGCTCTCTGGAAGGCTCTCTGATGTGGTTGGGAGTCGCAGCAGGAGACCTCACTCCCGTGAAGCACCTGGCTGTGTCTGCTTTGAGGCCTTATTTGCAGCGGCGCCCCATTGCCACCAAACCTCACAGGCACACCCCTCTCTTTGAGGACCTGGCCTAGCATCTCCCAGACTTGGCTGCTTTCATCCTGTTGTCTTCTGGTATCGTCTTGAAAGCGGACATGTTTGTCAGGGTTGTCCTTATAGCTCCAGGTCCTTACTAAGTCTCTGTTGCTGTGTCTACTCCTGTCATGTAGCCTGACAGATTCACTGCGACTACACCGCCTTTCTCTTACCTCAACCGTCCTAGACTCTCTGTCCTGATCTCTGCTCCTGCGGCAGCCCTCATATTCCTCTATGTGGTAACTTTCCTGATCCCAAATCCTAGGCCTCCTCTTCTCTCGGTCATAATAGTCATTGTCATAATAGTCCTCCTCCCACTCTCCTCTCCCCTCTTCCTCCCAGCTTCTGAGCTCATCTGTGAAGCTGCTGCGAGAGCAAAGACTTCTGTAGTTTCTCTCTTGTGGATAATGTAAAGAGGCCCGCCGCTGAGGAGGTGCTGTGTTGAGTCTTTTCAGTCTCTGGGACAAGATAGCGAGTTGTTCAGAGAAAACTGTGTCCGAGTCCTCTGAATCTTCACTCAAAGGCTCTCTCATCTCACTCCTGATTTGCCTAATGGAATCTGTGTGTCCTTGATTTGACCATGAATTTGTATTATTCTGAGCTGCTAGTCCCCTAGGGGAGGCAGCCCAAGGCCCAGATAAGTCTGAATGGTTGTGAGAGGTAGAATATTGCCACCTGGTGGAAGCAGGTGGGTACTGCTCCTCTCCTTGGTGAGGGCTGCTGAGTGTGTGCTGGTGTGGGGATGGCAGTGCTGGATCAGGGGCCCTGCCTTTAGTAATGCCAAAACATGCAAACACAAAAGCAGGGAGGGTGGGTAAGGCTGTTAGCGGGTGCTATCAAACAAGTGCAGTTAATGACGAGGTAATAGTTAGCATTAAAAACAGTTGCATGTTACTTAAGTAAGAGTATTTGTTACACATTTTTTGTTACACACAAGTATTTTGGACATTTGAGGCATTCCATTGTATAGATAGGAATACAAGTATAGCACCGTCATGCATAAAAGACAACATGTAATATGCATGCAAGTGATTCAGAACTAAACACATCATGGAGATGATAATATAGTGCAATAACTATGAAGGCCTTGTTTTGTTCATACTGTTGTAATATCTGTGGAGAATGACTACAACAATAGTAAGCAGCAGCAGCAAAGCATGGTTAGAGAGACGTTAAGTTGGGCTTGGTTCTTGTCCTACATTAAGTGTAACAATTAATTCTGCAGATCTCTATAAATACCTATACAACATACATTAAAAAGACTAATCTAAACATCACTATTAGATGGTTTCTGCCTAATATTGCCAAAAAATATAGGCAATTAAACACATGGCAAAACTTAAACTATACCTTCACTATGGCCCTCCTGTCCTCTGTTCCTCCTCATGATCCTCTGCTCCTCCTCTTCCTGCATTCGTTTTGCTATTTCCTGTGGAGACACAGCAGTACAGATTGCTTGTTTGCATTATAAACCACAATGAGTAACCAAACAGGAATTTGGGCTAAATTAGGATTACAGAGAGATCTGACAAACAGAGATACATGTCTGGTCCTTTCTAGACTTATAGAAACATTTCCATCTACATTTGAATTACACTGTTACAACCCCAGTAGTCAGATATACCAAATCTATCATTACAACACTCAGGCTAACACTGGTATGCCACCAGGAGTTCATGTATACAGTGCTACAACCAGCAGATGGCAGCATAACCTACTATGTGAAAGAAAGAGAGGTGACAAATGAGATAGTAACTCGTAAAATAAATCAAGAAATGCAGTCTTTGGAAAACTTTTGATTAATTACTATGTTATTATCCACCACAAGGATGGTTTCACTTTTCTGCTATCTTCATTTCACAACTGACAAAACTCTGATCCCAGAAAAAAAAAACTCCCGTATACTGTAGATACTGCCTGTCTGTTTTTTCCTTGAAACTACTCAGCTGCCTTTGATTTGATCTATTCATTATTAGTGTTCAAATAACAACACAAATGTAACATGGACCAAACTGTTGACTAAGTTTACATCTCATCTATTGGCAGTATGAGCTACATCTGGCATGTCTACACCAAATGCAATAGTGGCTATTTAACACAAAGCCGGCTCTAGGTGGCCAAACTTACAATTTCAGGCAGTGCTGTGGCTGACTCAGTGGAAACTACATGACTACATGAGACAAGCAGTCTTGTAGTCTCTCAGCCTGAACTCTGGACTAGAAAAATGACAATAGAAGCAGGTCAACAGGACTGTTTCACTTGAAGTAACACCTTGTCACTAGGGAATGCCTGCTCTTACCAGAGCTGCTATACTTGTCTGCCCACAGAAAGAGAGCCCCTTGCCATGCCTCTGTGCTGCTTTTCTAGGAAAGGCTAGAGCTAATAATGTTCCCCACAATTCTCCCAATGAATTCTATGAAATATCTCTCTGTAGGCTGCATTTGCAACATAAATCATAACTAAAAGCTAACACAGCTCCTTTTACTTTGCAATCAGGGCGTGTGTGTCAGCCACTTTGCCAGCATCAGCAGATAATTAGCAGCTTGCCATGGCAGGTTAGGACCTGGAGTGCCACAGGGATCTGGCATTTAAAACTGCACAGCCTGATGCCTTCTGTTCCTTAATTAAAGACACACTCTACGGGGAGGCAAATATTTAATCAACACCTCTGATCAGCCAGTCATTAAGGAAGGTAGGCTAATGGGAGTCTTAATAGTTCATCACTTGATCCTAACATCAACACATAAAAAGAAATGATTACACCAACACAGGAACAGATAATATCCATGTACTATGTGCTGCATTACCTGGCATGACTTTTAACCCAGTAGGTAAACAAGGCTTTGCCATTTAACTGCATGTAAACACCTCAAGTTGGCTCCAACAGAATTCAAACCCAACCCCTTTAATAAAGATGAATGAACCCCACAGCTTCTCTGACCTCACACCCTCCAAACAAGGAGCTTTTATGAGCCTGTCCAAGGCAGCCTCATCTAAAAAGGAAACTGCAGAGTAAAGGAAAATATTATGCTGGAGCAGCCTTGTGACGCACAGGACCAGCTGGGGAGTTACACAGCTCAACTCTTCATTTCTAATGGTAAAGCAAATGATGTGAAGAAATGCACACGTGTGCTGTAAAAATGCACAGTGACATAAAAACAAAGTTTTTAGGAGTTGGGCTTATGTGTTACCATTGGAACAACAAGGGAGAGGTGACTGATGGGAACCATCTGGTTGCCCCATTGTGTTTGTGTTGCAAGATTAACATTTTTTATTTACAAAACTTTGGAGAGATCCAGCGTTCTACCACAAAACATACATAGAGAATAAGGAGACACCAAGTCACTACTTTGAGATATTAAATTATTTTGAGAAAGTTTCTCATTAATTTAAGATATTTGATTATTTTGAGAGAGCTGACACGGAATAAGCCTGAATAATTCTATCACATTCTGAGTTATTTGACCAGAAACATCTTAAGTCATTTGCCTAGTGCCCTTAAGTCCCCCATCTTGGTGCTGAACTTCAAAATTCGCCAAGGCTTGAAGCCACAATCTCAAAACTAACGAACACTCATAAGTCCTTTTCAAGCACCGCCGCGTTCATCAATGTCACGTCTCTCACCGACCAATCAAAATCAAGAAAGGGTGGAACTTATGATACTACAGTGTTAAAAATGCCGGAGCAGTGACTGATCCGTACCCGGAAGCGCGATCCGTTCTGCACATGCGCCCCAAACAAATGTCTTGCCCCCTCAAATCAAAATTTTAGATGTTAAGAAAACACATTTTAGTAAATTATCCAAACAAATAATGTGTTAAACGTAATCGGAATTAATCGCAGTAGTTTAAAATCCCACGAAAGAGGTACAAGTTCTACATCTCATCTCTGTATGTCCCTCTCCGTGTGTGTTTGGGGTATGTGAGGCTGCACTTGCGCCCCTGGTATCATACCGTTCCCGTGGACGTATTCTAAGAGCAATCAGAGGCGTTTCTTAAGCTAAACAGAATCAGCTGGACAATTAATTTGGCTTGCGTGTGTTTCATTGGCCGCGTTTTGTGGCGTCATCGGTGATGAACCTGTGGGCGGAGCGCAGAGAGGCAGAGAAACGAAGTCTGAAAACAGATTAAAACCAACGTTTGAACGGTTGCCTCGGTTTGTCAGTACTGTGAGGAAACTTAATTGCCGAAGCAGCCCGGTTGCTAAAAGAAACTAGAAACTTTGGAGTTGCTTTTTTTGTCGAACACGAGTGAGGCTGGACGCTGAACACACCTGCGGTGTGAAGGTAAGGCTATGGAGAGAACTAACTACCGGCTAGCGTTAGCATGTGCGTCAGCGGCGAGTATTAGCATTAGCAGGGCTCCAGACTGCGACCAATACAGTCTAAGCCAATTAGTCGCATTTTGCGACCATTTTTGGAGACAGTGTGACTAGATTTTATGAGTAGGCGCACCAGTGCGACTTGCAAATCTGCCCCCAACCCCGCTTTAGGGTCGGGTCCAGTGTTTTGTATACATTGCTTTATTTGTGGCAGGCCAATGACCAACACATATTTATTTTCTACTTGATCATTTATACTGACCTCTCTGTCAAGGCTGCTCTTCATCTTCAGTGCGCGCGCACACGCAGCGGCTGCGGTCAACCAGCTGAATTGGAGTAGCTTGAGTTGACGATGGCTAGCTACTCTAAATACACTAAAAAGTAAAAGCTACTGGCCTTTACCTTTTCTTTATCAAACCACCTGTTCAGCAAATATTTAGAAAAGCGATATTGTCCACAGTCTCCCGACATGTTAAACACAACCACAGTGCGCTGGTTAAGCCAATAGGGAATTGTTACTAAGAAGCTAAAACGAAAGCTATCTGTATGTAGTCTAAATGGTTAGTTTGCCAGTAATCTTAAAATATATCAAATTCCTGTAAACTTTACTTGCTAAGACAAACCAGCCCCTGGACATTTTAGAGTTTACAGTGATTTTACTGTTATGGACATTACTGTCACTGAACTAGGGTTTGGTTGTATTTAAAATATGACTCATTGTAATCCTGTTCTTATTCTTGCTTTTTAATGATCATAATTTCTTTTTAATGATTAATGATTAAAACCCAGTTATTTGATAATGAAAAAGAACCAGTAACAGTATGAGCCGGACTTATAAGGGTCTGGATGGATAAAGATAAATCCCACTGATACCCATCCCTGCAGCTGGTTGGTGTCTTCTCCTTGACTTTAGGCAGATGAACAAATCAATGTTCAAACCAGTGATACTTTGGGATTATTATTTTTTATGGCACAGTGTGATCACTGCCATTAAACTGTTTTATTTAATGGCAACTTAACTCATTCATGTAGATTTTAATAATACCTTTTCCATTTAAACTAAAACAACACA
The DNA here is from genome assembly GCF_001640805.2 of Lates calcarifer. Classification (NCBI taxonomy): domain Eukaryota; kingdom Metazoa; phylum Chordata; class Actinopteri; family Centropomidae; genus Lates; species Lates calcarifer. Next base: position 21,099,695 of record NC_066838.1, on the reverse strand, counting down.
TTGTTATTTCTGCAAATTGTCTATTTATTACCAAAGCTGTATAGTTAACATGGAAAAAATATCAATCTTTTTAATTTAATGTCAATTTAAGTGGTGCTCCAATTTTCTGTAAGGAGCACCAGTGCTATTAGAGGAAAGGTTAGTCTGGAACCCTGATTAGCACTCTCTTTTGACCTTATTTCCATTTCCAGTCATTCCTATCATGTGGGTAAGAGTTTGTTTGTGTTTCCGTGATCAAGGCGGCCCTGACATGATGTTGTGGACCCCCAACATGGACTGTTAAAAACATAAGGAGCTTTTGATAGTCTGTTAAAATCACTGTTGTAATTGCTCACAGTCACTTTACTGACATTTTTCATCTCTTTGTAACTTTCTTTTCCATCCATCCTCAGTTTATAGTGGTCTATCATGTCGTCGTCGTGTCTATTTGTGGTCATTTTGTATTATATTGCCTCTGTACCTGGTTACTTTACACCTGGATGTCAATGTTAGCAATAGGAAATTTGAGGTGCTGTCATGGCAACATCCTTTGATGAAAACCCAAGCTCTTTATAATCACAAAGGTGTTTGCAGTATACTGACTGAGTTTGAAGTCGATTTGATACCCCTGTCACAGTAAAGCATCAAAAATATCATAGTATAGTAAGACATCAAATATCAGATGTTATTGTTGCTAAGGATCAGTCAAAATGGGACTGAAAAATATCTTAACTTCAGTTTGATTGTACAGAAATTCTCTCGTGCATGTGCTAGACATACTAGACTACACTGTACAAAACAATGTCAATTCTACAAATAAAATACTGGGTTGAGTTGTTCATAAGTGTGTTAATTTTACCTGTTGGTCAGAGGGTGATTTTAATAATATTTTTACAGCATGTAATAACCAGTCCTACACTTATTTACTTACAACTTACAACTCTACTTACAACACAAAAAGACATTTTAAATATGTGTAAATAAGAAGAAGGTTGAACTTTGAAAAAATGATTCTGTATGTGACCGTCCGTGGTGGAAGAAATACTCAGACTTTTTTTTGTTGTTGGTTCATCAGGAGGTGATGACCGTCAACTGTTCATTTTCTGAAACAGCCCTCTAATGTTTGGAAAATGTTCTGGTTCAGCCGTGATGTTGAATATTCATCTATGTATTCACGGTTAAACTGTGGATGAGGAATAGGTAGTAGTATATTGATCATTTTCCTTTCTGTGTTTCTCTTTGCTTTCCTCCAGGTGTCACCACTTTGTCCACGACATTGTCCACAATCGCAGAGACTTCGTCCATGATCGGAGAGACATTGTTGAGGATAAGGGAGACATCGTCCATGATCAGAGACATTGTCCATGATCACAGAGACCTTGTCAAAGATGCGAGAGACGTTGTCCATGATCAGAGACATTGTCCCATGCTTCGTAGAGACCTTGCGATAGAATCGGCGGAGACGGGGTCACCGATTTGACGGCATTGCCCGCGATCATGGAGACATTGTCCATGATCACAGAGACAGCGTCTATGATCTCAGAGACATCGTCCATGATCACAAAGATATTGTCCATGATCACAGAGACTTTGTCCATAATCTCAGAGACACTGTCTGCGATCACAGAGACGTAGTCCACGATCACAGAGAGTCTTCATACAATGAAGAAGTTCTTTGAGACCAGGACAGAGGCCTCCAGGTAATTCACAAACCGCTTTACATCAACTGTCCAACACAGAGCACTGACATTAAATTGTTTATGTTCAGTATTCAGTATATCAGTATTTCATGTTCTGAAACAACCTTCTAATGTTTGTTAAATGTTCTGTTTCAGCTGTAATGTTGAATATATATCTGAGTTTTCATGGTTAAACTGTTGATGAGGAATAGGTAGTAGTGTATTGATCATTTTCCTTTGTATGTTTCTATTGGATTTCCTCCAGGTGTCACCACTTTGTCCACGACATCGCCCACGATCGCAGAGACTTTGTCCGTGATCGGAGAGACATTGTTGAGGATGAGGGAGACATCGTCCATGATCAGAGACAGTTGTCCATGATAACAGAGACCTTGTTAAAGATGAGAGAGACGTTGTCCATGATCAGAGACATTGTCCCATGCTTTGTAGAGACCTCACCGATTTGACGGCATTGCCCGCGATCATGGAGACATTGTTGATGATCACAGAGACACTGTCTATGATCTCAGAGACATCGTCCATGATCACAGAGACTTTGTCCATAATCTCGGAGACATTGTCCATGATCACAGAAAGTCTTCGAACACTGAAGAAGTTCTTTGAGACCAGGACAGAAGCCTCCAGGTAATTCACAAACCGCTTTACATCAACTGTCCAATACTGAGCACTGACATTAAATTATATATCTTCAGTAATTGATTAAAATTTGTCGTTTTCGTTCAGTATTTGATCTTCAGTCTGAATAGTTTATTTGTCAGAAAATAGACTTAACCCATTAATGAAGTTTATTTAGATAGATCATGGATGTATGTAACAGTTCAAAGGAGGATTTTTAAGTATAAAATCACTGTTACTGTGAGGTTTTGGAAAGATAAAAACCAGTTATGCCTTATTTTTCATTAATGTTGTGTTTGGAAAAACCTGGTATTAACCAAATGTTCTGTGTGTTTTCAGCTGAATTCACGGAACAGAATCCACCAAAGATGAAGGTAAGAAATAATACAACAAACAATTTATTCAGTTATTAATATATGATTAAAATCTAATAATCAAACTAATCTTTAGTACAAAAGTAGTTTGCAGCATTCAATGTAGTTTGCATCAGTAAAAGTTATATGTAAATTTATACTAGTAACTAGTATTATGTAATGATAAAAGTTAACCTATGTCAAAGGTTATATTAAAAGTGTTTTGTCATGTTATAGTAAAGCATCAAAAACCATCATAAAATATCTTAGTATATATGGGGTCAAAAATGGCCAAACAATGTCATAGTATAGTATGGCATCAAAAACCATGAAAAATGTCACAGTATGGCATCAAAAACCATGAAAAAATGTCATAGTATAGTATGGTGTCAAAAATCATCATAAAATTTCATGGTATAGTAAGGCATTAAAATCCATCACAAAATGTCATAGTATAATAAGGCATCAAAAACCATGAAAAAATGTCATAATATAGTAAGGTGTCAAAAACCATGAAAAAATGTCATAGTATAGTATGGTGTCAAAAACCATGAAAAAATGTCATAGTATAGTAAGATGTCAAAAATCATCATAAAATTTCATGGTATAGTAAGGCATTAAAATCCACCATAAAATGTCATAGTATAGTATGGCATCAAAAACCATGAAAAAATGTTAATAGTATAGTAAGGCGTCAAAAACCATCATAAAATGTCTTAGTATATAAGGGGTCAAAAAACGTCATAGTAAAGTATGGCATCAAAAACCATGAAAAAATGTCATAATATAGTAAGGTGTCAAAAATCATGAAAAATGTCATAGTATGTTATGGCTTAAAAAACCATGAAAAAATGTCATAGTATAGTAAGGTGTCAAAAATCATGAAAAATGTCATAGTATGTTATGGCTTAAAAAACCATGAAAAAATGTCATAGTATAGTAAGGTGTCAAAAATCATGAAAAATGTCATAGTATGTATGTAAAAAAAAAAAAAAAGTATAGTAAAAAAACATGAAAAAATGTCATAGTATGTTATGGCTTAAAAAACCATGAAAAAATGTCATAGTATAGTAAGGTGTCAAAAACCATGAAAAAATGTCATAGTATAGTATGGCGTCAAAAACAGTCATGTCAAAAAAGTCATGATAGTAAACATGAAATGTCATAGTATGTCATGGCTTAAAAAACCATGAAAAAATGTCATAGTATAGTAATGTCAAAAAATGTCATAGTATGTATGGCGTTCAAAAAACAGGTCAAAAAATGTCATAGTATACAAACAGTCAAAAATGACCAAAAAATGTTTAATATAACATAAATCTAATATTAAAGTTAAGAGTAAAAGTAACCTGTAATATGAAAGCAATGCATAAGTAATAGTAAAGCAAAATAGAAGTAAAAATGTCACAAAAGTGATTTTGTAATGCAGAAATGACAAATATTCTCTTTCTGATGCTTGCAATTAGTATAATTGAGGCTAAAAATATTCACTTTTAAACAATATTAAACAGACTGACAAAATATTCAGTGTTCAGAAGTATTTATTTGGTAAAGACAATTCTCTCAGTCCTACAACAGCAAAAATTGTAAAGGGCATTATATATACAAGATAAGACATAAAACAATACAATATGGACAGCATAAATAGGACTATGTACACAGTATTAGATTGGATTTGAGTACTGATATTGCACTGTTTGAAATACCAAAATGAATGTATGTGTGTGTCTGTGGAAAACAAAGGTAAGATGGCTACTTTAAATAGTGTCTTTGTTTTAAGCTGCATGTCATAGTAAGGTGTCAAAAAATGTCAAGATAGTATGTTGTAAAAATATTTGGATTTACTGATCAGCTTCTGTGATTAACACATGTTCTTGTCTCTGTAGAAGGAGAAGATGACAGCACCTGAAGACCTGAAGTGAATGAAAGACAACAAAAGTGTTACAGCATTGATAATTAGATAAGACTTCCACCGTCTAACTGCTGTAAACAATGTTGGTTTCCTGTTTGAGTGAAAACAGTTGGTTTTTCTCTACCATCTGTACTGTAGTCATGGGCAAAGACTAATGCGTCCTACTTCAACACCTGTGAGAACATTTAACTGCTTATGATAAAGTATTTAATTAATAATTGTATCAGAAGCAGTTAAATAATCACAAAGATGCTCAGTAGACATATTTATCTTTGGAAAATGTGCTCATAACTACATAAACCCTAACCGGCTCTCCTTGTGGTCAAATGTCTGTCATTATCTTTGCTGTGATTTGTTAAATGTTGTCTGGAATAAAATTTCTCCCCAAACTTTTGAGTTGAATTTCTCTATTTTGAAACTGATGTTATACAAATCATGTTATGCATTTTATTTAAAACATAAAAATATATTATTTTAAGTTTTATATTTATTTTTTGTGGTTTTAAATTATTTTTTTTCTGTTTTAGTAGACTTATTGTACTCAGCTTTTTAATGGGTTTGATACTTGTTTAGATTATTTTTTACAGGTTTTATGCTTAATTCTTAAGCGTATTTTAAATATATATATATATATTTGAAAAGGTTGAATATTTAAAGGTTTTAACCTTACTTATCAAATCTGTTTAAGGTTCTTTTAAGTGTTTTATACTTACTTATTTTAATACATATTTTAAAGATTTTATATTTATTAAAAGGGTTTCTATTCTATTCTAAACTAAGGTTTTATATTTTTAGACTTATTTTTTGCAGTTACATTGAAAAATACGAATGAATGCTAATTAAAAATGCTAAGTTATGACAGCTTAAATGTGTCGCTATTTATTCCAGACGAGGTTTTAAAGTGTCAAACTGCAGCTGAGATAATGACAGACTCAAACTGAAAAGAATAAACTTAACACTGACCTTCTGGAAATGTCTTCAAGTCTGTCTCTTCTCTCTGTGATTTAGTGGTTGAAGTTTGAATCCTGTGGAGAAAAACACAACAAATATTAATATAAAGATGTGACTTCTAACACATCAAACAAAGTGAACGCACAGAGTGTTTTCTGGGTATTGAACTTCAAACTGTCAAAATATAGAGAAGTAAAAGACACTAAATCTACAAAGAAACCAGAGTGTGTTCTGGACTGATCAGAATTAGTCCAAGAGTTAAATTTGCTTTATATACAAAGACAGAAGAAGCTGCTCTGACTGGAGAACTGACTCCACCAGCTCCTGATATTCATACAACAGCAGTGGATGGAAATAGGGTTTTTTTCTCCACGGTCAGTTAAAATTTGAACTAAATTTGGTTGATAAAAGTCAAAATGAAGCAAAATTACTGTTTCTAGCGTGACACTGAACTGAATAAGTTCTTCACATTTTCATGATTTACTGTGCAAATGAGAAAGACCGAGAGATAGAAGGTATGAGAATAAATGAGAGAGCAAGGAAGCGAGAGAGAGAGGGGGAGGGTTTTAGGGGTGGGAATTAGAGTAAAGCGGGGCACACACCAAAAGATAATCAGGCCGATTATCAGCCCAAATCCCCCCTCCCAATCGAAATCAGAAAAGGCCCGATTATAAAGATGATCTTGTCAGATTTTCCTGTGGTGTGGGGTGTGTTAAGAGTGATTTTACCCTCCCTGATAAATATTTAACATGTTCAATATTGGCAATCAGAAATCCTGTTGTGAGGAAAGCCAATCACACACTCTGTGGATTGTCACATGGAACAGGATGATAGCCAATCAGGAAGCAAGCTGACTGATGATGGAAGCACAACAAACAAGAGACATCGTCGTCCGCCATGTTTATTTACTCTAAAGTTGTGAGATTTGGAATTCTGAAAGTCAGGATTCTGGTTGTTGGTGGTTAATCTGTTAATACGTGGTGTGTTGTGTTAGTCGCTTTATGAAAAAAACTGAAATCTGACATTATTTGTCATGTGCGTGGCCTCTCACATTTCCTACATAGGGTAAGATTCTAAAGATCTTTTGGTGTGTGCTAGGCTTCAGGGAGCGAGGGACAGAGATGGACAGGGAGATGGAGAGAGAGAGGGAAAAGATGTTTAAATTCTTCATTATCTTTGAGCTGTTCCTTCATGAACTATGTGAATAAACTTTAATAATATAAGTCTTTTTGTGACTAATCAAACTATTCAGACTTCAGATCAATTACTGAAGATATATAATTTAATGTGAGTTCTCGGTGTTGGACAGTTGATGTAAAGCTGTTTGTGATTTACCTGAAAGCCTCAGTCCTGGTCTCAAAGAACTTCTTCATTTTACGAAGACTCTGTGATTGTAGACGATGTCTCTGAGATTGTGGATGAAATGGTGATACCTGGAGGAAATAAAAAGAGAAATGTACAAAGGAAAATGAGTACTCAGTACTCTTCTACCTATTCCACATTAACATTTTAACTCCAAAACACAGATAAATATTCTACATTACAGCTGAACCAGAACATTTAACTGTCCAGGCTGCAGCAGCTGAACCAGTAAATCTGGAAAACACAAGTACACATTTTAAAAACAAATATCCTCATTAATAAAGAATAGTTCACCTCCAAAACTTGAACAGTGTAGAAGAATACAACGCTGAAAATTTAATACCAGAACCTTGACAATCACACTTTGAGTTTTGAGGTGAATTAATTAATTATGTTACTAGAATATGACTTAATCGATCTCAGAGAGAAAAGCAATTTTTAAAATAGTTTTTATAATAATCTCTAACAGTAATCTCAGCTCTCAGAGGAGCACAGAGATAAAATCTAGTTTTCAAGCCAGTATTTAACACAAAACTGAGCTCAATTAAGTCCCATGTCAATACAAACAAATTTCAAATTAATAATATGCACAACACTGGATTAATGGATAGCCATAGACAAATTACTACCACAAAGAAGCAAAAAACCCTAGCAAAATGGATCACAATGAGATTCTTAACTGCCACACTGAAACACAAAATGACCACAACGAAACATTAAAATGACCTGGAATGGATACAAAACTAAAAAAACTAAAAACTGCTTCACCCAAAGTGTGTGAAGGAGAGGTATCGCAGGTCCTTCCTTCCTGCTGCTGTCAGACAACCAGCACTGCTCCTAGTACACCACATACTCACATGGACCATTTTTCACTAGGTTTCTGCACTTTAATTAATCCAAAACAGCTGCTATCAGTGATTCAATGTGTGCAATTCCATTTTCAAATGTGCAATATCTGTATTTAGTTCATTTTCTGTCTCTATGTATAAAGTCCTGTGTATATTGCTCTTCTGTTAATGTTTTTTATTACATTGTCATGTTTATACTGTTGTGTATATTTTTTGTTTTTCTTGTTTTTATCTTGCCTTTACTTGTGTTTATGTCTTTCTATCTTTTCAATCACGTTATGCTGCTGCAACGATGTAAATTTCCACATTGTGGGACTAATAAAGGATTATCTTATCTTAAGATACAATACGATGCAAAACAATCACAAAGAAGCTGACCATAAGTAGATGTAAAACAGCCAGGTAGAGACACAAAACAATGCAATACCACCACAGATACATACAAAATGATCACATCGATATGATAATCCGCCATAAACTGACTTAAAATGACCAAAATGGAGCACAAAGACAAAGAAGCAGCAGAATGTCTGCAAAGTAATTGTAAGGAGATACAAGCTGAGTTGTAAACAGACAAACTGACTACTAAACAGTTACCACCCTGCACAATGGATGTCAAAGACGCTTTGGTCACAGAAACACAAACACACTTTAACCCACGCGCATAAAAAAGACGCCAAAAAGGAAAACATACCACAATTACATCATTATAATATATGGCTAATGCTAACACTTGACTCTAATGCTAATGCTCGACACTAATGGTAATGCTACCACCCTAGTGTAAAACAGCCAGGTAGAGACGCGAAATGACCACAAATTGTCACAAACCGGTGACAACGACACGATAAACCACTGTAAACGGAGTTAAAACGACCAAGATGGAACACAAAATAACAGAGAGGCGACATGTCGCTACAGTGAACAAAACTGGGATTACAGGCTACTAAGAGCCCACTGTGTCACCAACCGTCCACAACTCATGTCAAGGACACTTCAGTCACCGAAACACAAACGCACTCTTACCCACGCGATATAAACGACTCAAATGGAAATAAACGATATCGCAACAAGGTAATACAAAAGCTAACACTCGCTGCTAATGCTAACGCTCTCTGATAAAGCTAATGCTAACGCTAGCCGCCAACTGTTTGCCTTACCTGCCTCCCGCAGTTGTGTTCAGCGTCCAGCCTCACTGTGTTCGACAGAAAAGCAGCTCCAGAATTTATTTTAGCATCCAGACCTCTTCATTAACGGCAAAAAGCAGCTCCGGGTTCGTTTTAGCATCGAGGTTTCTTCAGTAAGGACATTTTCCCACAGTAGTGACAAACCGAGGCAACTGTCCAAATGTTCGTTTAAATATGTTTTCCGACTTCGTTTCTCCGCCTCTCTGCCCTCCTCCCAGAACTTCATAGCCAATGAGGAGACACGTTGCAGCCAATGGCGACATAAGTCAGCCAACATTGGCAGAAAAACGCTGATTGGCCGACCGATTCTGGTGGGCCTAGCAACCTCCTCTGACTGATCTTAAAATATATCCTGTAAAGATGGAGAGAGGCCTTAAGTATAATAAAATTTGGTGTACACCCTTGCGCCAGACACACCACCAGTACACAAAACCTGAAGATGACACTTCTTTATTTGTGACTATTTTCTGACAAACTGGACATGAGCCACATGCAATCTGTAATAGCCAAAGCAAATGAGCATACTCCTGTAACATATATGTATAGTGTATTTAGCTTCAGTGGCTTTATTGCCCCTGATAATGGGTTTAAGGGTATCAAATATACTTTTTTACTCAGTTAACACTTTTCACTGGCGCCTATGGGTGACGGAGAAGATGATCAGATATTCCCGGGAACTTCAGGTGAAGGTACTGCAAGTCCTGCTTCATCACCATGATCAGCTCCATCACTGATCTTCTACATGATGAGGATTTACCACACTGAGACAGTGAAGCCTTGAATAAATAAACAAATGTGAACAGATTTAATGACAGGTTTAATGAATTTGTATGAACTTGTAATTGTATGTTAAGGTGTTATTTGTTAAAATCTGGATGAGGGATCTTTTATGTTATTTTATTTTTCATCTTTATTTTTCAGTTTCCCCACTGATGGATTGCCACCTTAGCATGGTCAGGGGGTTTGCTTGCCTCAGTACCCTATGAGCTATTCCTGCAGAAGCTGTCATAGGCAAAAATGCCCTCCACAAAATGTGTAAACTCGCTCTCCATTTGTTAGAAGCCCGGTTGTGGACATAATGGAAAGACTGGAACGAAATGATTCCACAGAGCTATAAAAATATCTATTGATCTTTATTATTTGTCACTTTATTGTAAACTCGGTCCTTGTCGGGATCCTCCAGAAATGATGACGCTAATTTTCCAGTGATCTGCTTGGTTAGTAGTTGAGCTGTTGACAGGTTATAATCTGATGCTCTGAAGTTAACCTGCCCTGGAGCACAAAATCTCAACTTTGGGAAACACATCATCCCAAAACTCTTTCAACAAAAATGTTGTTATAGTTCCACACCATAAAGTCTAAACACTCAGCATCCTCAGTGTGAGGCTGTCCTTGGATATGGAAGTAGTGAGCATGGCTCCTTTCTGGTGAAACATCATCTCCATCGTTGATGAGGTAGAATCTCTTGTCTCCAGCACACAGGTGCAGATTAATCTCATCTTTGCAGCGTGGACACTAAAAGTCACAATGAAAAGAACATGTAAACAACAGACTGGAGGATCATTTTGTCTGACTTTTCATGTAATTCACTATTCTGAACTAGACACTAGACATCCAACACTGCTCTAACCCTAACCCTAACTGAGAATGAGAAGGGGAGAAGACATTAAAGCCAATACTAGCAGTCTAGCACACCAAAGCGTCTACTGTTCTGTGGGCTCACCATGGCTATGGGAGGGAGAGAAAATATAAATTTTGTGACAGGAGTCATAGAAAATGTAAAATTAACAAGTGTGGGTTATTGTTTTTTGTTTACAATATAATGTTCCTTACAATATCATGATAAAGCAAGGCAATAAGAAGGGAAAACACTTTAGCATTTTGGATGATGGCATGATGAATTCTTTTGAGGACTAGCTTTGTAGTATTTGTAAAGATGGGTGCTCTCTTAAGAGCATTGTTGGCTTTGCAACTGGCAGTAACCTTTATTAAGGAATGAAGGAAAGAGATATTCTATATCAAATATTAAGACCTATTTCCTCCTTAACATAAATTACATGCATGCAGTTAAATGTGATTAAATACAGCTAGATAACAAGAGCAGAATCAAATAAACGTAACGTTTCTTAGAAGCAGTTTTATAAAGCTTTAAAAGTTTGGACAAAAATTAAGTAACAATCAAAATGCTGATGAAACTTATTAGATATTTAGATTAGACTAATTGTTGATAGAGTAATTTCAATAACAGACAGCTGATTAACTTAGCTCTAGGTCTAGTTGTGCTATTGCATTTCACATGAACTTACCTCAAGTAGTTGCAGCAATCAGGAACAACGTGAGCGAAGAGGCTGAATTGCATAGGTAGGGTAGAAGCTGGTAAAATAAGGCTTCTTCAAAATGTATTATTCCAAGGGATATATTATCATTACCTATAAGTTCACGGCTCAATGGAAGTGAAGGACATAGCCACAAAGAAAACATTAAGAAGGTGCTCAATGGCCAAAAAAGTTCTGCAAGCTTCTTTCTCTTCTTTCTGGTGTTTATTGGTGGTTACCACCACCAACTGTCATAGAGAGTGGATCAAAATGTCTATTAAGTACTCGACCCTCCCACCACTACCAGTCTCCTCTCGTATCCTAAATTAACAAAATTAGGTAAGAGACTTGTTAAATGTTGGACAATATAGGCTATCCTTCAAACATACAGAGATTTGTGGGTTGCCCTCAACAAATGAAACAATAAAATTTTTATCTTATGATTATTAGGTTAGGCTAGAATGCTAGTTTAGCTGAAGCATGCAAAATAAGCTAACAAACAAATCAGGTTTTGATTTAAAGCACATATTAACAACAGAAAAAACTGCATGGACACATTAAATGCACATTAAATATAATAAATGTGTTGATCATTTAAGCAGCAATTAGCAGTTACCAAATGTTTGCCAGTTTTTGTTAGCTCAATGTGGAGGAGCTAATTAACCCACCTGCACCTTTAAAAACACAACCCCCCATAAAACTTCCTCTACTGCCCTCCCATCCTACCCCACCCCCTCTTCTATGTCCTGTCGTGAACCTCCAGTCGACTCAAAGGCCACTTTACCCTGAGAGCTACAGGAATTCTTTTGTTTTCTGAGACCTTTCAGACTTTCTACTGGCTTTCTTACTCCTTGAAACAGACCTTTTTAAAAAAAGGTTTCCCTAGAGCTTTGAAGTCTTCACATTGGGTGCTGAATCTTGTCCAAAGGATCAAACCAACAACCTCAAAACCTCTGAAAATGTTATTTCCCCATTAAGCCACTGGGTCACAAAGGTTTGGAACTGTCATTGTTCAGCTGAGAGAAGGCAGTATCGTTTCTCAGAATTATTCAGTGTTTGTTGTGGGTGTTAGGCTTTCTCAAAAAATTATTTGCAGAGCTTTCCAGCTTTTTTTCTGGGTTGAAATTCACTGACTTTTTCTGAACTGAATGGTCATTCAGTGAGTATTTAAGTATTCTGTCAATTTACTCTTCCCAAGGCTAAGAATGAACTTTCACAAATGTTAACACTAAAATTTGGAAAAATTGGAAAATATGAGTAGAAAAGTTTTTTGATGAACTGAGTTGCATAATAATATACCATTTGGGGTAGAACTCTTAATATTACAGGTCCAGTATTTTTGGAATTTATGAATTAAATTTCCAAGGATATTGGAGACACAATGTAAAGAATTATTTCTATGCCCCAACTTTAAATCAAACTTTCAATGCAGTTAGATCAACATCAGCTGTTTTGACTAAACACTGCACTTAGATTATGTTTTACTTAACATGTCTCTTCCTGAAACTGCACAGTTGAGGTTTTACACATGTTGAGTATACAGTATCCAGTGAGACTAAATGTGCACACATGAGTGCATTTAGTATGAGGAGGTTGATGGTCCATGTCTGGAATCAACCACCACAAAAATTGCTTGAGCCATTATCCATATGGGCAGCTGACAGGTTGTGTCTCTGTTACAGCTGACTTTGCTCATACAGTCCTCTTACAGCAACTGTGGATACATAAGAGGCTCAGAGCAGCACTTTGCAGCAACTGCCATTCATTACGGACTCAGTTAGTCCTAAGAGAGAGCAAAGTGAACCATATGATACTCCCTCACCTGCTGGTAACAGGGAGATAATTAAATTATATACAAGTGTGTCCCGTGTGTAGTCTATGAGTCCCTGTACTGAATGTGCTTTCATTAACTTTAAGGGTGATGCTGGTGCTATTTTAAGTTTGTGCCAACTGCCAAGGTTGCCCCTCTAGATTACGCCTAGTTTTTTCTGCACACAGTGCTGTACTTTTAGATACAATCATTAATCTACTTCCACAAGCAACAATTTTCTTTGGCACAAAGGATGTTTCACATTCCTGTTAGGGGAATTAACACTGTCAACTGTGTCTCAAACTAGGTATTGGTTTGACAAGGGACCTTTTGATCAAATTCGTTACCACTGGAGCCAGAGTAACTGTCATTAATTTGAGCTAACCACAGCCATTTTGTGAGGGAAACTGCCAACTTGTAACAGTCAACTTCTTCACTTAATTGTCATGCCTACAGGGAATATTTTACACTATAGATATATATCTTGATCCATGTTTATGCTTTATTACTGCATTCTGCCAAAGTTCAACTTGCTCTGCTCTGGTTACTGACAGCAACTTGACACCCACGGGAAAGGATTTGTTCCTCTTTCAGGAGCTAATCCCTCAAAATATTTTCCTTTGAAAAAATTTCCTGTCACGTCTGAGTCTTCTTATTACTTGGGACAATGTTCAGTTTTGAGCTAAACTTAACATTACAGAGTTTTAAATTTAGAAATGACAAAAGGAGCGACAAGTAAAGGAACACAGATTTTCAACCTTGTTTCCATCTTTCAATCATCCGAGGTGCATGTATATATTTTCCACAATGCTCTCTATACTGCTATAGCCAACTGTCGCATAGAACAACAGAAACATTAAATATAAAGATTTGTTCTGTATGTTGTGGCTACACTTGGTGCTAATAGTAGATAGTAAGCACAGCTATGGGGAATGTTTGCTGATTCACCAGCCCTTTTCATCAATACAAAAGCTGCTACTGTTGTTGTGCACTGTAAAAGAGGTTCCAATGCATACAGAGTTTGAACAATGCATGCACAGGTTGATTCATGATAGCATGGGCAAAGAAAAGTGGTAAAAACTGAATATATCATTTTACATTGGATAAACGCTTCACTGAAGCTTCATTTATCTGGCATGCTTTCAGCATGCCAAGTATAAGGTCGATTCATTCAGAGCTAAGTAAATAATAGTACGCTGTGTCTAGAAACCTGCTGACTGAGTGATAATGGCTTTATGCAGACACTGATGGATGCAGATTTCAAAATTCAAAAGATTTCTCATACTGAAGTGGGTGATAGCTAAATAACTGATGAGTAGGTACAGATTCAGGTGATCAGAATTAACCTTTACCTAACCTCTGAGCATTTCAACTTAAAAACTTGTGTAAATATGACTGGTACATGTATCCACTGTAGTAAGGATGTTAATCCAAGTTCCTCTGTCGATTAATTAGTTTAAATGAACCATATGACCACAATTGATTGTGAAATGTTCTTCTAAAAACATTACAAAAAAATGTAGACTAGATGCAGACAGAATAAGATCATTAGTTTTCTCATACTGTCTAGGCTTATGCTCACCTCATCATCCTGCTCCCTCCTTTGGGCCTCCTCAGCACACCGCTGGATCTCCTCCTGAATTACACGGGCATACTCAAAGTCTTCCTCTTCTCTTCAGGACAGTGAGAGAAGAAAAGAACTTCTGATACACGACGCCACAAATGCTCACAGCAGACTTTTAGCATTTACTTGCTACAATTAACAACATTAAGAATATAAATCTACATAGAAAATCCACATTCAGTAGAGGTATATAAGTATTTGTGGAGCATTATGAGCAGTGTTACAATGTGTTTGGGGTGGAGGGGTCACCTACAGTTGTCTGGAAGCCTGTCTGAGGACGGCGTTCTGCTGGGCCCGCTGCTCCTCCTCCTCATCCTGCAGCCTCTTGGCTACACGGATGTCATTCTGCACTAGCTGGTTCTTCTGGATGTTGGTTGTATAGTATTGCTCGACTGGGAGAGCAAGGCAGAGAAAAAGGCAGTGGGTGTGCTAATATTAAATGTGTAGCAGTGAAGGACCATGTGTGATCTAGATTATAGTAATTACTATACTATTTCTATTCTAAATCTGTTGATTTTTTGAGCATTCATGAGCGCTGTGCAGTTTATTTTAAACATGCTTTGTGGTATGCAAGACCAGTGTATTTTTGAAGAATACTAAAAAAAGACACCAAATTATATGTGTTATACTTTGTTTATGGGGCAAAGATGCAAAGACATACTACAACAATGACTGTTAGTTCAAGTTCAATGTCACTACCTTAGGTTTCCAAGTCTGCCTTGCTAAGAGAATTATACAACATGTTACTGGAATAATAACTCTGCTATTTTTATACTTGGGCCTTATTTTTTGCTTTTGTTTTTGAGTATAACTGATTGATATGGACGGAAGTATTTGGAATTGGTGCTGTATTGAGCAAGAAGAGTATACTCAGCAACAGCTAACAGCTGCTGAAATGTAATCCAATGGGCAATTGTCTACGTCAAAGAACATCCACTAAAGTGCTTCACCACTGACAGGCTTAGACTGTTATTATAACGGTTTGAGGTTGCTGGATATAACATTCTTGCTCAATAGTATACCGATTCCAAAGATTTCTGTCCCTATCAATCATTTACACCCAAAAATATGAGGAAAAAGGTTACAAAACACTGGAACACTGGAGTATGTTTTATTGTAAATCTGTGATTATTATTGTTTAAGTATGGTTATTAGCTAAATTCTTTAACAAGATAACTAAAGATGGGGCCCCACAACACAGAGGGTGGTGACTCAGTGAGACAGACTGGAGAACAGCCCACATAATATAAATTACTACACGTTTGTAGTGTGCAGCTGTGCTGCTGTCATTGTACTTACTCTCCTGCTCCTGCAGGTTGTGTGCCAACACTCCATCCTCCAGGACAGCAAAACACTGGCATACTGAAACAATAGAGGACAGCAGCACTTCACTATCATACAAAAGGTTACAATGTGTTCAAATGAATGGTGGGTGGATACATATGTTTAATAAACTGAGCAGAACAGAAAAACAATCTTGAATGGCCCTTTATGGCTCCACATAGAACAGGAGCTGAGCCTGAGACAATGTTGCAAAGCTTTTGGATCAGCAGAAACAATAGGATACGAGTACTGTGTGTTATGATGACTGTTGATACGACACAGACAAAGGCAGAGGAGTATCCCTTAAAAGAAAAAAGCAACCACTCACCACTTTGGCATGAATTCACTGTTAATATATAAAAATTGAATTGAAATTAAAAAAGGGATCTCATAAAACCTCCATTATACCAGTAGCCACAATTATTACTCTCATCACAAAGTTCCTGAGTTCAGTAGCTGCAACAGGTCAAGCTCAGTCTAGCAAAAGCAATAACTTGATTCGAGTGTGTATGTGTTTGTGTGTGCAAGAGTGTCACTGTGTGTGCCTATACACGCATGCACAATTTATATACACGTCAGTACAAAGATAAAGGTGTTGTTATATTTAAATGTGTTGTTGAAAGGATGAGGCAGATCCACGTTTTTCTTTTACTTATGTGCTCACTATGACTACCAAATGAAGATGCAAAGTTTAGGAACTACCACCTGCAGTCATTTAAACTAGGAAGCCAGTGCAGATGGTACAAATGTATGTTGAGTGAACTCAGTAAGGCTGTCGTAAATCCAAAGGCTTTGGCAAAGAGCTCTCCATACACCGGCTCTGTCTGGTTCTCTATATCAAGTCATTCTGTTTTACCAATCCCATCATCTCATAGTCTGGCCACCTGCTGCTTGTTATAGTAATATAACATATCGGTCTCATGTCCCACTGAGCCTTGACTTTTTTCGTCAGAAAGCTAAAAAAGACAGGGACTTGGATGAAAACACAAGGGCTTAAGAAACAGTTATGTATTTATGCAAAGAAAGTCTTCTCAAGTGTGCATCAAACAAAGAGACAGTCAACAAGAGACACCATCAACTGCTCTGTTTTGTGCAGTTTAAAAGTTTAAAACTTCAATCATAAGGTGATGAATACAAACATTTTTGCATTACACTGTGATCTGTACACTGGTTTTAATAGTGTTAGCATTTGTGGACTGTTACTCTCATCTAAACATGCCAAGTGTTTACAGTAGTCTTTAATGAGCCACTATAGCCTCTGTGTGCTGTAGCCCATGTGTGTTTAAAGTCTGTCAAACAAACTCAAAAGTTGCTCAAGAGAAAATAAACACAGACAGCAGCTGTTTTCTCCACTTCCTTGATCTCCACAGACACATAGCTCACTGTGAATAGACAAAACTGCTTCGCTATCGTTCTGATTTTCATCAGGGAACCCATAACGGCTGTTGTTTCCAACGATGTAGCTTTCACATACCAAGAGAAGGAAAGGAGACAGTGTTTAAGAAGAGTTTTAGCTCACTGCACAGGGAAAAGCCTGAAGCCAGAGTCAGAGCCAGAGGCAGGGCCAATTAAAAACACCTGTCCTGCTATTAATCCCCCCACTGAGCCTATCAGAGCAGGCTGTTTCCCCTCTGTGGACACAACAACTACATTTACATCCATGCACTTAATGCTTGGGATACTCATGTATCCAGCTTATGAGCTGACACACTTAAATACCATATGTTATTTATAATTGCCTGCTTAACCCAGCTATAGGAAACCTGGATACGCTTTATACTGCTGCAACACCTTGAGCTATTTAAATGCCTGAAACATAAATGTTAGAAAGAGGGTAATTCTATATGATCAGGAACACTGTCCCAGGAAAAAACACAAAGTATATGCACTTAGTAGCTGCTATTATGCACACTTGTACAATTTAATGCAACCCAGTATATATCCATCCAATACTTTTATGATGTCTTAAAGTTTTTAACATTGACAGTTGAATTTACATATCTTTGACAATGGCAACAAAAACTGATCATTGGGAGCTTTGTAAAGATAGAATTTTGGCAGAGCTGTTGTACTGAATTGTAATAGATTGTAGAGATGTACCTAAAGTGGCCACTTCATCTAACAGCAGGTTAGTCATTAAAAGCTGTGTAAAAACAGTGAATCCCAAACAGGACTTCTGAGGTGCAAATAAGATCCAGTATCTGTAATACTGTGCATGGAAACCTGTCTGTCACTGTGAGCAGTGTCAACACAAGAGAGATGTCAAAGCAAAGACATTCATTCTCAGTTTGTTTGCGTAAGGTCTCAATGGTACAAATCTAAAACAAAGAAGTGTAAGAACAGGTGATGAGCAAAGATCCTGGAAGTTTACTTACTAGCAGGTGATGCACTGGATGGTGTCGTGGATGATGAGAACAAATGGGCCTTGAGATTCATTGTAAGAATGATACTTTGAGCTTACAGTCCACAGGGCAGTTGTGACCATCTGTGTGTGAAAACACACTAAACATCAAGCATTCAACCCTTTCCAGACTTTAAGAACGCTTCTCTGGGTTTGTTCTCTAGATAAGTTCTCCAAAGACACATTTGTTACATACTGACCTGGCATTCCTTGATTCCTATCTTGTCACTATTTTCACATTCATGCTCTAAATGTACAAAGCCCTCATCTCTTTCATTATTGCTGAACCTTCCCCTGAACCACTAGAGCCTGCTCTAACAATGCAATGTTAAATTTCAACATTTACAGAATTAGTTCTGAGTTGATATAACTGAGGATGTCTCCTCTTTGTCCCAGTCTGTAAACAGGGAAGTGAGAAAAACATGACATGGTTGTGGTTAAACTCTTTCTTTTAAATTCACTTCTCTAAATCCTCAAAATGGAAAAAATGTTCCTGCTGAGAATAAATCTCTGGGTATGTTTCCATTTATTGGGCTCAACAGTCAAAGTTCATGGAAATCACCCTGACAGCACTAAGCCATGAAAAGGGTCTGTTTACACCATAAATGACCCTGTACGTCTGCACTGAGAGTTAACCCATACCAAGGCAGACATGCTTTACCACTTACACCTGTCGTGGAGCTTAAGAGACTATCCACTAAATGGATCTTCAACCTGCCCTTATGTGTCCAGTCTGTCAATGAGGACGGCTTATGTCAAACGCTTGGTTTTAATCCAACAGGACAAAACATGAGCTTCCTTCAGAAAGGAAGAATGGAAAAAAAGGAAAGGAAGGAAAGATGGAGGAAAATGACAGTGTAGTCTGTATGAATGTGTGCATGCGTGTGTGTGGGTGTGTCTGCATTGCGGGTTAACTTGTTTTTCCAAACTCCTTTAAACTACATTACATTTCTAGGGGGAGGGACTAGAAGGAGACTGTGTTGTTTTGATTGCTAAACAGGTTTTGAGAGACACAGGGTGTGAGGCATTCAGGGCCAACAGGAAAAACATATGTGCAGTGTGAGTAAAGGCGCAGTGTATTTTCATAATCTTACAGACTCCTGCTTTAAGCTTCTTAATAGGAAGGCCCTGTGTCTTCTTTCTAAGAGGATAGTAAATCAAAGATCCAGCAGACAAGAGAAATTGGCTGTGGCATCTGCAGACCAGGGGCTAAGGTAGGATTGTCTGAGAAAGAGTGCAGAGCAGCAAGAATGAGTAGATAAGATTTAAAAATATTAGCAGCCACCCACTGCATAGCACAGTACATTTTCCAGCAGTGTGTGCATACTGGCTCTGCAGTGAGATTGGGAGAAGGGGATATTACAAAGCAGGAAACCACGACCTGTATGACCTCAAAGCCTAAACAGCCAAAACAAAGTGAGTTATCTCCTACTTTAAATGCCTCCTCTCTCTTACAAATATTACTCATTACTGGTGGTTTTAAAAAAAGAAAAGAAAGAAAAATCATGTGTGACTGTTCTTTTCCTTTCTGCTGATGTAACCAAATCTCATAGGTGAATGCATGCACTTTGTCTCTTTGTAGAACAGCTGAAAAACTCCCACCAACATTAGAGAACTAACATCTAATCGTCTAAAACAAAACTATGCAGCGCAAGGCAGCAGCCGATCAAACACTGACAAAGATATTTCTTTTTTATCTTCGCAGCCACTTGGGTAGCAGCAGTGGCAAGTGCCTGCCAAACAAAGAAACTGGCGAAAGGAGATGACAAGGGGTCTATTTTCAGCCAAAATCCCCCACCGACCGCCCACGTGCTCTTTCTCCCTCACTCTCTCGCTCGCTCTCTCCTCCTCCTCCTCCCTGGTCTGTTCTGTTCTGCTTTTTTTGCACAAAATTTCACCATGAAGTGTCTGTCCATCCTTACAGCTCTTTGTGTTGTGTTATGAACTAGGCGGAAAACAAAGAGAGGTGAGGGGTAATGGGACTCTGGGTCAGTTGGTGAGAGTGAAATTTGGAACAAGGGGGGAGGTATGGAGGCGGGGGAATTCCTCTGGGAGCTGCATTCCCTCGGCACATCAGGCTATATCAGGAGCAACCAGAGGAGGGCCCAAACAGGAACTGATAAGGGGGGGCAGTGAAAACAAAGAAAAGTTGACTTGGCCGAGACTCTCGGATGGGGAGGAAAATGAAGAAGTGGAACACGGGGAGCTACAGCTCTTGGGGAAATTGAAGCATAAACACCCACAGTGGGACGCTCAGTAAACAACCCCAGTCCCAACAGAGAGGGACAACAGCACAGTTTGACAAATTTGTCTGGTGAAAACAGATGATGAGTGGAAAAAAAATTACACTGACCAGACATCTGATTTACATACTGCGAATGTCTGAATGAGCAGTTTATAGCTGCTATTACTGCCTTTGTTTGTGCACTGGGCCCTGCTCAATAAAGCATGAAAATGCAAAGCTGCACAGTGTGCCCTTTGTGTGTGGAAACAAGAGTGCAGTGCTGAATTATCTCCCTTGATAAAAGACATGGAGACCTATTTCCATCCTATTCATTAGTGTGGACATGCCGAAGACTGAGCCAACGGTCTACACCCAGACTGCAGCTTACGCATTCCTTACCTGTGAATGTTTTCATAGTTATGTGCAAACAGCTAAAACTAATTTGGAGTTGTGTTTTTGTAAAAATCTGACAATACTGTAACTGTGTGTGTGAATTTTTCCTGATAAAACAGCTGGATTTTTCTCACCAGCAGGACTTAGCATATGGTTCTTGACTAAAAATAAATCTTACAACTTGCAAGACAGTCAAGTCATATTGATAGTCTATAGCCAAGAGGAGACCAAATGTATCCCATTCTGGTTTATGAATTAAAGTTTCTTCGAAAATGAATTTAAATTAGCCATTTAAATTGAATATCAATATATTTTTTTGTGTTGCAAGTAAGAATGTTTCAACTTTGTGGTACAAGCCTTCATCTCAAGTGATAGCACTTTGTTCCCCCAGAAATCACATATCACAAAAAGCAATCTCATTCCTTCCTCTTGTCATCTCTGTATGTCTGTATGGCTGATCCTGAGTCTGCTGCATGTAGTCAAAACATCTTCTCTTGCAAGCCACTTCTTATCTGAGCTGGACAATTGTACTGATGCCATGGAACTCAAACAGAGAAACACAAGGTCAGAAGCCAAAGCTGCCATTTGGTACCAAAGCCAGTTATTCATTACACAAAAACAAGATACAAAGTTGTCATATATCTAATTGTCACAAGTGTGCAGGAGACGAGTGGCCTAGTCTGTCTTTCATATCCGCTGCATTTAAGTGTCCATGGATTAAACACTGAATCCCCACTGGCTCCATGTCTGCAGTTCAGTAGCTGACCCTGACCTCTCACCTCCCCCTGTGGAGGGACTAAACAAAAACAACTTTTCCCCAAACCAGACCATGAAGCGTGGCACATACCGCACATAGTTTTTAACATACTCTGTGGGATGCATGGGTAACTGGATGGTAGTCCTGGGCCAATTTTGGATTGAGTGTTCTTACCTTCTTGGACACGTGGAAGGTTGGACTGGTCAATCTCCAGCTCTGCCATCACTGTCCCTGTGCTGTCACTGCTTCATGGTGATAGAGAAGACCCTGACACCAGAAAGGGATTTTTGAGAGTTATTATCAAAAGTGGTAGAGACATTTTGTGAGCACTGATGTCTCTGAAACAAATTGCTGGTTATCCTCATTCATGCACAAAAGTGAACTACTCACTTACAAACTCTCAACAAGCTGAAACCAGTGACAGCTTACACTAATAACACAGCTAGCACGAGCAGTGCTGCTGTTAACATCGACCACAGACCGCAGTATAACGTAAACTGTGTATACATTAGAGCAGGCCACTTCTGTTTGACGAGCAAAGTAAAAATAATCACCAGCCAAACATTCAAACAGACCGTATCCCAAACAGCCATTGTTTTTATCACCTACCTGTTCCCACCACGCTGCCCACACAGGTTCCAGTGTTGTGTTATACACACATACACACAACAGCCCCTATTCAACAAGTACCGTAAACATGACAGTATTGTCAACTTTGGAGTCGTCCGCTCAGTCGCACTTTCCCTCTCCCTCACTTCCTCCCCTGTGTTTCTATCCAAAAATGTCACGAGCGTGCTTGACCGCTTCTAATGCCTGTACTTTTTGGTGCGAATTTTAAGCGACACCGACGTTTGTTGTTCATCAAATGAAACAAAAGACCCGTCGACTCGTAATGCGAAGCCAGGGCGGACAAACTTAGCCCACAGTCTGTCGCTCCGGCTGCTTCTTCACAGGTCCTGTTCGCCTCGGCAGCAGTGAGTGGGGGCGGTTAACGGCTGCTGCCTTCAGGTGCCCCCTTGAAGCTCAGACTTATCTCTGCCAAAGTTAATTCACGAGTCACGATGTGTTCATCAATAAAAACAGCTATTAGCGGTTTTAGCTAGCTGTTTAATCCACATATGAAGAGCCAGAGATTTCTTAAATAATTTGGAGTGTATTACAGATTTAGTAATTCTGAGAAACTGCTGGTGAGGCAGTTAATCTGGGTAAAAAGATCAGTCAACTCGGCCCAAAAGGTCACTCAATGGATTAAGCAGCGCAAAGAGATGAGACGCACGTAAGCAGATAACAACACACTAGGAAACTTTGCCTTTCACCTTCAGCTGGTGACACCCATCCATATAATTTTACAACCCGGATATCATAGGGGGCATACCTACGTACTCACTTACGTGTGCGCTGAGTTGCAATTTGTCCAACAGTTAGTGAAGGCAGCACTTAACCAGCCACAGCTTCCAGTCACTCAAAACTGATAACTGAAACCTATTTCTTAAGCAATAACCGAATAAAGATGTAAAAGAGTTCAAAGATAATTTGGAGAAACTGCTTGGTACCATATTGGCAGCTCTTTAAAAGTCTTTAAGTACAATCTGATATTGGGATAAAAAAAAAAAATAACAAAAGCAAAAAACAGTTGACTGATTACTCAAGACAAGGATCTAAAACAGTCATTACCCACAATTTATGCAGTGTGCAGCTAAATCACAGAGATGGAGCTGGAACTTACTGATTAATTCAGATAAGAAGAAACTTTCCTGCTCACATGTCAAAAACTATATCAAAAAGTCTCATTCCTGAGCAGGATAATATGCTGATTTTCAAACTTGGCTCAGAGATGTCAGTAATGATGAGAATAGGCTATACAGACTGACTTTTGGTTTTGAAGCCTACAGGTTTTGTGGCAGATGCAATTTGCACCCTGTCAGTCTGAGATTCTTTGAAGACTGATAAGATGACAGAGGAACAAGGTCATCTGTTTCAGAGGATTTGTTCCCCCCTCTGAGCCACACTGACGCATTCACATTGCAGGCTAATTTGTGGAGAATGTCTAAAAATGTCAGACTGAACTGGTTATTGTGGGGTTTTTTTTTCAACTTAATGTTGCCCTCTGCTGGCTGTGTTTATGTCAGGATATTGTAAATAAGTAAAAAAAAACCTGTCAGGTCACATAGCTGAAAATGACTGTTAGACATGCTTGGGTGATTACAGTTTGTTGTGAAGTGAAGGTTTGGGATGCATGACTGTCACAAGGTTTAGACTATGTTTAAGTCAGATGTTTCCAGTGATAAATTCCAGCCAAACAGTGTAAAGGTGAAATCAAAAGTTGTTAAATAAGATACCATACCTCCAGGATCATGTATTGTGTGTATACAAGGCTATTCCAGGGGTGAAGTATATCACATTGCTAATGTACACATTACATAAGATGTGATACTTCTACAATTTGCAAAATGTTTAAAATGTACTTCTCTTAAAGTCTAGATTAAATGTATATTCACATGCTTTTGTGTACAGTGAAGCAGTTTTTGGTTGTTGTCCCATTCTAATGTTATTCTAATGGAAGTGATGGAAAAAAAACCACAGCCTTTGTGTTTGATAGTGACTTCCAAAGTTCAGCTGAAGCTAATATGAGGCTTCAACAATTCAATCAAATGGGTGTCTTCCAAACTTACAGTATTTGTAGTGATAAGTTCCTTTTTTGTTTTTCCCTGGAGGAAAATTTATAACTTTGGAAGACATCCACTTGATTTGGCTAATTCAGACAGCTGAAACCTTTAAATTAGCTTCAACTGAACAACCTAAGCGTAGTCTACATTTTACACAGAAGGACTGTGGATTTTGTTCCCCATCACTTACATCTCAAATGCATAGGTAGGGACCTCTTCTTGGGTCAGTGTTGACAAGACAAGCGCAGAGACTTGCATTCACTCAAGTACATTTAAGGGGAAAGTATTTTTCTTTTTGCTTTGGTACATTTGTCTGACAGCTTCAGTTTTTTATGTTGAGATTTTATCCTGTTTTTGGCAAAACAAAAGATACACTCACATAATACAATGCGTTTCTATGTTTTTAACCACCCACCAGGTGAGATCTAGTCAGACCAAGCAAGGCTTTGGCAAACAGACACAAACAACAATAAAATACTGCTTGACGATTTACTTAAAGGAAACATATTAATTTATTTCAGAAAAGGATTAAATCCATGTTTTTTAGAATTGAGTTCAGCCACTAAATTTTGTTTATGGTGAATGATTATGTTGTCTACTACCATATACTGTATGTAACACCATGATAGATGCTGCTATTCATGTTTTTTTTAAACTGTTGTAGCAGTTCTCAAACTCAGCAACATACTGATCCTCATCATGTAGTATGTGTCCATTTGTTTGTTAAAAGCACCTGTGCCTTGAGGAAATTCTAGATTCCTCATGAATTGTAAAGTAGGCCCCATTTATAGCTGGATAAACCTTAAGTACGGAAGGGACAACATTTATTTTAGAGGCTGGAACAACCTGGGATTGGCAGCAGGGGCCTTGACTAATACAGAATATAAATCTTAATAGCTTTTCATGATATACAGCATCACCTAATGGAGCGTCTGGCCTTCTGACCATAAAATTAAATGTCACTGTCGCTTCGTCAACCCTCATTATCATACAAGAGACTGAACACTGACGTCATACTTCTAATAAATATACAAATTACATACAGAGGTGCAAAATGTGACTTTGTAAATAGCTGTCTCCACCTGTCCCCCAATCTCCCGTCCAATAGCAGAGGTTTTGTGACTCCATACACCGATGCTGGAAGAACTCGTAAAGTTGAGTTTTATTGCATGACTACAAGGAAGTGAAAGCACAAACATCACATCGTACCAGAACAAAGTCTCTAAATAATGTGCATGAATCAACCTGATTCAGTGACCCATTGAAAATTCTGTGCTGTCTTAAAATGTCACATGGCTTATAGACTGCAAGTCCTTGAACGTTTTAGCATTTCCACTGAACCTGCGAGTAATTATGCTGTTTTATTAGGGAATTCTATTGCTTTGTATGCAGCTCCAGTTGTGGAGTTTTTCTGTGGGCTTTGAGTCAAGAGGATTCAAATGGCCCGAGAGTTTAATGAGCTGCTAGCATAAGAACATTAGTCATTTGGCTGCACAGTTTCTCCACCTGCTCCCCTATGGGATGTTGTTGAGAGTGACATCTGAAACACCTGCTTTGGTCCCATTTACAAAGTCAGTAAAAACAGTCAATCAAGCTGAAGAGCTGGTAAAACATGACTGTGCCCTTGAAACATGGGCCAGGGCACTTGTCTTTTTATTGAGCCTATAATTCACCTGTGACTGCCTGTTGATTTATGACAGTTGGATGGGATGAGACTGTTCATACTGCTGATGGCTATTGTGGCCAGCAAAAGTGTGTGTGTGTGGGAGACTGCTGTGTGGCATGCGGGAGGGGGGTGGGGTAGGCTACAGCTGGAACTATATAACCCAGTTGGGACCGACGGAGCATGTACAAGTCTTCTTTTCCACCTGTGGACCTCCGTAAGAATCAGAGCCCCTTCCAACAACAGCGTCCTACAGTGATGAAGTGTAACCATCTCCTGTCCTGGGCCTTCCTGCTCGTGGCCTCTGGCCCACTGCTGGCTCACCCCATCACAGAATCTGCTGAGATGCCTTATCCAGGACCTGGTGAGTGGAAAGTAGCTGTTATACACAGCTGAATTATTTACTAATTCAGCACATTGATTATCATTTTTAGTAATAACACTTCATTTGTGAGGATTAATGGTAGACAAAGCATGTTTTGAGGCCTTGAAATAATTACTTTCAAGTCACAGTGTTGAGAGGACTGTTCTGCCAAAGTTCACACAGCTGAACTATTAATGCTGGATTCTTCTGTCAGAAGAACAGAATCAGTTCTCTGTTCAAATAATCAAAAACTAAGTTATCACTGTTTAAAAGATTAAAAGTGTTCGTCTTGCTCTGTGTGTTTACTGTCTGTATATTGAAAATGTAAACTGTGTTATACCTGTCAGTGGTGTGTTACCAACTGTATGTGGCTGTTGGGTTGTCCTCAGTATCAGCGGAGGACCGAGGAGCCGGCACTCTGGATGATCTGTCTCTCTCTGAGCAAGCCTTCCCTTCTCAGGATGGTGCTGGTCTCAGATATTCCACTCTGATATCTGGGGAGATCAACAGAGATGGTGAGAAACATACAATCCACACTTGCATGAACATCATAATACTAATGTGCTCATATGCAGGAAAAATCTGCATCCACTGAAGCGTGAGGCAGTTGGAGGTACTGATCGAGCACGGGAAGTTTATAGTGGCAAGAGTCACCTCGTCATTTACCCTCCTCTTTACCCACTGCTGAAAAGCTGCACTTGCACAGAAACATAGCTAATGGTCTCATGTTTTATATTCTCCCAGGTGTCAGAACAGCAGGCCTGCTTCCTAGGGGGATGAAAAGAGAGGTGGGTTTTCTACAAATGTCATCCCTAATACAGCAAAGAAAAGTACGCTGTGCACTGAAAATAAAGCAAAATGTTTATTGCTCCTACTTTATCTTCTCTTTCAGGTCCTACTGGAGAAACAAAGTCTCCTAAATCCATTCAGCCATGTGTTCGGCATCCGGAAGCAGTTCAGGAAGAGAGGAGGGAATTCTGAGTGTTTCTGGAAGTACTGCGTCTAAAACTAAAACAACAGATATTAATGCCACACACACAAGAGACAGGGCTTGCACTAAAACAAAAAACCCTATCTTGCACTCACATAAGTACATGCAGACAGATTGTATGTGCGCATATGCATGCCCACTGCATATACTCACACATACACACTCACATACACAAGCAGGTATGATCGAGACATGTTGCTTGAGGACTTTAAGATTATTTATTAAGATTACTTTTATGTTGTGTGGAACTAGATTTGTGTACACTTGATGTATGACCAAATGTCTTTTAAATGTGAAATGCTGAATAGAAATAAAACCTATATTATAAAAACTGTATCTGATAATTGTCTTTTTTTGGATAAAAAATGTTGGTGAGAAAGAAAACACTTTCTTAAAGGTAAAGGAGGAAACAAAAACACGTTGCAAAAGTGGTTCTCAAGTTTTCTTCATTTTTTCCTTTTTTTATTATTTTACAGCAGAAAGAATATAAAGCATTCAGAAAACATCTTCCATATTTTAAGGGCAATTCAAAACGTTTTGCATGGCTTCAGCAGCTGAAATCTCTTTTTTTTCTTTTTTTTCTTTTTTTTACATATCCATCGAGTCAGTGACACTTGTACATGCACAATTACAAAAATAAAACTTACAAACAAGAGAAGGGAAGAAAAAGGAGGAAAGTAAAACACATTAGGAGAACCGAGAGGAGATGAGACTTTTAAGGGTATAGAGGTTGGGAGCGGAGAAAAATTGGGTCACATAACAGGGAAAGACAGAGAGAAAGACAGCTATAGAGGAGAGGAAAATAGATCTATCACTAGTTCACATGCAAAGTGTCGAGGACCCGTGACTTTCTATCAAAGCAGGGCCTTTTTTTTTCTTCTTGGTTTGGAATTGATGAAAACGTGCAGTTCAGTAAAGGGTGCCATATAATTGCTGTCCATAAACTACTGAATGCTTGTCTTGCAATACTGGCATTTGCATAAGAGTAAGTCGACTACATGTGTCCAATCAATTTAAACTTCACTAGGTCTATAGGTCTCCACAAAATAGTTCTTTATTGCTCTGTGTCCACAAGTGGAATATGTTGTAAATCTGTTCTGTTGTCCTGATGTGCCTACCTTTCTCCGGTTTGGGTGCTTGGGAAAAAGAAGAGGAGGAAAGGCAGATTCCCAGGTCAGTTCACAGAACATCTTGAAATTTATAATAACTGTATACTAATGCAGAGAGCCTATCAGCTAACCTGTCATCCCATTCATAAATGGCAGTAAAACAAGATTTGCAGGTGAACTTTTCATATAATTACACTCTTAATCTTAAATACCCTCTGTACTTTGTCACTTAGATAAATTAAAGGCCTAAAGAACCGGCCAGAATTATACTATGATTTGACAGGCTTCTATGAAAGAATGTCAAATCATTTATCTTAATGAGCTATATATAACAGGACTTTATTCCAGGGCTCCACTGGTGTCTGAAATGTTCAACGATACTGAGAGGAAATGGATTATACTTCATATTCACTCATTTTAAGGACTTCAGTATCGCAGTGGTGAACCTGTCTGCCCTAGATTCTTCACCAGAGAGCGTTGCTGAAAGATTTTTTACCCTTTTTCAATTTCAGCTTCTTCTGCTGTGAATCATGTGTCCTGCTCTGTTTCCTCCTCCCCATTTTTGGCACCCTGAGTAAAATACAGAAGGGAGGTGAACCAGTCCCTCGGCCCGGAGAAGACCAATGCTGCCTTCGCCGCTCGGTGTACAAGTGAAACTGACACCTTGACATGTCTGCATGTGTGCTGTGCGGTGTCTTTGTGCATGTGTTTGTGTGTATCGTGTGTCGCTTAGTTAATACTTGCTATATATACTGTCACAATGGTCTCCAACCTTGTCCGTTTGTTCCTTATTTGGAGTTGGGAGCACACTGATCAAATCTAAATGAATCGAAAACTAAAGAAAAAAAGTCTAAAAAGTTAGAGCTTGCTCTAAAAACAATCTTGTCCTCATGCTTTGCCATGAAAACGTCAGTAGCTACTGAGTTATTGATCATTGGCTCAATTTGTAGGTCTGCCCTCCAGTCACATGCCCTCTGTCTTTCTGAGTTCTGTGACACGTCAAACCAATGTTCATCGTTTTACAGAACAGTTAATTCTTTTAACAAGTCTATCTGACTATCGATTCTAGGAAAATAAGCATGCTTTAGGTGCAGTTCTGTCACCCTGTTAACTATTTTACCCATGCAAGCATAATAAATCCTTCTCCTTTTTGCCACGACATTGCATTGGCTATGCATTCTAACCACAGACTTGAGGATGAATGCAAGGCAACAAACCCCAGTAGTGGCATTTCTAAATGTGGTTTTAACAAGCTGTCCCAGTATAAAACAGAAAAGAAGACAGTAAAAGAAAGAAAAAAAAACTTAACATGTTGACAAGCTGGAGTGCTGCACTGATACTGGAGTGAACAGGGAATATCATAATTGTGGCTCTGGTGAGTGCAAGGTAATGGTGATCGTGTGTGTTCATGTAGAAGATACAGCACTGAGTGTGTGTGACCATGTTCTCTAAAAATTCTCAACCTCTGGTACATTGTATGCATTCTGGCATTAGCTTGGCGTTATCAGGATATGAATAGGCACTTTCTACATAAACACTCAGGAAATAAAGTTTACATATCAGATGAGTGGAAAACAAACAAACAAAAAAAACAACCAGTCAGTCAAGGAAAAAAAAAAGAAATACCTATTTAGCCTAGTAATCATTTAACAAAAATGACAATACAACTCAAGTTTTTCAGTGGCACTTGGCTGAATAATCACATGTCATTACTTGGATACAGAATACATTTTCTGGTAGTTCTGGTAGGAATATATTATAAGAATTAGGCAGCAATCAACAGGCACCTCTAGACCAGCAGCTCATGTGTATACTCTCTCAGATTGTTCCTACAGCCCAATCAAGTCTGCTATTTACAAGACACATCTTATGCCTCGCAATTATAAATGGCACCAGCGCATTACAGTCGCTTTGACTCACTGACCCTGCATCAAGGTGAATGACAACTTTTAGTGCCGGATGGAACTGTGTTAGCACCTTTGACCGATTCATTTTGCAAATGTGTTTTCAGCTGCTCGACAAAGAAATCCAGTCATGTACGTTATGCTACACATGTTTTTCAACTAGACATCTTTGTTCTTTTGGAGTACAAGGTCTGTTTAGACCCTGGCAGCCTTGATCAAGGAGTTTAAGACATTTTGTATTAGGAAAATCTGCTCACCAGTTTACTTTAGGGATTGATGAATCAAAGCTTGCTGCAACATTTTAAGAGGCAAATTCAATCTTTTGTCTGTGATAGAGAGTAATAACATGGATTGCTTTATAGGGACGCCATGGGCAAGGCTGCCATTTACAATCTTTAAGATCAGACAAGATACCTCAGTAACACATCACATTCCATTTGCAATGACAACAAAAATAAAACTGAAACGTTGCAATGGTATATTCAGAAATGGTCAAATGCTTCATTTATCTGTGGGGATGGTGGAGACATGAGAGACTTAAATGCTTTCTGTGTAAATATAACTCCCTCTGCAGACTGTGTACCTTATTGATCTAGTGATCCTTCCGCCAGTTGTGATCTTATGGTCTTTAGTGCTAGTGTGTATTTCACTGTTATGATTATCTGTTCTGCAAAAATTAACTTAATTCTCTTCTTAAGCTATATAGCATTCACATACCTTGGCACCATTGGCAAAAGATTCTTGGTAGCCCAAAACAAACAAAAGAAAAAAAAAAAAAAAACATAACCGTACTTGTTTTAAGATAATTTTGCAGACTTCTCCTAACTCTAAATACAGTATTTTTTTTTACTTTTTCATATTGCAATAATATCATGCTTTAGCAAAATGTTCTTCTCAAGAACAATCAAAATAAAATAAAATACTCTAATAGTGAAATAGTTTTAATTTTACAGAGCATAGCCACTACTGCTTTTGTTGTTTTTTTTCTCCCTTTTGACTCTGTTCATACTTTTCATGCACATAGCTCATTTTTATCCCAGGTATTTACACTATATACAAACAATACAACCATACTTCTTAGGCATTCAAACAAAACTATACAAATATTCTGTTTTTGTCTCGTACCTGTTTTTGACCCATTTTTAATGAATAAAATAATATATTTCTAAAATACAATCCCCTTCGGGTAAATGTTTTTTTTTCCTACGTACTTTCAGCCTTCTTTATATACAGAAATCGCTCAATTGTCAAAAATATGGATTTGTCAAACCCCTATTTTGGGACAAGCTTAGGGACCCCTCAAAGAATCTCTAAGACGTCAAGGCAATGTATGTGATCTTCCCCTCAAAAGCCTTCACAGGCTCTGAAGTTCATTTAAAAAGAACAGTAATAACCTGCATGACCATAACCATTACAACACAAAAGTAGGCAAGTTCTTTTCTCTCATTAGGTTCCAGAGGAGCAATCAACTGAACAAGGCAAACTGAAACAAAATGAAAAAAGAAACAGGACAATATGGGGATAGCTTCATTACTGAGATGGCAGAACTTATGGAGGAGAAGATGTGTACCACTAATGTGGAAACAGAAAGGAAATCATAGGATAGGCTGAAAGACTAGACCATAAGCACACAAGCAAAGACTTTTCTTGCCAAGAAGTCATGCATTTTTTCTTGGTAGGATTCAACAACATAGTCTGAAGATACAGATCATCAATACATTAGACATGATGGAACAAATACATTGGACAGTATGGAACAAATTCAAGTAATAAAGTGACAATATATACGATAAAGCATAGGGTTTTTTTAAGAAATGGAAAAACAGAAATATTTTATCCCCCATCTGCATATGCATGGTTAAACCCCCCGACTACATTCATTTGTAGCTCCACCTGTGTGGGCAGACTGGTGGGGTAGAGCACAGTGGGAAAGGAGGAACTGTTGAGCTAAACTGAATATCATATCATCTACAGCAGTGGTAAGAAGTGGGCATGTGGGTTACCAATGTGTTTGGTTTAAAAAAAATCCTTCTCCAAATGAATTGATTGGTCACTTAAAAAATTATGAAAAACAATTAGAGCCCAAAGTGTTTCCGCATGGTCTCCCTATCCTCTGAGATCTTCTGCAGCAGCCTTAATTTACGTCCCTTCAGGTCCTCACGTGTGACAGACCTCCTCAGGCATGTCTTGTGTTCGCTTCTTCTGTCGTCCAAAAACCTCTTCATATCCAAAAAAGACAAAGCAATCCATGAAAAAGTGCAAAAAATGCCATGAAGCAAATGTTCTGCACCCCCCACCCTGGCCCTTACAGTTTATAATCCCGTAGAAGTTGCCACTCTCCGACCAAAATCAAGTCAGTGGAAAGAATAGATATGTGAAAAAATGCTGTTGTACATGTAATAGTAGTTGAACCAGTAACACTGCAGAAGTAGTAATAATTGCAGTGCTTGCATTGATGTTTTTTTCCATTTCTCTTGTAAAATGTCTTGGGTACAAACAAAAAAAGAAAAGAGGAGTCAGGAGAGTGATGTCACATCGCAAGGGGGCTCTTCTGAGGGGTCTCATGTTCCCTGGCCCTTTTCAATTCTTTCACCCTGGAACACAGACAAAGACAGGTGTCCATGAATGCAACAGCCTTGACTTGAATAACAAACTTATGATGAAACAGGCTTAAACAGTATCACACTGTTCAGCCAAAACTATCAGAACAATATCAAGTCAGCCCAGATCATCAGGAACTACAGCTGGTCTGTGAAAGGAAACATTGGTCAGGATTGAACTGAACTTGCACTTTAGAATGAACAAAAGGGGATAATTATGGCACAATTACAGAATCATTACTATACTAACTTATTACACTTAAGATAAAAAGCACTTTTGTGACAAAAGAATTACAATAAATTTTTATCATGAAATACAGTTAATATGAACTAATCCTAAACAGTATGATAATGACATTATAGTTATTAAGATTACAGTCATTCTAAATTGATATGACTCATTTCAAAGTGAGCCCTGGCACCATGAAAAATGTTTTTAACACAAAATGCAGCAGGTGACACTAATGTGACTACACTAATGTGACAAATGAAGAATGAAATGTAGAACTGTCCTTCTACATTTTTAAATCGTTAGTCAGAGATAATTAAAGAGATAAAAGTCATTGGACTAAATGTTTATGGTCAGGGTGAAGACCACCACGACCTCACATGAAAACAAAAAGAACTAAGAAATCTTAAGATTCTTAATTTATGGGGTGGGGGAGCAGCTGATTTTCTCAATTTCAAGTCTTCATAAATGCATTATCTGTGGGTTCACAGAAGATATACTACCAGAGGCTATTGTGGGTTCATAGAAGAGACGTGTCTCAAGTGTATGAGCAAAAAGCGGTCAAGTACACACCACTCTTCACTCGAAAAATGTATTTTAACACATCAACCACCACCATATTATGGATTTAGCCCTACTCTGGCAATTCATAGCAGGGGGTTAATATTGCAACATGTATGTCCTGAAGAGAGGCAGACTAGGAGGACGCATGGTTGGATGCAGTATGTGTGTGTGTGCTGCGTCCTCTCATGCTGAGCTGGTGTACTCCCTGAAGGTATGAATCCATTAAAGCTCTGTGCTGTAGTCCCAGTGGGTGAAAGAACCGATTGTTTGTTTTTTTCGCTGTGACCTATATGCTATCACAGCTTCCTAACCCATTATCACAGTATAGCAGACACTCTTGCCATAAGAGGTGGTTACAGCAACAATCTCACCTGCTCTAAAAACACGGTACCCTAATTTAGGACAGTATATACAGCAGATATGGAAAAGAGTTAAAACAAGTAACATGAATGTCAACAGCAAGGAGGTTAAAGATTTGTGAAAAATAATCAAATGCTCAAACTTCTATACATGCTATATATGGTGTTTGTAGCTTTTTCCCATTTAGCTGTTTCTTTTTGTACTGTATTAGTTTTTAATTTGTTTTGTATTATGGTGAACCAATGGGCATATTACATTCAACAGTTTGACACAGATTTAGTAAATGGAAATCAGAGGGGATAAGTTCCCCTCTCAGTCTGTTGAGTGGCTAGAAACAGGACACACAGCCAGTCACACAGACAGACAACTACTTGAGAAACAGCAGGCCCATAGCATGCCTAAAGGTAGAAGAGCAAGGCCCATAGTTGTCACCACTTGACATGCAGCAGAATAAAACATGATTGAGAAAAAGCCTCCGGTTCTCTCAAACTGGCTGTCTGCATAACCACATAAAAGTAAAAAAAAAAAAAAAAAAAAAAAAAAAAAAAAAAAAAAAAAAGTAAAAACAAAAAACTGAACAAAAAAACAATCATGAACGAAAAGTAATTTCCAAGGAGAGAAAGACAGAAGAGATAAAGAGAGTCAGAGAAGTGCCTGTTAAGTGTTGCAGTGATATTGTCATTCATAAGCATTTTGTTAGTTTGAGATAGGTTATGCTCTAAATCTGAGCTTCTCAGTCCACCTGTGGCTCCAGTTGGCAGCCTTCATGCAAGCAGGCATCAAGCAACAGTGATGGAGAAGGAGGCAGGGTGGGTGGAGGGGTGGGAGAAAGAGAAAGAGAGGGAATGAGCAAAAGAGAAAATCAGAGTGAGGGAAGGAAGAGGAGAATGCGAAGGCCGAGACCTCAGGAGAAGATAATTGTATTATTAAAGAGTGAGAGTGAGAGACAGAGTGGGAGATAAGAGGGAGAAAGAGGCATACAGAGTAAACAGAGAGAGTGTGAAAGAGAGAGAGAGAGGCACGAACTGAGTTGCTGAGGCTGCACTCACCCGCTTGAACAGTCTATGGTCCATCAAGGGGCTTGGCATAAACAGCAAAACAATACCAGACAGCTATTAGCACACAGTAGGCACTGTGAAGGAGGGGGCGAGGACAGGTGGGGGCCAAATACAGTGAGGGGGAAGGAGGTGGAGCTTAGGTTTTGGAGACATTTCTAACCACCCAATTTTTCCAACAAAAGTAAATCAAACACATCACACCGAGAATAGTTGAGAGATGGACAAAACGATTAAATTAGTGGTAGTTTCTACTGTGTCTTACCGATTAACTCAATGGGATATTACTCTTTTAGACCATGAACCAACCACTGAAGTCTTGTTTTGCCTATGTAAAATTTTGTGTAGGTATATACGAGTATGTGTATATATGTGTGCATGTGTGTTAGTCAGTGTCGGGGTCTACCTGTGGCGACAGCGACGTAGGAACCTCATGATCTTCCTGGCAGCCTGATCCTGCCTCTTTGTGAGCAGACTACCTCTATAAAACACCAGACAGATAACAGTGTTATACTGTTTGTGGAGCAACAGTTGAAGATTGGCACACAGTCAATATTTATCTTTCAATGAAAAGAAGAAGGTTGCAAAAAAGATGAAGTATAATAATTTGGAAACTAAAAAAAATGATACACAGAGGCATCATCTCTATAATCTCTGGGTTTCCTTTTGTAAATGTGTCTGTCCATAAATAACTGAAGGCACCACTTATCCTTCAGAACGTCCAATAACTTAACTATTGCAATTAATTTTGTAATGGGTAGCATGACAAAGTATCTTAATTAACTTACTGTATTCCAGTATTTGACCTTAATATGTGGCTGGGTATCTACCTCAGTTTGTGCTGCACCAGGGCAGCAGCTGCCCCGCGGTGGTGGGGCTTCAGCCTGCCAAACTCCTTGTAGCTGCGGTAGTATTGCTGAATGAGCACGGCGGCCCTCCTGCTCTGCTGGAACTTCTTCTGTTCGTGGTAGCTGCGGAATTTACTCTGGATAAGGATGGCGGCCTGCGTCATCTTCTTATAAAGTGCATACTGTTGACAAGAACAAAACACTATGTCACACTTTGTTGTGTGTGAATACAGAGATAGTGCTGTAGGCTGTTGCTGTATATATGTATATATATATATATCGTTAGTAGAAGGACATTAGCTGAAGTCTGGTGAGATGTTTTACCTTCAAGGCTATCCATGTTAGCTTGCAAACAGAAAAATAGAAAGATTGTGAATGATGCACTAATATGCTCTAATACTCACTAAAAAGCCTCACTATTATTTTAACAGTACTGAGATAGTTAAATCAGACCATGATATAAACTAATGGATTAATTCATTCCATATGAGGAACACTTTAGCACTTTGTGGTGCCTACCTGTTTGTATTTCTTGTAGCAACGTTGAATAACAGCAGCAGCTACCTCCTGTTGCTCTCTGAGCGGCCGTCCCTGTTGGGAGAGTAGAGTGGGATAGGTCAGAGGTCACAGTAGAACCTGCATTTCGTCACAAAGGAAATTAGTTGCTCTGTCAAGTCTCCTTGAAGTCTCCTGGTGACTGGCAAATGAATGCCACCCTGGAATGAGTCCACACCTGGTGGACTGCCTGGCCTCCCGTGTGAGCAGTGGGGAGGAGGAGGTAAGCTGTGGAGTGACAGAAAGCCAAAGGTCCACCTCAGTATCAGCTGGCACAACAGGTGACTGAAAACAACAGCGAAAAATTTGTCATACGAAAACTTGTGTAGCTGGGGGGGTGGGTAGCAAGTTGAGGAATGGGGTTGGGCAGGGGAAAAGGAAGTGTGTGGAGAGCTAGTTATAAACAGGCAGTAGCAGGCTCCAAACTCCTAACTGAGAGAGAGGGAGAGAGAGAGGGAGAGAGGGAGAAGCAGAGAGAGGAGAACATAAACTTAACCGTGTCTAATTGGAGCAGGGATAAAGGGGATAATGCATCGTTCCTCTAAGCAAGGCCATGCTCTGCTCAAGCCACCTTCCCATGCTGAAACCACAGGGACATATTTGTATATTTCTTTGTTTATGGTGTCATGTGAATATGAGCAGAGAAACAGAGAGTGAGACAGAAATAGAGATAGAAAAATGTGAATAATATTAAGCGTGATCAGAAACAGTATATCTCCAGACGAAAGATGTTAATGAACCATATCACAACCATGAACTTTACTGTACAAATCAGCGCTCCATAGCTTGGAACCAAATAAAAATCAACCATTCAACATCTCTGAAAAAGCCCAAAACCAAACCATCTAATTACTCCAGTCCACAACAGTACAACCCTGCAACTGTGGGCTGCAGTACACACAGCATATGGCACCTGAGCACCAGGCCTGTACCTTGTACTTGCGGAAGGCAGTTTGGACTAGGCGGGCAGCCTCGTACAGCTCTCTCTGCTCTGGATCTGACAGAGTCAGCTGGGCCAGGTCTCGCTCCACCTTGCTGTTGGAGGCATTGATGAACTCACTCCAGTCAGCTGGGGATGGGAGTGCGGATCTCTCCAGAGGTCCCTCTCTCAGCGGAGACCCGCCGGGACTGAGGCTGGGGTTGGACGACGGGGTCAGGGGTTCGTTATAAAGAGATCTGAGGGAGGAAGATGATAACTCTGACGTTAAATTGGCAGATATTTATAAGTGTACAGTGTACAGTGTTCTTTTTTACTCCTGGACCATTT
This sequence comes from Lates calcarifer, assembly GCF_001640805.2. Classification (NCBI taxonomy): domain Eukaryota; kingdom Metazoa; phylum Chordata; class Actinopteri; family Centropomidae; genus Lates; species Lates calcarifer. The sequence goes on along the minus strand of NC_066838.1, from coordinate 21,061,766 downwards.
TACTCCAAAAAAATAAGTAAACTTCTTGGACAATACCATGGTGTAACAAAGCATAGAAAAAGGATGACTACCTATGCAGTGAGGAGGACACACACACTATACACACACCCACATGCTGGCTATACAATATGCATATCTGCTTTTCCCCCGATGCACTCCTTACCGTAAGTGTATGATGCTCGGCAGCTGTTCCACATCTCCCAAGTAGTTCGCCAGCCAGTTCATGGTGTTGCTGACCCCTGACGTGTCTAAGGGCACAGAGTCTGCAGCGGTGAAGTTCTCCCTCTTGATTCTTTCTGGTGTTGCTTCAATGATGTGCTCTGCCAGAGTCATCATGTTTACCTGTTTTGTTGTAAACAAACAAAGATGACTGAGGAGAGGATTTTCTTTGTCAAAGGTTACCATTATACATGAGTGTTAAGAAACAACCTAATTTCATGATTGCATATGGTCTAATTGTTTTACTCTATCAAAAATGCTGGATCTAATGTCTGTGGAGAGGATAATAATGATGAGAGTGATATTGCTGTTGGCTAAAATTTCTAATCCAGCACTTCATCTGTTGAAGGAGTAGTTAGACTGAGATGGATGGCTGGAAGAATCCCTTGGCTATGGAAGAGGATCAATAGAGAGAGTTTATTATGCAGTGATGGTCATTAACAGAGTGCCAGATTGGCCTGGTGCGTATCGCCTACCCAATAGAGAGGGCGGACATAAAAGAGGTGGCATGGTACTGTAGTGTCCAATTTAAATGTCATCTTACCATGCTTTCTTCACTGGTGACTGTGTAGCTCTTATACATGCCACCTCAAAAAGTTCAAAGTACAAAGCTTTCTATATGTAAGGCTTTGCTTTTTCTTTTTTCACCAACTTTTACAAATATTTGAAATGGAGATCAGTTAACACTTCCACCTTTCTGTTTGATGTTTTGCTCCTAAGCATTATGTAGTTGTCATTTCTGCTGCTGTATTGTGTGGATATCATTTCTGTGATGCAGTAATTTACATCAACAGCAACATGCTTTTGGTCCAAATTGATTCTTTGGCTTTTCTGGTGCCAAGTTCTACACATTTAGCTGACCAAATACAGTTTTTTTTTTTTTTTAAATCACCTGCAGGTCATCCATCTGTGTGAGACAGTCCTGGTTCTCCAGATCCTCCCGATAGGATAGCAGTTCTGCATCAGCCATTTCTCTGTCTGCCATCACAAGCATGCCTAGCTGTTCTCGCTGACGTAACCGGTTGACCAGTTTCTCCTTCCCCAGGCTGCTGCCTCCACTGACCCCCAGCGTCTTCCTTCCCAAACCACTGTTGGAGAAACTCTCTCTTGAGGTCCATCTGGCTGTCCCCGTGCTGCCTCCTGTAGACAGGCTCTTGTCTGAGCTCAGGCCCTCTGAGGACAGGCTCTTGGGGCTAGAGGACAGCTTGTGGAGCTGTTGCTGCTCCAGGCTCAGAGGAACAGACATGGCCTTGTCAGGCCGAGTCTGAAAGAGTTCTGGGTTGGGTTTATGTTTTTTAGCTAGTGGGAGGTCTCTTTGGCCCTCGCTGCTGTAGTAGTTGGAGGGCTCTGACCTGGGCCTTCTCAAGTCTGCAAAAACAAAACAAGTAACAATTAGCTGCATAATATACTTACATTGTGTGTCATTGCTAACAGAAGATAGCTAGTCTAGTCAGTAACTTTTCTTCCAAGTGTAAGAGACATGCAAAAAGAGACCTGGATTGAGGCTGGTGGTGCTAGATGTGGTTGTAGTGGTGGCAGGACCTCCTTTCTTGCCGCTGGGTGCGACTACACTGTCATTTGCCCAGCTGACCATCCAGCTGTCTGTGGTGGGGGCATCAGGGCCCGGGGAGAAAGACATACGAGTTGTGGGTGGGAGAGGGGCTGGTGGCTGCTGCTCTTCCCTCTGTAGCTGCTCCAGACATTCAGCCAATTTGGTATGGCCACGAGAGCGGGCAATCGACAGCGGTAAACGGCCTAGAGAATCTGGGATGGCCAGGGCACGTCTGTCCCACTTGTACAGGACCACTGCTGCCTCCAGGTGACCCAGTGCACACGCCCACATCTGGATGGAAAACAGATGGAAAAGGCAAAGAAAAGGAATTATGGGACTATTAACAGACATCAAGCTCTCACAATAGATCACACAAACTCTGGATTTTCTTCACCGCTGCTCACACTGCTGTATAGATGTTGTTCAACATTCTTACCAGAGGCGTGCAGGAGAAGTGATCCACATTCAGAGGGTCCACTTCTAACTCCAAATCAATACTATCAGCATGCTTAGTGCTAGATGGAAGAGAGAAAACAATCAACAACACACCATTTGGTGTGGAGCACACCAATTACAAACCAAAGCACCATTATACAGTATCTAGAGTAGTTTGTTCTCACCGCCACTTGATGAGTGTCTGGATGAGGGTGGCGTAGCCCTGGCCTGCAGCCAGGTGAAGGAGTGTCATGCCTCTGAAGGTCTTGGAGTGGATTAAATGTTTGGACTTGGCCCAGCAAGCTCTGCTCATCATCTTCTCGCAAACCACCACGACACGGCTCTCAAAGGAGCTGCTTGCTTGCATCTGGCCAGATACACACTCACATACACAAAACAGTAAGTCGTTATTGGTTGTTCTAAATTCCTCTTTAACATCAAGAAATCACTCAAGCAACACAATGTGCTTGCTGTGTACTGCCTCATGTGCACTGGTTGTCATATGAGTAGTGTGATGTGGCTTTTTACCTGTGACTGGCTGTTGTTGCCTCCCCCTCCTCCTCCTCCCCCTCCCCCTCCGGCTCCCCCTGTCCCCCCTGTTCCTCCCCCGGCTCCGCCACTCCCCGCACTGCTCGGCTGCTGGTGGCTGGCCATCTCCGCCATCCTCCTCTCCATCTGCTCCAAGCGCTCCAGGATAGACATTCTGAACTGGTTATCTGGGCAAACAGTGGGACACAGAAGAAGAACACGTCAGCACACAAGTAGTATCAAGTGAGCAAAAAAAAAAAAAAAATGTTGTCTTCTTTGCTGTTACCAGCACAAACAACCCTGTGTCCTGACAAGACAAATTATCACACAGTGTGCACCACAAGCTGCACCAAATATGTTGCTCTGAGCAGCATTAAGACTGTCGCAGTGACTTGGGGTTTAACATCATGAGGCATGCAATCAACACAAATGTATTAAACTAATTTCTGAGATACTGCAAAGCCGATGGAAAGTTAATTTCCTACTTTAAGCTATAACACAAAAACCCTGATAATCATTATTAATCTTCCCAGAATGAGAGTGAAAAACAATAACATCAATCATTAACTCCATCAAAACAATTGGCTTTACTAAAATAACCTTTAAAGCCCATCAATCATCCGCTAATGGCTCCCATCACTAAACTGCCGCCATCTCTCCTGCACCACTCAAACACAGCCCCAGCAGGCTAATACAGGTTGAATGATTGGCCATTGAGTAGGGGCATGTTATATGTGTCCACCCTTTCACACAGGGCTTCAGACACGCTCTGGGGGAGTGTGCAGCTGAAGGCCCTCTCCAGCTGATTAAGTACAGCTTGTTATGGCCAAGGAGTCCCAGCCAACCCAAGTTCCATGAGCCTGAAAATGTAGGAGGACCACAAAGCTGACAGTACCGAATCAATCACAACTTGCACCTATCCAGAGTCCTTGAAAACCCAGCCTTTCCATACATCAAGATGGATGGAGGTGTATAAGACCTAAGGTGTTTACATGCTGCTTTGGAGGCAACTACTGCTTTGTATCCTATGTCAAAGTAGTTTTTATGGGTTGTCTCTGCTCAAACTTTCAGCCTTGCAACAAGAAAAGCCATTAACGTCAGAAATATAGACCATGCTGCATAATTCAAGACCTAACTGAACAAAGGGCAGAGCACATAACAACATATTTTAATTGAAACAAGCACAAAAAAAGGTGTAACTGGGAAATTAAGCAGACTGCAAAATTGCCAGGCAGGTTTTTTGACCTCTGGATAAAATGTATATTTAAAAAGTCAAAACACTTAGAAACACTGCAAATGTATGTTCATAAATAATTATAAGACACAGGGCTCACTGGGACTTTTAGGACACTCACGGACACACTAAACACAACAAACACTTGTGAGTATGAGTACACACATGTGCGCGCGCGCACACACACGCACAGAGTATGCTGTGTACAGACAGTAGAATGGGATGGGCACAGAGAGCCCACTGCAGCAGGGAGTATAGAAGACTGCATTAGCATTCCCCATTTAGCCACTATGAGGCCGTTTCTGTGGCAACCTGCTGCCGAGCCGTAACTAGGCGACAGGAACATGGCTGTGTGTGTATGGTCTGCCTGCGTGCTATTGGCTTATTGATGAAGGGGAGGAGAAGGACTCAGTACACCAGCAAAAAAAAAAAAAAAGAAATGGTGAGAGAAAGGCAAACAATGAAAAAATAGAGTCTATAAATCTTCTTTGCCATGCTTTTGTGTACTTTGCCTACTCTCTTTTCTCAGTGTTGACGCCGTAGGTAGGGACCTAATGACTCTAAGTGGGGAGCCTTCACAGCACGACCTGGTGACATTTGCGCTTTACGGTATCTTGGCAGTCATGGCTCAGGGCTCCGTGGAGAGCTAATGTCACAGTCAAACCTCCCATAAGCCACTGTAAAAGAGGTCAAGTAACTGCTATCATTGGACAGAAAAACATAATGTCACTGGCTGGTAAATTACTGCTTTCAGTGACAACACGCTGCACTGTGAATAATGGACTTACAGTACAACATTAAGGTCTCTGCCTTCAATCTGTGCTATGGACAGATCAGCAGATCATTCTCATATTGAGCAGGTTTGAATGTTTGCCAAGATTCTTCCTATATGGAAACCATCTTGAGACAGGTGAGGTGAAGAGAGCCTGTTCCAGACTGAGTGCTTGCGTCAAGAGAGGAGTCAGAGGGTTGAGATAGGTCACAGCACTACAACCTGCCTTGAACAAGGTATGCTCTTCCTCTCCCTCTGGCTTACAGGTGGGGAAAGATGTAGACGGAGAGATGAAGAGAGAGAGAGAGGGGGATAGTTAGCGGTAGGCTGACATGTCTTTGTTCAGACCCAGTGCTGCAGTGTGCTGCAGTGCAGATGATGTCATCTCCACCTGCTGCCTGCTGCTCTAAATGCGATGCACGTCCACTGCAGAGGGAGGATGGGGGTAGAGACGAGTGGGAGGAGAGAGGGAGGAGACAGGGAAGGTGAGCAACCAAACAGAACCGTAACAACACAGTGACGCTGTTAACGCCCTCCCACTCTCCGGTTTACTCCCTTGTGACGGTGTGGCAGCAGATGTGGTCACTCTCACACATTTAGGGTAGACTGTCACACGCTATTTCCAAAAGAAAGTGGGCGCAAAAATGAGCGCCTCTCATTAAGTTTTTAACACTTGAATGAAAGGTGATTAGTCAACCGAAGTGTTAAATTGCAGCTGTCATGACACAAGTATGCCTTCCAAAGCCCGGCTGAGTTTCTGTGGATGAGCCCAGATCCCTCACTTGTGGAGATTTATTATGTATCTTCCCCATGCTTTCAGTGCTGTATTCCCCTGCAGGACTTGGAACCTTGCTAACTTTCCCCATCCAAATTGGATATGAAAAATACAAAAGGAGAGAGAACTCTTCCCTCTCCTGAATAAAAACCTACACCAGTTTTCATGCTTTATCAATTCTCTCACACTTCTCTTATCTACCTGAAGCTCATCTCTGGTGTAGGTTATCCTGTGGAGTGCTGAGTGGTATCTGTTGAGAGCAATTTTAATGAGAACAGCTAACACAGTTAACAGTGAAGGATTTTTTCCTGTACAGTCTGTTACATAACAATTAGAGTGTACCTTTTGAAATTGCAGTGACTATGTTGCTAAACGGCTTGTCTCCCCTTAGAAGTGAGAGGAAAACCTCTCACCTCTGGGACAAAAGCCTGGAGAGGATGGGAAAATACCAAACTTAAGGGTCTTTTAATAGAGTGACAGTTGCCTTGGCTAAAAAGGGAACACTGTGTGCCAAGAATGTGAAAAAAAACACCCATGTGACATGAGGTCTTGAACTTTTATGACCCAAATGAGTAATTTCATCATTTGCCTTGGGACCAGCACTCATTACAGTAAATTTAGGGTGTTGTCATTGTGGGACCCACCAGACACTGGCTTGTGACCTGGTCCTTTAATATATACAAAGAAGCTTAGCTCTATAGGGAAAGTTACAAGTCTGGTTCTGGGAAGTCACTTTTGGACGGGAGCCATAGCAGGAGCAATGTAACATACTTTCTGCACAATACAACTCGTACCGGATCTCTGCACAGTCAGTAGTGTTTCTTTGCGTGTGATGACTCTTGTGTGTCTCTGTCGTACTGCTGTTGCTTCTTATTAGCTCCTGTCTAAGGATGTAAGTGTCCTCTGAGAGAAGCAGCGAGCACAGGACCTGCAAGATGTGCAAAGGGTTTCAACCCGCACAGCGTCACAGCCCTGCCCCATGTGATCTGTCTCATCTCTGGGATATGGCAGCAGCTCCTCATGAGACAGGATGACATACAGACGGATAAGGGAAGGAAGGACAGGGCTGTTTATTGACACGCAGTGGAGCACAGTGGGAGTGAGAACAGGGTGAAGGGAGGAAGTAGACAGCAGGAGATACTGCAGGTAAGGACAGGACAAGGATGAAGTGAGATGAAATGAGAGGATAGGGGAGGAAGGTGACGGAGAGGGGGAGAAACAGGGAGGAGAAGAAAAGGGCAGGAGAGAGAGGACACGCCGAGGCAGACGTTGTTATTGAGACAGGTTGGAGAATTCAGCAGTTGGGTCAGGTTAGTGGGCAGCGAAAGGCAGCTTGTCTGTCCCATCTTGGAAATGTCACGGATGAGGGCAAGAAAAGAACTATTACTGGAGCCCCATTATCTTGGAAACATGTGGGGGCTTGTGCAGACAACCACCTTTTATTTTCATCCTTGGACCACTTAAATACTGAGTTCCAGTACAAGACGCTCGTTGTACACAATATCAACACACAGCAGAAGTCAGGGTCTTGGACAAACAATATACTTTATACTGAAAGTCACAGCTGTATTTGAATCATTTTCTGTTTTTCTTATTTTAGGTCAAGAAACTGTTTCTCTGTCCTTAGTCGTCACACTCAGCATTCCACATTGAAAAAGGCACACTCATATATTATCCTAGAACAGCTTGCAGACTTATTCATATGGTGATGTTCCGATAGAGTGTGGGAGGACATCTTTAATCCTCACTTCTGAACCTCTAGTTGGGATTCATGCCAATCAATTTAGTGCTGGACCTCATTATCTCTCTGCAGCCAGTCAACTTCTCACATGTAACCCAGTAGAGACACCGGAGGCCAGCCTTCCTCTGGGTCTCTGTGTGAGCTGACTGACAGGGGCTGATATTTGTGACCGCGCAGAGGAAGGGGCCAGGCCATCTGGTGGCAGCCCTCACAGCTGGAAGACATGGGTGATCAAAGACTGACTTTACTTTGCCATACTGTAATGACTGGTTGTGGTCCTAGTCTGTCTATTATTATATTTCCATCCTTTTTATTCTTGTTAGCAGAGTGATAACAGAAGATTTAAACTCATCAAACAATAACACTGTATGTGATAGAGACATCTTTATTCTGTAGAATCAATTGTTATGGCATCAAATCTATTTGAGGATGCTATCTATCCATTCATCTGCTTCCTGTTCAGGGTTGCGGGGGAGGCGGGGCAAGATGCAGGCTACACCCTGGACAGGTCGTCAATCCGTCACAAGGCTAACACACACAAACCGACGAATACATTCACATTCACACCTACGGGGCAAATTAGAGTTTGCACTTAAGCCTGTGAGTCTCTGGACTGTCAGAGAAAACTGGATCATCCGGAGGAAACCTCTCAGACGTGGGTAGAACATGTAAATCCCACACACAAAAAAACAGGAAAGGCAAATAAAACAACCAGTACACATTCATGCAGATTTAGTTTTGCCATTTTAGTGCTTGCTTTCTGTCAGATGATTGACTGTGTTTTATATGTTCCTCAATCCAAAATAATTTTATCAAATGTTTTTATAGCTTTACTAGTCTTGTTTACAACAATTTGCATCTTGCACACAACAACAGAAATCCTTCATGCACAAAGCAATCAGCTTTGATGTCAATTTCATTTTGATTTCAAGATTAAAAACAGAAGTTAAACCAGCCAGATGCCTGGATCACTGATATATTTCTCCTGTAGTGTATTGGCAACAGGTGGGTATAACTGTAATATTAGGAAACGTTATGTCCTGTCAGACTATTCTGAATTTCCACACAGCAATAATTTATTCTCAACAATATACGGAAGTTTAATAACTGCAAACAAAGGTCACAGTGCTTGAATGATACTCTGCCACAAAGGTGAAGCAGCTCTTAACCTGCTGGCATTTGTCCAGCAATATAGGTCAATATGAGTAAAGTCCGAACGCTGAATAGATACGTTGTATCACATTGAAGGTAAAATGCCAAGAGTGCACACCATGGGGATTTACTGCCATCCGCTATCACACTAATAGAGTGATGCAGTATTGGCTTTTTGTCTCTGAAAGTAGGGTAGCTTGATCTTTTATAGGTGTTCAATTGATACAGTAACAAGCACATATCATTAGCTTCCTATTTGCATAAACAACTATGTACTGCTTGACACATGAGCTGCAGGCATGAGTGCAAATGAGAGACGAGTAGAGAAATTATTTCAAAGATGAATCAATCTGATATAAAACACCACTGCCCAAGGGACAGGATGTCTCCAAAGCTTTCCATTAATAGTAAGACAACACAGTTGGACTAAATGCATTCACAGGATTGTCAGCCTGTTCTCCTTTTTTTTCCTCAGTCATTTTTAACATGGTACTTAGAATCACATTTCGGTCTTTTGTCATATACTGGGAATTTCCATCTACAGAGTATTATAGCACCAACTGTAATTTACAACCAAGGACACAGAGCAGAGATAGAGACCTGAGCTATCAGATCTTGACTGTGATATAACTTATGCTTGGCCTGAGACTATGTATATAACCTCCTCTATTTTAATTCGGTTCTATGGCAACTCAGGGAATTTGATAAACACATTAGCTGACTGACCCACAAATGCAACGCAAAGCTAACAACATAACATTGAGGATGCACTTTCCCTGGCTTATAGCTATTCATATACAGTGCAATTAGCTGAGAATACAAAAAAACATTATCCCCTTGTGCTTTATAGCAGTCTGGGTCTTGTTAGTACAGAGGTGGGCAGCTAAATGCATATCTCACATCACAGCACTGACATATTCAGACTGATGCATAACATAATGTAACCAAATGCAAACCACAAGCTACAGCTTCAAAACTGACCAAAGGATTTGACAGTCCCACCCCAGTAAGCCCACAGAGGCAGCATCCACTGCATAAATATTACATCTGGATTGCCTAAGATAGACATGCTGTCGTTATGTGTACCCACTATATATTGGACTTAAACTGATTGTAAAATGATGAATTATGAGGTTGAATAAATAAAGTGCCACCACAGGGAGAAAAAAAATAATCAAAAAGTCAATAACAGTCAGGGGTCTTAATTGAAGTCATTTGAAATTATTAGGGAAACCTGGACTGAGGCAAACAAACAGCCCGAAACGAAGGACTCTCTCTAAATGTCCCTGTCTCTTTAAACCCTCTAGTCTGGAGTGATCCATCACCTCCAGGTGTAAGCATTCCCACATCAGAGCTGCTGTTACTAGAACTACTACTATTGATATCGCTCCTGTTATTAATATTATGGGAACAGCTACAGCAGTAACATTGTTGCCTTTAACATTACAACAAAAAATAATACTTCTGTTATTTTTCATATTATTACTGCTCGTCTTAGAAACAACATTTTCACAGATAATAAGATAGACAGAGAGAGACACAAACAGTCTTTATTGCCCCAGGAAGAAAATTTGTTCTTACAGCCCCATGCGCTTACATGTCTCATCAAATACACTTACACACATGCCCACATACAGAATATACACACACTAATATAGTGTTCAATGAGGTGTTTTATTTAGGACTGCTATGGCAAAACGACAAAACTATTACCAAAGTGAAACTATCACTGTTAACATCACTACCCATGCTGCTTCTGCAGCAAGCAGCACAACTACAACGTGCTAAATATTGCTAACACTACTACCACTAGTGCAACCAATACATGGTTTTGAGAAGTTCAGCTAAGATACAAACTGTACTGCTGTCAAATATACTAAATAAACCACTTCGCATTAAAGTGGCAACAAAACAGGCTTATTTAGTATTATTGCAATGGATGCATACGAATTACACCTGCATAAAACACAGAAATGCACCATTGTGATTCTTCCAACATTTGCAAAACTTACTGTATAAGACTTTGCAACTTTGGTTTAATGTACTGTATCTGTCACTGATCCTCTCAGAGGCTACAATATAGGCAGTGCATCTCCTTCTTTGCCTTGAAAATAAGACAACTCAAAACTTCACAGAGGAGCAACAGGTATACATGTATATGGTATAATAGCTGGTATAACAGGTATATCTGCTGCAGATACTTCAAATATTCTGGAGAGCTCTAAACCAAAGCGAGGTTTAAAGACTAAATGGGGCTAAAGTGAAGTTGCTGGCTGCTGTAAATTCTCGATGGACTACTGTAGCAACGTGTAGTTATTTAATTGCATTTTTAGCAGAGTAATTAGACCCTCCTTCGGATGTGATTAGCCCCGAATGCAATCTGAACTATGAAACAACAGCATAAGTAGATTTCACCGGCGACACGCTGGCCACGACAACCTGAGCAGCACTCTGGGATGCGACAACCCTCTAATGCGCTAGACAGAAGAGCAACTACTGTACTTTGAACAACACGTGAAACAGCACTTGCAGCTTGCAGCAATGTAGGGACACTAGTCTGAGTAGAAACGGTGAGCATACAGTTCGTCAGACTAAACACACCAAAAGTCAAGAAACAGTTACGAGTCCTTGTAAATGTGAAAATCCGGTTTTGCCAAAAGTATTAAGACTTGGAAAACAGACACAAGAGAGCTATAAGTTAACTTCCTTTACTGTTCAAAATGAAATGAAATGAATTTTGTCACTGAAGGCGTCTTAAGGAGTCTCGAATTTGCCAAAGCACTATAGTCGTGAGTCAGGAGTTGGCTACTATCAACGTCAACTCTCCAGTGTTCTGCAATGAGGCAGAGTCACATGAAACACTTGAAGAAGCATGTGGCCAAAATAGACCAATTTATTCAAAACTCCGCCACAGCACAGACACGGTTGGACTCGTACATTAAATAACAAGAACCACTCAGCATGCAGGGTGTTCGAAGAAGCGTGGAACTTCAACTTCTTGTGGTACAGCACACGAGAAACGCACAGAATATATATGTATGTATATATATATATATATATATATATATATATATATATATATATATATATATATATATATATATAAAATCAGCCAAACACACAACACAAACACAGCACAGCACTACAGCCATAGGTTGAACTTAACACTTCTAACCTTCTATTTTATTTTCCATTGGTAGAGTCCACCTCAAAGCCAAAAAATACTGCCTCTTTTGTCTTTTAGGAAATGCAGGTGTCATTCACTGGCATCCTGACCCAAAGGAGTCCAACCAAAGCTGCATTTCACTCAAATTGCAGTTTTGCCCCCACAATCTGACGGTCAGGCTACTGCATGGTGTTATACGGAGGAAAGAAAAATAAAAAAATATATATCCTTGGTGTAGACTGAATCTCAGTCTCAACAGAGCACTCGTCAACAATAGAACAAAGTGAGGGAAGAGAGCGACGTGAGGAGAGAGAGAAAGAGAGAAAGAGAGAGAGAGAGAGAGAGAGAGAGAGGAAGACCGCTCACTACTCTTCTTCCTCTAATAGCCCCCTCCTCCTCTTCACTTGTTTCACCTCACACACATACACACACACACACTTTCCCAGTGTTTCTAGTAGTCGCTGCTATACCAGCCTGCAGTAAAATGACAAATACCGCTGCTAGGAGACGTTGTGCGCACGTGCCGCCGGTAAACAGACGCCCTAATTCCCGTTTGCCGCCTCCTCCTCGAGCCGTGGTCCTGCTCCTTAAAGCTAACTCTTTATCTTATTGTTATTGTTGTTGGTTATTTGGCCTGTAATAACAATATTTTTTAAACTATTATTTAAATATCTCTACTCTGCTCGACGCGTGTGGCTGTTAATTCGCTTCACTGTGCGCCTGCACGGAGTCTCTCCCAGACTGGAGAAAGTCGGTACAACCATTCAAAAGACGACTGGATTCGCCTTCTCACCAGCCTAGCTGCCATCTGAAACTAAATCTTGTTCTGTTTGCGGTAGTTTACCATGTTTACCCAAACACGCCCACTCCTTCGCTCCTGCATTGTGTGTACACGGTCTGCCGTTTGTCACGCCGGTGTAGTTAGGCTCAGTCAGTACTGTCAATACGCTCCCTTGAACACTAACAGTCAATATATGCCGCTATGCGGGGCTGGAATTTGGCAGTTCCCAGCGAACCTCTCCCGGCTCGGGTTCGTGGGATTTGAGCTCAGGGACTTATTGGGGCGGACGGTGAGTGCTCTGCAGCTCCGACAGCTTTTCTGTCCTGCCCATGGCTCCGTACCTGCAGTGCTGCAGAGAAAAGCGCCCCTTCCCCCACTCTGCATTATGACAAATCAAGGCAGGCAGGCAGCTGTGCCATTAGCACATCATAGCACAGGGAGTCTTCCATGGGAGAACAAACTCACAAAGCTGTATAACACACCGCTGCGGACTCAGACGAAATATTGCACGTATGACACACAGTGTCAGCAGCCTGTAGTTAATCAGGTGACTGACCGTGAGGGTTAAGAAGCGTGAGTTTGTACAGTCACGTTAGGTAACAGGAGTCTTTTCACACTCGTGTTTTGGAAGTGGGCAACTAAATGGCCAGCAGTCATTACTACATCAGATGTGCGGCGCTCTTTGCTTCTTCTGCTGTGCTTCAAGACTGGGGGTATTATCGATGAGTATACCCCAGTGATTAGGCCTACATCTTGCCCTACTTCTGAAATAAGTTATATGCTCTAGATAACACGGTGGAGATTGAATTTCTCAGTGATTACAAGGGATAAACAATGACAAACTAAGCCAAACATTTACTTTTCCGAGAAGAACTTTGGTGAATTTTAAAGTTCGCTTTGCGCCAGAGTCGCTGTCCTCAGTGCGGTGGTGCTGAAGCTGCTGGTCAGACACGTTTCCGCCAGAAGTATTTGCTATGTCCTGGAGGGATATTGATTTTTTGTAGTCATGTGTATGTGATTGACACATATCAATACCCCAGAGGAGACAGTCCTTCCCTTTTGGTACGGCTGACCCTCTATCTCACACACACAGGTACACACAGAAACTCACATGGTGCCACATCATGTTACATCATTTGTACATACATGTATGGAACAAGGTAAACACACATTTATATGTCCTATCACACAATCGCAGAATTATGTGATTTTCAACTTATTTTATGCCATTTTGCCAATACTGCAAATGCATTTTTCTACATTATGTGTCAGTCTGTCTTGGAACAAATGATTAATAATTTGCTGGATGCAATAGACCTAAATTAAGCTGAAATCCAGGAGAACTTTACAAGTAAAAAATCCAGTGCAATCAATGGTCTTTGTGGATCAATACTTGTCTTTGCCATCCTCAAATACATTGCAGATTGCCATGGAAAAAAACAGTGCGAGAAAGCAGACAAGGGGTTAATATAAGTAAGGTAATAGGGTGGGCTGTGTTTTCCCTGAGACAGTCAGCTCCTCCTTAACTGGTTCTGTGAATGGGCCAGTGAGGCAGTAGGGTATGAATGGCGGAGGGATCCACTGGTACTGCCGTGTATGGGAGCCGCCAGCTCTCGATTACTCACTCCCACTCCCTCAAGGGCCGTCTGCAATGCAGCTGTCCTGTGAGCCTGTGCTTCACCGTGCCCTACTTTATCCTGTCAATGCTGAAGCACTGCAGCAATGCTTCCCCAGCAGCAGCAGCAGCACACACACACATATACAAACATACAAAGACTTACATATTCATTATATTCTGTTGAACGTGCCCACAGCAGGTCTCCTGACTCACAGACTTAACTTGAATTTTAACAGAATGGAAAATTTGCCAGCCCTGCAGCATCTATTGTTATATGTAGAAGACCTCTAAAATGCTGATCTACACAAGCTTTCTGACTGTAAAGGGATCACGCATAGAAATTTAAACATGTTTGTTTGTATGTAAATAATCCACCAATATCCAAGTTTGTCATTGCATTTGCACTGATGTATACACAAACAACTATCTTATTGGCTGATTGTAACAAAGGCAAGATGAGACAATGAGGCTTTCTGTCACTGAATGGATCTTAAAACAAAGCTTCAAATGTAATGTGGTATTTCATTTGCTCATCTCAGAACAACAGGCTGCAGAGTGAAAATGTCTCACTCAACACATCTTAAGGCAACAGAGTTAAAGGATAATTCAGGTATTTCTAAACCTATTTTTCCATGTCTCTGGAATCAGTGCAGTACTGAGCAAGAATGGTGTATCTGGTACTTTAGCTCACACAACACTGAAGTTGCTGAAATACAGCTGCCTTGATTGGTTAGTTTGTTTGTGTTACTGTGTGGTACTTTTACTTATGTAAAGGATATGAATGCTATGCCAATAGTATTCACACAATAAGACAAGCAAACTAACCAATCAGGGCAGCAGTATTCCAGCAACCCGTGTGATCAGTAAGGTAAAACTGCTGTTTTTGTAAATGGAGTCTGGTATTCATATATAATGATGTTTCAGGTTAAACAAAAAAGGATCTTACTTTATATTAATAAAGGTCTGTCTTTGTAGGAATCATATCCATAATGTTGTCAGACACCTCAAACAACAATCTGAACTTGTCAGTGGCAAAAAGCACCTTAATGGATGTACTTTGACATGGACAATTGCCCAAGTGGATTACATTGCAGCAGCTGTTAGTGGTTGACAGGTACACTGTTATTGCTCAATACTGCACAAATTACAGAGATGTTTGTTCCCATCAATCATTTACACCAAAAAATTGGGGAAATAAAGCCCATGTTCATGAGTTATCCTTTAACTTTCAAATCAGTTTCTCTTCGGTAATGCCAAGTGGGAGTGGGCATCATGGTTGAAACATTAATATGCTGCAGAATGTGGATTCAAAGGCAGGTTTATGTAATCTAAATTAATTAATCTAAATTAAGATAACTGTGCAAACAGTTTAACAACCCTATTATTAAAAAACATGTATTTTCCATGATCTCTTATGTTAAAGCTTCTATGAGGTTCTCACGTATGCATGCTTACTTTATAGAAGCAGCAAACTCAAGGATTTTTCAGTGTCATTCAAGGATCAAGGACAACAAGTTTTATAGCTAAAAATACACCCAAGTCTATATATACAACTCATTACATATATTTTTGTTATTGCTCTAACATTGTTCTCCTGTGATTCCAATACAAAGATATAACATTAATCCCAACCAAATTTCAATCTGGCATGTATATTAGTGCAGCATTTAATGGTGGCCATAAACACACAACACTTGAGTTAAACTGCCCATCTCACAGCACAATAATCAAAATATATAACATGATGTTACTGCATATGTGGGTACTAAATGTGCAAAAATGTTAGATAGCAGTTTATCTTTTGGCACTTTTCTAAGCATTTCATAATATCCTGCAGACTTATTTGGCTCCAGGGAGAGATAATGCATGTGAATGTGTAAGTTGTGAGAAATTAGTTAAAAGCAAAGCAAGAGAGATGATTTGTAATGTCTTATTATTCAGCAGCTCATTAATCAAAATGAACAAGACTAACAAGGCAACAGGAGATTTGGATAGCCAGATAGAGTTAGAATTAGAGACGAATTAGAAATGGGAAGAGAGGAAAGGGAGAGAAATGATGAATCACACAAAGAAGTGATGGAGTAAGGTAGAAAGGAGAAAAAAAAGGACAGAAATCAGACAGAAAGAGTAATGGCAAGGTGACAAAGCCAACGTAAGACTGAACAGAGACGTACCATCCAGCGACAGCCAGTCGTGCTGAGATGATGGCAGTGAAGGAAGAGCGCGGGCCTTGTACTCAAACACAACTGAGTTGGAGATGATCTGGTTACTGACAGCCACCTGTAGTGTCACCAGACCTGTGTCATGAGCTGGAGAGGGAGACGATAATGAGAATTCAGAACATATGCAGCATACACACTGTCACTGTTACATGGTCAGATTTGGTTATCAATAGTGATTTTTAAATATTTATTTTTAAATGTTACTTTACCGAAAGAAATTAAACCAAAAGCAGACACTGAAAAAATAAATAACTAAAAAATAAAAATCAAACATTAGTAGTAAATTTGTGAAACCTCCTCATCAGTGTTACCTCTCTACTCTAATGTATGTGTGAGCTTTTTCCTGTTTTACCTGGGCAGTAGCAGCGCAGCACCCCAGGTTGGATGAGAGAGGCTGGGACTGAGATCTGGTCAAACAAGCAGCTGTAGTTTGAGCTGGCCTCTTGCCAAGGCCCAGTGATCAGCACCTTAACTCCACCCTGGAAAACAGAAGAAATAGATTAAACAAACTCATAACACAGCTTACAAGTCAGGTTGAAGTACCCTGATTACATTATTTGTTATTACTACGCCATCTAGAGGGCAAAAATAAGAATAGCACCAAGGAAAAGAAAACAACTGCTCTATTCTGATCTCTGCTGCCATCATGTGGACAACCACCATTACTTTCCCAAAACACTCAACCAACCATGACATCAAACTATTATGCTACCCTCCAGAGGTTGGAGGAGGGTATTACTACTGACATCATAATTGTAACACTGACAAGACCACTAGTGGTTAAAGAAGTATTTAGAGCCTTTACCTAAAAGTAAAGGTACCAATACATCAATGTAAAAAATTCTCTGTTAAGAACAAAAGTCTTAGCAGCAAAAAATAATACCAGCTAAATGTAGTATAAGTACTGGTTTGGTACCTCTGACTGATACATATGATGTTATTAGATGATTAATACTGAAGCATCAGTGTGTAAGGAGCATGTTACTGTTGTAGCTGCTGGAGATAGAAGCAATAGTAGTACTAAACTACTTTATATACAGTTTTATTTACAGGGACATCAGATAAATCTGAAGGTTCATGAGATGATTAATGGGAAAGGAAAGAAGAAGAAACAAATTTCAAATATGTTTTCAGCTTTTGGACGTTTTCTCTAGTCTGATTTTTGGTGAGATACTGGATTTATTGCAATTAAACCTTGTGAGAAGTTTGGAAAGAATATTACTATTTGGTGGAGCTGTAAACAACTCTCAGACATCTGAAAGGTGACCCAGACTATACACTACTTTTTGTGAGATGTCACAAGCCAAAAAGGTTGGAAACCATGGCTTAAATCTTTAACAATGTGTTATATCTTATGAGCTTATCATAGTATCTATTGTGTAAAAATAAGTAGCTAAAGCTGTCAGTTAAGTGTAGTGGAGTAAGAAGTACAATATTCCCTATTCCCCTCTCACATGTAGTGGAGTGTTAGTATAGTATATAAGTATCATACAATGGAAATACTCAAGTACCTCAAAATTGTACTGAAGTACGGGTTTGAGTAAATGTGCTTAGTTACTTTCCACCACTGTGTATTACATATGAGAGGGGTGAAACATTTAGCTGATGCCAGACTGATTCATTGAAAACCACATCAGTATACCATTATGCTTACACGCTTCCATTATAAGCTCTATATGACTGATGGTATATTTCTCAAATTCAACATCCTGGCTCCTAAAGGATTTGCAGATAAGGCCTCAGCACTAATAACAATGTGTTCATCTGGTAATCACATCAGATGACTGTACTGGCTCTGCAATAATGGGAAGAGCCTCTCATCATAGTCATGATTGCAAAAGCCTTTCCAACCTTAAACTGAAAATGAATCTCTTTAGGAAACATTTCACACATTCACACTCTTTCCATTTCTTCCATATCCTTTTTTAAATTTATAACCATCCTTTTAATTATTAACAATTATAATTTTGCATGGGCGTCATTGTTTTCAGTCTTGTGCTTATTATTCGCTGCTCTTGATTTTGGGGATACATGAATTTAAAGAGACAAAAATGTATCTTTAGAGTATCTAACTCTCACCTCACTTAGACACCTCACTTAGACTGTAAATAATATCTGTCTTTGCCTGTCAATTTGTCATATTTGCCTTCGTGAAAATCTGCTACTGGAATAATAAAAATACAAGGGTACAGATATGGTTAAAAAGTGGGGGAACACAGTTCAGCGGTGCTATGTGAATTCCATTGCCTGAATTTTATGTAAGTTTATATAATAGAAAATGATATCTAATGATGAAATTGGCTGTCATGCATCCCATAATTACGGTAGTCTAACAATAAAAAAGAAAGAAAAAAGAAAATTGCTGTGTTATTAATGCACGAACCCTAAATGACATTTAGTTTCACTGATAGAGATCTTACACTTTATGATATGATATGACACTTTACTAAAAAGATCAGTGTTCTTTGCTGCCTTGTTAATATTCAGTGCGTTTTAGGAGAATATTGACTGTAAATAAAACTAGTCTGTATGTAGCCTGAGAAGCAAAACCCATGGCAAAAAAACGGTCAGCAAACTGCTTGCTGCTGCTGCTTATGCAGCTTATTACTGTGAGCACACAGTAATAATTGAAGGAGACCAGAATGAGTTTATTAACATTTTTCTTGAGTCAGAGCTTCTCTCATCTGGATTATGGGGCCTGGACAGTAAGAGGACACTTGTACTAGGGACAAAAATAGGATTTTGAAAAATGAGGGGGACATCCCTGGTGGACATTATGTCCTAGGACAACTGACATGAATTCAAGCTGACCACAGCTGCAGTTGCTCATAAGAACAAACTATTTATAAGCATACAGGGGTGAGTGTTTGATAATCAAGGGATAGTAAAAATATTGATTAACCCTTGTATGCAGTGGGGTCAGTTTTTCTCAGGTCAGTTGATTTTTGCTTTTGCATCAGTGAAGCATGGAAATTGTTTTTTGACTTAACCTCTGCCTCTGCAGGGGTTCAACTCCCTGATTGTAAAAACCAAGACAAAACACCTTTAAATAAGGCTCGTCATTTTCTGTTTATAAGATATTTACTGAAACATTTCATCACATTTTTTCCATCAGTATTTAGTATTTGTACTTATTTTCCATCAGTACATATACCCATGCATCCAAAAGGTTTTATATTTTCACATTCCAAGAAGACACTGACCACTGAGGGAAATGACAAAAACACCTTAATAAACTTAAGTCTGGCTGTCACAGATCTAGCTGCAAATTATCTGAACCACTTTGTAGGAAGTGAAAATGGTGGCGATACCCGAGCTATCATTAAACCTACTGAAAAGTCTTGAGAATACAATGGATACTTACAATGACAGTTTAGTTGTAAATTTACCTTTTTAATTTAAACTTTTACCTTTACTTTTATTTAAAATAAGTACTTTAGATAAATGGGCTAACCTTTATCTGTTTAGAACCTATTAGACTGCGCTATTTCAAAAAGAGTTGACTCTTAAAGAATCTGTTGAGTGGAGTCCTCATGGCTCAACATCTCAGAAAATAGGCTGGTAAATAAATGTTATAACTAAAAGAAAAGGTGGCCAAAAAAAGGACCCAAAGCATTGGTTGTGAAAAAAGTGCCTTGTCACTCACCTCAGGGTAGGACCACTCAGGAGAGTAGTCAGTGACCATGAAGAGCCGGCCTGTGGCCTGAAGCATCCCCAGGGCTCCCTGGGCTACAGCTGCAGAAACCACCTCTGCTACATTCATGTAGGACAATGAGCCTGCCTCTCCTGTGTTTCCCCCTGCTCCGGCCCCTCCACTCAGAGACTGGGGGCTGCAGCAGGGTTGAAGGCAGAGCTCTGAGCTGCTATAGCCAGAGCCCCTGGCCCCTCCATCTTCCTGGCCTTGCTGGGGGGCCCCACCAGCTGTGTTTTGACTATCTGAGCTGTGGGATGTGACTAGCTGGTGAGCATACAGGGCTCCTCCGGCTGACATGGCGGTTCCACTGCCATCCACTGAGATGAAGTCATTAATGAGGTCAGAGAACTGGTTTCCAAAAGAGATGTCAAAGTGATCCAGGCTGATCTCCATGCCCGTCCCCCCTGCTCCTCCATTACTGGCTCCTCCACCGAGGCCTTGGTGGCTGCCGACAGCGTTGTAGAGTCCCTGGACCATGCTTGTGCCTTGGAGGAGAGGCTGCAGCTGCTGTTGCTGCTGGGATCGATTGCTGCCATCACTGTTGTTATTTCCATTATGAATTGATACCCCTTCTCCTGCTCCCCCTGTTCCTCCTCCGCCACCATCTGAAGCCTGTTGCAGGTAGTGCTCTGCGCCCCCTCCCTCTCCATTTCCGGCCCCACAGGTCTGAATGTGGTCTCCTGGCTTCAGTAGATTCTCAGCACCATTCTCTGTGGTCCCAGCCTGAGCTGAACTCACACTTCCTGGTTGCTCTAGACCCACCACCTCCTCATGCTCAGTGCCAAGCCCAGGAAAGGTCCCCTGGTACTGGAGCAGCTGGAGAGCGCCAGCCTGGCCGGGACCCTCTGTGGGTGAGCCTCCATTACAGTTGGCCCTGTGCTGGGTCTGGTGGGCCTGGTGGTGGTGGTGGAGGTGGCCGTTACTGCCAGGGGAGTCTGTCTTCACCACCTGTAGCCCCATATAAGCTCCAGAGTCATGGGAGTTGTGCTCCATCAAATGTGTTTTCTGGCCCATGCTGGGCCTCCCCTGCTGAGCCTGGCTGGTCTGAGAGGCATCCTGGAGAAAGAAACTGGGCGAACGATTCTGGTGTTGCATGTGAGGGCTGGACATGGCTTGACCATAGCTCACTGTGGTTGCATTGGAAGCATAGTCCTGCTTGGCATCAATGGCACTGAAATCCATCTGCTCCAGGGTGGTGCTGGGACTCAGACCCCCACCAGATGGAAGCAGGGAGCCTGCCGGGGTCAGAGTAAGGTTGCCCTGGCCTGAACCAGCACCAGATGACACAGACACCCCACTGCCACAGTTTACTACTGCCCCCACCTGGTAGCCACTCTCCTTGGCCAGTTGCTGTTCAAAGGATGTGTCTTCTGTCTTGATATTCTTTACCAAAGCTGAGCTGAAGGCGTAGCCATTGTCTGACATGGTGGGGGAGCGCTGCAGATTGCCGTTGGTGCTACTGCTGCCACCGGAGGAAGATGAGGTCGAGGAAGAGTTCCCCTCTGTCTTCATTGCACTGCCTCCATAGGTCTGGCCCTGTTTGGGGTTGTTCAGGAAGCAGTCGGGGTCAAAGTTCATATTGGTCTCTGGGATCTTGATGGTTCCAGAGTCAAGACTGCTGGAGAGCACCAGTTCCTCAGACACCCCAGCTGATGACAACATGGACAGACTGTCTCCTGCTGCGGTAGTCCCAGGTTCCCCTACTCCTCCACTGGGGAAGGCAAATTTGTGACGATCAGATGTCACAGACAGCACCAAACCCTGTGAGGTGGCATCTGCACCCATCAGGTGAGTGTTGGGACCCCCAGTAGGAGACATGCTGTAGACAGGATCTCCAGTGACCTCAGACATAAAGACACTCTGGGACAGGCCAGACATGACAGAGGCCACGTGGCTCATCCCTGTCACCACGGGGCTGTCAGCCATGTCTGGATCGCTGTTGAGGCCGCTGCTGATGGAGACGGGGGAGTTCTGCGTGGTGTCAGGGACCTCAACCTGGTTGGTGGATGACACCTCTGTGCTGTTCTGGTGCAGCAGGACAGGCTTGTGGACTTTGCCGTTGCGTTTCTCTCTGGCACTGCCCCCTCCGCCTCCCCCAGAGCTTTTGCCTCCACTGTGGGCGCTGTGCTCGGTCTTCCCCTCCGACACATCATTGTTTTGCACCTCAGAGTGGGCACTGCTGTAACCCCCTGAGCGGGGGTCCACCTTAGGGGAGATGATACGGTGTTTGGCGCTGTTGCATTTGTGGTGCACACTGCTCCCTGCACCTATATGAGGACAAACAGAACAAAAGATGTTAGGGATTTTCACTGGTGAGGTGGGTATAGAAAGAGGAAAAAGAAAAGACAAATATACACTATTGCTTTGCATGTACTTAAGAATTGGGCAACACTACTGCTCAAGGACCAGGGAGACAAAGATAGATTGTCTATTTGTTTCTGTATTTATCAGTTTGTGAAGGATGACTTTCTCTTCAGGGTGATAAAACTAGCCTTTCTTTTTAGTATACAATGAATGAAGTGTGTGGGAAATTTTGCATGGCTTGTTATCTTAAGTCATCAGAAATAAAAATGCAACTGGGGTTATCCAAAGTAATTTGTTTTATAAATGAGTAAACCAATGCTCTACATTCTTTTCCTAAATTACAGCCTAGTGATATTACAACACTTAAAATATTTGATTGACTAGCATGACATTCGAGAACAGCTGGGCTATTTCAGATATGGCCTTGACACGGTTATCAGTAAACAAAAAAATAACAAAAAAGGCAATAACCCTGGAACTCAATTTCAGTATATAAATCACCTACCAGTAAAAGACCTCAACCACCTTGTCTGATCTACCATATAACAAACAGTATCTTTATAGCCTTTTTGTTTCCCTTGCTGAAATCTTTAAGTTCTGTCTTGAGAACAAACTCCATCCCACCCACTAGCCCTTACCCAGGGTGCCCGTGCAGAGGCAGTTGTGAGTCCGGGGAGGTGGCTTAGTTTGGTGGCTGTCCAGAATCTGTTGCACTAGCTGCTCCACTGAGAAGCCAGAGCTGCTGTTCCCATTGCTGCAAGTCCACTTGATGCCATGAACTGCCGGGAGAGAGGAGGAGACAGAGATGTCAGCCAGCCCAACAGACCACCAGCCACGCCAACCCCCCGCCCCACCCACTGTCCTCTCTGTCTGCCTGCCAGTATGTCTCTCGTTGCTCACTGGACACCTCTCTAAAAAGATAAAGTGGTACAATAGAGAAATTCATATATCTGGTTTACCCTGAATAGAAACAATCAACCACTGACTGGCCTAGGGTAAAATGATATGGTATATTCATTTGCAGATTTTCAGTGGCATTAACTTTGGATTTATTCATGCTCTGAATATTCTTAATCACCATGCTCTCTATCCTGTCTTCCCTTTAAATAACTCTAAACTCCAGTATCCTTTCCTCGATGTGTCTGTTTCCTTAGTCCAGAAATGAACAGATGCTTTTCTCTATCCTCACCTCACCGTAATGTCAAGCTTTCTGCAGTGCACTGCTCATTCTCTATTGTGCCTCTTTCCCTCCCATGTGTCAGTGTCTGTTGCTGCTCTGTGGCCGCCCCTCTGTGAGTGCTGATGAAGGTGACAGCAAGCTCAATCCTTCCACCCTCCACCCTTACCCCGACCTATGACTCTGTTCTGACAGGGGGAGCCTCTGGGGAGGAACATCACCTAGCTGCTGCCGGATCTGCTTCTGCACCAAAGGAAAAAGAGAGGCTTTCTCCTGTAAAGCTCCCACTCTCTGCCTCAGTCACACCTCGCTAGCACCTCCTAATACTTTTCACCGCTCCACTTGCCAACCAGCCACCACTTCTGATGAGACAGATAGTGGTTTTAGTGGCTATGAGGTGGTAGGAGACACCACTGAGTGCTGCAGTGCTCAGGCTCTCAACCAGGAAAAAAGGTAATATTTCAGAAGTGAAGCATATTTAGACTATCAAACAAAATCAAGCCAGCTTTAATTCAAGTTCCTTACTCTTCAGTACCTCCTTTGGTTAAATATTCAAGAGAGAGAAATATATAAAGAGAGTGAGGTTTACAGCATGTATGAAAAACAGTGAGAATTTCTTCCGTGCATGTCCGTTAGCATATGAGATAAAAGAAGATAGAGACAGCGTAAGAGGGTGAGGGTAATGCAGATTAAAGACAGAGCTAGTTAAAGTGAAGTGAAAAAAGCTGGGAAACATGATTGGATGACTGTGATAAGGATCTAACTTGAAAGCTTTAAGATCCTTTGGCAGATTACAGGTTGGTCACCAGCAGATGTCGGCAGAGCTGCTGTGATCAAGCTAAGATCATACGCTCCATAGACAACTCACTGTGGCAGGTTATAGATACATAAACAGGACTTATTTTGATCTATTATAAAGTCAGATTTATTCATCCATTAATCTACAGTGAGTGAGCTGCAAAAAAAAAGAAGATTGGACACCAAATGTGACAGGAAAGTTTCATCTAATGTCATTATAATTACTGCGCAAATAATTGTGTCTGTCTGGAGATCTCATTAGACAGCATGGCTTGAGTCACCATTCACCTCCTGACAGTGTGTAATGCAAACAGTACAAATGAGATGATGCTAGTATTACTAACACAAAGATGATTGTCACACAAAAAATGCTGTCATGAATCCCCTCAGGTGGAAAAACCAGTACGGAGGCCCCAGGACAGAAGAGCATTCGTTCTACTGATCTGACCCTGAGTGGGTGACAGAGCAAGAGTGAGAGCCTAATGCGACAGCTTACATCCACCATGTAGTGCCATGCCTATTTGTCCAAACAATCTTGTCTCCCCCCCCGCCCTGATCTCTCATGCCAGAATTGCCACAGCCCTCTTCATCCAGATGGACGTCACCCCCGGAGACTCTGGGTTGTTGACGTACAGTTACCACTGTGTCTGCCTGTCTGCTTTTCTCATTGAGGGTTATGTTCCAAAGCAGACATGACAGGAGCAGTGCCACTAGGCTTAATCCCAATGGCAGCAACATCAGAGGCACCAAGCAGCAACCCAGTCACATCATCATCCCAATGACTGCATCCTGTCATGAGCAGCATCACATAGCCCTAATGACAAATATAGCTGATCTGTGGGACACACACACACACCCCATCTGGTTGCCTCTGCACCAACAGGCACTATATTGGGACAGTGGAGTACAATAGTTTACATGATGGCCAGCTCTGTCTGTCTTGCCTTGGTCTTTTCTTCTGTGGCCCTGCCTGTCTGGCCTGGAGACAGGCCTTCTGTCTGTCTGAGTGTTTGTTAAAGCCGCTCATGCGCTATCTGTCAGCAGGCTAGGGGCATAGCTGGGGAGAGTGCTGCGTCTTTATAGCATTAGACCAAAAGAGTGAATCAAGCTGGCTGCCTTGTCTATGGAACTGTAGCGTGACTGAGTAGTGATGCCACTCTCTTATCCCCCTTCTCACCCCTTTGCTTCCTCTCTTTCTCATCAAACACTGTAGGGTGTTAAGAAGGACAAGGTCAGACAATGTGTCGCAGGGCTTGTATTTGAACTGCTGCGTAGGAGCATCCGTGCATGGGAAACTTTTTTTGACTGAGGGCACGAGTGCATGTGTGTGTTTTCTTTGTGGGGAGACGGAATAAGCTCAACTGATCCATGAAATCCACATTTTTCTTTTGTTGTTTTTTTGTATCATTAGAGGTGTCAAATGGCTTGTGCACTGAAATATCGTGAAGGGAATAACAAAAGGGAAGAGCAAGATGGAAGAGGGCAATTATATCTCAAAAGCTGACACTGTTCTAGAAAAATAACAATTTGACATTAAACTAAGGGTTCGTATGCTGACACAAATCATTTTGTAAAATAGGAACCATCGTCATTACATAGGAACAACTTCCTAACCACGTATGACCCAGTGTCAAACATACTGCACAGTACACTCGTGCAATCTTGCACTCTGCACTCAATAGGCAAACTTCAAAGACTGATTCTTGGTAAAGGGAAAAGGAAAATCTGTCCTTCCAGTTTATCTGCACAACCTCTGAGGGATTGAGGAGATTCTGCTGTATATAAAACATTATCCAGTACTGCTCACATACAACATTTCTGTGCAGGGCAAAAAACATATCTTCTAATAGATGCAAGTTGCGTTTTCTAAGAAATGGGTCAGTCTGAGAAAAAAAAATACAGTATGTTAAGAGCTAATATATAATTTAACATTAAATAATGCATGGATAATACAGTATGACTTCATCGCTCGTCTTTGCTCCATAGATTGGGATGAGGGTTGCTACCTCACAGGACCACTAGATGGCAATGTTGCTCCATCACTGACCTTGTGTTGACATGCTGGCTATTCCAAGAGGCAAGAGACGGGGATGGAGAGGAGAAGAAAGATAGAAAGCAAAGACAGAAAGCAGGAGAGGATTTTTTTCTCTTTATGTAGCCCCCTCATGTAGCCTGGCAGCTAGAAGGCATCTCACACTCACCCTCTTTGTCCCAGCAACTCCCAAAGTTAATGACTTTACGCATTACTGCAAATTGTGCTTGGTTTTTACATTAAGCCACAGATGTAATGAATACAGTAGGCCGTTGCTCAGTTACTGTCCTGAGGTAAAGCTTTATGTTAAAATATGTCCTAAAACTGATAGTAAGTAAAGCAGTGAGGAGGATAACAAAATGGCCAAGACCTCAGGGATGATGGTTTCCTTGTCAGTATGCAGTCAGCATGCGTGTGTGCTTGTAAAGCTGCTGACACGTTCCTCTTTACCTGGCCACATCACCAATAATTGGCTGCTAGAATATCAGTCACAGCCCTGCTGGCCCCTGCCAGACACACCCGAATCACAGCCTGGTTGTTAAAGGTATCTTAACAGCTCTCTGAAAGATTTTCAATGCCCCACAAGCCCCATTTGGCTATTATCATCATCAGACAAACTCTGACTTTTTCCAAAACATTGCCTCAATCTTTGGCCAGGTCTAGAGACTCATAAAAGAACACATAGTGCATCTCACAGAGCATTAGTAAAGCTGATACCAACAGGGATCAATCCATTGAGAGACAAAGAGGGTGGATGGGGGATTTCTGGTGAGTCAAACATTCTTGCTCCCACGCACTAACATGAATCAATAACCAGCTTGCTGCCCTCCTCTGCCCTGACTTCCTTCTTAGGCCAGAGAGGAGGTGCACTCTCAGCCTGGCCAGAGTGGTGCCAGTGGTCTAGGGGAAGAGCTGAACTTTGACCCGCAACTAGCAGATGGCTCCAGGAGGAGCACGGACTCACATAACAGTGTACGAACACTGGCCAAAGATGTGCTCTGACTTGGGTGCTGAGGGCACTTAGTGTACCAGCTATCAGCTAATAGGACCAGACATTAAATTCTCAGACAAAAACAACAGCCACTATGTTTAGTCTTTTTATGCATGTAGACTTTTAAACTATTAAAGCCTCTAAAAGGAGACAGCAACTGCTTATATTAAAGGCTATAAATAAACCTTGAGACTAGGGTGATAACAATAGAAGAATGCATATTTCTGAATGGGATTACTCATATACTCACACATGGGCTTGAGCTGGCCGATCAGCTCCTCCTTGGTCCACTTGGCCCATTCCTTCTTGTCGGTATTGATGGAACACAAGATTGGACCGCATGGTTTCCCACAATCCTCAATGGCTGGAACATTCAAATAGTGGACGAGCACGATATCAGGGTTCTGTGGGGAAAACGGAGAGGGAAGGTTGGGGAGTTAGAAGAGACAGCATAATACTGTAGATAGTCTCAGATAGGGAGCATGGTTTCTTGAATATACAATAGTAAAGAGTGGTAGTGACACTTCGATACTGTGGCTCAGCTGTGAGGGCTTTTATGTGGAACATGCCAGCTGGTTGGTGAGAAGTAAAATGTTGCTGAAGTATAAACACTGCGTGGAAACCCTCACATAGACAACAGAGCTCAAGGACAGAAGAGGAAAATGCACAACTCAAAACACAACCATGGAGCAGAACAAATCTAGGATCAGAAATCTGCAATAATCTCACTCATTATGTGACTATCTGTATCTCTATATCTCCAAATGTGTGTGTATATACTAGAGTGTGTGTGTGTATGTGCCTGTTCATTTACGTGTGTGTGTGTGTGTGCATATGTGTGATAATTACAATGTGTGCTCATGTAACACACTTATGGCATTTTGTCAAGTCCTCCCACATGGTGAGCTGATGCCCTCAATTAACTCTGCCTGTATTTACCAAGTCAAAACTCAACAATTTGCCGCCTGCAAATTGTTACTGAGTTACCTCTACAAATTCCCTAAATTGACAGCTTATGGATAATAGGTAGCATTTAAAGGAATGTTGTACTAGTGTGAATAACATCAATTTGCTTCTGTAATCATGAAAAGCCTTGATTTGTGAGCATGGAAAAAAAAAAACGTACATAAGAAATGTACCTGTTTCAGTCCTTATCACTTCCAATTTATTAAACATCCTACTGCCACTAAGCCCACACAAAGTTAAGACACTAATACAATATCCCCACAGTTAAACATAGGATACAAATAAAAGCTGCACTGATTATAACAGGCCAGTAGGCAGCTATATGGCATAATATGGAAGAAAAGTTATAATCAGATGTATGAATAAGGTAAAAGCGTGCACACAAAACCACACTTATACACATGCTAGGGCTCACAGCTAAACAAGATGCAAGAATCGACAAACCAACAAAGACCTTGATAGAGAAAAATGCAGTGACAACATGTGTGTGTGACTGCAGTTTGAAGCTTCATCAGTACTAAGTGGCAAATAAATCAAGGCGCTGCTACTGTAGGTCTGTGCTCCCTCTCAGTGTGTACCATTAATCTGGGAGAACCTCCCCCCTTCTCCCTCTCTCCTTCTCCCCTTTCATCAGACAGGGGTGCGGCTGGGGGCAAACGGATCCACATAAACAATTACTTCTGGGAAAAAACACGTCCCAACAACTACCAACCATCTATGATGTGTCTGGGCAGTCACAGCTCCAGCAGTGGAGCAGGAACAAGGCGCATGTAAAGCAGTCTCAGGGGGACAGCCGACCTGCCTACACCATTTCTACCAGGAGCTGGACATTGCAGGGTGTTATCTCACTGTTTTCCTTGTCCCCTGTCATTGGTATGGACACTAGGCAATGACTGCTGCACTGTTTGGATGGAGATGGCACAGGGCGGTGTGTGATGCACCCAGATGGCACCACCAGCTGTGTCAATAGCTAAGAGATGCCCTCAATCTTTACTTGGAATGAGAGTGCAGAATGTAGACGGCTTCGTTCAATTACGAGCGTACATAAATGTATGTGGATGTATGAGCACAATCGGGAGTGAATATAGATAGACACACAGCGCGTGTGTGCAAACGCACACGTACAGACGTACACAGACACATACACACAAGGACAAATTCATTAACACACTGTAACACCTATATACACAAAGGACACACAAGGGTTAGCTACCTTTCTGCTCATAGCTACAGAAATATGAACACACATATGCACTAAACACAAAGAAACAGACCATGTGGCAGCCTTGCAGCTCATCCAAACACAAGTAATCTGTGTCACTGTGCTGTACTATTTGGAATCTGCTATCTGTTGTAAACCAAGGAGCGAGACAGAAGCGTACCATATCTGGAACCTTTGCTCCCTTTCTCAAGTCTTGTTTTGCCTCTTCTTCTTCTTCTTCTCGTCTTACTTTAGAAGACGTTTAACAGTTCTACCCCAACTAAAGTCCCACCTCCACTCTGAGAGGAAAACAACACAATGAAAATGTAAAGCGTCACATAAATCTATCAGGATGGTAATTTAATTTAATTTCCTGCTGGCTGCTTTCTTTTTCCACAGTGTAATATCAGGGGTTGGTTCTGCAGGAGTAGGTGAAAAAGGCTGAGGGGGAACTTTTTGCCTGGATACTATTTTCTGGAGAAAATGAGATCTCATTAACTTATTGATTAATTGTGTAATGTACTCTTTTGGTTGCTTTTTCACTTGTTTCCCATGCGAGTCTCAGGGCAGCTTTCCAGCCTCACTTCCGCAGTGGATGGGAAGACTGGGATACAGTTGCAGGAGCCTGTGGTGTGCATGTGGATGAGGATGGGAAGCTGTCTTTATCTCTATGTATATGTGTTCATATGATAGCATATGTGTATGCGAGCTGGAGACTATAAATACAATTAATGTCAGCATGTTGGCTGTATCTGAAAGAATGCTTGCCAGCGATTCACATGCTAAGGCCTCTTAAGGCATGAACGAATCGTGTATGTGTAAAATGTAGCGTGTCTCCAGCCAGCATTTTGATGTTGCTGTGTTGTGTTAATGTTTACTGCGCCTCCCTAGAACAGATGGATAGATGTTGAGCTAATTACTAGCAGAGTCTTGGGGAGTCAGCCATGGGGGCGGAAGGCCTGCTGAGTGGGTGGTGGAGCGCCTTCCTGCCCCTCCTTTCACCACTCACTCACAAACGCACACACAAATACATCAGTACACAAAGATACGCATACACATAAAAAAAGAACACACACTGTCACACACACACATACACACATGTTCATAGTCTAATACACAGTGCACGAGACACACATGAAAAAGTTGGTGTGCCGAAAACTCACACACACATTTGCACACACATGCATATGTGATATCCAAGACATCGCCATCGCAACCGGAGGATAAAGGTGCTGTTGTAGCCAGGCAACAGGTTTCTCTGGCACCCACGCACTTAGAGGCAGCCAGTGCTCCTGCGATCTCTCAGTGACTGCCTACCTCGTCCTGAAGTCATACACCCTGTTCTACTCCAAAAGACAAGGAGGGAGAGAAAGAGAGCGAGATTCGCTAATGGAGCTGAAGACACAGACGGAGTTAGATGTCGGTGGAGACAGCTACAATGACCTTCTCTTTTGTGCTGAATGTGAGGCAGCGTATGTGTATGTAGGGCTGCAGCTGCGATATAAGTGGTCAAGTAATGTGTCCTCTGTCTTGTTAAGTCCCCGTGACCCTGCCACAAATCTGCCATTCTCTTGGAACACCTCCATGTAGCCACTACTCCAACAGCCCACCATCGACTCATTAAGAGACAGAGAGAGTTAGGGAACGAGTTTGGAGATAGAGATATGTGGAAAGACAGAGAGACTGAGACAGAAAGAAGAATGAGAGTAACAGCCCTTATATTGTCAGGCAGGCAGCTCTGCTCCATGGTTGTATTCTACCATAGTAGGCCTCGCTTTCACAACCCGTGCGCAGGAGCGATAAGAACACCATTAACATGAAAGGATCTTAATTGAGAGGGGATGCTTCATGGAACGTGGATGAGCCGGGGAAGTGCAGGGGGAAACCTTGTTTCTCTCTGATAAAATAACCCCCACCGTGGAATGGGGGCTTCAAAGCCTGTCATATTGAAGGAAAGAGCAGAGCAGACAGGGGCTCAGGTATGGGAAAAGCCCCCTCCCTCTTTTCCACTTTTACTCTGAGGAAGGAATGGGGAAAATAAGCAAAGGAGGAAAGGAATGAGACAGTTCTTCATGGGAGAATTGAACTAACACGCTACAGGGATATCCATTTCAATACAAAATATCATGAAAGCAGGAGCAGTCAATTGTTTTGTCACAAACATTCAGCATCAAGGCATAAATACAGAGGGGAGGTGCATGTGTTGGTATATTTGTGTTTGTGGATGTATCTGTGCCTTTATATATTTGTGTCTACCAACATTAAATTATAAATAGGGTGCGAATGAGTGTCTAGAGGCAGATTTCTGTATGTTGGTTGGCGTACGTACATCAGTATGCATGCAGAATGAGTGCAATGAGCTGTGAGTCTGAGTCTGAGTGCATCTGCTATTGTGACTGCATATTCATGCTGTTTGTGCGTGCAATGCATATGAGAATTTTTGGGGGCATTTCTGCATATGTTTGTGCAGTTTCATGTGCATATGGACCAACTGTGTACGTATGTGTTTCATGTCGTGTGCTGTGGTCTGCTGAATGGGTACAAGGCCCCGCTCTCTCAGCTGTGCGGGGGCAGTTGCCCTGGCAGTGGCATGGTGATGGATGGCATGGGGTGC
The DNA here is from genome assembly GCF_001640805.2 of Lates calcarifer. Lineage (NCBI taxonomy): Eukaryota > Metazoa > Chordata > Actinopteri > Centropomidae > Lates > Lates calcarifer. The sequence goes on along the minus strand of NC_066838.1, from coordinate 21,029,794 downwards.
CAGTCATTAGGCAGCCTCCTGGCCTCTGGCACTGAGGTTTCACTCTTAAACACCGCCCTCCCCCGCCTGTCCCCAAACACCACTGCTCATTTCAAGGTCAGCTGCCTCTGTGGTGCCGTAAGTTCACCTCCACAAGGCACAAGACTTCTTCCTTTTGTTTGGAACCTTTATCGCTCACTGCCAACGGGTGTGTTTTAGAATGTGGGGGTGGCTGGCTGGTGCCTTGCCTCGTGCAGACACACAGAGGCAGAGACACAAATGCGCATGCAGCACATTAACGCACACACACACACACGCGCACACACACACACACACACACACACACACACACACACACACACTGAGGTAAACAAAACTCCACGTCAAACCCTCCCAAAAAGGCAGCAAACAGCCTGAAGCTCCTGTCTAGGTAGCAGTGCAATCCCCTATCTGAACCTGCCCCCCACCCCCCTCTCTCCAGGTCCTCTATGACAAACTCTTTGTTTAAATGTTCCCAGTTTAGAATCCAGACATCCTAATTGGGGTGTCTGGAGTCAACGCTCAACTTAACTGCTACAGTTCACCCTCTACTGCACCCAGCTCTCCACCAACTATGGCACTGCCTGAGTGCCAAGCTAAAACAATGCCCGGGGTGGGTACCAATACAGGGGTAAGAGGCAGTTTACAGAGAGTTTCTTAATGTGAATTGCCTTGATTGCCTCTGTCCAGCGTCTGTAAGAGGGACAGCAGAGCAGGTGGCACAGCAGGACATTCTGATTTAAGGAAAATTCATACTGCACCTCTTTACCTCCACTACGTAATGTACTGGCTGGGAGATATGAAAAGCAGAACTTGGAACTTTTGAGGAACAGGAAGAGGCCAGCATGTTTGAGCGTGTTTCAGAGGAAGCCAGGGGCTGAGGCCTGTGATGTTTAATTCAGTAGCACATAATCACTCCGATGGAGTTGAGAGCGGGGCTTTAAATAACTCAGCTTAGAGGGGCAGAACTGCTTCACTCTGGGTGGGGGAATGCAAGTCTGCGTGTGTGTGTGTGTGTGTGTGTGCATGTGTGTGCATGTATTAGTGCACTTGTGTGTGTAATTGTGCAGATATGTGAGTGCATTCCACATTTCTACATGTTTGTGGGTGAGTATGCAAGAGAGTGCTCCTCTATTTTTGTGTGTGGCTCCTCCCTGCTTTGAAATATTTTATTTGTGCAGTGCACCACAGTAAAAGGTGGAGTGTGTTTGTTGCTGTGCCAAGCGTCTGCATGCATTACAATAAAAGTGCAAAAGGCCAGCATTCAGAGCCTGAATATGGAGGAGCATTCTGGATGCCAAGCAGGCAGGCAGTAAGTCAGGCGGTAAGCTGGGCAGTGAGGCATTGAAGCCCCTTTAGCTGCCACAACTCAACTCACAGTTTACAGCCTACTTATTCTTCCTAAGGCCCTTACAGAGCACACTACCCTCTCCATTAGTTGTGGTGGTCCCATGTGAGAGGCCACACTGCCCAGGGGCAAGCTGAGAAAGGGCCATCAGGAGCCCATCCGGCTGCCATAATGGCCTTGGTTGAGCCTATGGCACTGATCCTAATATTCAGTGGCCATCTAGGTGACACAGTGTCACACTGGAATAAAGGGAGGGAAAGGAAGTTACTGAGCCCTCTCAGATACAGGGGGGATTTAACTGTGTGCTCTCTCTTCATGGTTCTTTTCTTTTGTTTCCGCCTCACAATACCTCTCAACCTCTGGCTTTCTCTGAGTCTTTTCCACTTGCTCACTCTCTCATTTTCATCTCTTCCTCTTAGGACATAGTGCAATTCATTTGGAGGAGGAAAACACAGCTAATGCCATCTCTCTCTACTCCCTCTCTCCTGCCCTCACTCCCTTTCATATCAGTGTTGAGTCTGATTTGTTTGTGTGTGTTGTCTTTCTCCCCGTGCCAGTCGACAAGGCGGGCTATTTATGTGCCTCTGCCCGTGTCTGTGAGCGAATCAGGACTTCACAGGAGCAGCCAGGGGAGAGAGATGTGCTGGTGCATTTCTAAACAGGGAGTCACTGGGAGGACTGATGTGTGTCCAGCAGCAAGACAGTCCAACCTGACCCACTATCTGCCTCTGCAATGGCCCACTGAACAACAATAGATAACACCGGTTGTCAGCATCAACAACAGCTGTTGAGGTTGTAACAGGAAACAAACCCAGTCAAGCATAAACTCTAAGAGCACAAATGCACATATATGTAGATATTCATACCACACACACATCAAGAGACTTAGACACAATGACAACAGAAATGGCCACAGGACTGCTGAGCCTGTATGCTCTGTCAAACATGGTGAGGGGCTCATTATTATTACTGGGCTGGATACTGGAGCAGCCCCAGAGCTAAGCTTGGCAAGACCTCTCTCTGGAGACATACACGCTAGCCTCTACACACACACACACACACACACACACACACACACACACACACACACACACACACACACACCATACAAATGGGTAATCAAACGGCTGCCCCTGGGAAAAAAACGCTCAAATGGTTTCCTAGCAACCTATGGTGTGTATTGGGTCCACATGAAAAATGAAAAATAAAGACAGTGTGTGAGTGTGCGGTTGTGTGTGAGACCGAACGAAAGAATGAGGTTCAGATAAACAGTGCGTATTAGAGAGAGATAGAGGGGTTTATGGGGTGAAGTACGGAGTGGTCAGAGATAAGAAGTCGTGAATGGGATATGAAAAGGTAATGAAGAGAGAAAGAGAAAAGGCGCCATCAGAAGTCTGCCAATCTGATCAACAAATACAAGCATTTCCCCAGCCTCTCTACAGGGGCAGTGTTGGCTGCGAGTTGAGCAAGTCCACAGACAGTTAAGGTCATGGAGAATGTGCTGTCAAATCACAGCTCAGAGAGAGATCATCATGGGAATAAATCAGTATCTTACACACTGTTACAAATATGTAGCAGCGCTGCAGGGGAGGGGATTATGCAAGAACCAAAGCATAGGCTTCAGAAAATGGCCTAAAACGCAGCGCTGCGCATCACACCAGGTTCAAATGCAAAACACAAGGGACTCTGCTATACCAAAGTCACACAATCAGGTAAGAGTAGTGGTTTGTAAAATTGCTGCAGAGCACTGTACAAAGAGACGTAGCTGAATCTCTGGGGCTGTAAGGAGTGTTTTGATCATTGCTGAACATTAGAACTAAAACATGGCAAGTCCCCTTTAAAAAAAATGATTCAACAAAAAGACAGAGTTACATTTTATTTGTTTATCTGTGTGCAAGTGTGTGAAATGTGAGGAGCAAAACAGCGTGTAATAGTGTGAGTGTGTGTTTCCATAAGATACTAGTGTGTGTGTGCATGTTTGGTACATCTGTCTGTAAAACTGTGTGTGTGAGGTAGTGAGAGGCATACTATCTCCATCCAGCAGCTGCCACAAAGAGGCTTCCCAAAACAAGCGCAGGGCCATGACAGAGACAGAGCGACCGCAGCCTTCTGGTGGTGTAATAGGAAATTAATTGAGACCATCAATATGGTATTAATCATTAAAGCACAGGTGCTGAGGTGGCACTTTGCTGACTGCTCCACTGTTGGCAGCACTCACATACACACACAGTAAAAGTTTGACCTGCTGTTTTGCAAAAATGTAGGTGGGGACGGAAAGAGAGAAGTAGAGACAAAGGAAAACGAGAAAAAGGATAGACTGTATCCTTCATTTACACAGAGAGACAGTGGAGCAGTTTTTATACACAGTAATCCAAGGTCATTCTTGCTTTGCTTAGAAAATGTTTAGTGTTCACCTCTTTTGAGCTCTCTCTGATAGTGACTAAATAGTGAGACATAAATTGAATAGGAGTGGGTATTTGGAAAGATGTTCAAATCAGAAAATGTCAGGTAAATTTGGGGAAATATTCATCAACTCCCTTGGAAGCAATGTTTCTCCTAACACCTAATCCTTTGTGAGGCAATGCACAGTGAGGACTGGAGTGCCGGTGTTAATCAGCCAGAGGAGAGCCAAATTGCAGCAACTACATTAAGCCGTTAAGCGCACCACGTCTCCAAATTGTTGAAGGTGTCTCACTGAGATGAATGCTTCTTCTTATGAATAATACATCACACACCATACACACAGGCAAAACCAGCCAGACACATACTTTATATATATGTGCATGTGGCTGCACATGCACACAGGCGCACGCCCAAAAGGCAAGCACCACCCTGTGTGTGAGTCTCTTGCTGAGACAGTGCGACAGCTGTGCATGACGGGGTTTGTAGTGTGCGGCAGAGTTTGACAGTTTGATATTCCCGACGCCTTCTTTGGACTCTGTGAAGTCCAGCATCGACTAGCCTCCACAGGCTACTTTACACCAAACCCCTCACTACCCCATGTCTGTCAGTGTCAAGGTTGAGCCTATGAAATGTTTATGATTCAGGAGCTGTAGATAAGATGGAGATTGATCTGGATCGAAAGGCAAATAAGATTGCTAAAGCCCAGAGTCAGCTGAAAAAGGAGGCAGAGGGAGCAGGGGGGGAAGAAAAAGAGAGTAGGAGGAGAAAATGCATTAACACAGGTCTGGGCCTGAGAGAACGCAGAGTAATGAGTACTTCCTCTACACTGACTGAATACTGGGCAGAGAATATGGACACAACATCATCACCCGCTAACTGATGCTGTGTGTGTGTGTGTGTCTCTGTGTTTGGTCCTCTTGCCTGATTGCTGCCACGCTTGAGACCTGCAGCCCTTGACTACTGACACTATCTGCATTCTGTGATGTGTCTGAAAGGCAGGGCATGCCGAATGATGCCATCAAAGAACAACAGGTACATTCAGGCTACTTGCTGGCCAAGATTTAAAATTTATAGGTTTTCCTATAGGCATTAGTTGGATAGGTCAGTGTCAGGAGACAGGGGAAGGTACTATATCACGTCTTTAGGTGAAAACATGTTAAAAAAAGTGACACATGGACACAGGTAACGACTAGCCACTAGCACTGTGCAAACCATCAGAACAGGATTTCGTGGGAGAATAGCAAGCCGTGGGTCTCTTTAGCACACTCTCAATAACATATCAGCTTTGATTTATGATGTCTAACAGCAGAATAAAAGGGGAAATGATGTAATCAAATAGAGCATTTTTCAAAGGCCAGATGAATGCGTGTGTATGCATTAATATGTGTATTTGTGCGTGTGCATATGGGATGGATGGAAGGATAAGACCCCTTTGATGTGTCTCCTGACAGCCCTAGCCAGCTTGCAGAAGGGGGAACAGCGCAGAGGCCACCGGAGAGTTGGGGCTCGAGCCCTGGGGCCCTCCTCTCTCCCTCCCTCTCTCAGCCCGCCTTCCCCTCCTTCTTCTGATCAATACTGGGTGCTAATCACTGAGGACAGTATGGTAGCCCTCTCTTTCTCTCATCTCCTCTCTCACTTTTTCTTGTCATGGTTTTACAACCTCTGCTTCTGCCACGCCATTGCCAGCTAGCATAAATTACACACACTTGCTCGTTCTGTGTGTGCGAGTGTGTGTGTATGTACATGCTTATGTGTGCAAGTGTCCACACCTTTGCACATGTTTGCCACACACATTCTGCCAGTGTTTCTACGCATATTTGTGAAAGGGAGTCAGTTTGAGTCTGTAAATACGCGAACAGGCTTATACAAGGCTGTTAAATGTACGCATGTGTCTGTGTACAACAAGATAAGAGAATATCCTTGAAAAAGCAACAGCAACATAAACCCCAGTGAATTATGAGCAGCATGCATAAACTTGAATAATAACACATCCCCTCATTTCGGTGGCTTTATCCCAGTTATCTAATTGCCCATGTCTTTTTTTTCTTTAATAAACTAATGAATGTGGCTCAGTTGAGGCCTGGAATCATATAGGCAGCAATAAGTAGCACTGCTTTAAACCCCAAACTGCATCAGAACAGCTGAATAATTTGTAGGAGAAATAATTACGGGGCAGAAGAGCAGGCATCAATCCTGGAACACCGACAGTGCCCTCGCTGGAAACTACCTCACCCATAAGCCAAGGCTCCATTAGGTATTGTCTGGGGCCTACAGGCTAATTTGTTTGCATCAATAATACATTCAAAGGATTTATCTAACTTGCAAATGAGTGTTCATTTACTGGTCCAAGAGGCAGGGAGGAGAGCAGGCAGCAGGAGAGAAGGTGTGAAAGGCTGAAACAGCTGGTTGGGGCTATCTGGGACACAGTTAACCCTTTGCTGGGCAGTGGGACCATGGTCCATATCTATCTATTTAGTTAATAGTATTCAAAAATGGCAGATTCTGACATGCTTGGATAACAGCCAGTGTTTATGTAGGGCAGATAGAGGCCAAGGTGCTGGTGACCAACCTTTGGAATAGCATCAAAAATGAAGCCGAGAGCCCCCCCTCACAGCTACAACATATTAGCTGCTGCACCGAAAGCTCTCTGTTCGTATGCCAGGTGACAAAATGACAAAGAGGACTGTATGCATGTGTTTCTGTTAGAAGACGGGATGCGACAGTAGTGAGACACGGTGGGCTGTCCTTGGGGGACACTGGGATCCCGAACGCACTTTGATCTCTGTACTACGCTGTCTCCCACTGGTGATACATGGACGCTCAAAGCCAAAAGAAGTGGAAATAAAACGGGGGTGGGGGAGAGAAAAAATGAGGGTTATCAGGGGTGAACTGGAGAGAGAGGGAGAGACACAGAGCAGACGAGAGAGAGGGAGAGAGAGAAAGATGGGAGAGGAGGAAGGAAGCTGGCCATGAACATATGCTGCCTCTCTGTGCCAAGCCCCACTGGCTCAGGCAACCCACGCATACGCTGCACTGCTGCTGCTGTTGCCACTCCAGCCCTCTCCAACACCAACACCATGGCACTACTTAGTCAAACAAAGCTGGAATCTGGAAAGAGATGGGGTCTCCCCAGTCTCGGCACTGCCAGGGTAGGACTGCTTGGCTTGGATAACGCGGCCTGATTACACACACACACACACATACACAGTAGTGGCTTCAGCTGTTTGGCCAGCCACCCTCTAAATTGTGATAGGAGATATATTTTTATCATCTTTTTATGGGCTAGACTCTTCCACTGTGATTCACTTTGATTAATTATTGGAAGAAGCTGCATAACATTAATTTGTTAATGCCAGGCTTTAAAACTAAACAATACCATGAGATATGAAAAAGAAATTTTTACCTTGTCAGACAAGGACAAGATGCTGTGGTACTGTGATGTTTGATGTACTGTGCACCTGAAGGTATCATTAACACTGACAGTCTAGAAGGCTCAATTCAGTTTTCATTGCTTAAACATTTTATAAGCACCGGGCTTAAAATTCACAGAAAGGTCACGCTAATATTTTTATACAATGCTTAATAAGATTTTTAAGTTATATCATTTATGTATGAAATATTTTGTGTAATGAGGGTCTTACATTACTTAAACTGCTGTAGTGCAGCCAGGGGGGTTCCACAAAAAAATGTTTCAAATAATGACTGACCATGTATTTGATTTTACCGTGTTGTTAGAGGAAAGGAGTGAGGGAGGGAGGGATCTGAAGCTTTGGAGCAGTACTCAACATGACTCCCCTATGGGATTCAAACCAAGGGCAAAAAAAGGAGAGAAAAGAAAGGAAAAAAAATACAGGCAAACATCAACAGATCCAAATTGCTTACTAACACACACACACACGTGAATACACTCACGCATTCCTGCAGACTCATAAATCTACACAACACCCCACGTGAAATACACCCATACAAGAATGCAGACACACAAACACCCTCAGACGCCCAGATATATAATAACAAATGCTTGTATAACACAGAAATCAAATTCAAGGTTCATCTTGCAATCTGAGCCTCACAAACTCAATTCCCCTCTGCTGTCTAGCCGCCTCACGTTCCACGCCTTTTCCATGTGAACGAATGGGGTCAGTATCGTCACATAAACATTATCCTCTGCTCTCCCCCCCTCCTCTCTCCCCTTTCTCAGTGAATGGATGCTGAGCACTGGTGCATATCTACGCAGGGATGGCAAGGGCACAGAGGAGAGAAAATCAATACTATATCTCACCACTAAGCACAATCCCAACCAAAAGCAGCTGGAGTTTGCAGGTTGCTCCATAAACTGGACGGCTTCATCTGGCTGGCCGCTGTGTCGGTGGATTGCTACAGTAATGCACTACAGCACAATGGCCTAGGCCAGAGCCTGCCAGACACAGAGGTACACACACACACACACACACACACACACACACACACACACACACACACAAGCACACATACAACGAAGCAAACTGCACACTCCTAGGGGCTGGGGAATAGCAACAGCAATGAGAAAAACTCTCGTGAGGCAGGAACAGGGTTGACAAACACACTTTTCCCTCCTTCACAAGCAAGGAAAAGCACCACTGGACCATTTAGTCCAGCCTCACTGTGGACTCACACAAACACATGCACACTCACACACAAACATATACATACACACACATAGGCATACACAGAGGAGGGCCCTAAAAATACCCGCTCTAAAAATAGCAGCCGGGAAGCGGGAAACGGGACTGAGGCTATTATTATTGCGCACACGTCCTGCCTGGTCCCACCAAGGAAAGGGAAGAGACTAATGATTTTCCTGGTGCAAGCAATTAAAAAACTATTTGTCACCTGCCAGGCTGCATATGACGTTAGGGGCCTTGGCAGAGGACCACAGAGTAAATCCACATATACACACTGCACACACACAAAGTGGGTTGCACCACAGAAAGCGGTCCAAAGGCAGAAATGGTACATGAGAAACAGGTGAAGCTGGAGGGTCACAGAAAAAAGGGAAACAGAGGGAAAATGAGGTAAGAAGAGAGGAAACAGTACTTTGAATAGAAGAACAGAGTTGGGTAAACGGCTGATTTATCCGGGCAGGTTAATACCAGGCCAGACAGTGCCTCAGACAGCACACTGCCATCAGGAAGTCATGTAATATTTAGAATCCTGCCAATGAAAGTCATTCTCCTGCTGCTGGGCTTCTGGCTAAAATAGAAATGTATATTTCCCCTCCTACCCCACCCTCTTCTCACCCCCTAAGAGCACAAGAACCGAGAGAGACCAACTTTTTACCATCCACATCCTAGGCTCTGTCTGTCTATCCCTCTCTCCTGGGCTGCCTCCCCTGGAGAACAGTCTGAAACATTCAGGTTTTTATGCAGGTTCATTTCAACTGAACTGCTGCAGTCCCTGCTGAATTTGTCTAAATGTAACATTTAGAATTTTAGAACACCAAGAAAAAAAGTTAAATCACATTTCATTGAAAATCAACATTTTAATATAATTTAATGATTCCCTATTTCTGCTTTCCTACACTTTCTGTATCTGGAAGTAAACATTGTAAACACTACAGGGAAATGAGGAACAGCCTGTCAAAGCTGAGTTATCTGAGAGGGTCACTAAGAAGTCACTTTTTTTTCTTGTAGCTCAACTCTCTGCTGTTTGGGTACAAGAGGAGAGAAGTCTATCATTTGCAGACTGTATGGGGGTAAGGATGCCACACTGGAGACCATCAAGCTAAATAAAACTTCCAACTAGTTAAGGAAACATCCTCAGATGCTGCCACAGGAGGCTAATTTTGGGCTCTGGGGCACTGGGAGAACTAGAACTATATAAACTGGGAGGGGGAAGTAAATAATATGAAGACAAGCGTTATGCCTCCCTTGCACTACGTAGCCCTATCCAGATCCAGCTTCAAGCATACACTCGGCTGCAGTAATTTACGAGGCAGCTTGTTAATGTCGGGTGATTTGCACTGCTCGTTTGCTCCCGCTCATCTCTACCAAATGATATCATCTTCTACCTCTAATCTTCTAACTCTAATCCCCCATTCTCAAAGCACCTCCATCCCCCACCCTCTTCTTGTTTCCTCGACTCCCGCCATTCTTCCTCTCCTACCCTTCCACATTTTGCTTTCTCTCCCCTCCTCGTCCTCCTCCCCCGCCCTCTTCCACTCAATCTCTGTGTCTTGTCAGGATTGCGTGGGTGAGTTTTGAGATGGGGGAGCAGACAGAGATAGGAGCGGAGCCATCCTACAGAAGAGTGCGTGTGTGTGCGTGTGTGTGCGTGTGTGTGTTCAATATGACATCTATCCAGATCAAAAAAGACTAAAAGAAGTCTGGTTTGACTCTGAAGGCTTTATGTGCCCTTGTAGTTACTTTTCCACTGCCCCCTACTGAGAGAGAATGAGAGCAAGCCAAAAAAAGAGAAAGATTTTCTCTCAAAACTTGCAGAGGGGAGAAAGCTCAGCAATCCTGGGGAGACACAGTGGCAGAGAGAAATAAAGACAGAACGGTGGGATGAGGGGTGGGGGTCAGACAAGTGCAGGAGGCAAAAGAGAAAAGAAAAAGAGGACATAAGGGAAGACACAGATGAAAACAATGTTCATAACAGAGATTGTTATTGACAATTAGGGAAACAAATGCCATTGTTTTTATCCATAATAAAATACCTCTGAGGCTCCCAGAGCTTGACTATTCACTTCAACTACTAAACTGATTCGACCACACTGGCCCAATACTTTATCTTTATCTTATATCTTTTCCACAAACAGTGCTCAGTCTTTTCATCCCTAACCCACAGAGAAATCAGCCTGTCTCAGACCAGATGCAGCTAACACCCTCAGATAGACAGATTTTCACAATGAAAATTGCCAATTATAGAAATTGCAATCAGAGCTGTTGGTTTGTATGTTGATGAGTGGTAGCTGGTTAAGGGGGAATTGAGATCGATATCTGACTGAATGCAGAGTGAATGACTCTGGCCCCATATTACTAGGGCTTCCATACCCACTCTTCTTTGCTATTCTCCTCTATGTCAAACGCACACTTTCCCTATCTTTCCCCCTTACCTCTATCCTCTCCTTCCCTGTCTCATCTTTTCCTCTATGACACGTCCAAGTGATCGTGTCGGGATGTCAGCCCTCATCCACGGCTAATTGGGGCTCAGAGGAGTAATCAGGGCAGGACAAATCGGACAGTTCTGGTCATTAGCTGTGACCAGTGTTCTCTGGGAAGCTGGGAGATGCGTGCACTCTTCTGCCATCACGCCTGAGCCTGCATAGTGACATGGGCAGACCCGTGGCTTGACATGAGTGGGGACACAGAGATTAGCACAGAGAAGCCCAGACATAGTCTGCAAGCATCCTCTGCTTTCTCAGACACACAGGCAAGTAAACATAAATAAGCCTGGTTGGTGACACCATGCACAGGGACTCTCTTATTATCTAATATGGAGGAAGCAGCAAAAGACTGCTGAAGAAAAGGTTCATCAAGTACAACAGAGAGGGTAATATCAAATCAGGACCATGGTTTGCTGCAATACTCTTAAACAGGCTGTCAGATCCATTTTAATCACTTGCATTATCGGCAAAGGGCTCAGACATTTGTTTCCTGCTCTGCTTAGTGAGCCAGTTCTCTGTGTCTTTTGAGCTTGGCAGAGGAAATATAGTAGGAATAGTAGAATAACATGTAAAATATTGGTGTCAATAACAATCTTGGAAATCAAAATGTAAACATGTCGATGGCTGCTCCTTCTGAAAGTGGGGCGCATGACTCTAGAGCAAGATGAATGTCAATTTGCCGTACTGGCAGAGCCTTAACCTTTCAGGATAACTGAATTATTTAAGCACCACATACCTGTTGTGGGCCTCTGTTTCTCCATCTGGGTTCAGACTGGTTGGGAGGCTGCATGAGTCTATGGCCACGCACGGCTCTTTGGCCGCAGAGTGAAAATGGCAAGACAAATGCGGCGGGGGATTTGTGATAATTGGCCGTGCTGGTGGGCTAGGCGACGGGCCTAGAGAAAAGGTCGCAGGCACTGAGGAACAGATCAGTCTGCCAGAGGGAGAGGAGGCACTGTGTGTCTCTGGGGTTTCGCTCAACTTCTCTCTCTTTCATTGTATGGGAAGAGAGAGCTCCAGCAGGGGCCATTAATTAAGCACCAGTGTAACCTTCAATTTGTTTAGAGGTCAGAAGCCCCAGTGTCACTGTTTTGGGCGGAGACCAGCTCAGAACTAACTCCATACTTTCTCTCGGAGCGGAAACAGAGGGTAGCAGAGGTCGAGAAGAAAAGTGGTAGCAGTGAGAAAAACATATTAGAATGTTTATGAGTAGAGAGGATTAATGTAGAGGGTTAATGTCAGATGCACTGTGTCTGTGTGACTGCACACAAGGAGGAGGAGAAGTGAAGGAGATGAGGGGAGCCACAGGGACATGGCTCACACCCCGACATGCTCGTGAAGCAGCTGTTCTCCTCATGGCAGAGAGAGTGGGGGCCTGCCAGCAGCAGCATGCTGCTGAGAGCACAGTGGTCTCCCACCATAGCATAGAAACAAGCAACACATACTTGAAGACAACCATGTGCACACACTAAGAGATATACAGGCACACACTCACATTGCATATACTGACATCAATTCTCCTGCCAGTCCAGTGTTGAGGTTTGGAGTTGAGCGGTAATGTCAGGTGGTGGAGTCAAATTCATATGCTACAAATTTGATCTCATACTCTGTAGAGGTGCATTTCCATTTGATACAAACAACAGCCTGCATAGCTAAAGGCAATTATATTTCTACTGCCTCCGTTTGCCCTGAGGTTGTAGACAGCCAGTCAAAACCTCGCCAGGTTTTCCTGCCTCTCTACCCTCTCAGTGAAATCAACAGAACGGTGCCCAGGCTCATCCATGATTTATCTCAGTGAAATATTCATTATGTAGCCTTGCATAGTCTGGATGTATCTGATGTGAATCTGGACCTGACAGCTCTGCTCCGTCATCACACATCACCTGAGCCACTCTGAATCCGGCACCTGTCTCCCAGTGCTCAACACAGAGGCAACTAAACTGATCCGAATGAATAGAGGACTCTGCTAGATATAAAGAATCCATCTGTCTGCTTTTAGCCTGCAGGCATGTCCACTCTGGGCCTGTAGCTACTGTATCCTGCTTGCACACTGACCTATGACGGATCACAGCAGAAAAGGAGCTACTCAACTTTTCCCATTCAATTAGCTAGAGAGAGAGAAGAGAGGAGTTGGTCCTGAAGAGTGAGACATGATGAGTACATGTGTTGGGCTCTACGCATGAACTGCTGACAGCACTGGCCAGGTGTATTGATCTTTGGAGATTGGTAAGCTTGTTATGAGAGGTGAATAGCATAGGTTCAAAGGTACTGGGTGGGTTTTGATAAATCAACACAGCCAAAAAAATAAAAAAAAAAGGTTAAAAAAAAGGCTATGATGTGGTGTACGGAGAGAAAGAGAGAGGAGTAGGTTTCAGCACCATGGACAGCACTGCAGAGCCTACACTGCTCAGAGTTCTCTTTAATCACAGAGTTATCACTCTGCCTGTCCAATTAAGTAACCTTTGAATTATTCCATAAATTAAAATAGCTGAAATACTGTCTATAATAGTGCTGGAATGATCACAGGGACAACAGTTACAACTCATCTTCCTACATAACACTAATTCAAGTGGTTCCAAAGTCATTATACTCTGAAGGACTAATGTTATAAGAAAAATGTAACTGCAGTGAATGACGATATTAATAATGTATTCATGTGAGACAGAGACTAGAGCACAGTGGCCCAAGCTGAGAAAGGTAAGAGGGAGAAAGTGATAGCTGTGAAGAAACAAGGTCGTCAGCATTCCCTCCTGCCTTACTAGTCATTTCATTATCTCATCCCTCTCTCCTCCTCTTTAAAGTAGGAAAAAGCGGGAGAAGCTATTGACCCCTCTCTGTGTTCGTGGCAGGCAGCAGGACAAATGAAGTTTCCCCTCAGACCCCCTCCGTATTAATATCATAATTATCCCCACCTCTGTGCCCCCGTCGGCCAGCGCAAACTCCACTGTCTGATTTGATGGAGAGGCGCAGGCGGGGAATTACATTCGATTAGCACTAAACAAGAGAAGGGGACATGAAGCGATAGAATCAATCAGTGCCACCAGGACAGGCGAGATCCTTTGTGTCAATGAGTGTGTGTGTCTGTCTGACTCTGTATGTGTGTGTGCGTCACGACAGCTTGTGGCTGTACGCAGTACTAAACTCATTCAGGTATGCCTTTAAGTATCTGGTTATGCACACTCCAGATGTAACTGACAGCATTTAAAGAGGGGATACAAAATGTTAAGATGTTTATGATGGCCTGGGGACTTTGTGAGTATGGTTCTTGACTGCAGCATTGAAAATATACCACAGTAGGCCCCCTCCCTTTTTTTAACCAGATCCACTGAAATGGGAACTTTTTTTGAGTGACAAACCACACAGTCTGCTCTGGGCAGCTCTCTGTCTCAGCAGCAATTTGGATTCATTGTTTGCAACCCCAGATAACTGTGGTGGTACTTTTCTTCAGTCTCAGCCATTTGCGGGGATGGGCCAGACATTTTAAAGTGGTCTAATGCCATAGAGAGGTGGAGGTAGTGTGGCGGGGATGAGCAGATTGAGAGTGAGAGGTGAAAAGAACAAAAGAAAATGAATGGCGTGAGAGAAGACCCCCCTCGCAGGTCTTCATTCCTGTCCCCTGTCTCATTACCCAGGCTTTGACTCAATAAAGAGTGGATAAAGAGTGGATAAAGAGGCACACACCCACAGACTAATGCACCCCCCTCTCTAAAACACCTTTCACCAACCCTACTCTGTCTGTCTTCCTCGCTTCTTGCTTTCTTGCAGTGTCACACACATATCCAAAAATACACACATATACACACTGTCCCCTTTCTCCCTATTCTGCTATATGTTTTTTTTTTTGCTTCAAATCTTTAAATCCATCTTTCTCTCCAGCTCTCCCTTCAGAGTGTTTTTTTTAGCCTAACTTTTTAAAAGTTGTGTCCATCTCACACTCTCTCTCTCTCCCTCTCATTCACAGTCTATCTCTACCCCTCTACCCTCTCTGTCCTCTATGTTCCCTCCCTGTCAGTGCTGTGTAATAGGAGTTATTTTCATCCCTGTCTCTCCGTGACTGTGGCCGCTGGATGGCTGAATATTTACATTTTTCACTCACTGGTGACCTTTCCCTGTTGCCGCTCTGGGAGCTCCAGTCTCCTTGCTGCTCTGCTGTTGACAGACTACTGCCTGCAAATCTCATATGGACACAGCAAATGGTACACAGGGAGTCAGGGACAGAGGGTTCAGAGACTGGAGAAAGGTGGAAAAAGGGAGAGAGAGTGAGAATGAGAGAGAGACTGTCGTAACAGCAGGGCTGAATGTCAGTTGTCTGACTGAAAATGGTTTGAAAAGACAGAGGTACTGAAGCTCTGTCTGCACCTGGAGAGATATGGACTGAGGTGGTGTAATCTTTTACCTCTGGTGTCATCGTGATTGTGGTTTCCTGTCAGCACAGATGGTCTGCAATAAACTGCCTGAAAAGAGATGTAAATCTGGGGTCTCAGGAATGCTCAGTGCCAAAGAAAATACTTGGTTGTAAATAAATGTTTTTTGCCGGGCAGCAGAAGGTACTTTTTTTCTGAATGAGTGGATGTGTTAGCTGCACACCAGGGCCTTATGAGTCATGTTAGGAGATCTGCTGAGCAGCGTGAGAGAAGGAGAGGTGAGGGCCAAGGATTTTCACTAACCAGTTGTTCTTAGCTGATGCTCTGCAGTAACCGGAAAGTAAAGTTGAGTCAGTGAACTCCTCAAAGTTTGATGAGTGTTTATGAGCGTGAATCCTAAAACTGGCAGACAGAGAGAGGGTGAAAATGAAGGCTGTACTGTAGTTTTAAAAAGCAAGTGACCTGGTGTGACCCCAGCTCTCTGTGTTATACACATGTTTCTGAATGTCTCCACGCCTCTTTGTGTTGCTGTGTGTCCCTGATTCTCCCTTGAACTGTGGCTATGTTTCATCCACCAGTCATGCTCCTTTTGGTCTGAATACGACTTCAAGGATAAATTCCCATTTTTAAAGTCTGTCTTAAAACAATACCCACATGCCCCAATGTATGTTGAAATAGATGGCAGTCACTAAAAAATTTCCTTTTCTGCCTCTGTGTGCTGGCCCTGAAGAGATCACTTCCTATTGTGATTCCATGTAAGTGCTGGCAAACCAAATCCACAGCCATTGTTCTGCACTAAAATGCATTTTGAAGTTCAGCTGAAGCTAATATGAGGATTCAGCGATCTGAATTAGTCAAGTCAAGTGGGTATTTTCAAAAGTTACAGCCTTCAGTATGAAAGTCCTTCTTTGTGTTATTATTTCTACACTGCAGCTCAGCAAGAAAACACTGTGGCAACACAAAGAGGGAGCTTCATACCAAAAAGAATGTAACTTTAGCTGATACCCATTTGATATGACTAATGACTGAAGTCTCATATTCGTTTCAGCTGGAGATCAGAATGCATTTTTGCATAGAATGACATCTGTGGGTTGATTTTTTTCCATGCTAGTATGGACAGAGGGAATAATTACAGCAGCCAGCGTACACATGGGAATGTAAGTAATATATTAAGAGAGAGTGTTAAAAAAAATGCAAAACCATCCTTTAAAGAATCTCCTAATGCCACCACACAATGACTCTAGAAAATCAGCACAAGATTTCCCCTGACAGTTTGCAAAGGGAAGCAGGTTAAGGGTAACATGCAGCCTTACCAAAGAGAACAAGTATGCATAGCACTGTGTCTTGTGTTATTTCAAGAGTCAGCTTGATATATTCTATATATCATTATTTCATTGTTCTTCTTGCTTCCATTACTTAGCAATTGTAATAATGTACTGTACCTCTAATGATTTGGAAAATATATTTAAGTGAAAATAACCTGAGTGGCTTAGCTGATTGAACACAGAAGAGACAGGAGGAGACATGCTTTTTGTCTGCTGGTGTTGTTATTACTGCCCGTGACACACACAGTGCCAACAGAGAGCGAAAGAGAAATAAACAGTTGTTGTTTGAAAGCTTTTGTTTGCTGTGGGAACACTCTAATTATTTTGATTAGTATTTAAGCATTGTTGAGGCCAGTTTTTCTCTTTTGTCTTTTCCCTACCAGTCTGGTCTCCTCTTTTGCTAACAGACATTGCAAAGAGGGGGTTGGTTAGACTACAAATGGATTTGTCTTTTCAGTCTATTCAGTACAGCAGAGATGTTGTGACTGGACAATACTTGTCTTCAGAAAACACAACATAGAGAAATTGAACTAGCAGCACAGTAGCCAAAGTATATTTACCCCAAAGATGTTTCTTCTTCACACATTTTATACTAGAATATACTGCGTGCAAGACATAGACCTATAGATAGATAGATGGATAGATAGAGGATTGAAAGACAAAAATAGCAGCAGCTCCACACACTGCTGTGCTTTGTGTGAGTGCTTTATGCTCCCTTAATATTGTGTGTGTGAATGGTTGTACGTATCAGGCACCTTCCAACAATAATGGCTGCCATGCTAAACGAGAATGATGAGATGTATTCCAGAGGTGATCAAAGGACTACTATTTACAACCACTCTCAGCCTGTGGACTTGACGACCCACTGTAAGCACACTATACTGTACAGGGAACCTCTTCCATCATGCTTTTACTGCCCATCACTGCAGCTGTTAGACAGGGGAGATGGCAAAGCTTTTAGCAGACTGAGATACCGTCCTGTTGCTGGACGGCGTGTATGGGCAATGCCATCAGAAAAGTGAATGACTGGGAAAGATAAGGGAAATGGCAGGCTAGGGAGAGAAAAGAGAAGAAAGAGAGGGAGGGGGAGGGGGGAAGGAGGGGTGGGGGGATAGGTTGATGTCTGCCTGCTGGCTGTCAAAGGAAAATGCTTCGGTTAAATGGAAACTGATATCATGCAACTCATTCAAGTTCTTCTGGATAGGCTGGGAGAGTTTGAGAGTGAAACTTAAGTGTGGTGAACTGTAAAGGAGGAAAAGAGGAGTTCTTACCTGGAGTAGCCAGTAGCACCTACGGTGGAAGGTGGGGATGATGGAGGAGTGGACGTAGCAGCCATACAGACACTGGGAGGAAGTGAGATAGCATAGGAAGAGAGAAAGAGGGACAGAAAGAGGGGACATTACACTATGGTAAAGTACAGACAATAGGCTGACCTCGCTGCAGACCATGACAGCTGTGACCTTTGAACCCCTGACCTCTTCCCTCCTAATGATAACTCCCATGTGGACCTGCTGGCAGATGGTCAAACTATTGTTCTTTGAAACAAAGACAGTGACCTGGAGGGAGAAAGTGGATGGGGTTAACTAGTGAACACCTCCACACTGTCCTAGCATCACCATATGACTACTTCCTTCCTTTCCTTTCCTTTCCTTTCCTTTCCTTCCTTCCCTCCTTCCTTCCTTCTCCTCTTCCCACTTTTATCCTGTCCTGTCTGGAGAGCACCCCTGACAGAATGATTCAGGTGCTGCTTACTGCAACCCCAACCCCCAACCCCACCCCACCCCAGCACATTACTAAAGCACAGTGTTATTAATATCCTTATCGTAAACAGATAATATTGTGCCTGGGGGCTCGTTACCGTGGAGAGAGCTAGGCAGGGCTGATAACGCCTCACGGTATCTGGCCGAGGGGCCAGGAGACATTTTTCACCAGCCAGCAGCAGAAAAAAAATGCAAGGAAGAACGGTCTAGCGAGGAACAGGAGCAAGGCAGCACTTATCCTCCCTCACCCTCAATCCTTCTCTGAAAGGCCCATGGCCCTGGCTCCCAGGTGACCCAGAGGGATGGCTAGCCTGCTTTTGCTTGTTTACAGCATCAACAAGAGTCTACAGCAGTCTACCCCACACCCCCACTCCCACCTTCACCTCGGCTGGGAAATATTGGAAAAAAAATTGCTCTTAAGTCAGGAAGCTTGGCTCTTACAGGAATAAATCAAACAAGCAGGTTGGCAGGGTTGAGCTCAACTCCGTTCCACTTTGGTGTAACTGTTTGTTTAGAAATCAGGAGAAATCACAGCTGGTGCGACTTATACACTGTCTGTACACAGTCATGCACACACATATACTGACACAGCTTCATTATTCAGCAGATGTGTGTTCAATAATAAGCTTGGTTTCCTTGGGCTCTATAGATGTGATTGGGTGGTGGGGAAGGGGGCAGCAGCGGGGGGAAGGGGAGGGTGACCAGGCATGGGGACGTTGGGCTCCACTGCTTGGAGGACAATGTGATAAACAGGCGCCTTGAAATGTGTTATGTGCTCATCTCTAAAACCTAGTTAAAAAAGAGCAGGGCCTGCAGTCAGTCTGTATAAACATTCATCTGCCAACATCAAACTGTCTGATTAATTATGCCTGAGTGCCACTGCACAGCTAAACGACTGGGCACATGGTGAGAGACACATTACATGGCTTAAAAAAAACAAAAAACAAAAAAAAAAACCCATATCACACAGACACAAAAAACATGGGAATGTGGCTGTGTGTGCGTCCAACACATTCACACATACAGACATCCTATGACCAATTCGAACACAACAAAAGTCACATCACCCTCGACCGCTTCTCCAGGTGTTCCATTGTTCCAATCACATCTATTGTGAACTGATTTCAATACCACCGAACTCTGCGTGTGAGAGTTTGCGATAGTGAAGGCATGCAGACTTCCTCTTCTTCTTATTTTTTTGCTGTACTCTCATCCATTACAGCTGTCTGAAAGAGGATGTATGCCTCCTCCCACTCCCATAGCTCTGTTATCCATTACTCCACGCTGGCAACGGGCAGACACTTCCTCCCACTCCCACAGTGCATTGAACATCACATTACTACAGTCAACTACAACTGCTACCAGCTCACATATTTCTACTGTGCAGTTTTCTGAGTATTTATGTCATAAACTTTACTTTATACTCTTTTTAGGAATTAGACAGTTATGATGCAATACGTTACATTTGTCTATACAGCATTTCACTGTTTATGCATTTCACTACTGTCATGTGTTGCAATACTTGTGTGAAAGGTGCTTACAAACAGAAATGCTAGCATTCTGTCTATTCAATATTTGACTTTAAATTTCAACACAGACGCTGAAACAACTGTAACTAATTCACATTCATTTCCACTGCACACAGAGAAAATGGCAGACTTTTAAATGCTGCATGAAAAAATCTTGCTGTCTTGTTAATTCTGATTACGGAGAGTGTATTGATATATCATGGTTAATACTGCTCTAGCCTAAAGCGCTTGGCCCACTGAGAGAGGGCTGTGGTGTGGCTGCGTGCACTTGGATGAGGCTATGGCAGGCTTCTAAGGATTGACAGGTGGGCCGGTGCAACAGGCCTCTGTGACTAGGGCGACTGGGGAGTGAATAAATTAGCCCCCAGGCTGCTTTCCTCTCCCTCTGTTTACTCCATTTCTCAACCACACAAAGCAGCGTGCCAGACAAACAAGCAGCTTAAAGCATAACACAACTGTTGCACCTGTCAGTGCCGATATACAGTAGGCATCAAACACATTTGCATACACTTGTAGGTTTGTGCACCCTCACATAACACTCCCACCATCCCACTCACATACACACATGCAGAATTAGAAAATGAACACATGACTACACCCACTCATAAACACATAAGTATTCACACAAACACAGGCACATGCTGTTACACGTTATGCACACTTTCACAGACAATCACAATAGACCATGACAGAAAGGCAGGCCAAGATACTTTTGAGAGCACCAGCACGCCCACACACACAAAGCTCATCATACTTGAGCGCTTATCAGTAATTCAAGACGCATATCAGTTACTGGTGTTTCTGCTGCTCTCTGCATGCTGAGCGTCTGGGTGACAAAGTGACGGCAGCAGAACCATTATTTGCTGTCTTTGGGCTGTGACAGATGACAGCACATCACAGGGAAAGCAATTAAACCATAATTATACACACATACACACATATCCTCTCATAAAAAGTGTAGTTTGCCAATGTGTAATTTTGAAGAGCTTTTGCATACTGACACAAACACAGCGAAACGAACACATAGGTGTGCATGTGCGTACACACGCATTCGCATGTTAATGTATTATTGGTGTACTGATGTGTTGGGGGAGGGGGTTGCTACTGAGACACAATAGAAGAATGATACACAACAGTTAATAGAAGTATTCACAAGCAGCATGTCCATAATGTATTCATGTGCTGTCACTGAGGACAGCAGGAATAAAGAGTTACAGCGACGTGTGTCCTCCAAAGTCAGACACTGATGCAGCAAATTCATTTGGTGTTGTCACTCAAGCAAGCGGCCAAGGCGATGAAACGGTAGCTTGGCCCAATGAGAGGGCATTATTGCCCGCCCTGAACACGCCCCCCCCTTGGGGTGTTAAAAAACGGTCCTGAGTGGAGCGGGATTGCAGTTCACACAGGGCAAGCAGGGCAGACATCCCAGTGATAAACAGTTCAGCCTAAATAAAGCCTTCACATATAAAGGCAGGGCCACCAGCGGTTACCTGTCCTGCCTCTGGAGCCCACCGCTGCCCCTGGCCTGCCTGTTGCCCTGGCGACACCTCACTTACATTCATCCATCACGGCTGACAGGTGTCAGGCACAGCGAGAGATGGGTTAGTAAAAATGCAAAGTCTGTGAGGCAAAAGTGGCAAGCAGACACACAGTTATAGTGAGACTGAGAGAGAGGGGGAAACTCTCTCATTAGACCATAATGATGTGTGAAGACAGTCCTAATCAGAGCGTGGCACCTTATTTATGTTGGCAATTTGCTGTTTTCCTGCAGTGATGCAAACGTCTTACTGTCAGAGGCTGCCACACATTTGTCTGTGTGCTGGATTGTCAGTCCAGCTGGGAGGAGCACACATGCACACACACTCACTTGCTCACACACGCCTGCATGGACAACCTGCTTGGCGTTTTGTTCAAAAACTCAGTCGTCCTCATTTTTAAAAATTACATTCTGCCCTTCCCCCAGTTTTTATCTATCATGTCGCGCTAACTCTTTCAAGGATAGTGTTAGTACTGACTCATGTGTGACTCGAGTGTCCTCAGCTAACATTTGTTCCCACATATCATCACTCTAGATATGAATAATCTACAGTTGGATCTCATATAAAATTCTCAGCTCTCACTGTATTGAGTGACTTCACTCTATTATAAAGTTGTTGACATGGACATCCACCTGGTAAAGTCACTTCTGGCTCACTGCTTCATTAGAGGGAATGTATCATTTTGTGTGTGTGTACTTCTGTTTGTGTGCACGTTTGCATTTGTCTATTCACATGGATGCCTGGGGCAGGTGATTCAGCCTGGGGCGCAGCAGCATAAATAGAGCTCAAGCAGCAGCCAATCAGGCAGTACTATCAAACCCTATCCGTGGAGGGAACGCAAAATCCATACTCAATAGAGATTCATGGACCATGCAAGATTCAAGCTACCTTGGCCATTGACAGCATCCATGATGACTATTGATCAACCAACGATTTCTGGCTCTATATAAACGTGATTAGATGACTTACGGCTGAAAAGTGCCACTTCCAGTTTGGAGGATGAGCTCATTTTCAACAGATACCGTAATGCTCTGCATTTCACCTGCTGTCTTTACAGTCAGCCACTCTGCTCTGCTCTCTCCCAATCGTTCAGCGGGAATCAAATTATCTGTAGTGTCTGGTTGGGTGGCACCATGCCCAGAATGCCCATAATATACAGTATCTCTTTTGCATTTTGGATACAGAGAAAAATGCATAGCTCCCGTATGTTACTGGCACAATGACTGTGGCTTTTATCTCAGCTACTCCTTTCTCTATTAAGATTCCTCTCTTTCTTTATACCCCTTTAAATACGCCACTACTTGTAAAGTTGTAGCAGTATAATTCTTCAGTGCATCTGAAGACTTAAGCAACGGTTGATGAGACATTATACATAATAAATCAAAAGAGGCTTAGATTTATCTCCCCGGTCCTCTCCGTTGGACCAGCTGCAGCCTCTAAATCAGTCAAAACTGAGCGGGCTACAAAATGAATTGGCAGGCTGTACCCGAGCTGAAGAAAAAAAAGAAAGAAAAGAAAAACAAACCTAAATTCCTCAACAAAGCAAAACAAATGATGCTCTGGAAAAATGCATGTGTTATGGAAATGATCGACTCTAAAAATAGCATACCCATTGTAAAATAAACACAAACAGTTGATAAACAGGCCCTGAAGAGGAGAATTAATTAGCCATGCTGGACGCGTAAACACAGCTATACATCAAGTTCAAGAGGAAAACAATAACAGGGCTGAGGCAGTTAGAGAGAACCCCCTGACCACTTGCCACACTGAAAGCCCTGACTCCCTCTGGCCTCATTCCTGAAGTCAAGGAAGACAAGAACAAATTCAAGACAAAAGAGAGAAAAGACATTTTAGGGAGGAAAACTGTGGTGATGAAGTCTGGTATAGGTGGCATACATCGGGCAGAGGGAGGAATGAGAGCGGGATGAGAGACAGAAGGCAGACAGGAAGAGCCGGGAGACAGGAAAGACAGACGAGGGGATGTGGGGTTTACAGCCGCACTTTTGTATCTGCCAGAGGAAGCTCATGCACATGCCCATGCACGTCTGTCTCCCTGACTGAAGACACGGTGTCTGTTGATGCTAATGCTAGCCAGCTGGGCTCACGGCCAAAGGCATTAAGTGGAATCGAATTCCACCAAACTAGCTTTAATCAGCAGGTTTTTAAGGTTAGAATTACTCTCCCTCTCCTCCAGCCCGCTGGCCAAGGTTAAAGCAGACACAGGCAGGGGTTGGGCTCAGCTAATGGGATGGAAGGGTGGCATGGGGCCTACGGCATGCCACCATACACCAACACACATACACGCTAACACACAAACCAAACACACCTAGGCACAAACACAGCGAAGCAACTTCAGTGAATGCCAAGTCACACCGGCAGATAACAGTAATGGGCATACACCTACACATATAGAAATACAGTTTTACCTGTGTGTGACTACACTATACACAAATATAAGTGCACTGGCACATTGTGACACAAGCTGCAAACAAACTCTCAGCACGATGAGGTCACAGCCAACCCACAAGTAAAATTAATCATCGTCATTCAGCAACATTAGTATCCAGCCTAGGTAAAAAGTAAAAAAAAAAAAAAAAAATAGAATTTACGATCTGTGTCTGCGAAACAAATAAAGGAAGGAATAAACATACAGATAAACACATAAAATAAACAAACCTTGGCTAGTTTTTAGCCAGTAACTGTAGCTAAAGCTGAAGGTAACGCCACATAAAGGCCTATTCACTTAAAAGTAAGTCTAACAAGAATGTTGCAAACCTTAACACAAACAAAAGAGGTGAAACGCCTGGACCAGTGAATATATCAGGCTGTTTTTTTTAATACTTCACAAAGAGCCAGTGGAGGCCTTGCCTTGACCTCAGCCTACAACAGCAGTCAACACATTGATGCCTGTCAACAAAGGAAAGCTCAGTAAACCTTGCAGCTCTTCTGTCAGCTTCTCAAAAGTCAAACTGTGTTTCTATAGTACCCACAGTATGAGTAGTGGCCTGAACAGCAACAGTAGCAAATGCTGTCTTTCCACTGTACCTCACTCGAGCTTTCATTTTTCTTATCTGCCTCTTCTCCTCGCCTCACTTTGCTCCACATATAAGACAGTGGCCTTACTTTGGAGATGTACTACAGATTAAATTAGCTCAAGTCAAGTCTTTGTTTTTGAAATGCTAATAGGCTGACTTGCAAATTTGTGCTTGAACTCACTGCATCTTGATAAAGAAAAATAGCCTCAGTTAAATGTCTATGTGAGGAGATCAGCGAATTATACTAATGTGAAGAATGACAGGTTACAAATGGATGTTAAGTGTATGTGTAAGAGGTAAAATGGCAAATGGAAAGCGGTCATTATCTAAAGACACCACTTCCTTATCACCTAACCTTTGAGCTGACCTCTAGATTGCCTGTCTAGAACAGACATGTAAAAAATGTCTTGCAGCAAAAAGAGTAATGAGCATCTGTTTGCATTACGAGCCCAGAGCGATCAACTACAACAGGCACTTCATTCCATTAAAAATGGAGTAATGGATACAGCTCTCCAATTGGGCCACAGTTTAAAGACACTAAGTCAGAGGTCAGGTTTTAGCTGTCACTTTGAGTGGGTGGGAAACAGCTGAGTCTAAGACGACTTTCCTGTACGTGGTCTCTCCATCATGCGTAGTTGAACCCAAATGTATGTGCTGGAGAGTGGCCAAAGGGATATCAACACAGAACATGGATATGTGTTTCCTTGTGCCTCTGAAAGAGACATGGACAGAGGGTGAAGCAAGTTTCAGGTACAGTATGTAACAAAACAAAACAAACAAACAAAAAATTGATCTGCCTGCGGATTTTTTTCCTGACACTGTCCTCAAAAGCTGGGCGCCTACTCAGCCCTCAAGGCACTCCCTCTATTTGAAATTTAAAAATTAATTAATAAAAGTATCACATGGCGAGACTGCTGCTTAATAAACATAGATGGCATTGTTTGAGTCTGTATGACCGCCCATTAACCTTCCCTTGTGTTAGCTGAGGTAAGGATAAAAGTGCTACTGTGTGGAGAAGGGGAGCATGTCCTCTGAATTAATGAGAGCAAACCATCCAACCCTCTGTTTTCCCTTAAAATACACACACACAGACACGCATACACACACCCAACAGAGACCTGCTGAAGATGACATCACAGGCTCAGCTTCCCTGCCGTGGGTTACGCCAGGCAGACATGTTGCCTAATTGTAAGAGAGAGCTCAGATTTGTAATGCTGCACAGTTCTGTTAAGGCTGATTAGCGGAGGCTCACGCCTTCTCCCCCTGCCGTGATCTATAGGCACTCCAAATTTCCAATATCTCCAGTGTGAGCAAGGAAGAGCTGAGAGAGACTGTAAATCATGACAAGTCCTACTGAGCGGAGGAGAGAAAAAAAGGATAGATGGATGGAGAGAGAGGGGGTGAGCGACAGAGCGAGATATTCAGCTTGTATGGAAACATGAAGGAAGAGAGGGATGGAGAAAATTATTGAGGGAACGAGGTGACAGGAGAGGGAGTAGTGCACATATAGAGCAGAGAGGAGCACACATCAGGGAGACATGTGAGAGTTAGGGAGGAAAGAAGAGAGGAGAGGAGATATGATTACCAAGGAAACAGCAAGAAAAAAAAATCCTGCCAGGGAGGAAGAGACAGAGAGTGTGGAGCAGACAAAGAGGAGAAAGAGCATGGGGGGAAGAAAGGGAGTGGGAGGACAGAGAGACACAGAGAGAGAGACAGAGAGAGGAGAGGATAGAATGAATGCTAACAGGGAGCCCAAACCCAGTACTGAGGCTTTATCCTTCACAGGCGGAGGAGCAACAATCGCAAACACATTTTCTCTCGCCCTGGCCCTAAGAGAGATAAAAAAGCAATTTGTATTCTATTCCTATTCAGCGTCGCTTGGCCTGTTTCTCTGCCTGCATATTTGTAAACACAGCTTTGTCAGAGCAGCTTAATCTTCCCAACACAAACACAGACTACAGGAAGGAGGGGCGAGAAAAGGGTGTGGAGGGGTGAGGAGGGAAGGAACAGTGATGAGGGGAGAGGAGGGCAAAAAAGGATGAGTAAGAAAGAGAGAGGAAGGGTGAGGAAGGGTAAGAGGGTGAGGAGGTTTGAGCAGCAACAGAGGGTCATGTGAGAGGCTGGGGCAGGGCATCGAGGATCAGAAATCGTTTCCGTCTCTGCTACCACGGGGATGCCCCAGTGTCAAACTCTGAAAGTCCCAGTGTGTCACGTACAAACACACACACACACACACACACACACTGGTTGACCATTCCCCCCACCCTGTCATTGTTTCTACCCACTGGCCAAAAGTCCAACAGGCCGGATTACTGACAGAAGCAAAAGAGCAAGCATCAAATCATTCCTCATCATATGGCCTGGATGAGACAGATGGAAGAGGTGGGCCCTTATGCTTCCTCAACTGTCACCATGCCTCTATTTAGTGCTTATTCTGCACATTTCACCTGTCATGGAGCTTACAGGCATGCCCCTCCAGGTTTAAGGGGAACCAAAGTCCACGTCCTGCACGGGCCAAATCACACAGCCATGTAAAAGCACCAACACATCACTGCGACTGACTATACATTAAAGCAGAGAGGCTGAAATAGAGGGAGGGGGTGAGAGAAAGGGAGGGAGAGAAAGAGGAGACTTGGAAGTGGCGATCGTCTGGGTGCACATTCGCTCACAGAGGCGTGAAATTAGGCAGAGCGACACCTGCCAATACGCATTGCATTAAAGCGCTCTAGGTTCACCCCACTCTTTGGCCTTCCATATCACTGCTCTGTATCTCTCTCTCATTCTATTTCTCCATACTCCGAGATCTCTTTATTATGGCCCACAGTGCCCAATTAAAGCCCCCCCCCCCAATCAGCGTCTGTGTGCTTCTTTTTCCATCCTCACCCTCCTCAAAACCTCCATAGCCCTGGTAGCACGCAGCACACCCAATTTGGACAGCCAGACTCAGCGGCGGGGATTAGTAGGATTGAGAACAATGACAGTAATGACATCGGTCATGGAGGTACTATGGAAACAGCAGCAATCTAGCCCAGGCTGTATATGCTGCCTCCTATGTCATATCCCCTGTGCAGAGCTGTGACTTCAACAACAAATCGACCGCCTGAATTTAAAATAATAATAATAATCCTGGCCATGGAGCTGTTTCCTGTTAACACATACCCTTGAGTTTGGGCCTATGAGGGGGTATAGGTCAACAGCATTACACTGAAAACAGAAATGTGTTTTGGAGCTGTCAGCTAGACAGATAACCAGACTCAGTCAGTGAAGCACATACAGTGCAGTATTGACAAAATGTTGCTAAAGTGCCAAGCTAACTTTATTCTTCATTCACTGCTGCCATGGTTCCAACAAGTGCTGACCCAAGACGGCATTTCCTTTGTGGAATATTAATCTGTCTGTGTTCCACTGTAGATGAGCGTATAGCCAAAAAAACTTTAACTTTACTAATGCTCATACTTCTGACTTTACGTGTGTGGGGAGACAGAGAGCCCTGCAGACAGACACGCAGCCAAACACACAAAAGACAGATTTGGGGAGACGGGGATTGCCACAAACAGACAGAGAGACAAGCAAAGAA
Source organism: Lates calcarifer (assembly GCF_001640805.2). Lineage (NCBI taxonomy): Eukaryota > Metazoa > Chordata > Actinopteri > Centropomidae > Lates > Lates calcarifer. Next base: position 21,001,750 of record NC_066838.1, on the reverse strand, counting down.
AGACAGGGAGAGCTGCAGACACTCAGCAGGCAGATGGAGGAGCCTGAGAGCCCCCGGGCAGCCCTGTGATGAAGACAGTGGGGAACGCAACTGAAGGCGTCCATGTTATGTTCGGATTGTGATGAGGGGAAGGGGAAGGAAGGCGGGAGGGGGTGGATGGCTGGTTATGAGGGTGGGGTAGGCAGACAAGAGAGAGGGAGTAAAAAAGAAAAGAGAGAGAGGGAAAAATCAGCCAGTGAGCCAAAAAGAGGGAAAGGAAAGCAAATGAAAAGTGACACTTTAATTCAGAGGGCTTCTTCTGCCTGAGTTATTATGAGATGTTTGTAAGCTGGCTTGTTCATGCATCTCCCTTGGCCTCGTGCCTGGCTCCCTCTCACTGAGGAGACCTGTGGCGCTAACCTGTCTTTATCTGAGCTGCACAGCAGGGGACAGCACTCTGCCACCATCCTCTGCTTTGATCCTCCCACTTCCACCATAGCTGCCTCACTGCCTTTCCCCTCTTTCTCCCTCCCTTATTCCCTCCTCCACGATTCGCTCATATGCAAAATGTCTCTCTATGTCCTGTTGCTCCTTTGATATGGCCAGAATCCTCCATACTCCCTCCACTCTTAATTAATTGCAACTACTCTAATCTGGTAGGCGAAGCTTTAGCTTTGGCTTCACAGAAACACTTCTGGACACAGCGGTGCACCAGTGCTACATATGAAGATAGCCACTGAGAGGAGAGAGAGAGGCGGAGAAAATACATTAAACAGAGTGAATGTGTGCAGACAAGAAAGAGATGCACACAGAAATAAGAAATAGCAAGGGAAAGACAGGGCAAGAGTGAAAGGCTCATGGAAACAAACACAGGGAGAAAGAAAAATGGGACTGAGACTGAAATGATTTGACATTCTGGCCGAGCAAAGCTTGGTGTTTGAAGATGGGAGCCTGACCAGAGTATGAGATTTCAACTGTAGGAGAAGGGAGGCCATGAGGGCTGTTTTCGGCTGGGGCGGCAGCTAGGGAACAGACAGATAAAGGAGACGGACAGATAAAGACGGCAGACAAATAGAGGAAGGGAATTATAGGCGCACACAGATACATGGGCTAAAACGTACCTGAAGCACAAGACAGGTAACAACCTGGCAGCCAAAACAGACAAGCATGGAGGAGGGAGGGGCCTGAATGTAGCAAATTCAATCAGGCAGAGGGATGCACACACACATATACAAATACAAGTACAGACAGACAGACAAGAACATGGATAGATACACTGTATGAATACACAAAGGGGGTGTGATGAGAAATGTAACAGTAAAGCAGAAAGGGAAAAAGGACCCAGAGCAAAGTCAAAGTGAGAATAAGAGAGAGAGAGAGGGGGTAAGAGAGAGACACAGACACAGAGATGGTGGTGGGGGGCTAGTAAGTTGGAGTGCTGACAGGTCTCCAGAGGTTGTAATATATAGCATCGTTTCAATTTCTCAACAGCAACTACAGCCCTCCTTTTTCATATCCTTCCACAGTCTGAGGACAGAGAGATACTTCTGTCCTTCGGAGCCAAATCAGCGTTCAAGATGATATAATGTGCTCATTTTTTGACATTATATCCCCAAATCTGGATGGTTATTTGTGGCTGGGTGTGCTCACCGTTCCCATTCTCTGCTGAAATCTCAAGGTTACTAATGGTAAAGGATGGATATAAAATGCCAGCGTCAAACACGTTTCTATGTTTGTCTTGTACTGTTTCCCCTCTCCCAGAGAAGTTCGAGACCAATGGTTGATTTATCTGCTGCATGCACCATTAATCCTGCGACCATGCATGCCTCTGCTGAATAATTGATCTCTGTGCTACTGTAACTAAATCCGTCAAAACAATGACAGCCCACCTCCTATTCTATCCTTTTACTTCCTCTTTACCTCTCTCCCCACCATCACCCTCTCCTACCTCCTTAACACTCAAGCTGTTCTTAAAAAAATAAATCTAGTACAGTCCTCTAACAGATTTCTGCCCAGGAGAAATGGGAGAGGGAAGGGTTAGGGTTAGTTGGAGTGGTGTTTTATCACCACAGTTAGGTGTGTGGTGCTGGTGTTCGACCACCAGAGGGAGTTTCCCTCTGAGTGTGTATATAAGGATTCAGAGAGGGAGCCCGGCCAGTTGCCCAGATACACAAAACAAAATATAAAGATGTAGTTGACAGGGTACTCTGACAATGCCAACACCTCCACTCTAGAGTCCTGGCAGCCAAGTGAGTCGGGGCTGAGAGCAGCGGTGACCTCCTAAGGTGATCAGCTCTCAGCTCTCTGTCTAGACCTCAACAAACAGCTGCTGGGTCTGGAGCAGAAGGGGAACAATGACCCTTAATTTATGTCCACCACCACCTCTCCCTCCCCACTTCTTATTCCTGTCTCTTTGACTTGTTTTTGCATACTGCATTTAAAGTAATAAGTACAGTATCTCCTTGAATGCCACAGTGCTATAAATCAGAGGAAAATAGACCTGTCATCTTAGTAAACAATGCATGGAACCAGTTATCATTAAAAACAAAAGAGTTCTGGAGGAGGCCTAGCCATGCATACGGATGAGGACGGGACCAATCTACCAATCTCCTTAGGCTCGCCCTAAGCTACTGGCCTGCACTGGAGGTACACATACACACGCATATGCACACACAACACACACCTGAGAAAACAGAAGGAGGGCACACATAAACAGCTTCATTTTCTTATTTTAAGACGTCTAATATTATCTTTGTTGCATATATATAGCTATTACAGAAGCTGTTTTGGATTAAGCTTTTGCACAAAACTGAGACTAGAGGTGTGTTTACTAATGTCCACACATCAAAAAAGTAATTAAAATAAATGGCAAAGGAGCTGTTGGAACATGCAATACACTGACTTTTGAAAGGCAAAAAGAGAATTGTGTCTTTGACTTTTCAAAGTACAACACAATGTGCAGTTATGCAGGGGAACTGAATCCTGAAGACACTGAAAGATGTTGATTTCCTCAGACCTCAATGCATGGATAACGGCTTCACAAATAACCGTTTGATTATGATATTTACGCTGTGTAATGACTTCTTATGACAAATAGCGTACGATCACGGAGTCATTCAATCATAACATGTTGGTCGAAGTGACATTACTAAGATTTAGGTCAGTGCTTGGAAAATGAGCTCCGGATTCGATTGCAGAGACGACATTGTTCAATGTCACGACAGTGCCATGAAAATTTAGCATCATTTGTTATGTAGTGCCATCAATGTTTATGACAGCCAATCCATCGTCAAGTAAGCTGTATGTCAACCTTTATGTCAGCTTTATGACACATGGATCGCATGAAATGTCATGGAATGTCATCTCTATGTTCCAGGGCGCCAGAGCACATGTGATGGATACAATGCTCAGAGAGAAAATCACAGTCTTTAACACATGTTTGCAGAGCAGGTTTGATACCCTCCATGTTAATCGGGCGCCAATGTTTCTGTGCCCCTGTGTAAGGTGGCAGGCGGATGGCTCCCAGCAGCGATTTGCATGCAAAGCTGCATATCCTCCTTCCATAGCAGGGGCCCCTCAGGTGTAACTGAGTGGAGGTTCCTAGTGGCACTCTGCCCTCTCTCTGCCTAAATGAGATTGGGCTGGAGTCCCCCTCATCTCTGTGTGCACACCTCCCCTCGCTTTTCCAAAGGGAGTACAGACACAGACACTGGAGCGAGATATAGAGGTCAGCAACACAGAGACTGAAAAAGATAGAAAAAGAAAAAGAGAGGGAGAGAGAGTCTGGTCTTTAGTCAAGAGACTTGGACTAACATTTACCCAGCTGCTGATTTCACGACCCAGAATGAACACGCAGTCAGAGTTTTAGATGATTCCTCCTCTAGATGATGATGACAGTAATGGAGACAGTCTCCTCCTAGAGCAAGAAGTTACTCTAAAGATGTCACAGTTTGAGAGCAATTGCTACAGCCCATTAGCTCCTTAAAAACAAGGTGTATCCCTAAGTGATACTTGATGAGAATGAAGATGGCCATACATCTGTCTATACTGTACCTACAAACAGGCCTCTAGCACTAGTTGTGCTGTACAGTAATAGGCTTCGGTGTGAGGTCTGTAAAGTGCTGCGACTGCATTTTTAGAGTGGGTAGAATTGCAGTGCTACAGAGTTTGTAAAGGGGAATCTTTGAGGAGATGGAAAAAAAATCTGTGCAAAGTAGTCTCTGTCTCAAGTCTTCTTTAAGTTGAACGCAGGTTGTTATCTGTCAGGGAGAGCTGAGAGATGCTCTCTTATCAACACACACACACACTATAGGCACACACAGACTTAATTAAAGTTCCGTTTCCATCTGATGAACATGGTTGGGCTGTGTTGTCTGTCTCTGCCTTCTGATAAATTCATTCTGCCTGCCAGATATGAGCCAGCTGAGCTGTGCATGTCAGCCTCTGTCTGCAGCTGCCATCCTTCAGATACATTTGGTGACAGAGGGGTCCAGCACGTCCTCTGTGGGCTACATGAGGACTGACATATTCCAAAGGCTCCTCCCACCGCCAACCCCCCTCCTCCTCAAGAGGCCCCAGTGCTGCTGCCCTGTCTCATTATGTGGGCGAGATGTTTGGGGGTCTCTCTGTGCCATCCTGTTGCACTGTCAGCAAGCATAATGCCTCTCAGTGGGCGCCTAGCCACTGCAGCACACAGTTTGTTTCTGTTTGTGTGTCTGTCAGTGTGTGTGAACAGTCTCCTCATCCACAGAATTCCTTTCTTCTCATGCTGGATTCTTTTCACATAGCTCAAAAATAAGGGAGGGAAGAGGGTGTCTATTATAGTCCAGAGGGTGTCCACACTAATGCAAGATTCAAATGTCACTCAATTTTCAACTGACCGGTATAAATACAATACCTAGATTTGTCTATGTGTCTTTTCAATTTGTGCCCATTCCTGAGGGTAAAATTTAATTTAGTAGGGATATTGACATAACCAGATGACAGTGGGGCGTTGGGGAGCGCTAGTGAGAGTTGCCATCCAGCACGCAGATTAATAAAAGCCTGTGCAAAGATCTGCAGGATGACAAACAGCGAGAACCAGACGGCACAAAACAAAAGCAAAACAATCAACTTCTTGAAAAGGCTTAAATGACATTTAATATATTTACTGGCAAACATAAACATAAATTGACACCGGGAGGCTGAGGGGAGTGAATACAATATCTCTGATTGCTATTACTGGCATAAGCAATGACAGCGTGCACTAGATTGGAGTGGTATATTGAATTTCATGTACTTTGAAATGGAGTCTGAAATGTGAGATTTGTCTTTTGCCTCTGAATAGCTCTCACCATACCCCCCCTCTCATTCTCTCTCATTTGGAGACTGGCACATTCAGTTAACTAATGTGCAGTATATGGCAATGCTACACTATTACCCCATTCTCTCAACTGCCTGTCGAAAGGATGGAACATCAGATGTGATTTGGAGATGCTTTCTTCTTGTTTCCGTTTCACATCAGAAACATACCTGCTGGGAAGATTTTCTCTCTATAAATTTCCCCTATCTGCTGCTGAAATGCTATTCATCTCATTATGGTTGATTGGGATCCTCATTACATTACAGAGTGCGCACAAGCATGTGCGTGCATGTGTGTTTTCATGCATGTAAATAAAGACAAGAGATAATGAGCACAGAGAAAGGGAGCGAGAGAGAGAGAGAGAAAGAGAGAGAGAAAGAGAGAGGGGGAATGAGAATGAGGGAGGGAGGAGTGTGTTAATGAGTGTGAGATGTGCTGAGGTCGCTGTGTTTGTTCTGTAATAGTGTGCTGCCGCAGAGCACTGCCACCTCAGGTGGGTGATTAGCAGTAATTATATAATTACACAAAATGTGATAATAAACAGCACAGAGGGAATCAGCTCCATCATCTACTTTGCTACACCTCATATATACACATATACTTATTTTCTCATGTACAAACAAGAACATTTAAAAATACAGTTCTTGCTTTTTTTCCTGCACCAACACACACACACACACACACACACACACACAGAGAGAGACAAACCCATTCGTACCCAGATAATTCTAACCTGATACAAAAAGTAATGGAACACTCACACTTGTCCTCTACTCACACCTGTGAGTAAAAACCGATTTGCTCCCTGACACACAGTAACAGCCAATAAAACAAGTGCTGACTCGCTCCCAAAGGCAGCCGAGGGGAGCGGGGGGACAAATGAACACAAACTGGGAGTAAAAAGCTGCTCCCAGGAGGATTTTGCCTTTTCTGTAGTCCTCGTGCTCCTTCCTGCTTGAGTGAGAAACACTATCTGAAAGAGTCCACAATTGTCCATCTCATCCCTGGGCACGCAGCAAAAAGAAACAAGTGTGTAGTAAAAAAAAAAAAAAAAAAAAAAAAAGGAAAACAAAAACAGATGGGAGATTGTCTGATGCATCCCTCAGTGCTACTAGAGAGCGACTGAAGTGGCCTTTTTATCCTTAGGTCCACAAAGAGTATAAACAACATGTGTATATGTGTGTGCATGGATGTAAGTGTCAATGCTTGTGTCTGTCGGCATGAGTGACCTTCAGCAGGAATACATGGGTTTACATGTGAGCAGTGGCCAAAAATGGACAAAAACACAAGAAATATGAGCTATGAGTGGGGGTGGGATGACACTAACAGTGATAATAGGAGTGGCGAGGAACAGGCAAAAACGGGGGAAGAGTGAAGAGGATGGAGGAAGGAGAGGGCAATGTCAGGATCCAAAGGAAAAATAAAGGATAGGGAGTGGGAGAACAGCATGGGGTGGAAGCAGGGGATAATTACTGCTAATAAAGCCTAATGGAATTCAGGCCTCACGTCAGGTGCAAGATGATCTGATTACTGCTGGGCGACTGGGGGAAATTGGGAACTGATCCGTTAATCCCGCCATCCCCTTTCGTCTTTCATTCAATGTGGGAATGTGTGTATCTGTATGTGTGTGTGTGTGTTCACAATATTGGAGAAGTATGCAAAGTTAGTTTAACACTGTCTTGCAAAAGTGACGCACACAGCAAGCATAGTAATTCAAATATTTCACATTCATAGTTTCAGTGTATATATTTCAATACAGAATTAGAACTCTACAGTGTAACTGCAAATCATATTAGATTTCATATTAGATTTTTTCTTATCATTAGTGTGTGTGCTGCTCACTTATTGAGAGTGAGTCTCACGGTGTGCTCTTTGACAGTCACTCGCTGTGACCTGTGGCGTCCCTGATTCACAGCACAGCCCATTACACTCTCTGCTGAAGTGCATGTAAGTGCCTGAGTATTGTACATCTGTGTGTGTTTATGTGGATGCTGTTTGAACTTTTCAACTGCCTCTTCCTCCCCAAGCTCCCTGCTGATGACTGCTGACCTTGGCTGAATATCACAGTCTGGCGACACAGAGGTCAATGGAAAATGCTGCCTTTCCACATTACAGTGTGGTACAGTGTGTATGTTCTATGTCCATTAGTGTCTCAGTGAGGGAGTGAATGAGGTAGGACATAGGAAAAAGCATTTCTTCAGCGTGAGTGATACTGTATGTAGTGTGATATAATTGTACCTTATATATATATATATATATATATATATATATATAGCACCCCTGCAGAGGTAAGGTGTGTGTGACAAGACAGGAGCTTGTGTTGGTGTCTCAGAAAGTTGATGAGTTGGGAGATATGAGTGTTTTTAGGAAGCACATACACATACGCATCTCTAGATCAGTATGCATATACGTGGATGTGAGGGCGAGCATCTTATTATGTGAGTGCATACACTCGAAACAATCTCTTCCTCATCTGCAGGAGACCATCTCCAGTCTGCCTCGACTTCTGTGATGTTTCCTGCTCTCATCTGGCTTCAGCCTGACTGCTGCAGAGAAACTGTTTCAGCATAGTGAGCTGAGAAAGGAGCAGGCGTCATTAGCCTGGGTGGAGATGCCTTTCTCAGCCTTCCTCTATCTCTCCATAGCACCTGCTCCGTCTCCAGATGAGATCAGTAAGGTGGGGCAGTGGAGGGCAAAGGAAGGGTGCAGCACAGGCATGCTTGAAGCGGGAAGGGAGGCAGATGAGGGAGTAGAACAGAGATGGGAAGGAGGAGGGCTGTGCACGGAAGATATCAGCCCGTGCCTTAAACCAGGCTCGAGGCACTTGTAATCATGGTTTGATTTCTTGCTATGCTGCTCCACATACTCAGCTCATTGTAATGGCTGTTGGGTGTGAACATGGACGTGGCAGCTGCAAGTCAAAGAGATTAGCCATTTACAGAAGGGAAGATGTTTATTTTCAAGTGCTGGGCTTTTAGCATATTTATCAAAATGAACATCCAAGGCAACAGGGAAATAATATCAATCCAATCCCTGAGAGAAAATCTGCTCCCCACATTTAAAAAAAGATACCCACAGTGTAGTCAAGTTTAAAAGAAACATTATCATGATGCATGTTAAGTCGTGGCCTTCCCAATGTGAAATGCCACGATCAGTAAATCATAACAGTCAGCACTGACAATAACAGGAGGCGTACAACAAGGCCTTTTCCTTAATCATATATTATTGCCTTTCAACAGTTAAAGAACCAAGAGCATTTTTCACCACCACCAATAAGATGAAAGGCCTATATGAATCTTTATTTTTAACGTAATAGCATCCTGACCTTGTGTTATAGGAGAGAAAATATGCTTCACACCAGACAGCATACATGAGAATGGTCTTTTCACTGCTTTTTTTCCTCTATTTTACTCAGCACATGAAACTGTTGACCCTTCCCATGCCCTGTATTATAAGCTTGATAATAATATTATCTCGGAGTAACACACTAATGCTCACTTTAATCTGTTTTCAGTTGTAACACAGTAACCTGTCTGAGAGGTGTTTTTTCCATAGCAGTCTATATTACTAGTAACACCTACAGTCCCTAACTGGTCAGGCTCAGTTTGTCCGTGCTACGTAAGGCCTTTACAGGTTCACATAGTGTGTAAAAACGTTTTTATTGCAGGCCAATCTGAGAGCTTGTTGTGTTTTTACAGAGTATCATCTCTGCTTGTTGGTGTGAGGGTGGGATAACATATTGGATGTTTATTAGACCTGGAGTCAATGCCCCGGCCAGAGCAGTGCTATAAAACTACCCTCTCTAGCTGGCCAGTAGAGGCAGTCAACTGGGCTGCTAGCCTGCTCAGGCCAGATGCCACTGGGCTGCTAGGAGCACTCCTGTCCCCTGTTCCCCATTACCACCAGGTCATCCTGGAAAGGTCTAAGAGTCACTCAGAGGAGATGTTTGCTTTGTTTACTGTAATATGTGACCTCCACCGGTACATATTGGTCTCTCTGTGAATTACTGTACTGTAACACTTACTATATAAACATCTGTGCATGTAGTAGCTGGCTATTTGCCAGAGCCAAATTCAGCAGCACCCTACTGCAACAGCCTGGCAGAGTAGGTAGTGTAGGACTGAAATCTGGGATCCTCTTGCCCATTTATTTTGGGCTTCTTCAATTTTTAAAGCGGAACCAAAGCATCGGCCAGAAACACTTAAGGGAGACCCCTGCAGCAACATGAGAGATGAGTCTGGCTGAAACACTCACAAACACAATAGCGCACACACGTCACGTCAAGACCTGGGCAGTGAGGTGAAATGCTGGGTGCTTAGGTTCTGATGGACGCAGCCAGTCCCTTTCTCATCGATCTCTTCCTCAGACCATTTAGCACCTCTGCTACTCTGGGGGCCGTGGCCACAGCTGTGTCTGTGTGGTCCTACAGCGCCAGCTTTACCCTGGCACGCCTGGCAGGAGGATCATGAAAGACAAAATATCAGTCTGCATTTGGGCAGTGTCTGAGGCACTTTCAGGGAATTGTGGCAGCGTTATGGAGCCGAGGGGAACCAGCCCCGTCTTTATTGCTCTTTAATCAGAGCAGTGCAGGCTGGGTAAAGATCAATGATCTCTGAGTGTTAGCATTGACTGGGGCCTACAGCTCCCAATCAAGGGCCCCTCTCCCACCTAATGTTACATTTAATGAGCCAATTAGTCCACAATGGCGTGGCCGGCATCTTAAACTGTTGTTTACTCTGCATTCATTATTAATATCTCATAGTTAGGTATGAATAAAATTAAAAGGAGCGGCGAGACCATTAGCTCCCCATGGTGGATGCTTATTAAGATAGGATGCTTTGTTATCTGAGCAAGGGGTGGGGTGGTAATTGTTCGTGGTGGGCAGGATATGCTGGTTCAGTAGCAAGAGTGGTGTGATTTATACAACCTTGGAGATGTTGTTGCATGTGTGTATGAGAGATGGAGTGGTGTGGTTTGCTCTAATGCCTGTGAGAGAAGAACAACAGCCTGCATCCAGTGGTGTCAGATGCTTCTTTAGCACTCTCATAAACACTCTTTCTGCTCTTGCCCTCCACTCCTTACCCTCTTTTTTCCCTCCCTCTTAACACACACCTCTGGGAGGGGGGGTATGCAAAGTAGTTTTTATCTCCCCTTTATGTCATTTTGTCTCTCCTGTTTATTGTTTTGAACTTTGTGTTGTTTTGTTTTTCTTGCTCTTTCTACTGCCTTTCGATTTCATGCAGAATGGGAGATAAAAAGCTACTAAGTGTTCAGGGCAGGTGTGCTTTAGGAACCTGTTGTAACGCAGGGGAAAACCATTGATCATTCTGTAAAACTGGAGGCGAGTCAAAATCAAACACCTCCAACTATCATCGTTAGCACTCCTGTCCTGCACCCATGCTTTGGCGAGGCTGGATGTGGATATACAGGGGCCAGGATTGTAGCCTGTTTTTTTTTTTTTTTTTCTTTTTTGTTTTTTTTGGTGCCTGTTTGGCTGTTCCTCATGACGAAGATAGAGTGAGAGTGTGTATATGGAGGCTGGAGAAGCAAAAAAATAAATCAAAAAATCAATAAAACATTAAAATCGCTTCAGTCAACAGAGCAAGACCCAGCTGCATCCAGCAGCTCTTTCGCCCAGAAAGATTCTCTGCTGCTTCTTGTTGATGGGAGTGACTCCAGATATTCAGCTGGGAAAGCTTGGTACACACCTCAGAGGATTTCATTTGGTGGAGAAAAGAGACAATATCCAATATGAACAGTAAGAGACATATTACAGACATTTTTTGGATATGATATAGAGGTTACTGTCCTGAGGCATGGTACTTATGACCAATCAGTACAATTCTTTGTGAGAATTCATGAAATTAAATGATCAGAGAGCCAATTTTGAATGCCTCTTACTGTCCCCAAGGCAAGTGGGTTGACAGATACTGGCTGAAAGGAATAGTCATTAAATTATAACAGAAATCTGCTGAAAAACTACATTATAAATGGCAACATTTGTGTGTTAAAGTCTTCTTTACCCATAGTCCATTCCCTCATTCTTCTATTCATCTATGGGCTCCAGTCAGAAAGCAACAGGGTAAGCCTTTTTGGTTCCACTGCTCCTCGCCACTGAAGCAGTGCATAATAACTCATAGCCAACATCGTGCTGGAACGCGGCAGCAATTGCTTTCAAGCTCCCACTTAAAATAGTCCCGGTGACAAGCCTGCTGCTTTAAATAAGCGCCTCAGCCTGTCTGGAGAGGCTCCTTAATCCCAGTGGTGAGAGACACTCCAACAGGAAGACACTGGGGTGAAAAAACACTCCTGCACCGGAGAGACTGGAACAATTTACAGCAGGTGACTATGGGAAGCAGGATTCACCGGCAGGGCGAGATAGAGGGAGCGGCGGCGAGCGCGTGGGGGGTGTGGAGAAGTGGAAAAGGAATATACATGGAATGGAAATGAGACAGCTTACCTACAAATACCTCGGTGCCCGCACCCCCTAAAATACATCCTTTAGGGGCACTCCAGCACAAATTTACATTTTAAAAATGGAGCTGCTCAAAACAGAAAAAAGGCTGAAAATACCAGCACAGACAAATAAAAATATACAAGTCCAGGAGGCGGCATTAAGGTCTAAATATCTACAGTCAGTGCTTTTTCAGTTTCTGTTTCTGGACATTACTTGTACTTGTGCTCTCTGGCCTCTGATGTCTCTGCAAGGCTGGAGTGTGAGCCACGCTCAGTCCCGGCTAGGTGATGTAATCTTGGGCCACAGAGGGACACGAGGGGGTTATGACGTCACCAAGCACCTCATAGCACCTTGCTAACATCTTCCCACCACACGCACACACACAAGCTCTCCTCTGAGAACAGTGTGTCCAGCACACAGAGGGAACGTTATGGCTTGTCTTCCCTCACTCACAATTTTTTTTCTTCCCCTCTCTCATTGCCTCCATGTCCCAAAATCTCATTTTTTCCCACTCCCAGCTTCTGTCCCCTTTCTCCCCCACTTTTCTTGCTCTCTCTCTCTGCCACCCTATCACTTCCGTCCTCCTTCCCTCCCCTCCTCACGCTGCTACCCTCAGTCCCTCTATACCTGAGGCTCTTGTTCTTTTATAGCAAATTGAACCTTTCACTCTGAAAGAAATAATTACTCTCTGGAGAGAAAGGGGACTGCCGTGGAATGCTGATATGACACACAATGTCACCTTGCCACTCAGGAGCTGCCTGCACACCCAGCTCAGAGGGGTGGGGGGGTGGGGGTGGTGGGGGTTGGGAGGGAAAGAGCGGGTCAGGGAGTAGGAAGGGTGAGGAGGGTTATAGAATAAAAGTAACAGGAAAGTAACAGAAAGAGAAAAAGAAAAAGCATGGGTGAGGGAAGGGGGGAGTGAGAGGAAACTGTGCCTGCTTTGCAAAAAGAAAACAGGAGATGGAGGGAGTGAAACCGCAAAGAGGACAGGAAGTTATAGCAGGTAATAAGTCACAGGGAATGAGGGAAGGAGTGACCAAAAAATATAATAGATGAAAATGAGAGGGAGGAGACTGACTGACAGGACTGACAGTGGTATGTGGAACTGTAAAGTAGAAGTGAAAGAAGAAGACAAGAGACGATACGTGATAAGAATGAAGTAAGTAACCATACAGGGCAAAGAGAGAGAGCAAGGTGGTGGTGGTGTTTTGGGGTCAGAATAAGAGAGCAGGAGTGAAAGATAAAGAGAAGGACAGGCAGAGTGTGACAGCACTAGCCCTTACTGGGGTCAAACCAGGGATGGATCCATCTTCATCCACTGGCATTTGTGAGCTGGAGGAGTAGGAGCAGCAAGAGCCGTGAGCCGGTTCGCTGCCATTTCCACTTATTACCCATCATGCCTTTCAGCAAAGTGGCCATGCGGTCACGCTCTGGCCCCTGGGAAGCTAAACGGCCCTCTGTGGGCTGAAGGGCAGAGGGGACAGAGTGGAAGGATGAGAGAAAAGGATAGGGGGGAAGCATAAGGGTTTTGGACCCTGTAATACTGTCAGAGGCTCTCAGACTAAGCCAAGGGCTGGATCCAGACTTACTGTGGCTAAATCCAAGTTGGATCAACTGCCAGAAGTTTCTGCCAGTGTTAATTTCGTCAGCGAGGGCTATTGCAAAAAATGAAGCTCTTAACAAGGTTTCAACATTCTGTTCACCAGCTAGTCACTAACTGTGTCTGTCTGCTGTTTTGTGCTGAGCAGGTATTGCAGTGGGTTTTTCAAGCCATTTCAAGTCAAGCCATTGAAAACGGCTGCAGGTAATAACAATGCTATGAACAGTTAGAGTGACCAAAATGGTAAAGTTGTGAGCCAGACAGCTGAACAATGAGCTGAAAGTTGCTATTCAAGTTTGGGAAAGTCAAGGGAGGCGGCAGATTTGTGTGATACTTCTCTGTAGGTTCATCGCTGTGAGACCCCTTTCACATTGTCACACTGTCATTTGATACATTGTTATTATAAATTATCAATCAAATCTGCTTAAAAGATAGATGTGTTTCAGTTGGTTTGATGTTTCATGTAGACCTACCCTCATATGAATGATTCAAATTCCCTGGACATCACTGTATTATTAAATGCACTGTCACATTTTGGCGATTGTTAAAATGCCATCAAAGAAAATCTTGAGACAAAACTAAAACTATCTGAGTCATTTTCTTCTATTGATTATGGGTCTGAATTAAATGGTGATTTCCTATTACTCATACAGCAGAGCGCTTCATCAAAGAGCAACATCTTTCTTCATATCAGACAGTGAAATTATACATGTGGTTCCAGTGGTGGAAGTGCAGTTATGTTAACATGGTTAATGATGAATGGAGAAAGATGTCTGGTAGGTATGTTAGTGGATATGTGTAATTACCAATCTTGGCTGGTATACAGCAACACCAAGCTGTGCGTAAACAATACAAAAGGATTTAACTGCCATTATAGTCACTGTATAATATGTGCAGGGAACCAATTGAACCAAGAACACTATTAATCTCTTGTATCTTTATCTGAAGTCAAATTTACAAAATACAGCATCTTTTTAAGACAGAAGAATAGAACAAAATATATATATTTATATGCATACTGTATGCATCTACACACACCTTTGATAACAGCCAACCTCCACCACCTCTTCCACCGTGGCTTGTGAAATGAGGGCTATTTTTAATATCTGCTCGGGTGCCTTCTGAATAATAGGCAAATATTACTCAAGGTCACAACTCATTTGTCAGGCTGTGAGTTGAAGGTATGGCCCAGTGCACTAAGGCTAACATTCAGCTTTTATTCCGCTGATAAAACCCACAGCAGCTTTACGAGTACAAGCAGTTAAAAATGGAAGAATAACAGGCATTGGTAAGACAGAGGTATGTGGCAGAGAGTGGTGGACAGCACAGCATGGAAGACAATAATTTGCAGGGAAGGACGGAAGGAAGAGGAACGGGGCTTAGGCTTGGACCAAATTGGAGAAAATCCATCAGCTTATTGCCTAGTGATGTTATAACAGAAAGCCAAAGGTGGCAGGAAGGAGTGGCTCTGAGGATAAATCATGTTGCCTCTGCCTCCACAACAGCTTTAGTCACAGTGACGTCCAAAAAGGAGGCTGCGGTGATCAAACAGGAGCTGTGATGACTTCATCCAAATGTCACACACACAGTACTACAAACACCCCGTGTCTCTCTGGGCAAGCATTATTTGATCCTGGGAGACAGGCTCATGACAGGCCAAAACATGACAACTAGTCTCATATCTAAGACAGTGAATGACAAGACACAGTTTGCCAAGTCTATCTATAATACATGGAATAGTAAAACAGATACAGAGGGCACCACTACCATGTCATACCTTACAGCTATATTATTAATCATAGGGGTTTGCAGTTTACTGTCATACAACTGTAAACTATTACAGTGCTCTGCCACTGTGTGCTTGCAGCCCCACAACCTCTGGTCTTAGGTTATTAAATCCTACAGCCCCCAGCATGCATCTCCAGCTAAGATGCTTCCAACCCTGGCCAAAGACTTTTATCTTCCTCCCCAGCAGAGGCATGGCACCTCCGTGATGCTTTCAATTTTCTGCTCTGTGCTTCTGTGTTTTATGGCCCTGTGCAAAGGTTCCAGACTGACTGGCTGGGCTGACCTGGACTCCCTGCCTGTTGGTGCGTGCGTGTGCGGTTGGGGTGACATCAAGGCCACTGGCCAACCAGGGACGGGGCCGCGTGGCATCGTCAGCCAACCACAGAACACCCGGACACCCCGTCCACAGGAAGACATCATGTTCCGCACACGCTGGCAACACATGCAGCGCTCTCACATACAAAGAGTAATCATAACACACAGCGCCAGGCTGTGGTGACAGTTGCTTTTGTTCAGAATATTACGGGTCTTTATAAGGTCCATCCTTTGCTCTGAACAAAAAGCAGATTTTCATTGGCACAGTCAAAGAGTCTGAGCCAGTCTTTGTTTTTGTTCCAGTTCCTGTGAAAATGGGTTATGCAAATCTGAAATGAATATGAAATTCCATTCTAAACCAAGCTCAAAAACTGTAATTACCTGTACAGACAGATGGATGGAATAAGTAAACCATGATTACTGTATAGTCAGAGCATCTAGGCACAGGGAGGAGCCTGGGTCTGCTTTTATGTTAAACAGCTAACAATGAACACCAGGTGAAAGCCACATCTTTATTTCTGAATGTCCTGTTAGCCTCATTTCATGCATTAATTAAGCTCTGTGTGGTCAGTGAAGAGAGCTAATTCAATAGCAACCCTCTCTGACATACAGTTTGTCATAGTAAAATTATGGACAGTAGCTGTAGCCTGTATAGCACAACCCAGATAAGATTTATTACATCCTCTAAGCACATGAAGTCTCTTTGCAAGCTGTATTTGTAAATGTTGTTGGTTGGACTGGATATATGCAATACGGATGGGATGACCAAATAAATAATAGGTGTTCCCTCTTGTGAGCATCCATCATCTATTGAGCACATATTTCCCATGACCCCTCCATCTCCCCTGGCTGCAGCCTCAGTTGTTTTTGCTGCCTCTTGGCACTCTATGGATCCAAATGAAATCATTACTTGGATTGAAACTCTCCAAACTTGGCTTTTTTCAGGTGTAAATACAAGGCTGATGGGGAGGTAACTCAATAAGGAGGATTTAAAATGACTGTTAGATGATGGTCCGATGCCCCAGCCCCGTACTGAAGGAGCAGGCGTCCTCCAGGACCTCTTGGTGTCTCCCTCCCTGGTGTGTGATTTGGTTCAGCTCCTCTTCATGCATTTGTATCTGGTCAGAGCAGACTGAAGGGGCAAGGTTCAGGACCCTGTCAAATCCCCACTCAAACCGTGGGCTTCTCACACTATTAAATCTAAATCCCATGTGGGGTATGAGGCAAGGATGGAAGAACCTAGCTCCCCTGAAAAGGCTTGAATAGTGAGAAGAGGTTTTTCCTGTGCAGGGGACTATGGTGTGATGCATTACATCTCTCTACCCAGCACCCATAGCCCACCGCTTAGCTGATCTTTGAAAGATATTGCTTATAAAAGAGATGACTCCAGGCGACGGCCAAGTTCTGTAGTTTTATTACACCTTGGGGCTACAGCGGCCTGTCTTTGGAGAGATAAGGTTGTACCCTTTTCATTTTGTATCCTCCGGCCGATATTTTAAGCTGGCTTGTTAAGGGCAGGCGAGCTGAGCGCTGGAACAGAGTTTGATGCATGGCTTTACAACAGGAGCTGGGCCCATAACGCTCAAAGGCCGATCATTACTGACCTTAATAGCCCAGTCTGCATCTGGGCTTGATTGATCGTGCCTAGCAGGTTGTGAAATGCGCCATCTGGAAGGA
Source organism: Lates calcarifer (assembly GCF_001640805.2). NCBI lineage: Eukaryota > Metazoa > Chordata > Actinopteri > Centropomidae > Lates > Lates calcarifer. Next base: position 20,984,593 of record NC_066838.1, on the reverse strand, counting down.
AAGAAGGTGAGATGGGCAAGCGGAGACGAGGGAGGAGGCAGGCAACACCAGCCGAGCACGGAGGAAGGGAGGAGAAGAGGAGAGCAGGAGGAGAGAGGGGAGAAAAAACACAAACCTAGACGATCTTGTACTGAAATTGATGGCCATAGTGGGATGCTGTAGAAACTTAACTGCGCTAAGAGGCCCACCAAGCACCATAAACACTGTCCCTGACATAAACAACAACACTTAGCCAGACTAGGTGTATACAATATTCATCTGAGGGGCTGCTGCTTGGTAACTCTTGTTTACTTGCTCTGTGCTCTTGGATAAAATCAGCACTGCTTAGGTGAGAAAGAAGGACGGTAGAGTAAGTGTGACACGGGTTATGTGAATAAGTGAGATCTTGAATGCATGTGTGTCTGTGTGTGTGTCCGTGAGGGATGTGTGAGGAACAGAAGGTTGTCCGGCCCACAGAGTGTCCTACTACAGTGCTTTATATCATACAGTCTGCATAATGTATGATCCTCAACCACTACATGGGTGCTACGAATTATCATAAAGCAATCAATATTCTGCTGCACAAGTGAAGCCAAAACATCGTTAGGTCACCACTTTGCATAAACCCGCCCAATGAAACAAAAAACCTGCTTTTGAAAAACACAAGATTAACAGTAATATCACATCTCTCAGAAGTACCTTTCATTCCAGTTTCAGATCTGCGAAAGTCTGTCATCTAGGAAGCGGCACATGATGTCTGTACTCCATACAAAGTTCATGCATAGTAACTGTATCACTCCAACCATTCATGCGCAATGAAATTTCACTGCTATAAATATTTAAGTTGGCAGAACACCGCTGAGCAGCCCTTTCGTGTCAGCTGAAGCTCCCGAGAGCCCATCAAGCTCATGTTCTCCATTACCATACTCTCTTCTCAGTCAGTCAGTAGTGGTAGCTACAGTAGGGTGAACTAATATGTATCTGGTACAGAAAAAGGGCCCTGACAGACTTCTTTTTGCACTTCATTAGACCAATTATTTGGCCTGCTGAGTCATTTGACCCAGCAAAATCAAGTGAGTTATGATGAATTCAGAGAGCATTAATACTGCACTGTGACTTTCGATATCAATACGTCCATAAGTATAGCTGCATTCGGCAGAGACAAAAGTACATTGCATAGGCTGTAACACACCATAACTTGGGCATATAAAAGTGTTTAACAGCAAATTTATGTATGCTGCAATCAGCACCACCAAAAGTCTCTGGGGCCAACTTTTCGCGAGGGAAGATGAAACATCTGGTATCAGGTAGGTCAGGAAAAAGAAGAGGAGGGTTAGGAAAAATAAGGAGAGGGTAAGATAGTATACACACATACTGACATCACGCAGTATATGTGCGTGTTGTGCTTACAATACCTGTACACTTTTGGTTGTTGTGTGTTGCCTGTCTGTAATTGTGTATGTGTGAACACATACACACAGACTGTAGGCTTGCGCATACGTGCAAGAGAGAGTTACTTCACTTCTGCATGTGTGAGTGTGTGTGTACGTGCGCGAGTGTGTGTGTGTGTGTGTGAAAGGAGATCGGGATGACAGAGGGCCAGGTGGAACGGAGACTTCTGTCGCTGACTCAACACCTTTCTCATTTTATTACCAAATCATCCATGACAAACAGCTCTGGCGTTTGGCAAAGGTGAGGCAGGCAGGATAAGAGCTGGGATGAGAGCAGAGGAGGTCACCTCAGCGCTGCAAACATTGCATTGGTAATGTAACATGCCTGTGTCGCTTCAAATGTCACCTTTACATGATGCAGTCATCCATGTGTCATTTTTAGATATGCTGGGGTGACAGTGATGGCCCTTACTTCCTATACTCGAACCATCACGACACAAAAGGGTGGCAACGGAGGAATCTTATCACCTGAGTGACTACCAAAAGAAAATGCTTGGTGACAACACAATCAATAGAGCCTGTAAAATATGAAGCAATCATTCTTTGTGAATATTCAAAAGCAAGTCAACCATAATAATGAAAAAATATTTGGAGCTACGCTAAAATGGATGTGCTGTGTCTAAGATCTATTTTATTGAACAATGATATCAACATATCAGTTACTGTTTATAAAACACCAACAAACCAACCGACCAATAATAAACACACACACACACACACACACACACACAAAAAGACAAAAAAAAAAACCAAAACAAATGACAGAAATCACTGTTATCCTTTTCATGCTTGTGAATTCCTGCTCTTGAAACAACAAGATTGTTTCTGACCCTTATTTGGGGCTGGTGTTAGACTGAGCACATGTTGTTTGGATGGCTAGGTGCTAAGGAGTATGGTTAGAAGGCAGGACTGCCATTCTTTGATGTCAATGGGAAAAACCAAAGCCTTTTGCAGCTACGTGAGAGGGAGCAGATTAGCCTGATTGACGGATATAAGATGCTAAGGATGGAGCTTGAAGCGCAGCAAGCCGGGGCGTTGGAGTGGAATGGAGTTCATTCATGAGTTACGAGTCTGTTTCAGCGATGTAGTAAAAGACGAATAAATCCTCCCAACAGCCTGTGAAAAAAAATACAACCTCAGGCTTGTGATGGAGACTCATACAAGACAACAGGCGGAAGACTGAGATGCTGGCGGCTGACACACATACAGTATGCCAGAAAATCGAACCACAAATCAACACCAGATATAGTAAACAGCCAAAAATACACATCAAATGCCTTGCCATTTCAAACAACTTTTTTTTTCCCCCCACACATATTTATATTTTACCCACAGCCAAGACAGCACTGAAAACAGGCAAAGAGTAGCCCTGATGACTGTCACACTCTCCTTTGTCAAGTTTATTTTTCAAGGAGATTTTCCCTACTTAAGAGGCCAAGGGAGCCTGTGTAAAGTCCTGGACAGACAAGGAGCATGCTGATATAAATACCAACACAGCTAAGAGCTCTTCTCTGCCTCACAAGGACCCAGACCTGCAAGGACAAATGACCGTCCCTGATGCTGTCCCTGAGTCCCTGTGCTAAAAGAGGCCGGGTTAAGGTTAAGAGGACCTCAGCCCACCAACCACCACCAAGCTGCATTTACAAAGTCAAACTTCTCCTCTCATGAGAAACCTAAGCAGGGATGCATTTTTACCTTGAGATAACCTACTTAACACACACCATTATCATGCAGGTATTGTAACATTAAGGGTTTTGACTGAGGCGGAAAATATGACAAGAAATTAAATGGCTCAGAGAGGGGGTTTCGGGTGCATATTATGATGGAGTAGCTAAAAATCTAATTAGTTTTCAGGTGTCAGTAAAGGATGTTCGTTGACTTCCTGTTTATTATCAGACTGACTGGTGTAGAGGCTCCCAGTGGAGACCAAGTGTTAGGGATTAACATGTCATCACAGAAGGGGGAACACAGACATTTTGACAGTTACACTCGTGAGCCGAGGCTTCATCTAACACCTGCCTCACACCTCCTGTCCAGAAGCGCACCTGTTCTGACACAGTGTGAAGCTCAGAGCCATTCCTGGAGCAGTGTTTACACCTGTCCTAGACTCACAGCAACATACCCTGACGGGGAGGAATGAGCGGGGAGCGGAGGATCAGGAAAATCAGGGAAAGAGGAAGATGCAAAAACAAGAAATTGATGGAAATTTCCCGTGGAGAAGCCAGGGTGGAGTAATGGCAATGCCTGAGCACGCTCAGCAGCGCTGTGGTGTCGAGGTAACATTGATGCATGGTGTGACCTTACTTGTAATGCCAGCCTTAATCTACGCAAGTGGAATAAATGAAGTGGGGCCGCTGCGGACGTGTCACCCAGACTTATAAAGACAAATCCACCGCCGCTCTGAGCTGTGTACATGTATTCATAAAAGTCAGAGAGACGTCTTGACAGAGTGGAGTGCCCAGCATCGCCGGCTGGCTGGCAACGAACACATCCTACCTCACGGTTGTCATGGCTGCGTGGAGCTGTCCATCATTAGGTGTAACACACAGGGAGAGTGGGAGAGATGTGAAGGTGAAAAATAGATGGAGGGGGGAAAAAAGGCAGATGAAAAAAAAGGGAAAGGAGGAGGTAAAAATCAAAAGAAGATGAACGGACAACATGTGAGTAAACTGTTTTTCTTTATATAGTAACTTTGATACCTTGTAGCTCTGTACATTTCAGAACATACACAGCAACACACATACCACGAGGATTACCGAAGACACTAGATTTTGACATGAGTGAAAACAACAGGAGTAACATAATATAAAAGCCAGTTATATGTTTTTTAAAAACTCAGCTGTGGTCTTTTCTCATACAGGGGGAAGCTGTTTCAAATCTTAGGAGTTTCCATCTTCATCTTACTAAGACTTGAACAGGATATGGGCACAAGCCCTTAGTTTCTGAGGCACTCAGGGATTCCCACAATATATAAATCTGTTTATGGCCTTTACTAAAAAATTATCAATACAGAGGTAAGTATCTTTAGTGGAGTATCCTTCCCTAAGATTGTGTGAGTATTCCAAAAATGATTTGTTAGGACGGAACTGGAACCTCACACTCATTTGAGATGAACTGCTTTATTGAAAATCCCAGTGTGCTGACACTAACACAACTTGTCATAACCACTCATTACAGTTTAACGACGGATGTCCTGACAAACAATGTTTTCAGCCGGATAGCCGACTGGCTGTCAAGTTAGCCGCAGTCAATTCATACTTGGCTGGCTTTATTGGCATGTAGTTCAAGTAAAGAGCCATCAATGATCACAGTACGTTTAGTCAGTTTGTTTCGGAGCAGTGGGAGCCGGCCGGATTGACAACAGGCCTACCCTTGATAGATGCAGAGCTGACAGTGGACATATGGATGCTGAGCGCTGCCGCATGCGACGGGTACTGGGATAGGAGTGTGTCTAACATGCCAACAATCCAACGTCCACCATGAGGCCTGTTCACCCTCCCACTCTCCCCCTGCCCCCTGTCCGGTCCTCGCTCTGACATGGCTGTGATTAATGCCCCTGGCCAAGATGATGATAATAATGATCATAATTAATCAAGGGTTCTTCCTGCACCTCTAGGAGCCCACAGTGACCTGGAAAAGACACCAGGACCTCTTTTCCCCTGTTCTCCCCCTTCCTCTCTCTCTCTTTCTCTCTCTCCTCCTCCCTTCTTCCTCGTCTCACTGACAGGCCTGAACCTCGGCCCGGCAGAAAGAGCCATGCATTATCCTGACATCACCACTTCTATTTATATCACACCGTCCATCACTATCACTTACTCTCCTCCACCCGCCTTTCCTCCGCCCGCCTCTCCAAAGTGGAGTTTTCGTAAAGCTGCCCCATATTTCCTGGTGGAATAACGCTGCCTATGCAAATGGCTCGGAGTCAAAAGAAGCAGTCGAGGTGACAGTGAGAAACTAACATCATCATTTTTTTAGACGTCTAAAAACAACGTCCAAAACAAAAGCCACCACCTCTTTTTGCCTGAGGCCTGGTAGGAGTCTCCCTCTCTCCCCCCCTTCCACCCCACTCTGTAGTGTACTCCTGAAGGCTTGACATACTGTGCAAGCATTTCAGTGAGGAGAGTGTGTGTCTCTCACAGAGATCTAGAATATATGCAGCGGCAGAATAATATTTTAAATTCCTTGGCGGCTGCCAGGTAACAGTAGCCTGGAGCAATGGAAAAGTTTTTTTGTCTCACCTTCTCTTTATTTCCCCTGGTGAGGAGGATACAAAGCTCTTTTGCTCGGCTGAGTCGTACGTGCCAGGCATGTGTTCCAAACACCTCCCTCCTCCCCAAGCTACTCAAATGCACATTGCATACAGCCTGTCTTATTTTTTTTATTTTACTGTCTCTTAATACACTTTGTCCAAAGGTACTAAGGACCTGAACACAGGTGCTGACAGTGCTTACACATCACACACACACACTAACCCCATAATTCAGCAGTATGAGGCAGTGTCACCATGTGCAGCTCTGATTTAAAAATTGTAAACACTTCCATGGTATTTCACTCAGTAATGTGATGAGTTTGTTGGTATAGCCTCATCTCTCTTTCTCTTCTTCCCTAAATGTCTTTCTGTGTCTAGATTTTTATCACTGATCACTGATCAGCACCCTGACACATTGCTTATCTCTGTATTTAGGGCTTTGCTGGATCTCAGTGAAATCATGGCACTAACCAAATCCCCCCCGTACCTCTGTGCCAGGCCCAGCCGCCCACGGTGGATCCTGCTATAGAAACAACTGCACATGACATCATCAGAGCTCGACCCACACACAGCAGGAACAAAGGAAGACCTACATTTATCCCTATACCAACCAGGTGGCCTACATTCCCAAATTGCATAAGCTACAGGATCTTTTCTTGCTCTTCACTCAGGCGGTTGTTTCTCATGCATCTCAAAACGTCTCACCAGCCACTTCTGCCAAATTGAGTTCTTAAAACAAACAGATGAATACATGGTACATTGCCTGTTATTATCATTATCGCCATCACCGATGCTAAACCCAACCACTAAACACATATGTACTAAAAATTTCACAATAGATCTGACTCCATCTGAGCCAGAAGTGCACTCTGCCGATTTACAGCACTGTTCCTCTCTGTATAAGTGCCATAATGCTTTATGATCTGATTCCAATTCTATGTTGACACCATGAAATTAAACTATTACATCTCACCAATGGTAAAACACAAACCATATTTGCTCCATAGCTCAAGAGTTGAAGCGCCTGTAGAAAGCCTGGTGCCAGTGTCCACCCCCGAGAGAGCACCAAACTGTGACCGCAGTCAGAAAAAAAAAGAGATTAGTAATGATTGTAAAAAGCAAAGAAATTGCATTGACTAAAGCTGCAATACACCTCCGTGCTGATCAAAAACATGACAATGACAGACAAATAAGGCAAGATCTTATTCATACTCAAGGTCATAGCAAGTCCTCGTAGCTTACAGTCACTGACTTGTGAAGGCTGCTGATAAATGTCAATACAGAACTGCTTTCTGTCCTTTCATAATGTGCGCTCAGTCCAGCCAGAAATGCTTTGAATCTGTTGTAGTCAGAGTTCGGTAGGTCAGTCCTCCTACAGTGGACTTTTTCAACCTACCCAGCAGAGACCTTGAGCATTCTGCAAAAGCAACAGATGATGAAGGAACTGATGTATGGACGGAAGAAAAGAGGGTATTAAAGGATGGTTGGAGGGAGAAAAGGGAGGGGAAAATGGAGAAAGTCTGTGGAGTCGAGGGAACGGATAAAGAAGCAGTTCCTGGCAGCAGAGCAGTCATCTTAAGTCATTGGGGCCAAAGTGAAGAGCCTAGAGGCACTGACTACGCAACTGTTCTGCCAAGTCTGAATCTAAGAAAGTCTAAAATAAGGGCTTCTTATCACAAAAAAATACAGTATGTCTCCAATGAAGACAAAGATGCTGTTGATAACCTTGCACTTGTGCTGAACATCATCTCTCCCCAGGAAGCTGAAGGCAGGGAGGAAATATTGACAGAAATGTTTTCAGATTATATTCTCATGACTAAATCAATACACAGATGGGCCATCTCCTCAGAGTGGAGTTAGGATGGAGTCATCGTGAAGGTCAAGCACTTAGCCCATTAAAGAGGTAGCTAGGCGCGCGATTTGGCAGCACATCTCTACCTCCTCCTGCATAGCACAGGGGTAGCAACCTTGAGGAGTTGATTAGTGGTAGAGACGGCTCCCACGACACAGGAGACCCCCGCCTCATAAAATCCCAGGCTCGGTAACAGAACAAGGGAGCCTGGGAGAGGGGAACTGGAGGGAATTCAAGGCAGAAGAACTGCCTGCCTGCCTCATCTTTTACAGGACAAATTAAAACCACAGCGGAACAAGTCATAAAACAGGAAATAATGAATTCAATTATACTTTTTAGTGTTTAGGGGCTGCTGGTGAGATGTGCTGAGTGGGCAATGCGAGGCGCGCACACAGCAGCGGGCACAGGCTGATGACTATGTTGGTGGCACTGAGCTTTGCTGAGGGCTGCGTGTGTGCTGACTGCATGTCTGCATGCCCCTAGGAGCAGTTTAGACCTCGACAGGGCCTTCATTAGCAAATGAATGACTCTTAATTGGCCTGGCAAATACACAGGATGCTTGTTGATTATAGGGAGGTTTTTTTTTTTCCAGCGAGTGCTTGTACTTCACACAGATGCACAAATACACAAAGTCTATACACAGCAAGATACAACTAAACTAGCACAGAGGCATGCTTTAGCACAGGCAATACTGACAATAACTGTCATGTCATCAAAATGACAGACAATTCAAGGCTTTGCTGTGCCAGGTTCAAAAGCAGGGCTTCGGCTGTCAACAAAGGATTCAGACAAAGAATTCTGGGACATATTCTCTTTCTTCAGCCTATCTATACTTCTCTCTATCTCCCTCTACCTCCCACCACCTATTTTTCACTCTTTTTCAATCCGCTCTAGCTTGTCCCCTGGCATTACTAACACCTCAGCGGGAGGGAGAATCACAGACAAGAGTCCTGGCGTCCTAGATTCAGCAACACTGGCAGGAGCGCCGCACATACTGGCCTGTCCTACTAGCTGCCATATAGGACTCAAAAATCATCCACACAGTAGCGGCAGCCCAGTTCAAACATAATACGGAAGATCCCACGGGATCCCAGTCACTGTTCATACATACACACACACACACACACACACACACACACACCCTCTTATAGCTGAGGTTAAAGAGAATGAAATGTGTTATGGTTAGGATTATTCTGTTTGTTATATCAGTAATGACATCAGCACACTCGTTTTATCTGTGTGTAACAGTGTGTTTCTGTGAGTTAACAGATAATACAAACATGTAAGATGAAAACACACAAATAGAAGGATAAATATATTGAATTCTGACTTAATATTTGTGGACCTATGGGTAACTAGGACCTAAAATGACAGGGGAGTGAGAGAGAGTGACAGGAAGAAGTAAGAAACGAGAAAGAAAAAAAAGAGTAGGAGAGAGAGAATTTAAGAAAAAGACATAATGAAAAAAGCACTAATAGTATCTCGGGAAAGTCAGTGTCCCCTCTATGCCCCAGCCCCTGGTGCCACTCACCCACCGCCAGCCTGCCAATTAAAGCCCTGATTAAAACCGACAAAGTGTCTCCAAATGAAGAAAGAGCTGTTGGAGGTCTTAACTGCTGAAGCCTGTCAATTACACTGCCAGAGGAAAGTGGTGAGGGAAGAGCAAGAGGGTATAGCAATGACATGCAAAGCAGGGGGCATAGTTGGATATAAGATCTCTCACTCAGTGCTCGATGACTTGCCGGAAAAATTGATAATGTTTGAGGAGAGATTTTACTTAGAGAGACTTTTGTGTTGTTACTTTCTTCCATCACACCTAGCCTAATAGTTTCTCTCTTCTTCTGTTTGAGTTGTGATTAAAAAATAAACAAAAACAACAACAGGAAGTAAGCATACAACCTCATATTTGTGGGGTAAAATGTGTCATGTGGTAGATTTCACAGACCAATAACACAGTGTCCTTTTTTTGCTACCTCTTGTTGCATGTTGCTGCTGTAAGTCATAGAAGCCCCACAGTGATGGGCTCAACAGCAAAGCCCTCAATCCCAGATAAACCACCCACAGTGTACATCAGCTGCTAAAATATGATGGTATTCGTGAGGTCATAAATCTTGTTTTAGCTGGATGGGAAGAGAGAAGAAGCCCTAGTCTCCCCTGCATCGTTACAGCTGCATCCCTGCGGCCCATTCCACCTCCATTTAAGCTAAATGTCAACTTTTCAGGTCTTTTTTTCTTTTTGCTTCCTGTAGATGCCATTTGTTTTAACACAGGGGGAAGAAAGTAGAAAATAAGTCAACAGGAAGAAAACTACAAAGAGTTTGTTGTCAGCGGCTTTCAGGGCTGAGTGCATGGCCGAATGTTCTATAGTTTACGAAGAAGAAAGAATTGAGTGGAGAGTAAACTTGGAGATAAAATGGATTCCCAATCTGTCTCTCTAACCCAGGAGCCAATGATATGAGTAATGAGGGCTGCTATTTGTTATAACAATGTCCTGTACCTAAACTGAAAGAATAATTTCACATCCAACTAGAACTCTAATACCCTAATACTTCATAAATGTTATTATTATTTAGACATTCATCATCATTAAGAACTCTAATGATATTCTTTCAGTTTAATTAAATTGAAATGGGTTTTTTTTTTGTACTGCGTGGTGCCAAGTGAACGTACTGCAAGATGCTGTGGAAAGGCGCTCAATCATCTACAGCCAGATGGCTGAGGATTAAGAAATAACTGGTGTGCAAATTCACGTGGGTTAAATGAAAAAGGGGAAGCACCTAGGCTATATTACTGTCACTGTCAGACTTCCCGAACATGGTGTAATACATTGTAGAAAGTATTTATATATCACAACATTTCTGCATCATTTTGACCAATGTGGTGCCTTTGAAGGCTCTATGGTGTAAAACAAAAGATATTACAAACTGTAGACCATTAAAAAAAAGGGGCTATCTAAGCATCTGTTTAATTTATTCATGCTTTCTGCTGTTTTTGTTCCTGTCACCTTTTAAAGGTTGGTCTGCTGTTCTGCTGTGGGAGGGAAAGATTGGGATGGCGTCGGGTGAAAAACAACGAACAGATGAGAAAGCGCCTGCATGCCTCATAAAACAGAGATCGCCATAGAACAACCATTTCCTCTCAGCACATGGCGAAAAAAAACACAGCCAGAGGACAGACAACGGGCTGAGGCAAAGGAGCCAACGCACCGGCCATCTGATAACATTATGCCCACTGAATCCCACCACTCACCATCTCTCCTTTCTTTCTCGCCCCCTCTACACTCTCTCCTGCGTTCTGTCTTTTTCTCTCCTTGTAGCAGATGAGTGAAGAAAAGAGATAGACATTAGGGCAAAAAAATAAAAAGGCCAAACAGAAAGGAAGAAGGAAAGAGAGAGTCAGAAAGATACAAATAAAAGAAAAAAGGGAGACAAGACTGAAGGTAAGAGCTAGAGAATAGACCTTATTTCTCAGACCAAGCTAAGGCCCTAAGGGGCATACATTAAACACTGTGTCAGGCAGACCTCACCCTTTACTACTCTATTGGCTTATTCAGAGGGGAGGCAGCCACTGTTAATATTTCATGGGCCAACCACCAGTATAAGGAGGTGTAAGCTCACAGGAGACTCCCATGTCCCCCCAACCCTCCCTTTCTAAAGGTTTCAAAAGTGTCCTGTTGCATCAATATATTGCTACATGTGCTGGACATGTTTTAGCATGTATGTGTGTGACTCTGCTGTGTCTGTGGATGTTTCTTTCTCCCTTTTCCTGATAATGGAGGGCAAATGCACTCAAGAGCAAGGCTGAGTGGTCAACGCAGTCATTCTGTGAGTTAGTGATTGTAGCCTCTATCCTTGAATGGAGGAGGAGTAGTGCTGCAGAGAGGGCTTATTTATCCTAGCAATGTGATCTACCTGTCCACTGCTAAACCACATAATATCATACAGCTGCTTTAACATCCATTCTGTTAGGGTACCATATTATCCTCAACCTAAAACACTTTTCCATTATCAAGTTAGACAACAAATAGACAGACATTACTATAAACTTGAGATCATTACATCTTAAAAGCCTTGGTATCGCAGGCCTGACTTGGTCATTTTGCCTTAAGAGTCCTTTGTCCACTGCACCAAAATGAGACAACAGACTTTTTTTCTTTTAAGCCAATCATGAGCCTTTACTGGGCAATAGTAAGATGCTGTGTCAGACATCCACAAATGGGCGCCATCCTTCATTGGCACCTCTCAAATGTCTGCATGAGTTGAAACAAAATTTCCAAAAAAAAAAAAAGGAAAAAAGCAAAAGCGGGGCAGTGCCTCTAAGAGCACAAAAGACACACAATGAATCCAATGCTCTGGTCTTGGCTGTAAGAGGCACTTTGCTGACTGTGTCCCCTGTGTGCCAGAGCAGGAGGACAGTCCTTTGTGTTGCAGAAGTCTTGGGCCATTGAATTCCCTGTTTCAGCGATTCTTTACTAGGGACAGATCCCGAGAGGTGCTGCTTCTCCCTGTGCTCCCCCACTGTGACTGACGTCCACCTTCTGTTCTCATGTAGAGGGGCAAAAATGGGTCACTATCTGACCCATTTCAATGACTCCCTCCACTACTTGAACCCGAACTGTCCTTAAAAGTCCGAAGTGACAATAGGAGGGGTCACATACAACCACTCGGAACACGGGCGCACCAGTATGAACACAATACAAGAAAGAGTCGGAGAATAGAAATGGAATAACATCACATTATAATAATTAATTTTTTCTAGAGCATAATTTTCATAAACGTCTAATGGCACTGTTTAGTTTTCTCAACATTACTTGTGCGAAAGTGACACTCTCCTGATCAGTCACTCAGTCAGTACTCAGCTTCACAGTTGTTCATCATACTGTTCTTCAACTGAGAGTGCACAAAAATTTGCAGAAGCAGAATGGGATGAAGTACTGCGACTGGTTTACAGGCTGGCCTTGGGCAGAAAGTGGTAATGGACATGGTTACTGTACAGGTCTATCCCTGTGTCACCATTAAAGCCTGTCTGGATGGAAATGTTTTCATAAGCCTATCAAATTCATCAAGGTACTGTTTTATGAGGTCATAAAACAAAGTGTGATAAATACAGTGCCTCGGGTCAAAGAGTTGTTAAGTTCTGATACCCGTGGTGCGGCCAGGGACTGGGCTACACCAGCTTAGGGCAGAGCAATTATTCCTCTCGAGAGTGATGCCAGGGCTTGCATGGCAGGGGTTAGAGCATAACACTCAAAATGGAGTTGGTGATTGAAGGCAGCACCCTAATACCATAATCTCCCAAGACAGTGACAGGGACAATTGGAGAGAGAAACAACTGATTGATCTGTTATTACATGAACAAAATCACCTCTATGACATACCTGCAGATGTCTATTGTGTAAAAAAATACTTGTTTTGAATAAAACAAAGAAAAACACTGTTCATCTTCTGTGGTTCAGACAGGGGCTCTAAAGTCACTATTTAGTTTGATGTTAAATGGCCACTTCTTGCACGAAAGTGTCACTCACAATGCCCTTCTTAGATGTCCATCTGATGGATGAGCCAGACAGGAAAAGGTTTAGATGACAGTGCAGTTGCCGGGGTCAGATGAAGAGGCAGAAGACAGGGGAAAAGAGAGTGAGAGAGAGACACCAAGCAGCAAATGAACGCAGAAGCCATAGAACACCTTGACAGGCAGATATCTTGCTATGCACGAGAGCCACCTCAGGGGACGTCTGGCTAATTTCCTGTGAAAACAGCAGACTACCGAGGCAGGAGGCAGCGGGTGGAGGTATAACAGAGAATGGGGAGGAGGTAAACTACTTTTAGTTCCTAGAACAGCCTCGTCAGAGTTTGTTCTGCTGGCAGTACTGACGTGGGACAGGTGGACAGGGAGAGAGGTGGGGGATGGAGGGACGGGAAGGGTGGTGGTGGGGTTGTGTCTGGGCTGAAAACAGCTGTGATGGAGACCCCTCCCTGTCTGTGGAGAAGCGTTGATGTTACATGATTATTCAGCAGGCTTCTCATCTGCATCTCGTTTGGGACGCCCTGGCCCCATCATACCCTGTCTGTCTGTAGCCCAGATCCAAGTGACGAACACTCTCAAACACATTCAACATAAATACATTAACACTTACTTCCACTCTATCGCTCTCTCTCATTCACACACTCACACACACATGCACTGCCTCAGTTTCCATACCAAATGGCACCAGGGAGAGGTGCACATTGAATGGCAAATGACAAATTCTGTTCCATATTCTCTGTAAGGAAATATGGTTCCCCATTCTCATGACACATTTGATATACTGCCTTTGCAAATTAGCCATGAGGCTGCAAGTGTGGATTGAATTGATATTCCAATCATCTGCATGATATAACTGCACACAGAACAACGGCAAAGTCATCTGCGTCGCCTTGATTAGTGAAGTACACAAGCCAGAGAATGCAATTGTCTGTCTACACTAGGAGTATACTTGTTTCCTAGCAAAGACCTGTGTCTAATAGAGGCAGCCTCCAATAAATTTGTACAAATATTCCAACAGAAAACGGGAAGGCCGCTTCATCAGTGGGATGTGTTGATAAACAATGGTGGTCTCTATTAGCAGACGCTGCTGTCAAGGACATGCATGTCAGCCCCAACAAGCAGGGAGAGGAGAAAAAGCAGAGAGTGAAGGAGAGAGGGGAATAAAGAAAGACAGACAGAGGTAAAAGAAACAAATAAAGGGAAAAAAGGAAAGGAAAAAAGAGAGAACAAAAAAAGAGGTGAAAGAGTGAAAACTGGGGTTGTTCTCAGAAAGGTCAGGCTGATTGTCTCTGCCCAAATATGCTGGCCTTTTCAAAATTAACTTGGCAAAGGCGATATTTTCCACAAAGCCGGCATCATGAATCAAAGAAGCGTCTATAGTTCATCCCTGAAAGCAAAGCAACTTCCCTCCCTGTGTGCTCCTACTCTCTCCACTGACACTCCACCCTCCCGCATAGAGCTGACATCTTCAGTAATTATGTAATTAACACCATGGCAGGCCTAATTTCAGAGATAGTACGTTATAATTGCATTCAGTCGTTCATTAGTTAGGCCAAACATTCGATACTCTGCGCAGGTGCGGCAGGGGGCCAAAGGCTACTTGTTTTTTGGAACGCAATTGCAGTGTCAATGACTTGATTGGTTTCTGCTTGATATCGCTGACAGGACAGGTTTTTGTAATTTACCAATAATTACCTTCACTCTCTGATACAATAAAAAAGCCACTGGTCTCTGCTAAGATAAACCAATCAGGGTATGTTCCCCCTGCTTCCTGCCTTATGGTCTGCTTGTCTGGTGTGAATACTGTCCAGTGGGCTCTGCTAGACTGAATTAAATATTACAAAGGCAGAAAAAAACAAATGTCACAAAAAAACAGGATATTTTGTCTTCCTGACACAGCTGTAATACTGTATTAAATGATACTAAAACAGTAATTACCTGAGTGATAAAAGCATGTTAGGAAAACCAGCAATACACGTGCTGTTCAACATGATGCATTACATTAGTCAAAGCAGCAGTATGTCTCTGTGAGCTGTTTTTAATAGATTTTTTAAACAACGGTGGCAGCCAGTAATCTACATGAACAGATCATAAGGCAGTAGATTCTGACTGTAGCAAATGCATTGCTAGGTTTAGACTTTTAATGGGTAAGACTGGCAACAGGGGAAAAAAAAAATCTACCTGCATTAACCTGTGACTGAATGGAAGCAATTCACACTGGGTGCAAAATAATTAAAAGGGATCTAGTCCCACTATGTTATCCTGAAATGAAACACTTTTCTTGTGATTAGCGGATGGATAGTATCACACTATTATGATGTTACAGTCTGGTTAGGCAGACAGACAATTTGGTCCCAGTAACACCAGATCTGTCCCGGTCCCTGTGATGATTTCTTCAATTAAGCCTTCCTGGCAGAGGAGGCCAAATGCTTAACTAGGCAGAATTGGAGCTGCCACTAGCTAGAGGTAGCAATGGGCTCCACTTCAACAGCTCATTCATCAGCCCCAGCGCTACCACTGGGCCACCTGTTCTGACACCACGCAGGGATGGAGTCATTTGCATTCTGCTCCAACCGTCCTCTTTCCCTCTCCTCACTTTCTCCCCCACCACCCCACCACCCCTCTCTTTCTCTCTTTCTCTGCCTATACAACTTTAAAGTTCCTCAGTGGCAGCTCTGGCAGATAATTGAATACCAGGGTTTGATTTAGTTTGAAATCAATTTGGGAAGGGGCTTTTCATTCATTATGCTCCTTGGCTTTGGTACTACGTCTAAAATCCCTCAAACTTTGGCAGGGGCTCGAACATCGTCAATTCAAAGTGAAATTAAGCAGCCCTGAGTTGGATTGACAGGCAAGGAGAACATGATGGGACAGGGAGGGTCTGTTGTCTAGGGAATGGGTGGACTCCTCTCCTCTTTTCTACTCTCCCCTCCTCTCCTCTCCAATCCTCTCCTCTCCTGGGGAGTCTCTCTCCTCTGTGCTCTTTGTCACCACCAGGTGCTGCTGTGAAATAAGGAGAGAGGCGTCGACAGGAGGCAGCCATGCACATAGCTTGACATTTTAGCCAACTCCCTGCAGACACATATGGCAAGTGTGTGGGTGGATGTGTGTATGCCCTGTTACAATTTGCTTCCGTGAGCATGCACGCATATGCGTCCACATGAACGCCTGTATTTTTTGTTTAGATATATAGAGTCCATGTTTGTGCATACATTTGCTCGTGTTAATCTACATGTTCTTGCCTACAACTGCTACAACTTTGAGCCTTCAACTTGTCCTCTGTCTGTTCTTTTTGATTATGTTATCTACGTCTTTATGACAGCATCTGCCGGACAACAAGGCTGACACACTGACCACAGTCAGTTATAAATCAATGTAATGCATTATACAATATGTTTCACTGCATAATGGAACATTATACCACGCCGTATTTGAAAACAACTTGATGGTAATGACAAGAAATATGGGAGTGCTTCAGCAGAGCACATTCACCAAGCACTTTTCTGTGTGTAAAAGGACTCTTTAGCACAGACTGGGGTTTGAATACCAGCTTTCAATAAAGAAAAGGGATAACATTGTCGAGTGAACAACTGCAAGAGCACCTAAACTGAGAGGGATGCACAAATGGACACTTGGCATCACAGCCACTGTTGGGGACATCAGCAACAGAGATCACTGCAGGTTTTCTCCACTTTAAAAGCAATTTCTTCCTTTGGAGCCAGACCCCCCCACCTCAACCCACCAACTCCCTTATCTTCTTGTGTGCTCGACTCAATTGTCATCCGACTGACTTGAGGCTGTGTTAGATTGTTAAAGCCCCCGGATATGGTAATCTGTGGGCTGCTCTGACCTTGGGAGAGTGTGTTTGCAGGGTGTCAGACCCCCTAATTCATCAGAGACAGGCCATTAGCTAGCTATCCAGCCACACAAACACACAATGGGACAGGAAGGAAAGTTCTCAGGGAAACAGCAGCAGCCCTCGTTCCTGAGATATCATTAGTTACTGCCTTTCAAAACTGCTGAATTGGGACACTTACCTGACTTGCCCCATTTTTTGCACCACAAGAGCCAAGATGTTGATGAATGGTTGTATGAAACTGTCACTACCAGAAAACGGAGAGAATAGGGTTAAGGACATATCTTAGCCGAACTCTTAAAACATTAGGGACCCATGTAGGGACACAGATGACAGCAAAACTAAACATTTTTATCAGCATTTTTCACGTTTAGTTTTGTATATGAATGGCGCACTGAATTAAACCCACAGATCTGCAGTATCAAAGCACAGTTACATTCCAAGTCCCTCTTCAGAGGATTAGTGAATGAAGGACAGGTTATGTAAATTGAGCATTTTCAAACGGTTTCAAAGATGGCGAAGGGTTGCCACGTGAGGTCAGTGGTTGTGAACAGCCTAATATATCTAGATGCCAAGTGAGATGGAATAGTAATTACTCCTGTGAATCTCTGTGCAGAGACTCAGCCTCTATCTTGTAAGCGGCAATGATTGACAGCCTCAATAAGAGACTTGCGCCGCGCCCCCTGCCTTCCGCCTACACGCCCCTGCAACGACTGGTCAAACCCATCGTCTGGTGCCCCTCAGGCAGGGCATGGGTGACACCCCCTCTGATAATCCTGCCCATCACATCCATCATGCCACCCTGCTCACCCCATGAGAGGGCACAACCGAGGGAATCTAATCAGGCAGTCTAATTGAGGAGCAGGGCTAGCCAATACCCGAGCTGGGAGGCTGGCTCTGCCTGGGCAGGCTCAGGGGACGTCAATAACACTCAGCGGGTGTCGATTCATCAGACCTCCTTAATGTCATTAGCCCTGAGAGGCTCGCTTCACCCCTCTCTCCTTTCTCACCCCCCCCAATCTATCCATCTCATTCTCTCATGCCTCAAACTTTCTCTCTCTCACTTTCTGTTGCTTCTTCTCTTCCCTGTGTCTCTAAATCTATCCATCTCCCATTCTCATTACCCTCTGCCTCACTAATCTTTCCATAGGCAATAATATGTTCACCTTGCATAACAAGTTCAGGACTCGCCTAGAGAATGTTATATCTGTGTGCCTGTGTTTGGGAAATTAGCATGTGTACATTCTCACCGCCTCCTTTTCCGACTTTGCCACCCAACTCTTTCAAGTCCTCCTCCCAACATCTTTCCCAATCTCCAGCCCTCCCCCTCTGCCCCAATATGTTCTTCCTCTTGCTCTCCAACAACATGTGGCGCATATTCCAGCTGTTTATTAAACAATGCCAGAGCTTCCTAGGAGCAGGTGATGCAGTCAATTACTCCACAATTACCTGGGTAATTATGCAAAGGAGGAGAGAGAAGAGCAGTAGCGGAGGGATGAAGAGGACCTTGGCAGAGGTGGATCGGCTGCGTTGGCAGTGGTTTGGGCCCAGAATGGCAAGCGATTGAGACCTTGAAGTGACAGTGCCAGAGAGAGTGCAGCTATAAAGGACGGTGTGCCCCCTCACCTGCCAAAAACATACACTTACACACACATAAACAACCACAAACACAGCTTCGAACACTCAGCTCCTGCCCCAGCACACTGACATCCTGATACCTGTATGTGTGTGTGTGTGTGTGTGTGTGTGGCATTTCTGAGTGCTCAAGCCTGCTGTTTTTGTTTTGGACAATAACTATACAGTATTTCTGTGTTTTTCACTCTGCAGTTTGCCTCTACTCCCGTGACAATTAGGTGTCTTATACCTGAGAGGCAACAAAGAAAGGAAGGGAGGAGACAAGAGAAGTAGGAGACCACTGTAGCGGGTGGTAAGGATAGAGGGGAAGAAAACAATATGAAAAGGGGGAGAAGGTGAAATAGAGTGGACGTAGAAATCTGTGGGGAGTTGCAGGAAGTGCCCAGAGTCATCACACAGATACTGATTAAATAAATGGAGCTACTCGTTTCCTTGTTTTGCTTTCAAGATCTTTTTTTTGTGTGTGTATAAAAACAGGTTTATTTAGAAACATGCACATTTTCTTTCTCTCAAACCGCACTCACTACCACTAAAAACCAGTGCTGCTCTGCAATCATCCATATGGACTGTTTTACACATTGACAAGGAAGCTCATGTCAAGCGGGCCTGACAAGCATGTCTTGGGGTAAATTGAACCACACAGTAGCTATTCTGAAACAAAAAGTGTCAGATAGAAGAAGAGGGCTTGGCATATTGCCTGCCATGGGAGCTTTATGCACTTGGATTGAAAATATTTTCACTGGCAGGGTGAATAGTAAATTGCTTAGTGTCAGCTCATCACTTAAGGAGGATTGTTGGTGGGTATAATACTACCCAGCACATGGCTTCTGCAAATAGTCTCAAGCCAGCCAACCCCTCTTAACTCTCTCCAAGCATCCTGACGTGATGCTGGGGCTGGAGTCCTGTCTGTGGACGCTAAGCTTTCAGTTATGACTCCCCAAACTCGTCACTTTGGCTCATATTCGTCTCTGTGTTGCAGATTAATTTATAAATCCCCCATCAAGAGGGAGGTTGACTGACCAGCCAAAGTAAACATGACCACGTTTTACTGAGGCACAGTTGAAGGGAAAGCATGGCAGAAAATAACTGGTTTTACAGCAGATGAGATGGTGACTGTTCTGCTGTGATCCTGGGAAAAAGCACAACCTCTTTCCTGATAAATTGTTTAAAAAAGCAAACACATTTGTCCTTGGCAGAGTTATGTTCTTTTTGTTGTCTGTCTGTCCACCTATCTGTCTGTGTCTAGAAAAGGGTCAAAATTAGGCGGTCACATGACTGTTAGTGAAGATGGGCATGAGGGAATTACCTCACAGCTCCGTATCTCAAATCTGTGGGATTAAGCTCCATTAAACATGGAGCGCCGGCGAGCTTTATCTTGGGATTTCACTCTGAGACAGTGCAGAGCACACGGGGAGGAGGGAGTCGGGAGGGAGAAATAGCGATGAAACGTCCTTCACCTTTATCGACCAAATTATATAAAAAAAAAGGAGGGATGAGAAAAATTGCTTGCCTGTTCCACAGTACAATGGTGGAGGGGAGAGCCATCTTACACTAGTGTGCGTAGCATGCTTAAACATCCAGACAGCCACTCCAGCACTGGCCACTGTGGCTGCCTCCTGGCACACACACACATACTCTGTAAAAACAGGCCTTTCCCCAAGGCGCACTGGTCACTTAATGAGAAATGACCACTACTGAGCCTTTGCACTCCCCCTGCACTCAGACAAAAACACACACTTATTATACATACACACAAGCAAATAGATATGCACATGCACAATCAAACAAGCTCTGTGACTTCAAGAGTAAAGCGAGATGAATTAATCGCTCAGTGCTTTCCTTTCAACTGATAAAAAGGCACACTCATAATTTAAATATTTTAAAATGTATTTCAAGAGCGTCTCATTAGATCAAGCGCAGGTTAACACTTTACTGTAGTGGACTAGCCACAAGAATATCTTTACAGATCTTTACCAACGATGAACATGAATAGCCTGTGCATGGCTTCATTTGAATAATCAATACACACACATTAGCACATTGTCTGTATCTACCTATGTTTTCACCAAGAAAATTAACCAGCTCTTGCTCAATACATTAACTATATAGCCTAAGAAGGGAAAAAAAAAGTTAGCCTGCTGGGAGTCAGGGTGGTCCAGTGATGAACACCTCCTGTGTCCTCCCTTCATCCTCTTTCTCTCTCTCTCGCTCTTCTCCCCTCCTCTGGGCTGTTATTGATCTGATCTCCTCCTCTCTCAACTGGAGCCATGATTCATGTTGTTCCGACTGGCCCTCACTCACCACACACAGACACAGCTCAGTCATGCCCTCCCCTATCTATCTGTCCATCTGTCTCTGCCTGCTCTCCCTCTCTCTGCCTTCAGGCAAGTCAACCTGCTGTCCACGTAGGGCCACCATGGTCCGGTGTGCTCCTGTGTGTGATCATGATTATTGGCGTTTATTATCTTCGTATAAAAATTTTGTTTTTCCATTAGGGCATCTTTCTGTGAATCTTCTTAAGGGATTTAATCATGTGAATCAACATTCAAAGTTAGCTGTCGTGCTATTCCAGCTTTCTATTAGCTTTAGATGTAATGCAAAATCACTGAAGAACCATATGGAGGGATATATTCAACTTAATGAATAATTGGAGTTTTAAATCATTTTTAAAAGTTTGTATGTAGCGATGCAAGGCTGCCTTTCATAATACAGATTAGGTTAAAAGGTATTTCTTTACCAAGTAGAGAATCAAATGATAGTTTTCATCAATTGTTTGTGTGTCTGTACTATTTTTACAATATGTAATATTTCCCTGTTTATTCAGGTTTCATCTCTCAAAGTATTCCAGTCCATTCTAATGCAGAATGTTCATTTTCTGGAGAAAAAAAGGAAAGCTAGAGACAGAGAGAGAGAGAGGAGAGAGGGAGGGAGAGAGAAACAGAGATGTGTATAGGCCTTGCAGCAGCAGGAGCACATAAAAGCCCAGCTTCAGCCAAGGCCCCTGCTCCAATGTGTAGAAATTAATTGAGTGAAAAAAATCTGCTGTTTAAGGTTGAAGTGGGTTATGGGAGGCAGTGTAACAATTGTTTTCTGTTTGCCAGCGGCTATATATCGTTCATTCCGGCTTTCTCTCTCCTCTCCACTCAACACTCGCCTCACCCTCCCTTCCCCACCCTCCTTCCTCCCTTACCATCCATCCACCTTCTAAGCCTCTCTTGCTCCCTCCGCTCCTTTTCATCAGTCTTTTATTTTCCACAGTCTACAGTCTTTTTGATTAATTTTTATCTCTTCCATTTTCATCTATCACATAGGAGAATTTTTTTGGTATCTTTAAATGTAATTTTCCAGCAATAACAGTCTCCATTTATGAAATGAGGTTTTACTACATGTGCACATTTAGTGTGTAAATTCACTCACATATGTGGCATGCACACTTTTTTCCCCTGAGATTCTTTCAGTGAAACTAGACAAATGTATGTAGATTCAATTTGTGTGTGTGTGTGTGTGTGTGTGTGTGTCAGTGCATCTGTCTACATGCATGCATCATTATTTGGTGACAGTGACATTAACAGGGGACCAGTGTCGACACACAATGCAGAACAAGCTAGGCACCCCCTTGGGCTTAAACAAATGACTCATTCTCTCTTCACATTTAAATGTGTGGTAGAAATCCACAGAAGTCTGTTGTTGCCTTTCATTCCAGCACTAGCAAAAACAAAACAAAAACCAAAAATCAAAACATTTAAAAAAAAACAAAAAAACAACAAAAACAAACAAACAAAAAGACTCAAACAGAAACAACGTGGAAAATCTAAAGAAACTGAAGAAAAAAAGGAAGGACCAAAGCATGCAGTGTACAAGACACAGAAGAGAACATCTATTCAGATTACTGTGAAAAGAACAAGGTTAACACTGATGTATCAGTCAGGAATAGAATAAGGGAGATGTAGAATGCAATGCAAACAAGATATGATAGGAAGAAGAGAATCAAAGGCAGGAAGACACAAAGTTGCGACTAACTAAACAAGACAAGGGCATTAATGAAGAGACACTTATCTGCATAAGTATTTACTCTGTTGCCCAAAGCAGAAGGGTTAAACCTGCTTCCTGTGTTAAACTCCTCTTTACCACCCTTTCATGTAAAATATCAATCCTTTCAGTATCACTCTGAGGAAAGCACAGTTGCTCACACTGTATAATTCTATACAAACACTTAACCAGTCTCTTTGAACTTTGCTGCTCCACTCATTATACCTCCTTTGAAGAGTGAACGTTGGAGCATTGGTACATTTTGATTTTGCAGTTATTAAATGTAACACAGCAAATTACATCTAAACCTTCTGTGTTGCTGGTTAATAATACATAGACCATGTGCAGTAGCCAGCAGAATAAATAGCTGAGAAAAAAGAAAGATAAAGGTAGCTGATGAGTGAGACGCTTGAGTATAACAAATTCATCTCACTGCAAACGTCAATACACAAATATTTTTGCAGATGAGGCAGAAAAGCTCCTGTGGAATTGGGGGGCCAGCCGTACTGCCTTTTTGAATAAAGAGGAGATAATGTCACTGGATGATTCCTACTCAAAATCCTTTCCCCTCCGTGTACAGTAGTATCCTAAACACAGGTGCTGTGCTCCCTATCTGAGGGATATTAAAAGAACCAAGTGTTCCAGAGCCAGCAGGGGAAAGAAGAGATGGTTCTGCCAAGGCCTTACAGCATCCAAAGAAAACTGATGCTCTTGACATAGGGGTTTGCCTTCGCTACAGGAATGGATTCATATTAACGGAGAGCATTGGAGTAAGCGGCTTTTTCAAAGGGCAGAAGCAGATGGAGGTAAGAGAGAGAGAGAGAGAGAGAGAGAGAGAAAGACAGAGAGAGAGGAAGAGAGAGGAAAGGGAACAAGATAAAGAAAGATGGGGGAGAAAGGGAAATTCACAGATTCAGAAAAAAGGCATATCCTGAAGAGATATCCAAGGCATTTCAACCAATCTATACAATGCATTTTACAGGTTTTCAGGAATAGAAATCCACTCTTTGATTCTACTCAATACTCAGACCTCAGCCAACCCTTTGGTCCTGGCCTGTAGACAGAAATGCCCAAGAAATGTGTGAACCAGCCAAAAAACTGTTGTACATCATTAGACAGAGATTTTGCAAAAGACTTGCACCCTGACATAAGGGAAATGAGAGTAAGAGTGATGCAGAAACTTCTTGCTTCCCTTTGAACTCCTACCTTTAAATTCAAGTGAATCAACTGAATCCAGCAATGGTTTGAGGTCAGGACCAGAGTGGGCCCTTTCAGTAGATAACACTGCACACTGTATCACTTGGTAGTAGTGTTTTCTGAGCAGTATGAATCTCTGAAGATTATTCTGGCCTGGATCTGAGAAATAGTAGCAGGCAGAAGCCTTGGTGAATGTTGCTCATTAACATAAAACCCAGGCCCTGTGTTGCCCAGGGATCTGAGTTTCGCTCACGAGACCAAACAAAAGGAGAATTCACACACTAGGAGCAAACCACAGAGTCATGCAAAGTCTGCTCACTGCCTGCAGCGCTCTGTTTTCCTCACCCTTCCTGCAAACCTCTTGCCCCTACTTTGCATATCTGCGTATCTACCACTCCCGAGGGGGTTACATATATCAAACACTGGCAAACTCAGTTGATTTGGTGCACCGACAGTATTAATAAGGATAATGAGCGACATGCGGAGAACTAGGAAGCATCCCTGCTTCTGTCTCAAAGGATTTTTGTGCCAAGTGTCCCCAAAGCAACAGTCATATGGATCCAAGTCATTTCTACTCCCCATTTTACTGTGCTCCATTATTCTTCTGAATTGTTTTTTACCACAAGAGAAATGACGGAGGTGTGTGTAGCTGCTGGACAATTTTCCCTTTTTCACTGGACCTAGGAGGGAAGTTAGCAGCTGCAGTGGGAAGCCCCGATAAAGCTAAGTCTATAAATGGAAGGCAAAATCCTCAAGTTTTGCAACAAATTAAAATGCTTCTCAGTCCGGTTTCTTGGGAACATTTCCGCCTTCCACTTCACAATAAAGTAGGGGACCCCCGTGGAGATGCCTCAGCATGACAACACTGCAACATGTGGCAGCAAGTGGTAAATTAAATTATGGAAGCTTGTCGATAATGCACAGCTTTTTGACAGGCCCCTTAAACATTCACTCCCTTCAGCAACCGTTCCAAAATTAGCCCCTCAAATCTGGCTGCTGGATTGAAACAGTGATAGTGGGGTCAGTATGGAAGGCAGACTGAGCGCTTAACTGCTGCTGAGTGATTTGGCAATTGTAAGACGTAAAAGAAGGAAAACTAATTACTGTGGGCTTAAAGGAAAACCATGGGTAAAGTGGACGCTCCCAATGCCGGGGGTAAGGCGTTCATGTGGGAAGGCTTTGGTTTGGTCGCTAATAACAAGATAACAACCCCCATTAAGCCATTATGCTAGGGAGAGGATCACTGCTTTAATCTACTGTGGTGGATGTTTGAAAAAAGAAGAAAAAAAATCATACAATAACTAAAACGGATATCTGGTTCCAGCACCTACCTGCCGTGCATAGCACTATCTAAAGCTAAGAGATACAATTTGAAGGCCTGACTAGCAATTTCATTGTATCCAGTGTGACTTATAGCATGAAGCTTTTTATATTCTCTCCATCCAAGTTTAAATTATATATTTATTTCACTACCTGAATAAATGAGAAGCCATGTAGTACCTAAACCATATACTTCCTGTGCCTATGCAACCACTCACTGACTATTACTGTATGTGAGAGGAGAAGGTTAGGAGTTATAACCATGGTAACCATTCTTTAAGATATCACACACAGATTGGTCTTAACTCCTCTACAATAAAGTAATTCAAAAGGGAAGAGTTAGCTGTGTGAGCTCCAAGGCAAAGAAAAAAATATTGAATAACAAAGCAGGCTCCAGGAGAAGAGAGAAGACAATGGAAACAGTAATCGATTTACTGTCTTTACAGAGCAAGCAACTGACTGTTGTCTAACAGACAGCCTATAAGTTTGAATAAAAATGGAAAATCCAAACTTTTTTGCTTTGGGCATTGCCTGTATCAGTAATCTGATCTTAATTTCACAGTTGACTTGGAGCAAGGGCAGGAGGGAAAGCACGCATGGTGTCACCTCCTCTCTGAAACAGGGGTTTGTTTAGTGCCCTCTCACATCTGGCCTCGCAATCTGGTGATATCAGCTACTGCATCTATAAATCAGCTATACCACTGCTACTGAAAACACATACAGCCACACAAAGGAACTCTATTTCACAGATATGCAGCTAGTTTGATTATAACTTACCAATGCTACCCACCCAGGTGACCATGAAATTGTGAAGTGTTTTTTTTCTCCCATTTTTAACCAGCAGACACAAAGCTCAAGAGACTTGTGTGAAATCAGGTATAAATTTGCTTGGATGGACAAAAAACTTAAATGTTGATTTGTTGTAAAAGTAAAGGCTAGACATCTTGTAAAAAGAGGAGCTAAATGTTGAAGGTCATGTGATATTGAAAGCCAATGCAGTGTAGCATCCAGCGCGCATCCACTAGCATCCACTCCATTACAACATTAGCAACTAATGTTTTGACATTTGTCTTCATTATTATCAATGAACAGAGGCGATTGAGCCACCAGCATGCTCCATTACCTTCCTTCATTGCACAGTTGCACAGTTGAAATCACACATTAGGGTGGATCCAACATAAAATGACAAGTTACGGGGGCTAAGGACGTACCAGCTGATTATTTAGGTGGCGGAGGGTGAGAGGGCTGGGTGAAGGGATGGTGGGGTGGAGCTGAGGCAGGAAGGGGAGTTAGGGAATTGGTAGAGAGCTGTATTGGCATTAAAGTCTGGGGAGCGTGGGGGCACAGAGCAGCACAGCACACCTTAAGAAGAGAAGCTCATTTCAATCGGTATAATTAGCCTGTGGTAATGAAATAAGTCAGAGGCACTGCCACCTTCACTTAAGAGAAAATCGATCTGTGTTTGAGGGAGTTTATTAAAGCTTAGGAATAATGGGGAGATAGGATAGAAGGGGTGGAGGAGTAGAGGAGATGGGGGGGTCGAGCCCACATCAACAGCTAATCAGGTAAGAAGAGGTGGTAGCATCAAGGTAGAAGCTTGACAAGAACTAGAACAGAGATAAGTTGGAGTTTGTCAAAGCATATGTGTTCGAGGCCTCTGCTATTTCACAGTGAGAAGCCAGGGGATGCTAGAGCTATGCACAGTATGAGACCTACAGCTTGAATTAAGATGACATCACTCTGTGGGAGAATAAAGCCAATCATAACCTGGTGTAACAGAGGATCCTGATTAATAGACAAGACACTGGACACCCTCATTAGAGTTGTTGCAGGGATCCCCATGCAAGTTTTGGCAATGGATAGGGGCGGGTGAATGACTTGAGCCTGGTAAGAGCAGGGTGTGGTGAGATAATCACTGATGGACATCTCTCCTCAAGTGCCCCAAATGCATGCTGGTTGCTGGGGGTGCTGCTTGCTCATTTATCCAGCCGTCTGGCCAACTCACCTGGAGTGATGGGGGAGACGTCAGGAAGGCAGGCTGCTATTTCACGGCCTGTTAAGCGCTAATGCCGCAACATGCCCTGCGCTCCAATTTTAGGGAACAGGGAGCATTACCGCCCAACTCAAGGTTCTGTCCGTCTGGACTGTGGACTTGGAGGGTAGTGGAGGGGGGAGAGGAGGAGGAGAGAAAGGGCAGAAAGGAGAAAGAGAGGTGGGAGTGGAGTAGGACAATGAAAAATCTAGTGAGAGAATTAAAAGATTGAGAAATGAAAGGGAGACGGAGGAAGAGAGAAAGACACACAAAGAGGGTAAAAAGGTAGAGACATGGAGAGGGAGGGAGAAAGAGAGTAGAGCTTTTGGTTTACACGGGCTGCTGAGCCAGCACTGCGGAGCAGACAGGACAGCAGCAGCACACGCTGACATCTACTCCTGCCACGCAAGGCTGCCTCTCGCAGGCCCCAGAAGGCCTCTCGCTCCCGGACTCACAGCCTCTCCCTCACCGGAGCCACTGAACATCACTAGCCTGAGCCACCCACAACACTTGTCCTCTCTGTGCACT
This sequence comes from Lates calcarifer, assembly GCF_001640805.2. Classification (NCBI taxonomy): domain Eukaryota; kingdom Metazoa; phylum Chordata; class Actinopteri; family Centropomidae; genus Lates; species Lates calcarifer. The sequence goes on along the minus strand of NC_066838.1, from coordinate 20,956,942 downwards.
AAACCTGGCCCATGTAATAAGCACAGAACCTCTATTACGCACTGGATGGCTGGGGAATCAGAGCAGCTACAGCGCAGCATGAGTGATGTAAGGAATCTCCTGTAAAACAAGCAAGGTTATGCTCAAGTTATGTCAACTCTTTGTGTTCCGCCTCGTGAAGGCATGATATGAATTATGTATTTAAATGGATCTTTCCTTTCTCTTTTTAAATAGAGTGGTAAGCAGAAATGATCACTTTTGTCCTCTCCTGTGGCCTCATACTTTCACTCAACAGAGGGCAAAAGTCAAGTCATTTGTATGTGCTTACAGTAAGCATGACTGTGCATGAAGGGTCAAGGATCCCATCATGCAGGCTGGTTACAACAGTGATGGATTACCTCTCTTTGTCAGTCTTGAGGGTGAGGTGTTTAAAGGACATGACTCAGGTTTTCCAAGGCTACAAGATGCGGATGTATACACAAACACAGAGGCACACAGCAGTCTTAGCAGCGTAACTCAGCACAGACAATGTATGCACAGTATTTTTACGTACAGTATGTGGAATAGCAGTTATGGTCTCAGTTCTAGGAGCTTTGCAGCCCTGCATCAGTTTCTGCCTCTCTTCTCGCTCTACACTAAGCTCATCTTCACGCACAGCAATTAGCTCTGGTAAATGTATTGGCTAACAATATATAGAAGCTCACAGAAAAACAAAGAATGGAAAGTTACACTTTGTTGCAATTTATTGCCGGCAGCTCAGTGAACAGCCGCCAGTCTTTGCTTTAGTACACCCTTTATCTTATGTTGTTGCATACTGTTCACTGCACACCACAGGTTTAATGATTTGACAGCTGTACAGTATCCGACCCCCTGACTGCGCATTGCTACTGATGGACATAAAATACAGTAATAGTCGCCAGTGCATTACTCAATGTTCACGTCAAGTGTCGACTGGAATGTAAAGAAAATCTCATTCTTCAAAGACTCAAGGGCTATACAGTATATTAAAGAAATCAGCCACTTTCTGTTTCCAGCTACTGTTTCAGTCTGGCTAAAATTCAAACCGCACTGTCACCACGATGCAGCAGTGCATCATACGGTGCACATCATTTGACGCCCCATGCACACATCAGACGTGCCGTGGTATGGAAAGTCAATGGGATCATGAAGTATACACAGCACAGTATGTAGCAAGTGAAACTGGAGTTCAGGCCTGCATTCAACAGTCTTTTGTGTTTTATTTCACATGATTCGTCACCTGTAGAGCCAATCTCTTCAGCTACAGGAAATGACTTTGCTTAATATTATTTTTATAAAGCTGGGACCGTTGGCCACAGAGGTCTGGATATTTTTACACCGTAACAGTATGTTTCTCCTCGTCCACTGTGACAGCTACAAGACCACAGAAGTACATGCGCTATCACTGTACAAGAAAAGTACTCAAGATACAGTTGTTAATTGACCAGCACTGATGCTAAAAAATAGGACACTGGCATACAGTAAAGTATTCAGTGGGGGGCGGGGGGGCAGACAGCTGAAATAAAGTAGACTTTTCGACTGACATCTGCTGCCACTTTCTAGTAAATGTTCTGCTTTAGATATATTTTTATTTAGATTTTTTATGCATGCTTTAGGGCTGGATTGGGGGAACAGCTGGCTCTTGTAATAACTGTACAAGCCAAGTTTACCACTGAAGAGCCAGCTAATTCTCTTGCCATATCATACCCCAGTGTCCCAGGCTTTTTCTCAGAGGGATACGTGCCATAAAAGTGGAACCTGTGTACCTGTCAGGTAAAGGTAAACTCACCCCAAACCACAGGTGAAATTGGCAACTATGACATTATCCTGTTGTTGAAATAAAAAATATATACTTGGGCAGTTGCCACTTGGCTCTAATGGGGTCAATGTTTATGCCAGAGACAGTAGGAAATGCTAGCCCTGCCTTTTATGCAAGAAACCACACCAAAAAGGGCAGAATCACTCCTGATCCCTGTCAGTACAGGTTTACGTGTATTCTGTGGCAACTGACAAAGTCAGAGCCTACACACTAAACATTATTGTGCATAATCTGTATTCACATGTTAATATATAATACCTGTATTAATGCAAGTTGGCTGACTAAACCTTCTGTACAGCCAGGACTGTCAGAAACTTGGGAAATATGTTACAGTCCAGAAGGGTGGATGTGCGTAGTCCCAACAGGTTATCAGACCACTGCAGGACCAGAGATGACACTGAGCTGGCTAGGCGAAGGAAGAGGCCATTTTCTTGGAGTGACAAATATCTGGAGGAGTACAAACAGAGAGCAGAGCCCCTGTGGGGAGAATGCCTGAGCTTTGTCTTTGTCACACTGTGTGACACAGACTCACAGCACCACTCCCTGAGGTGTGTGGTTATGTGTACATGTGCGTGAATTGAGCTTGTGTGTGTGTTTGTGTGCATGTGTGTGTATAACACCAAAGTTCCCCACTCTCACATCTCTCTACCTCTACTCTATCTCAGCCCCTGTTCTCCGGGCATCAGTGCTTGTGGCTAAACGTGAAAAAAAGACACCAGAACCCAAACTTCAGCACAACTGAAAGCATAGGAAGAGTAGGATTCTGGGGCTGAGACTTGCCCAGTCTCATATATGCAACTGCTGATAAATCAGCCTGGGTGCCAACACTGCATTGCCACCACCTCAGGTTGAGCAAGATTGAGCCTGGGTGAGCCAAGGACAGATACAACTGGGCCTTTTATGGCAGCGGCTGGTATGGGGAGTGACTTGGAGTGAGGTGAGAGAACGCTAGCTCCACAGTACTGCTTTGAGCCAGCAAGATTAATGTAGGCTCTCTGGAGCAAAGGCAACATCCAGAGCCTTAATAAGGTACAAACAATCGGTTCCACTCCACTGACTTCCCAGGGAAAACTATTGTTGTGCCGCATTGTTTCTCGGTGAGGCTCCTTGGAGACACGGGCCGACTGCAGCATGTGACTGTCTCCATTACAGCCAGGGGAGAGCTCACTGTAGACCTGTGTTTGTCTGTGTCAGGGTGAAGGTTGGCTCTCGTCCGCCCCATAACCACCCACACCCCCGCCTCCATTCCCCCATTCTCTCCCTCTGAATCCAAACTCTTGTCAGCCCACTCACCTCAACTCCCTGCACTTTCAACTTCATGTGATCCTCCCGTGTGGTCTTCCCGTCTTTCCTCTTCTTCCAGCAGTAGCCATCCTTCCTGTACTTCACCTTCTTCCTGTTGTACAATATCATCGACCCATTCTGTGGCCTGGATCCATGGAGACAGGACAGAGAGAGGGAGAGCAAAAGAGACAAAGATGTGATGAGATGAGAAGAATTTTTAGGCAAAGCTACAGCACAGCTCGGGGACTCATTTTAGAGATGTACAAAGAGGCCCGACACGAGTCTGCGCCAGACAGAAAATGCACCAGTGACTTAGATGACAAGACTTCTTTATGGTGTTTTTCAGCATTGGTATGCACAGTTTGACAATGAACAAAGCACCCTTCAGCATACATTTCTCCCAATGAGAAGTGTGTGTGTGTGTTGCAAGGAGCTAAAGTGACACTCCTTCTCATGGAGTAAATTACATGAAGGCCAGTGTGTAAGGCAAGCAGTGTGGTGTGTGTGTGTGTGCGCGTGTGTGTGTGTGTGTGTGTGGGCCTCTTCCTTCCTTGTCTCTCATTCATCCAACTTAAATGAGTAGTGGTGTTGGAAGTCCCTCGGGGGGAAGAGAAGATCCTCCCTCACACTCCATTCATAATTCATTCTCCCTCCACCAGACCACAGCCTGTAGGCTCATAATGATATAATGTAACTATTTGATGATAATCTGCCTTTCCACTTCGATTTGTAACAGAGGCATTTGGCGCTCAGTGTTAAACATTAACAGAAAGTGTAGCATAAAACATTTATGACTTACTCAACAATTAGTGAGCAGTTGAACATAGTTTTGTGTGTGTGTATTTGTATTTGTGTGTATTGTGAAATGGCTACGTATCATCAGCATGAATCCATACATATGCCATACCACACATCAGTTTCCAGTGTACTCTTGAAACACACACACACACGCACGCACATCACACACAGCTGCTATGATTTGGAGCTCTCCCAAATGAGAACAGGTTTGCCTCAGTGTTTGGTGCCTCACAGTGAATGAGTGGGAAAGCCGCCTGCCCAAGCTGTTGAGGAAGCAGTGTAACTGTTGAGGGCGGCTTAACCATCCAGTCTGCTGGTGAACCTTGTTAGCCTTGTGCTCACTGCTCACACACACAGGCGCAGCAAACGCAGAGAAAACTCAAAACAGAAAAAGCCAGAAAAACTCTCATCAAAGCAAAGAACAAAAGCCGGGTTGATTTGTGGCTTCTGTAACAATATCCAAAATAAGAAAACCCAATGGTTGTTTTGCATTGTTTTGTTGTTTATTGTTAATTTTTTTTTTTTTCACAAGGTTTATTTATAACGCTGCATGCATCATTTTGCAGGGCTGCCTTTAGGGGCCCAGGCGCGTGTTTATCTTGGTATCACTCATCAATCATTTTCCCGGCCAGATCTCAGGGGCCAGTGGAGAGGGAAGAGAAGGGGGGAGGTGGGGTCCCTGCAGTCCCCCCTCTGTGGCCCCTGACAGCACCTTCTAATGAGAGACGCCACTCACACACTGACGTGCTCACTCCTTTGCTGATCTCCCTTCTTCCCTTTCCTCCTCCCTTCCTCTCTCCACAGCCCTCTCTTCTTGCCGTCAGTCAACTCAAGCTGTGCTCCAGGGAATGTCTTTGTCTCCTCCCTCGCACCAGCTCCTCTTCTGCTTTCTCTCTCCCCTCTTGTTTCATCTGTCTCAGGATCCCTCACCTCCACTCTCCCACACCTCCCTCTCTCCTGCTGTCTTCTGCTCACTCAGTGCCCTCTCTTGTTTCGCACTCAGCATACTTTGCAGAAAACAACTATTAAACAGACATTTTTATTGGTCAGTTTGAGAAGTGGAACTGCTCAGTGGCTGTGTGGGATATACACAAAGTATAAATTGTGCTCTAGTTTACAACATCCGTAATGTCACCCATCGTGGAGGCGTGATCATAAATGGCACTCATCAACTAAGAACTTTGCAGATTGCTGCAATCTTGATGCGTACTTCTACAGATTTGCATCCCAAATGTCATTTGAAGGACACTCATCTGACATGCCTACATCAGCACTTGGCATCAATCAAACACCGGAATGGCCCTCTCCAGCGGTGCGATCCTATTATTTGTTTCGATATCATTCTGGGTTTTGTCCTTCAAAAGATACAAGGAGCGTGTGCTTCTTAAAATGTAGCCCTGCGTGAGACAAAAAGATGGGCGCGGATGAGATAAGGCAGAAAATCAAATGACACAGGGCTATCTGATCTCCTCCAGAGCACTGGAAATTGGGGTGAGGCTTCGGTGTCAGAGGCTCCACGCCGTATTTATCGGCTTGGCGCAAAAACTTATTCGCTCAGCTATTTTTGAGGGACTGTTAGGTAGATGCTATTTTCAATTCAAGGCACTTTGGACCCAGAAGAGAGAGCCTAGGCACCCACTCTGGAGTAGGTCTGAGGCAGAGACCAGTCTAAAATGCATGCTTAGGTAACATAATGTGTCTCCTCTCCCTCCTGCTGTCTCTCTCTCTCTCTTCCTCCCACTCATCTCCAACCACTGTATACTTAGGCGTTTCAATTAATCTTATCAGAATTATACATATTTATAGATGAGGGGAAAAAGCTAACTGCTCTGTTATCAAAGAAGCGTGACAGGAGGCCCTCTGTCTCAGATGCCTAAATGTGGCAGATTAATATGGAAATACAGGCTTCTGACAAAGTGCACACATGCACCACAGCCGCCTCTCTCCTCTTTGGAGTTTGCAGCGATAATAAGCTTTACCCTCAGGGTGGTGTTAGGCCTTGTCCAGTCCTTTAGGAATCATTCATTTACCCAGGTAATGGCATTCGCTCAATCAGATTTGTTCATTTGAAAAAGTCAGGGGAGGGTGGGGGGGGAGTTTATGAGGCTGGTGACGTGTTCAGCATGGGTAACAGAGCCAAAGCCAGGGAGCCCTGGCCCACAAAACCACCGCTCACAGGCTCAGCTTCACTGTCTGAAGGCCTATGGGTACTAAGTGAGAAATGAGTAAAGAGCTAAAACAGACAGACAGAGAGAGACAAATCTGAGGGAGTGTTAGAGATTTTCCTGTTCCAACAGGGATCAGTGGGGAGAATCCACAGCTCTGGTGAATCACTCTAAAATCCTAAAATGTTCTGAGACAAAACACAGTGATGGAACCTTGAAATGTTCTGACTTGAATAAACATGATATTTATGAGGAGCACAAACACGTTTATTGTGTAAATACAAACAAGTTTTTGACAACCATTCGTAAAAAATAAGATTCAAACACTACTCAATATATTACTAATAATACATGAAATAAGCTATTACTGTGTTATCACACTCAAAAGTACTCAACTGTATTGAGTATACTAGGCATGAGACAAGCATACAGCATTTAATTAGTATTCCAGCTTATAATGGTAAGAATTATGTGTTGCTGGATGTATTCTTGTCAAAAGGGTTACAGAGAATGAAATATTTCCGTCTTGGTGAACCAGTGTAGCAGTAATAGCTGGGCTCTGGTCCCCCATCCCCCCCTCCTGCTCTGCCCTATTCCCCATGATGCCCTGGGTTTGATTAATACCATACATGCTGTTTTTCTCCCCAGCAAGCTCAACTGGTAACTGGTAGTGCAGCCAGGAGGAGAGGAGAGAAGAGGAGAGGAGAAGAGAGGAGAGGGGAGGAGAGGCGAGGAGAGGAGAGGAGAGGAGAGGAGAGAAGAGGATAGGAGAGGAGAGGAGAGGAGAGGCTTTGAAGATCGGAGGGTGAGCTGGTTGGGGCCTGAAGTGGCTCAGGAGGGAGGTAACACCTGCTGTTCTCAATTACCCATCAGAGCCTTCAGCCATCACAGCCTTTACCCCACTGTGTCAACAACCACACTCACACCTACTACTCATCCAAACACACAAACACACACACACACAAACATGCGGACACCTAAATTTTGTGTCACACACACTGACCCTATTAAGTATAAATATGAGGCACAAATATGCCCCTGGGCACTCACACACAAGCATCACACACATGTCCACGTACACAGCAAGTTTCTAGTAACCCTGTTGCTCCATCTAGGGATAACATTAATAGCCAGAGGAGTGACAGAACATCAATAACATACTGATGCTGGTCATTACTGGTTCTGTCAATCACAGGTAAAACATAGGTCACATGTGTTAAGACACACATGCACGCCAACACACACACACACACACACATACCTGGGGCTGTCGACACAGAGCAGAGGTGTTTCTATGTGTAATGTAATTATAACTCAAGCGACGGCGCTCTATTAGATGGCACACCATCTCTGAGCCGGATGTGTGAGCGGAAAGGTGCTGGCTCCGCGTTGGGAGCTCCATATCTGAACGCATCACGTGCAATTGATGACTCGCAGATAAGCCGCTCCCTTCAGCCCTGCCAAAGAATGCATCAGGAAGTGGGGCGTTCGCTAAAACTACTTTAAATGTAAATCTGCCACGGCCTCAGGATTGAGATTCATCGTCTGCACTGCTCTGAACCCCTCAAACTCCCCCGCTAGTGTTCGTATGTCGAGACGCCACAGGGTCGCGTTCCTTTTTGACTGCAAATGAGGCCTCAGCGCTTGGTCACTGTGATGCCCACAGTTCTTTCTACTCTAGCTCTGAGTGGTGGCAACCTTCAACCAAGAATGCTTAATTATATATGGTAATTAGTAATTAAGTGAGTAAGGGGCGTTGCGGTGGATCAGTCAACTGGAACAAGTTATGCAACATCTTTTAAATCATATTGCATCATCTCTCTTTCATTCTCTTAACATGTTAATAACATGTTAATACTAAAGCATGTCTGAACTCTATATTAAAGCTGAAATGCCATGCTTGTGTTTACAAAAAGTACTAAAGATAATTAAGAGAGAAATCAAACACAGCGACTGACATGAGTTAGACTGAAGTAAATCATGAAGTTAAGTTTGCCAAACATAGTATCATGTACTGATCTCCAAGGCTGTACAGATGGAGCACAATGTTTGTTTACCCAATGTGTTCAACTAAATACTACAGTAATGATGAGAGGGTAGCTGGGCCCCTGGAGTTGTAATTCAGGATAGGGAGACAGATCGTGTGCCTCCCCTCTTTCTCTCTATCTATACTGCCGGTGATTGCCACAGAACTCAGGCCCTGGCCCACTGCCTCCCAGCACAAAACAGATGTTCCCCCCACACTTATCTCAATGAAAAAATTCACAGACAATTTACAAAGAATATAAATTATGGTTGTAGCTACACATCAGTGTCTCTGTCCCTATAAGACCTTGTAAAGAGGATAAGGGTGAATTGGTGTGGGAGGGCGGGTGGATTGTTGGGGGACAACATAAGGCGGATGGAAGCAGTAGGGAAGGAGGGTGGTGTTGCTCTTATCTGGTCCACAGCAGCCCGGCAGAATGAGAGGGAGGCTGGTGACTGGCGGTGATGCTGCGCTGATAGCACTAAGCCGGTTTCATGCACATTTCAGGGAGGCTGCCATCACTACTCAGACTTAAAACTCTCAGCCCCTGCCAGTGGATGAGGTTGGGACGTTATTTACAAATAGCCATGTCATACACTGGTTACACTGCTCCATTCCCTGTGTCAACACATACACACATAGCAGAAAGGGCTAATGTGCGGCTTTGATGTACAGCTTAGGTGACACGGAATTTGAATTTCAGTGCTTGTAAGGTTTTGGCTGTCAAGACATTTCTTATTCATTTGAAATACTCTCTGTCGCCGTACGTGTGTGTTAGAGCCCATATAATATGTTTAACTGGGTTGAAATGTTGATGACTTTCAACTGTTTCCTCAAAAGACTTCCACATCATATTTGTGGTGAATGCTATTTTCAGCCTTTAGTCAGTATGCATATGTTTACTTGGAAATAGGAGCTACAGAGACGATGATTCATACCTCACATCCTCTCTGCTAATCTTCACAAATCATTTGTAGTGTGTCTCAGTACGTTGTAAATAAAAGTGCTATCAGAATCAAGCCTCTCTATAGCTCAGGTCCTGCTGACAACTACATGCTGTGTGCATCGAGCATGTGTAGACTTAAGTCCTGTAGAACTGCCTTATTATGACACTTTGTAAAGAGGATGCTTTTGTACTTTCAATAATGCATGGGCGGCAGGGAATTGCATACAGCTTTATTTTATGTCATGGGGTAGAATTGCTGTTTTAGCAGCTTACGTTCTCCCATGGTAAGAAAATACTAATGCAATTAAATCTAAGTCGAACTAGACTGCAGCAAGAAAAGGTCAGGGTTTCATTATTAGTAACTACAAGCTTGCTTTCTATTAAAACAAGAAGCAGGAGAATTCAGCCACCAAGTTAATGATGTGGTCATGTATTTTCAAGAGCCCAATTCAGAGAAGAGGATGAAAGATTTTATTTCTCTTTGCTGGTCTCCTATTAATGCTACATTCAATGACTTGTGTCATTGACAGTCTTTAAGATAAAAGTATGAAAGGTAGTATGGAAATAAAAAGCAAGGACAGGTCATAGGAGGAAAAGAAAAAAAGAGGATCAAAGCGTGGATTATAAAAACTGCAGCACAAACTGTAAAACCTTGAAACCCTAAACCTGTCTGTACTGGCAAAGGTTTATAAGAATGTGCACTTTATTATTATTATTATCACTAATCAGTATAAAACACACACTATATTTATTGTAAAGATATTTTACTCAAATTTTGCAAAAGTGGGGCACTATCCTAGATGATGTGGGGATGACAAGAGGACCTTGAAGTCCACCTAAAGTGAGGGCACTCTCCAGAGACCAGAACAGAGACCGGATGGGGCAAGGACATGCTCTCCTCCCCACCACTGCTCATGCCAGACTGGGCTTATGGATCACCTGGACATGGCCCTCCTTGTCTCTCCTCCAGAGCAGTCATTGCCACCACAGTGCCACTGACCTTCCCCTATTGATCCCTCAGTGACGGAGCACAGCTAAGGCCAGGTATTGAACCACTTATGATTAATTCACAAATCCTGCCTTGTCCACAAAAAAGGTAAAAGAACAAAGTACAAGCACTAGGAACAACTGAAAAGAGAGAAGGATAAAGAGCCAGTGAGGTCAAAAAAAACCTCTCCACTTCTAAAAGTGAGACAGAACTACAGAGTTAGAAGTGCTGCTTTACAAGCTGACCAAGCTATAAAGCACATCTCAGAGTCCCCACTGTCACAAAAAAAACGTCAGCACAGTGATAGAGGAGGGTGGGGTGGGGTTGGAAGGAAGGAGTGATGGAGAAAAGAGTGAAAAAGGGGGAGAGACAGACAGAAAAATAGAGAGAAATAAAAGAAGACTCTATCCTTCCTCTCCCTTCTCCTATTCCTTGGCCCTATTTTAGTCATGAGGATAGACCAGTGAGGGCGAGAGGTTGAAATTGAGCTGTAACTCTATCTGTGTGCTGGAGCGAATCAGAAAGTCTATCCCACCTTTCACCTGGGAATCACAGCTCTCTCTGTGCCCTGTCTGGTCACCATACCAACCACAGCCAGGCATCATGGGATTAATTGGAGCCCAGGGCTCAGCGGCAGCTCAGGCACAGATAGAGAGCGAGGGCGAGGAGGACGGACATCAGCCATGGTCAAGTGATGGCGGCCATGCAGATCAAATCGAATTTCGGGCATTGCTTGCATTACAGAGCTTATATGGTCTTGAGGTAGCACTAAACATACTGGAGACCAAGCCACCTCCGCAGTGATGCTTGGATTGGATTCCAGGATGACGTTCACAGTATAGCGCTGGCTTTCTTCTTTGATCCCTGTGTGTGTTGCGAGGATTTTAGACAAACACTGACACACTGTGATTCGCCTCCGTAAACACAACGAGTGCCAGAATGTTGAGTATACAAAGCATCAACAGAGGGGAGCCTAAAGTGTCATGTATAGTCTTGAGATAAAAGGGAAAATGACAAGTGCAGATGAGTAAATACATGAGTCATGTTCCCCAGCATATTCAGCTTGATTTCTATTTTTAGATGTCTTTTCAACATCTGACCAGGGACCACTGCTGATTAATGAACAATGTCCACAGGAAAGAAACAACAAGAATTTATTTGCTTGACCGAGTAAAAGTGTCAGTAGTTAAAATCTTAGAGTCAGAGCATAAAAGGCTGAGCAGTGGTGTACTGTACGTCGATGAGAATGCTAAGCCAGTATGATGGAATTTCTTTTCCGCAACAGCTAAATCAAATAATAATACATGCTGTTTACTCCTGTTTTGCTGTTGGCAATTAAAAGTAACACTCACTGGAAGTATTTTCATAAATGCAGGCAATTCTCTGTAATCAGTTAATTTACTGATCATCAAACTCAAGTTTTGACTAGCCTTTGCATTGCTGCAGCAGAGCAGTGTGTGGGACAATCAGTATGATCCAACTTTGCTACAAAACAGATTAAAGCTGCTCAGCCGGCCAAAAGATCAGACTGTGGCAGTATTGGGAACCTTCCAGCTGTGAATGTGTGCAACTGTGTCAGTGTGGAGCAAGGCATTCATAGAAAAGAGCATTCAGGATCAGTGAGTCTACTGTACCCGGGCTGAACAAAGGGAAAACATAAATGGCTTGCTCCGTTTCCTTGTTGACAATTAAAAGTAGACCACGCCGTTTCTGTAGATGTTGTAGATACTCTGAGGTTAATATGCTGACCACTGACCATAAAGCAGTATTGCAAACAGATCTGTTGCAGTTATTATCACAATGGATGTAGAAATGCCCATCCAGGCATGGCTTAATACACAGATAATCCTCATGGAACTGCATGACTATGGTAGATTCAACATGAAAGCTGCTGAACATGACGCGCAGTGATCAGGATTATGAGCATAACAATATTTGTCACTGACTATACAGATATGCAAGTAGAGGGTCTAGCTCAAATAGTTTTCTCATGTTTGTAAGTCAAAACAAAGAGCATATTAACACAAACAAAAACAACAAACAAACTACTCTGAATTGTTTTTCAAATTAGTACTTGTGCCTGCTTACTGCTAATAATAAATATTACTCTTTGACTGCTGTTATGTTTTGGAGGATTATCATGGATGCTATGACAGTAATTACATTCTAAAATCATATTATTTCTGATGTGGTTTGTTGATATTCTTCTGAGTGTGAATAATCTGCAACCAACAGAAGATCTGAAACAAACAGGAGGGAAAAAAGTACATATGGAGACTGACTGAAAGAAGAGATAAGAATGAGAGGATGTAGGTACAGTAGTATGTGATGTTATGGGTGAGGATGTTAGTCAAATAGTCCCACAGGCTCCGCTGCTCTCTTATACTCTATTTCTCTGGGTATGTTTGTATATGATGACCCTTGACCTTGGCTCCTGGCACATGTCTGGGATCACTCCGCTGTGTCTCAGATACATCAGCTGGGGCCAGGACCTCACACGCACTCGCACACATTCAAACACAGAGAGCGCGACTGAGCGAAGCAGAGGATAAGTCAACTACACTTCGTCTGGTTATACAGTACATGCCAACACTGATAGGCTTTACCCAGACAATGACGATGATAGAGTGTGCGTAGTGCCGCTATGTTTATCTACCCCAGTCCAGCTACAGACTCCGAGTGCCATCTACATGCGCATGTACGCACACATCTGAATACCCTCATAAAGTAGTCAGCAAGGCACACCTCTAATCATGGCCACCTCTGCCTTCTCATTTTCCAAGTTCAGTGGCCCATGGAGCTCCCACACACTAAATCACATCAACACTCTCTCCTCCATAAATGATCCACACACAAGCGTTCTCTCTTTCCTTTCTTCCTTTCCTCCTTTTATTTCTTAAAAACGTGCTCAGACACAGAGCACACTTACACATAAATACACAGACAGAGACACACAGTCAGAGGCACTGCTGGTATGATAGTAGGCATAGCGTAATAAATCCCACACAGCTTGGGGTGGACTAAACACAGATGCAACGAGCATCTAGCCATGCCTTCCAGAAACGGAAGAGGTGTAACCCTCCTATTCCAAAACCATAAAATGTTTATCCTCAGTCTGGCACTGAGCGTTACTTTTACACACTTCCTGCAGCAGCATTTCCCAAACTACAGCAACACGCAGGCCTGTCACACCGGCCCAGCTGATTGACTATTTCCCCCATATTTGACACACCAGTGAGTCTGCTCATCAGTCACCTCAGCAAGTAGGCAGTGAGAATCGGAGGGGGGGTGGGGGGTCAAGGCAACAGCCACAGCATGGCAAAGAGTTTGCTTCTGGCTCTGTGCCGCGTATAGGGACTGGCAAAGGGAGACGCGCTCTAGAATGAAATCTATGTTTTATTCATCAATGTGGAACGTACAGTTAGTAGTATAAACAACTTTACAACTCATCGGTGGGCCCATATTTCTTTCAAATGTCATCTTCAGCAGGGTTTTCTTTGAACAAATCATGTGCAGGGGGGGAAGGGAGCTGAGGGAGATCTACTACTGTCACCCTGAGACCATGCGGATATGTGTAAAGAATGTTATACAAAACTAAAACATGGCACATATCCCTATTTCTGTTCCATGTCTCTGAGTGTGGTTCATTTTTTCATTTTTGCAACAGGCTTGGGTATAAGCAGAGCTAATCTCAGCTGGAACCCGTGATGTACATTACAGACGCTGTAGGGAAATATCTATGTACATTACTGAATGTTTTTCTGGTATGAGTTTATATTATGTATTTCTCAGGAAACTGGGTCAGCCTGGAAAAACACAGGGTTGAGAGAGAAAGTGACACATACACACACACAAGCATGGTGTTCTCTGCATGGTTCGCTGGGGCCCCACTGTCCTGCTCTGCAAAATTCTTGGAGGACAATGAGACACTGATCTGGCCAGCGTTGGCATTGTGATGAACTACTTCTGGAAGCAATCATGCGAATTTACATCATCCCGTGACATTTAGCCTCACTCTCCACACACTATCAGTGTGGGGTGTCTTGTCTGTGTTGGCTTTTTTTGAGTGCGGCTATATGCATGTGTGTGTGTGCACGTGGAATTAAATATCTTTCCCTGACATTTAGCCTTGCTGTCCACATGGCGCTCTGCAGGAGAAGGCAACGTGGGAATGCCAATCTTGAATCCTGCAACATATTATTTTTTGTGTGTGTTTGTGTGTGGGTGTGTGTGTGTGTACGTATCTATGTGTATCTGTTTTAGTGCAACCGTGTCAGAATTGGAATACACGGTTATTAAGGGGGGAGACCTGCCACTCATGTGTCTCCAGAGGGTGAGAAGACCAGACACCATATAGGAGGGAAGGAGAAAGAAAAAGGCAGACTGAAGGGAGAAACAGAGAGAAGCACAACTAATGAAGGAGAGGAAGGGAGTGGTGAAAGTGTCAAGGCACCCATTGTATTGCTGGGCAGGAGCAGTAAAGACAAGCTAGTGGCCTCTGCAACTTTAAGATTGCCATTAAACTCTCGCCTTACTCGTGTTTATGGTTGGCTTTGTGTGTCAGAGGAGAAGGGGATCGTAAAGCGGGGCTTTGTCTGTCTGCCATCGATTTATTTCCTTCGTTAGGGTGATGACACTGCCTGCTTATGATGTCCTAGCACAGACTGTAATTACAGAGCACTTCTGTCTTTATTGATGTCACTTTGTTAGTTTAATTACGCTATATTGGGTTTTAGAGTCGCAGCAAGAGCAAAGCTATGATGTAGGGCAAAAATCATCAATGGAACATCCTCTTTTGAAGATGTCGGGAGCAGAGTGTTGGGAGATAATTATTTCATAGACAGACATCTAAAATAGACCCCGTGCATCTCAACACCTACAAAGGCAAAGAAAAGGTAATCTGAAATTTAATGACTATTCTGTCTGTGTTATGACCAAAGTCAGAGGGAGGAGGCTGTGAATGTGATGAGGGCCGTAATGGAAATGAAACACCTGGGTTCAACCTTGAGAGCGACTGTTTACGCGCCCAGTCCCCAGGTGCTGGGGTTGACTGAGAGTCGCACAGTATGAGAACCAATGGTGTGTGTGTGTGTGTCTGTGTGTGAGTAGTGTGTATATACAGTGTATATATGATGGGATGGGACCCAGGGGGAAGCAGTGCCATGTGAAGGTGACCCTTGAGTGGAAGAGGAGGAGGGTGAGGCCACCTGCTTGCTGGCGGTGGCGAAATGAGGGTGACAGCCATCCACCTGTCTGAGAACAGTCTCATTCCAGACCCCATCTGCCCACCCCTTTGGGATACCTCCTCCCCAGGGGACCCTGTGACCCTCGCTGTCGTCCACTTGACCAGGCCTCCTGTCCACTGTCCCTACGGCCAGCTGAAACTGCCACCGCTCACCTCCGACCGGAGGCCATTCTGGGGCACTGTACTACAGTACAATACATAGGGGGCTCTGCAGTTTTCCTCTGTTTCTCCTTTTCTTGTTTCAAAGTGATACAGGCCCCCAGGCTTTATGTGTCAGACTGCGCTATAAGTCTCCTGACTTGGCTAAGTCATCACAGGTAGCCAACAGGGAAGGCCTTTATTTGCTCCCTTTTTCCTGCTCTCTGATGTTCTCAAACTGAAAACTCATCATGGTGTTCTGTAGCACAGATAATCGCTGGCCAACAACAGAGCAATTTGGCAACTCAAACAATGGTCACATATAGTACACTGTCTATTTGTCACTTCACCCTCTCTCTCTCTCCCTCTGTGCATGCAGCTGCCGGTGTTTCTTGCCATTGTAGAGTGGAACACACACAGAATTACATTCTCTCACCAACCAATCCACCCTGTGGATAGATCTCTTTATTTGAGCCTGCCTGTCTGACTGTAGTGAGGGCCATCCCTGTCTTCCATGGATGCAGACCTGTGGCCTAGACCTAGGGCTGTGTTTGCTCTTCCTCTGTGGGCTTCAACCACATAACTGAATGGGGTCTGTGTGGAAAAGACCCACCAGACTTCTGACATGTCTTCTGATCTCCCATAGTCCTCCAGGGCTGGCAGGCCTACTGAACTCTACCTCTCTGCAGAGGAAATTTTGCTCTGCTACTGAAGACTGGTAAAATAAACACTGAAGCAGAGACAGAGTGAGGTGGAGAGGTGGATGGGAAGAGTATAAAAGAAGGAAATTTGAGGCGTGGGAAAGGTGGGAAAGATAGACAAATGATACTTAGGATGAAGATAAACATCAGGTCTTCGCTCTTGCAAAAAGTGCCTTGAAAGAAAAATACTGACTTTCCAGAAAATACTGCTCAGACACAAGGCAAATCTAATTTAGGAAAGCTTGCAAAGGTTTGTAATTAAGGCAAGCTGGGGCTTGGAGTAGCATCTAGGAGCTGTATTTCTCTCCTCTCAGGCTATCAGAGCTCTCTGTATGTTCTGCATGATTGCCTGTTGATTCACAGCATATTGGTGTTACCCTGGCTGCCTCCCTGGAAAAAGACACAATGATATCTCTCATGGCGGACGTCACGAGGAGAAGGTGATTAACTGCTCTGCTGCTCCTCTAGGTGTGTGGGGGGTCCTTTCTTGCAAAGCTTTTCTGAACTGTAAAAAGTTGAGAAAGACCTGAGAGGGCCTCCCAAGAAATACAGTGGTTCCAGAAAGTATTCAGACCCTTTAATTTTTTCCTTTATTGTGTTGTGGATTTTAGCACTTACAGCTTTAGTTCTTCTTGGTAAGTCTAAGTCTAACCTGAGTCTGACAATCTTTACACACCTGGATTTGGGCAGTTTTTCCATTCTTCCTGGCAAACTCCATCATAGCTTGGTGTTTGTCCTTACAGGCATTGTGAACTGCGGGACCTTATAGTCATAGGTGTGTGCCTTTCTAAACTATGTCCAGTCAATTCAATTTCCCATAGACGGAGTCCTATTAAGTCCCACACCAAAGGGTCTGAATACTTTCGTAAAGGAGAGATTTCTGTTTTTGACTCAAAGATTTTGGGGAAAAGGTTTTCACATTGTTTTTGTGGGTCATTGAGTGTACACTGATGAGCAAAAATTTGGATAATGGTGCAAAAAATGAAGGAGTCTGAATACTTTCTCCAGCTACTGAAGCTAAAATGAGCCAGAGAAACCCAGCTGCCAGAATAGCAAGACATCAAATAATTGGGAAACAAGAACAAATAAATGATTTACAAAACAGAACACAAGATGAGGTAGGCCAAAAGAGGATTGATGCATAAATTTGACTAAAACAAAAAGTCAGATCTTGTAGAATAAATAAAGTATGGTTTTAAAATGATGTTTGGTGGGTTTGCCAAGTGGACCTTGAGGGCTAGAGTGAAGAGGGTGGTAGTACATAAGGTGCTTGAGAGGGTGTAGCAAGCAGCACAGAGCAGGAAATCAGGCAACCACATACAGCCCACCACCCTCTTAAACTGTGCTTTGATGCCTAAAGAGTATATGCATCAGTGGTGTTGCTTCTGGCCATTAAACATGCCAAGGGGCAGACCTTATAGATAGATAGATACACACGCATTCTCACATGTACAAGTCATGTAGGCACATACATTGACAAAATTACATATGCACACAGTACAGAAGATGTTTACAAGACTACATCTGCGTTACAGAAACTCAAATCAAGTAAGGTTCAAAATCCAACACATATTTCTGGCAACTCCAGCAACTACCACTGTTATCTGGCCTCCTCTGTCTGTGAGATGCCAGTGTGAAAAATGGGATATTCTTTACCATCCTAGGTGTCACTACATGGCCAAAATGCTCCTTTATATTGCAAATGATTGTTGCTTTATACAAGAATGAGCACTCTGACCAGTCTCTGGCTTCATTAGGAAAACTGAAGCAGCAGCACATGGGGAATCTGCAACAGATGCCTGTATTGTGCTGAGTTTTTGATGCAGCTCAAACCATCTATTACCATACATCTGCAGATTTACACTTGTGATTAAAAAAGATAAACAAACTACTCATAAATCTTTGCTTATCACGAAAAGCTTAACTGTCTCCCACAACAATAGCATTAGTGCGCACTTTAGCCAAAGGCAACAGACAGTAATAGATAGTAACAGGGTTTACAACAGGAAGGCATGAGGCGCAGACAGGGAAAGGCACACGGATAGACAGAAAAGGGGGGAATGTGTAAATAAAGAGCAGTGGAAGATGGAGAAAAATGGTTAGAGGAGAAAAACTGTGTCTGAACAAGAGAAAAGGAAGGAAAGGGGTGGTGAGAGGGTGAGAGGAGGAGGACGACGATGAGGAGAGGGAAGGTTGGTCTCATTACTATTAGACCTTCTTTCTCCCTCCAGGCTCAGGTGACCCCAGCTCTCCAGCCCTCTGCCTTGCACACTACTAATCATTTGGTTTTAATCACCGGGATATTCTCCCCCTTTGCCCCTCCCCCACCTCTCCTCCCCTCTCTTCATGCCCTACTGTGCGCCCTAGCCTTTGCCAAGGTCCAGCTAATTTTATTCTAATTGGCCGTAGCCTGGGCTGGGACCGATGTGCCTCATTGTCCTCATCCGTCCGTCCATCCCGTCTCTGTTCAACTCCCCGTCCTTTCTGTTCCTCCTCTGTCTCTCTCCCTCACTGTTGCTGCCTTCACAAATTTACACGTACACAAATTCACGTCTGTGCTCGCTTCTTCATCTCCTCGCTGCCTCCTTTCTCTGCCTCATCTCTCTTTCACCTCTAATTTTTCTTTTTACCCATATGCTGCCACAGCCGCTCCCTCCCTCTGTCTGTCTTTCATGCCGCTCATTGACATCACAGTTGTGCGAGCATTTTCCAATTTCTGTTCTCCCTCTCCTGTTGACCTTACATTCCACCAGACAAAACAAATAGCCTTGATGTTGTCTGCCAACAAAAAGTTTCATGTGACTGCCTTGATCCGCACACAATGGCATGAAAGAGAAACGTAAAGCTGTTCAATTAGGTAAACCTGATGGCTGAAGTCTGATCCTCTCCCTCTTTTTATTTAGGCGTGAGAAGACACAAGCTGTGCGTCAGATGACAGTGAAAAAAATTAGTGCGCTGTATGAAGAACAAAGGGTGATAAGATGCCCGCTGGCCAAAAAGCACACAGGAGTCAGAATGAAACAGACAGTCCAAGGAACGAGCTGTCTTCCTCAGAGGCTTGTGTGAGCACAGCAGACATTGTTAAATTACAGCAAACAAAACATAACCTTGCTGAAATTTTATGTGTCCTATTTTACTTTATGTGATGCACATGTGAAAATTCCAGCCCTCAGTTTCTTCTTTAGCTGAACCACAGGATTTATGACTGTTAATGAGACAGTAAAGGGGGCACAGAATTTGGTGCATGAATGTCTGTTGATTTTGGTCATGTTCATCTAGCTCTTCTCACCAAAAGTCTTGTCATTAGTGTTAAAGTTAAATCACTTGAAGTCATGAATTCAAAATATTCTAAAAAGGAAGTCCTCTTATTAAGTATCCACACATGAATTATTTATAGCTGCCAGCTAATTGGCCTGTTGACAAAGCTTGGAACATCGAAGCCAAATCTCACTACACTGGTCATCATGGCTAACTTTACCTGTCGCTGCAAGCAAAAAAGGAGCGAGGCAGATGGAAATCCTGCATTACAATCACACACTACAAATCCTCTACTTTTCTTTTCTCCTCTGGATCAACAGCTCCAATAAATTTTCATTACACCTGTGTGAAGCGCTTCAAATAGAGCCACAGAAGCAGAAACTAATTACTTTCTAATTTATTGACTAATGGCCACAGCCCTGGGAGACAGCTGCAATTGTTCTAACAGTCCTGCTGCTCCGACTGCACTCAGGTCCACTTTAGATTCATAACCAAAATAATTTATCATTACAAGCACATTAAATTGAACCGTATAGACCATAACAGTGGTAATTTATATCATTTTGTTGTTAGGGATGCTTTTCCCTCCCCTGTCTTGAAAGCATGCAATCTCTGCGATGGGATTCGTCTCCAGCCAGTCGTTGTATGTGGCAGGTTCACTTTGTTCTTCAAAGGATTCTTTGTTTTGTGCCTTATTCACTATTTGTTGGAGCTTAAAGTAAAAAAGAGACAGAAAAGAATGTGTGACCTTTTTTGAATTTAGAAAAGCCTGAGCGGCGGTTTCTGTGCCACACGTGACAAAAATGATAGCTAAGTCAGGCTACTGTCATTGCCTGCATGATATATGTAAAGGGCGTGATCAAAACATCAACGTGAATAGCAGATAAGCTGGCTCTACGCTGACTTCCTGTCATGATTTAGGTTCTGGGATCCCTTCCTCAGCCAGATAAACTCTCTGCTGATAATATATTAATTTTCAGCAATTGCCTTTATCCCATAATGCATCTCTTTCTTGATGGGAACAGTGCCTTCCAGGATGTCAATGTCCCCATCAACAAGACACAAATGGTCACCCAGTGGTTTGAACAGCGTGATAACAACATTAGCCATGTGTCATGGCTTTCTTAATCACTACAGAGGATGCCATTTGTGCATTGATGGGATATTCTGGAGCAAAGTATGAGATGGCATTTTCCACTGGTGTCATTAAGATGGAAGGCCCATATGATCATGCAAATTCATTATGTAAGCAGTGATTAGCGTTGACCTTGCCCTCTATGAGGTGAGTGAGTCTGAAACAATGCCAGTGAATGCACTCCATGTCTACACAGCCGGAACGTAGCAAGTATACAGAATAGAACAGAATATAATATGTCTATTAAAACAATGGCAGAAATGATTTTTCTACAGACATTTCTTTTTGAGTGATCACAATGCAAACAAATTTTCAGCTTCTGCATGGTGGTTCTTCTGTATTTTTTATATCTTCAACATGAAAGTAAAAAATATCCTCAAGGTTTAGGAGTTTAGCCAGATTTCAGCAGAAAGACCATCGGAACTATGGGAGGAATTCCAACCTCCCACAACAACAACCGATCCAACCATGTTGATAGTACCAACATTGTGTTGTGTTACTAGAAGCTTAGTTGACGGTGGCGCGGCCCTGAGGGAGGGTCTAAACAGTGGCAGTCTGTCTCTGTGGGAGGCAACCACCATTCACACTTCCCTGAGCATGGACATGCCAACTGCTCAGAAATTCCACTTCTACCAGTTTCTCAACCTTTAAAAGCCACACACACAGCAAAACTGCACATATTAAAAAATTCAACTGCAGTTTGCCATCTGTAACAACAATGACATAGGTGACCTTTTGCCTGCAATTTCACCTGCAGTTTCTTTAGTTTCCTGTGCTCACGCGCTGTGTGCCTTTGTTACAACCTGATAGTTGACTGGAAAGTTTACGAAATAGGCCTTTACATGATATGGTCTGGCTGTAAATCTTCATTCACAGCTTCTATAAAAAAAAGCAACACAGAGAGGCAGCTCACACAAGCTCAAGTGTCCATAGCAACAATATTAGTGAATCACCAATGAGACTAATAAATGCATGATCTAAAGTTCGTACCTCAAAGGGACATGGAGCCAGATACTTATTTCAGTGTTTATTTGATCACCAATCACCCCCACACACACAGACACACATAAACTGCAACACACATATGGGTGCACAAATGCCACTCTTCACTCTCCCTTTCTCATACTCTCTCTCTCTCTCTGTCCTCCTCTTCAGACATTCAAGCTTTCACAGGCTGATCAATAGAATCCAGCAGGCCACAAATACAGAGAAGAGGGTGTGTGGAGGGGGTGGGGGTGGGTGGGTCCCCTGGGAGAGACAATAAGGACATTGAGAATAAAACAGAGACTGGAGACACACAAACAGAGATGTACACGAACACATACGCACAACCCGTCCTATATTCCCTAGCCAAGCAGTGACGTCAGCCTCCTGTTTAAGACACAGCCCACCTAATGGAGCATAGCCAAGGCACGATATGTGTGTTTGTGTGTGTGCGTCTGTTTGTGTGTGTAAGTATGAGTGAAATAATGTTGGACTGAGAGAGTGAGGGAGAGGCAAGGGAAGGACACACCACTACAGTGGAACACACACAAAGTCAAGCACCATAGCCATTAAATCAAAAGCAATCTCTCCGCTCCTGGCAATTCATACACAGAGAGCTCTCATACATGCATATACCTGGACAAACACATACACAAACACTAAACTGACAAATACCACTATCCAATACACTGCAATACTATTAGGTTACTTTAAAAGTGTGGAGAAAAAAATGTGGGAGGAAATGAATGACATTCCAACAGTACCATCCTCTCCAAACCTGAACAAAAATGTGTCAGCAGTGGGAGTATAAAATCTCTGAATGAGAGATTTTTTGGCATAGGAGATATGGAGAGAAATCAATTTCAGGGCCAAGTATGGTGCCAAGGACGTCCAGAAGGGCATAGCTCTGTTGATCTGTTCATATCAATTTGCTCTCCTCCTGCAGACGGAGAATGCCACAATGTGCAGCGCTGCATCTTTAAGGAATATCGCCCTGATAACGGTGCCATAAAACACATCATTTTACAGTCAAACCATCTCTGTCTCAAATGCACTTGGAGCGGAAGGCATTTTCAAGCAACATAAAGTTTAACATGGCGCTACATCTGCCGAACCGCTAGCTTCCACGCTACATGGGACTGGGCGATTTAATTAGGGGACATGGGATAGTGTTGTGTGGAACTGCAATAAGCCCCACCCTCTCGATCCGGACCTGATCCATCCTGAACCTGTGGTCATCTCTGGAAGAGCAGAGTGCATACTGAATTACAGCATCCAGTATGCGTTCTGACAGTAGTTGAAAAGTTTGTAACAAGTGTATCATTAAACACTGAGATAAGTCACACTACTGTGACACAAAGTCCTCGCATGGAGGTGATTATACAGATGAATTGCTGATTTCAGCCTTCTCTTTTCTGTTTCTGAATGGTACAAAAAGATTTATACCATTTTACCCTCCATGATTATGTGACAATGTTAAACATCATGAATATTTTAGATACAAATATACTCATGGCTCATAATGTTGTTGTTATTATAATAGAATATTGCTGCTGGTTGTAAAATATATTAATATTGAGGTATTTGTGACCATCCAACTATCTTGTCTATGTGGAATACATCATTTTATCCATCTTAAATAGACATTTTCTACATGAATACATATTGAAAATGAGCCCATTCAAATGCTAGAGCAATTTTTACAGAAGGGCACAGCCAAACAGCTTGAAAATAAAGTAGAGATTTAGATGAGCTGCTTTGATAGTCATTAGTCGACTGAGAAGACTTTCCCCCAGCCGAGATAACTTTTTGAACAATGTCTCCCTTGAAAAGTCATAAAGAAAATCTCTTTTAAAGTTTCCCCCCAATTTCTAATGGTGCCTCCCTCCAGTGAGCATTTGAACCACCTGAGTGAGAAGCGACCAGATCACTAATGCACCCTAATTCACACAGTATAGATTACAGATTGTTGAGGGCAAAAGTTTGATTTTTTCCTTGACCATCTGAAAGTGGCTTCCAACATAAATTTAATGGATCAATGGTGATGGAGGGCTGAGAGTTGGGGGGGGACCTTACCACTTTCTATTGTGAATTACCATGAACCACTGGGATCATTGTGCACCGTAGAACCTTACTAAGGGCCAAATGATTAATGCACAGCCTAAAAACAAAATGTTCCAGGTGTTTGGACCTGTGCAAACACTCTACCATACACACATCTGAAAACCACAGATTCAGAGTTATTTGTTTCCCAAAACGAAAGCACTGTGACATATCCAAAAAGCGCCAGAGGAAGATTAAATGTCAGTCTGGGCTTTGGTTAGACACTCCATAGGAGAGTGTGGGCCACAACCTAACTTCCCTAATGGCAATCCAGATAGAGAAGTGGCATGTTCGGGTGTGGGTTAGAGGGCCAGATGGAGACACAAAGGCAGAAGTTCAATTAAAAATGTTGAGGGAATCAATTTGTTTGCCTTAATTACTTTGTTAATTTGTAACAGCATTTCCTTCGAAAAATCCCGTGTCACGTTTTCCGCTGTGATAATGGTGTCACAAAGAGGGAGGGGTGGTTGGTTGGGCTGAGTGCCTTTTAAATGGCTCACCCTCTGGTTCTAAACACAGTGCTCAGTATGCCTGCTCGCCCGTCCCCGAGTCTCTTTTGCGGGGTGTGTCGGTAATGAGGCCCTCCTGTAGTGCTGCACTCCACTCCTCTGTTGGTGCAGAAAAGCGCACCCCCGCCACGTCCTGACATTCTGACAGATAGGAGCCGCGGAAAGCATATGGGCAACGTGGCGATGCCTCCGACGCCCTCCAAACTGTCGTAGGGCTCAGGCATAATGAGCGGTAGAGAGACGAGCCCAAGTCCTACACATAGGGGACATTAGTCATCACATTTTTCCTCATCTGCCACAGATTGGCTGGAAAAAAGAAAAAAAAAAAAACTCTTACCTCATATAAAAGTCAAGAGATCCCATGAATTTGTGACTTTACAGAAGAAAGCCATGTAGTTTAGCATGGCAGAGCCAGACAGGAAGTCTCTAAGAGAGTGCACATTTAGGATGACTGCCAGACATTGGCTTTATGGAAAAATAAGAGTTCCTGCAGAAACACGGAACAATCAAAATTTTGCTGGTTGGCTGGTTTAGTGGTAGGGCTGCATTTTACATGTGTCACAACATGGAGTGAAGAGGCAGACAGTCAGGGTAGAAACAGAGAAAGATGTCACTGACTGAGACAGGAGTGAGCGATGTTGTGTAGGGCCAGGAAGTGGCCGCTCTCCCTGTCAACTGTCAATGCTGTTAGTGTCCAGAAGCTGAAGTCCACAGCGACTAGACGTGATTTTAGATAATGCGCCCATCCAGTCATGCCCTCGACATGGCCTCCCTCTGGCCCAGACTCCTCTGCCAGTCTCCTTCCCACTCTCTCTGTCTGGCCCGTTATCCCTGACCGTCTAGACACCTCCCAGCACGCGATCCCTCACCCCAGCCAACCTGGGCTGTTCTCAGCTCTTCTGCTTTCTCTCCACTCAACACTCCGTCACAACACTGGCTGGCTAGAGGGTTGTGAAGGGCTACTGAAAAGGACAGAACAATGCCAGGCAGTTCTCTCTCTTACTCTCATTCAAGTCACTCGCTGGAAAGGCTTAGAAAGCGCGGCTCTAAATTGCATTTCTATCCTCCCGCAAGAGCAGCTGAAATGATCACAATCCGAGACTTAACTAAAACTTATCAGACAGTCTCGAGGGTCGACTGTAAGTGTGAACAATTGTAATGAGGCAGCCTGCATCAATCATTCTATGATGTAGACACACCTCTGAAAAACAAACATAACAATTGAAAGTACTTCAGCCACTTTTTGTATGCGGAGGGGCAAATGAATGAGAACAATGAGCAAGGAAAGAGGCAATTACAGAGCGGATGGCTTTGGGTACTGACTGATCTGCTGGTAGCAGTGAAACCACCTGAGTGTCTATATTGTGTAACGTAGCTCAGGCTGTTAAGAAACACTTGCGCATGTGAAGGAAGAGTGTAAGTCTACATTTTCTGAAACCCTATGCCCAGCCTCTGTACCCTTATTGCCCAACAGGTGGGGTATGGACACCATACATTCATAAAAGCCCCAGTGCGAAGCACTTTAACCCTAACCTGCTGCAGTAGATGGCAGGGGTTGCAATGCGTCAATGCCACTTCCCTATGCACAAAGCCAGAGCCTCACACCCATGACTGATCTCTATTAAATTACATGGATTAAATCAGAGATCCTTAATTAGGCTCCAATAAAAGCGTCATGTGGCTTTTGAAACCTCTGAGCATGCCATGATTGGATAAAAATGTGAAAACATACTAAATGAAATTGGTTTACCGCTGAGTGTGCGCCCCATGACTCTTGAGTGGAGCAGCAAAGCAGGGGGAAATAAAGTGAGGAGAAATAAGTAAGAGCGAGAGAGAAAGAGGAGAGAGACACAGATACCGAGAGAGAGAGCAAGAGGGGAGTCTCAGGGCGAGTCACACCTCTTTGCCTCAGAAAAGCTCTTAAATTCCATGTGTGACCTAAGGGAGAGAGCTCTAAAGCGTCAGGCTAAGATGCCATGATACAGAATTTGACTGTTGCGGAGCAGTGAGCTAATACAGCCTGCCACAAGCCACATTGAGGAGTGCTACGGGCATGACGCAAGGCTCCTGGAGACAGGCCAATCCTTGCATGCATTTATATATATGTGTGTGTGTGCGTGCATACAGAACAGAAATCCTCGCATACGCACTTATAAACACTCAAGCACACACATCTGGGAGTTGCCTTTCTAAAAACTGGAGCGTGATGCCTCCCTCCTCCTCTGGACCCTTGCATCTACTAGTGTCAGGATGGCCAAAAGCTTTTAAGTGCTTTAAACTCATAATAACCCTAATGCTTAGTCTCCCCCTGTGAGTTCTGTGTTTGCCAGTAAGAAAATGAAATGCAATTGAAATAGATGCAAAGATGAGGGATGTTCAGACATTTTGGGAGTTGCTGGGGATTTGGCGTCTGTAAAGGCATTAAGAAGGGAACAGAGAGTAAACATACTCCCAGGACGTGTTACGTGGTGACGGGGAAAGTTGGAGGGTGGCAATGCACAAAACTGCAAACACACACAGGAACACAGCACACATTGGACTCTTATTTTGCCCTCTTCTCTTCTTGCATATTAGCTTGTTATGTTGTTTGTGATGTTTCTATTTTTGAGAACATGGGGATTGAAAAAAAAAAAAAACACAGATCCAACAACGCCACAATGCATAGCAGGGAATAGTAAGCACACAAACAAAAAACAGCCCCCAACCACCTTCCCACTCGCCACTAATCCTCTCATGCCCTAATTGTGGGTGCAGTCACCCCAGATTCGCTTCTTCAGGGAGGGAGAGAGAGAGAAAGAGAGCTTAGGCTGTGGCTGAGAACAGACCACCCTGTCTTCCCCTCAAAACGATTCTTTCTGCCAGAAGACACCAGAACGGTAGGTGGTACTCTCTCTCCATTACATTTCACTTTTATCTCACATCCCCTTTGCCTCTCCATCTTCCTGTCATTTCTAGCTCTCTTTCCACTCCCTCTCCTCTTTCTACTGTAAACCGCCTTAGGTGATTATGGATTGTGATGGTGGTGGGTGGGGAAGGCGAATCCCTGTCTTTGTTTCCTTAAAATAGGTTTAATATACTATAACCCAACACAGTTAAGAACCTCTGTGAGATTGTTAACATGGGTTGGGGTACAAAAGAAACTGAGGTCATGATGGTCTCCACTGAAGACAAATAAAGTTAGCAGGTGGTATCTACTGGTGGGCTGCTCTCCTTAGTGGGTAGAGCTTGTAAGTTGCATCAACCGTGCCAGGTCTGCATACCAGCAGGACATGCAAGATATCAAACACACTCACTGGAGACACATTAAAACAGGCTATTAAACTCTTTGGCATTTGATTTCTTTTAATCAAAGAGGGCATCAGTCAACTGAGCAGAATCCCACACCACAGGCCACAGAAGAAGATGCTTGAGAGGAGCCAGCGACTGGTGGCTGGCTGTGTTTTGTCTGAACAGTGTTGCTACTGTTGGGAAGGCTGCACTGGAGCGGAGCCATGCCAACCTTTACAGCAGCCCTCTTTCCTGTCTGGTTTTCTGTCTCTCTCTCTCTCTCTCTCTGTGTGTGTGTGTGTGTGTGTGTCTATATGTCTGTCTCATTCTCTCTCTCTCTTTCAGGCACAAAACCAAGGCGCACATTAGGTGCTGGTGCTGCACATTTTGATGCTTGGCTGTCACTGTATCATTGTCTGGTGACATAAAGCGCAGTAAAGCACTGAGCAGTGATGAAGTGGAGAGGTTTTAAACCTGTGCTCACTGGCACATTTCTTGCCTTTCAACCAATGTCATTTGGAGAGTGTCATCATCCCACTGTGAAAGTAGCCAACCTCCCACTCCCCACCCAAAACACTGAAAAGAGAAAGAAAGAAAGACCGAGAGAGAGGGAGAGAGTCTCCCTCCTTGGCAGTTCTTGCTCCATTATTCCACTGGAGGCTTGATTAGACAGAGGGGGTAATTTACGAGCCACTTCATTGCCAATTCAACAGCCACATCACCTGTAAATAATTGAAACCCTTCATGTCCATTCCAACATAATCATATCGCTATCATGTTAATGTATCCAGCAGTGCTGTCCTTTGGGTCAGGAGCGGGACTACTTTAAATCTTGGCTGACCTGTCTCCATAACTCTCCTGAGCACCACCCTCTAGCAAACAGAAAAAAATAAAGATGAAGGACTGCACTGACAAATGATGAAAAATTGAAAATACAGCAAACAAATACAAAACTTCTCAGCAAGGCAGCACTGGGCTCCAGGTGGAGGGCACACATTTTGTACTGGCTTGTTAATTATCTTTGCTTATGAAGTGGATAAGAAATATTCATCATCTTTTCATTTATTTATCTCTCTCAGAGTTCTATCAGTCAAGCAGTGGTATATAAAAAAGGCTGCACAATTTGGATTGTAATAGCTATTACTATGAGCTGAATGAGACAAGGAGGACAAGAGAAATCAAACTCTTTGCTTTTAATTGCAGGGAATTGTACTATCCTGCGTGGGAATTGTCTTTCTTAACACCCTTAATTATACCAGTATTTAAAAAAAAACTTGATGTTGAATTGATAGCTATTTTTCTTACTTCATTTTAAAAAAGTAATGAATATTAATTATCCAATCTGAAATGGTTCTCACCTTTCCTTCTGTGCACCCCTCTCAAATGCACACGACAAAAAAGATTTGAATAATTTATCAATTGACTTATATTTGAATTGATTAATTCACTGATGCAAAATTAATACATGGCTATCCTCCACGTTCCACCCACTCCATCCTCTCCCATCTTTAATGAAGCAGTTAAAGTAGTAAGGGTCTCGCCTGTGGGCAGGGGTGTGGAGGGCTGGGGTATCTATCTAATACAAATCTACTGTAATGAAGACGTTTCGTCAGAATCAACAGGCTAACTATCTTCCACACTAAGGCAGGTAAGAAATACCCAAAGTGTTTTCATGCAGAGTGAGCTGGTGCCCTTTACGGAGAAGCTATCTCTGTAACAAAAACAAATCAAATAGGCGAGAGAGACATAAAGGGAAAAATTGAAAAAAAAAACAAAACATGCAGGTCAGGCAGATGGGTGAGGGGCAAAGGTCAAGTAAATAACGGGGGCTATGATTCCTGAATGCTCTCTGTGTTAGTGTGTGATCCACAAAGCAGACCTTGGTGAGGAAGCAAGCCAGGCTGCTTTTCTTCCTTGATCACTAAATGATGAGGAGGTACAAGAGGTCAGTCCTGCCATTTGCCATTTTTACACATTGAATGGTGCCACGTGGCAACTCATCATCCACTGTACTTCCTGTACCGTGAAGCTCAGCTGGGGCGAAGAAATGGGACAGAATGTGTGCCAGTGTGTGCGTCCGTGTGTGTGTGTGCGCACGCCCATGTCGTGCCTGTTCTTTGCTGGTGATTCACCCAGCTATCTGGCAGCCATCCAGGACCTATTTTCTCCTTCTCTTTACATAACAGCAAACGGTATCACTGAAGCCGTGTGTCCTGTCCTTTCTCTTCCTCCTCCTCCTCCTCCTCTTGTTCCTGTGCCACTTCCTGTCCTTCCTTCCCCCATCCTCCACCTTCCTGTATGTGTGGGAGCTTTTAAGACCTGTTTCGCTCCCTGGTGCTAGCGCATTACCCATGGGATCATGAAGTGACCGGTCAGGCACACACGTTCTCGGACCACACCCAAAGCACAGAGTGGTAGGGCAGAGTCTAGGGAATAGCATGGGGAGGTGCGTGGGATGGGAGTCTGTTTTTGACTGAAATACCCCCTAGAGCTTTCTAAAGGCCCCGGATCCGGGATCCGCTACACCATATGCCTACAGGACAGCACCCAACTGGGCACCGGGGCGTGACGGGCTGAAAATAGGGACTCGCAGTCACAATCCTCACCGTGCTGGCCAACATACGGTCACTCAGTACCAACAGAGCAGAGTGACGAGGTGGAAGAGGAAGGTACAAGAGGGGGTGGAGAGCAGAGGGGGGTTGAAAATAGAAAATTGAGGAGGTGAAGGGAAAGGAGCAGAGGAGAGTTTGTGAGGAGGGATGAGGGTGAGGAATGAAGCAGTGTGTCTGTGTGTTCAGAGTGTTACTGTGTGTGTGTGTGTGTGTGTGTGTAGGAGAGATGTGTAGGCAGGGTTTTGGTGTCTGGACTGCTCAGTGACTCAGGTGTGAATAATACGTTAGATCTACTTTATGTGTGTGTGTGTGTGTGTGTGTGTGTGGATGCGATTAAAAGAGAGAGCCAGGGAGAGAGAGAGAGCACAGTGAAGTGCTGGGTCGGAGTAGGGCTGGTCGTCTAGGTGGCTGAGGGTGTGCTCTGCTGTGTCTATGGCCCACTCCATGACAGCCAGCCTGCACGCTGCTCACTGGTGCAGAAGCGCTAATTGAATTAAGTCTTTATTATCAGGCTGCAGAGGCAGCACTTCTCCCCATCTCGGCCCGCTTGGCTGACACTTTCTCCTTGAACACCTGCTTGACATCAACTTCCTCCTCTATTTATTTATCCCCTCTCTCCTGTGGCCAGCCACTGGCTGCACTCCTTTTTCCCCTCCACCTCCTCCTCCATATTGGCATACCGAGAAAGGCTAGGCCTGCTTGTTTATCATGCTGCTTCATCTGTCTGTGCTGTGCAATACTCCTCAGCTTGGATAACCTTAGCATTAGAGAGTAAAGTTTCTTTTACTTCAGTGCTCTTTTTAAAAGGTACCAGTAAAAACATGCCTTACACGTCAATGAATATTACCAAACAAAAAGGGACACATAATACAAAGGATTAATTCCTCGACCTGATCCTGCCGTTTGTGGCCTTCAGCAGCAGTCCTGGTGAGCGTAGAGGGAATAAAGGCGATAAAGCTAGATGATGTTCTGTGTTCTATTGAATAGTCTCCGGTGGGCAAGCTGGCCAGGGTAATATACAGCAGCTGGGATGAGAACTAACATACATCTAGTCCCCTGTCCATTTTCACTAGCCTCAGGCTCAGGCTGCTTCCCTGGGCTCGGCTTGGGCATTACTTTAGAGGACAGACAAACAAGAGACACTATTAAGTTGGCTAGAAGTCTGAGGCCCAGGCACTTGGCCCAGCACTAGCTGTAATCTATTGACCGTTTGCATTCTCCCTCCCATGCCCCAAAACCACAGGACTTTTCTCTATCTGTCAGTTGAATCCATTGCTCACCTCCCTCCATCTCTATCTGCTGTTTACCCACTCTATTTTTCTCTTTTTTCTCTCCCTCGCCCTATGTCAGCTCAATCCCCCTCTATTCCATCTTTCTCTAGCTCCTTCGTCTGTTTGTGTAAATCCTCTCCCCCCTCACTTCTTCTCCTCCTCACCCCATCCATCACTATTCCTCCCATCTCCATCTCGTCCGTTCGCTTCTCTTATCGACATGTTTCCATTTTCTAAACTGCTCTCGCTCCATCATATTCACTCGTCCTTCGATGGCCATTTTTCATTTTCTCTCTTTCATTCACTCTTACCTCATGCTCCCTGGGTTCACCTCACTCCTGTCCTCGCTGCTTTCCCCTGGTGGGCTTTATTTCACCCAGCCTGCAAAGGCCCCAGGTGGGCATAGCTGTCCTTGTCAGGGCTTTTGACTGGGTGGAAGCAGCGTGGCACCGTGTCCTCCAGGGCCCGACAGAATGGGGCAGCCAGGGGAGAACTGTCACTATGCAACAAACTAAACTTTTACTCATGATGAGTTGGGATAAAAACAACAGGAGCGAAGAACGACAAGCAAAGGAAAAAAGATGAAGGCATTCACACTAGTTCACCCCACGAAAAGTCTCTTCACATTTACTTGACATGTTGGCTTTTTTCATAACTCTGGCTTGATTCAGTGCCATATGTCCTACAGTCTTTGTCTCAATGTGATCTTATCTAATACCTCTTTATATTTTATGCCTTTGTTTCTGTATGTGCCCCTCTTTCTTTGTTCCTTTTACACACACACACTCTCTCTTTCTCTCTCTCTCTCTCTTTCTCTCCTGCTGTTCCTGTCCTTTTCCACTCTCCTCTGAAACTCTGCCAGCCAACGAGTGCCACAAAGCATTAGGACGAAACACTATCAGACGCCCTTCTCAGGCACATCCTACACATCAGTCCCTACCCGTACTTATACACACATACACATACACAGAAAGCCCAGCACTTCCTCACACTATGTGCCAGACTAGGTGACAGAAACGGCATTTACACATAGGCCTAGGGAGGTCTTATTCACAGTGGCAGACTCACCCAGATACTACCTCTCTTATAAAAAAAAAAAAAAGACACATACACACGGTATACACAAACATTCTTTCAATTCAAAACACATCTACACAGTTTCACTGGTAATTACACACACACACATGCCATCTGAATACATTCATAAATGCCTGCATATGTTCATCCACAATGCAGGCTTTAAATGCATAGTCATGCTCTCAATCTTACAGACATACTGTGTGCATACGCAAGAGCACATTTACATGTACACATGCATAAATGAAATGCCTTCTATCTATTTCGCTCTCACTCACACACAGTCACACACCCACACACAGATCTGCACAAATTCACAGGCTCCGTACACAATAGCAAACACCATACACAATAGCAAACAAACAGTCATTAGTAGATTTCAGGCTGCCTCTCAGTTCTGCTCTACTCTGTTGTTGGTGTGCCCGCGCCTCTGGGGTGGCGCCGCTGCTGTAGGTTTTAATAAAAGCATTGTCTTTGGAAGCTGTCTAAAGGGACTTGGTTTCATTTTGGAGTGCTGCTGCTGGAGTGCTGTTTCTGTGGATGTGGATGTGGGAGGAGAGAGGGCTATTGCGCTGGGACGTGGGAGCAGCTAGGTTCAGTGTCATTGTGGAGCCCTCCAAGGACTGGTGCTTATTGTTTGATAGTTTCAATATACAATGTTTGTGTGTGAGTGTGTGTGTGTGGTCATGTAAGCACATGTGTAAATCTGCGTGTTCCAAAATTGTGTAGAAGTCGAAGCAAATGGCTGACACAGCCCACTACTTTTTTCCCCAACAGCTGTAACAAGTTGGTATGTTTGTATTTTATGCAAGACAGGAGATTACACAAATAAGCACACACGCACACACATACAGAGCGATCTGGATGACGGGCGTAGAAGCACTCTCTCTGTTGTGTTTTGAGATGGGTTGCTGTTAACCAGTCCTATAAAACAAACAGTGGAGAAAAGAAACACTAATGTGCAACTTCTCCACTCATGAAACTGTGTGCCATTTAGGGGATGCTCAGGATAATGAGCTATCTCTATACGACACACAGGTGTCCATTAGCTCTTTGGGCTGACCAATCTGTGACACCCTCTAGTCAATAGTTTCTCCATCTGTCAGCATACAAACACCTCTGAAAAAGCCCCTCAAGGAGACATTTGTGTCATTTATGATGGACAACGAATGGCTGCTCTCAACAGGAGCACAATGTAACGTCCATGATGAGGTCAAATCAAACGTTATTGCCTAGATTTGGAACTGCAACGTTTCTGAGCCATCCTTCTGTTTTTACTCTCCTCCCACAGGCACATTCAGATCCCATCAGCAGAAGCAACATGGACACATCTTTAAAAAGGCGAAAGGAAAGAATGAGTATGGCTATCTCAAAGGATGCAGGAGAGGAAAATCCTAATTGTCCCTTTAAGTGTGTTCCCTCCTGTGGAGTGAAGGTGCGGGGTAACGGCCATCTTAAATCACAGCCTGGCCGCGGCCTTCATTAAAGCCATAATGCCAGGCTCTCCCTTTAATGGAAATGGAAGCCAGCAAGGCTGTGAGTGTAAATTAAAGTGTAAAGCCCGAGTAGGGAAAGATTTCCCCAGCTCTGACAGGTACGGCCTGAATTAGCTGTAGTGCTGTTCAAGCAGTCAGTGGGAGAACACTGGTATTGATTTTAAGCACTGTTGCACTTCCTATCTGAAAGGGAATGTGTATTACTAGAGCTAGGCACATCAATCACTCAGCATTCCACCACTTTCCCCTGGCACGCTTCAGATTTTGAAATGATAAACAAACAGAAACAGACCCAAACAGAAGACAGCACTGGCTGCATTGTTCCTGTATGGACCTGGCTCATGGGCACGAGCATTAGCCTCATAAAATATGTCTGTGCAAGCATGTAATTGGTCCACTTCATCTCATCTTCCTTGTGTTGACAGGATGCCATCTCTATTCAGGGCATGTCCTGCATCGCGTGTCACCTTGGTCAAACAGCTGGCGTCAGCTCCTTGAGCTCTGGCTGTGGCCAACTCCCATGTTTACGACCTGCATGTGTCAGAGTTGTTACATGCATGCGGTGCAGCCATGCAGCGCGGTGCCTCTCCGTGTATGACCCTGCTGCTTATCTCTGCCTCCCATCATGCCCCACTGACCCTGTCTACAGGCGCTGGCAGGGGGAGAATTAGCCTACTTAGCCTATTCCCCACAGGGGTCAACCCACACGAAGACAAGTGCACCCACAATCAGAAGTGCGCACACACGCCCACACGCACCCGAAGACGTGTGTTGACAAATGATAACGCAGCACTTAACCACAGGTGTCCCAAGTTTGACCTTTCACCTGTGACCTTGAGCAGAGAGCTTTTCATATAGAGGCCAGCCATCAATCAGCTCCCATCAATCACACATATATGCCGCACCCTTTCGCTCCCCCCTACCCTTCCTTGGTCAAACATCCATCACTACTCTCTACCCTTTCACTGACATCTGGTAAAACACAAACACTTCACAACCTCTCTCCCTGCTGCTCCTGTCCAGAAACACACACATGAGGTAAACACACACTTCTTGTCCTGAAATGATGGCTCCTCTAAAACACGGAGTGTGTTGTTGTGTTGTCAGGTCAACGGCAGGTGTACACTATAGGGGCTGCTCCCTGGTGACACGTTTGCTGAGATATCAGCACCTGCACTGAGATATGACACAGGGTTGAAATCCCTGAACACACTGGCAGCTGAGACCACTGCAAAACAGACAGCCAGTGGTAACAGACTGTTGCCATGAGCATCCTGAGAACCATTTGTTCAGAAAGTGACTGGATCAAAAGTCTCTTACCCAAGTGTCATTTTTGGGCTGGAGGATGCCAGCGCTCTGACATTTGTAATGCTTTAGCGCCTGTCATAGCCTCTCTCTTCTTTTTTTAAACCCTTTTATATTTGTTCCTTAATGTCATTGACCATACTACAGCAAGATAACAGCACCTGTATGTTCTGGAGAGAGTAATAAAGGTCAGTCTAACACCAGCTATGCAGGCCAGATCTCGTGATTAAAATAAGCCTGCCACTGGTTTCATTTTTGGTAAGTTGGAGAGTAGCGGCCCGGGGAGGTGGGGGCATTCTTGATAAAAAAAAAAAAACAGGTGAGCTCAGTGCTCTTTTGGCCCGCGCTCCATAATTACACCAGAGAACGTATTCTAATTGGCAGTGTCTTTATGCAGAACTATTATCAATGTCCCTCCGAGGCAGTGGAAGAGAGGAGGGGTGGGGAGAGGGGACATGAGGAATGGGTTCTATGTCAGTGAGCCCAGGGTCCATTTACACATGCATGAGGACTGCTATTAATGCCAGCATAGCAAGTCCGGCTCGAGAGAAAAAGAGAGAGAAAGGTTTAACATATTGAGCTGGTTCCAAATGGATGAACATGTAAACTTTAGTAAAGGAGTGCACTGTGTGAACAGGCTGCATTTGCTATAGCAGAGAAAAGATTGCATGGTCTGACACTGCAACAGGAAAACTTGAGACAATACAACAGAGGCCAAGAATGTCAATCCCAGAGCAATAAGAAGGGGTGAGAGAGAGCTAAAGCTACTCAAACAAAGACCTGTCCACCACTGTCAAATGTAGAGGAATGCTATTACAAAGCCACATGCATTATTAATTGTTATTCTACATAGATTGTATAATTACAACACAGTCAATGCAGCCACAAAACACATCCGTTTGCAGACATTAAATTTTATGTGTTAAAGTTTGCTGAGAAGCCAAGGAGAACATGTACTTTATTTGCAAAATGGCCCTATATGTATCTGCATACATTAACAAAAGAAATTAACTGCAATGCTGGCACCCCTATTCTATTTCAAATATCACAGTAGCTCTTGGCATTTTGTTCTATGTGGGTGTAACGCCTGACCCAGACAAACACTCCCAGCTTCAACAGTGTTATTAGCCCAGTGGTGAATGTGCAGACAGATAGGAACATATTACCATACCATTCAAAGCAGATGCTGCACCAGTGCATGTTATGTTAATCAACTTGCTAAAAGGCAATTATTAGTCAATATTAATATTCTATCATTTATCTGTGAACGGTAAACTTTTCGGAACAGCCATCAGCAGCCTGTAATATTAAACATCCTACACTGAACTTGAAGGAGGTTGCTGGCTGTGCATAAGGGAAATGGTCTTGAATTAAAAATTATGTAAAACTAAAAATGGAAATTTTGGCTCCCTGAATGTAATACTTTTAGGGCTATGAATTTTAACTTATGTTTCAAAAAGAGGGCAGGAGTGTAATTGTCTTACCTTGTTTTAGGGGATGTCGTTAGCCATTCTTCATGCTTTTCAAATGTTATCAAGTAAGCTGCGATCTCCTGTGAAAAAGAGAAGAGAGGAGAGGGGAAGGGAGTGAGGCTTAGATATGTCATCTTTAATCACTGTTCTCTTGTGTTTGTAATACATCGGTGAGACTGCTTCATTGATATTCAGACAGTCTAACCAGCAGCACAAACACAGGAAAGACGGAAACAGGGGCAGTGCCGAGGAGCTCAGGCAGGTAAATGAAGACTGTTAAAAGTAAAGTGAAAGACAGAGGCGGAATGCAGCTGAGGTCAGATCATCTTCGGAGACCATCTTTGTTACGAAAGCTTTGATCAAGTTCTCCTCTGAGGACATCAAGGTGCTCTCAGAGAGATTGACGTCTCTGTGTTTGAGAGTGAGCACCTTTTAACATTTTTGGTCCGATACTCCCCCAAATCCCTTTGATCTGCCCTTGACACTCCTCTATGGATCAATCCACTCTTTAACCTTTGAATAATAATTACACGCCAGTCTCACAATATTGACATGCGTGTGTACTGCTACTTCAGAAAAAGCTGTAGATCCTTTTGAGTCAGTTGTGTACAAAGAGATGCTACAGACACTGAAGTAAAAAAAAAAAAAAGAAGCCAAAACTGCCACTGGCATAAATAGAGATACTTCAAACACTTTCATGTCTCCCATGCTCACCCTGCCTACTGCATCAGTCTGAGTGTAAGGGGGGAACACGCTAGACCATACCCGGCCATTTTCTCACCAAACTAATGGGCAGAAATAAAAGCACTTTGAATGCTGGTGGACAACCTAATGATTACCAGCGACAGCCAGCAATTCACTCTTCATTTGTCAGCTTCTCAGACGGTTAGAGAGAGGTAGACACAAGGACAGACCTACTGCCATCTTCCACGAAAATATTGTCTTTTCACTTACTAGGGATGTGCATCTCTCTTCACGTTAGAGTGTCAACAAACCTTTAAGTATGAATATGTTGCTCCGATATTGTCTTGTTTGGTTTTTGAGGCTAGAGTTTTTCTTTTTTTAAGTGTCCTTCGGGGCTTTATGTTGTTGCTTTGCAAGTCCACATGGGGCAATAATGTCTCCAAAAACACCAGCTTTCTTTACAGCAGAAACTGGAAAAATATAAGACGTGAGGCAGCACAAAGAGATCACAAAAACCAAGCCAGATTTTTTCTTGTCTCCTTGAGATTCCCTGCTTCCTCCTCTGTTTGCGCTCGCACACACGCTGTAAAGTATGCACCACTGCAAGAAGGCCTCCATTGGCTCATCAAGGCTGTGTCACAAGTGTGACCTGGCACAGAGACACAGCGCACTGGCGATAGCCCATAGGGATGCTGCAGGGGGTTGTGGTGTGAGGGGTTCCCAGGCTGGCAGGGGTCCCACCAGAGAGGGGGTGGTAGCATGACTGGCACTCTTGCCTCCAGGTGCAGGCTGGGAGATAATGCTGCGTTGATTAACTTCCTGTTCTCCTGCCATAACGACCGGAGGCAGTGAAGCCATGACAACATGGAGTCTTGAATTAAGAAAAAGATAGGAAGGGGATGAGGCTGTCAAAAGGGGCTCAGGGCTGCTCCTCTCCTTTATCACTTCTGCTATACGACAGAAAAAAAAACCAATAAAGGGGTGAAAGTACAATAGTAGGCACGGGCCACAACCTTTTTGATGGAAGGAGCAAACAAATCTTACAAAGGAGAAAGTGTGACATTAGCTGTGCCAACAACAATTCCAATGTTCACAGGCAAAGAAAAATAATGCCACTACAAGGGTTATATAAAGTTACTTGTCTGCATAAATTTAAAGTAAATTAGACTAACAAAGCAGTGATTAGATTAATCCCTGCTATTCTGTGTTCATTTTGGGAGGGATAAACGGCAGCGGGAAGCTCCTTCAGTGACCTCTGTGCCTGTTAGCACACAGCCCCTTCCATCACTCTTGTCTTTAAAATCGAGCCACATCCCCAACCTCAGTGGCAGAGGATGAAATAGGGGGCCGCATGGTCTCGTATTTAAAAAAAAAAAAGAAAAAAAAGAAGCAAGCCTCTACCTCTGGCTCTTTGCGCACCCCTCCCACTCTGAACAGATGCCAGGGATTATTCCAACCCCCCGACCAACCATAAAGGTGCAATAATCTTATGGTGAGGAAACAAACAAAAACAGACGTGCAGCCATTAAACAGCTGCAAAGAGACAAAGTTTGCATGGGCGGCATAATGAGAGGCTAGCGTGCGTTCAGGTTGAGCAAACACGCTTGCGGGTTAGTGCAAGAGAGGTGGAGGGGGGAAGCAGGCAAGCGGTATGCTGAACACTGATGGTGTATCAAAGTCAAACCAGCAGCTGTCAATGGGCTTTGGACTCTATCTACTGACCTCACTGCCTCTGGCCTGCTCTCCGTCACTGGGGAAATATTCAGAGGAGGCTCTCTGTACACACAGCCCCTGCCTCACTCTGCCTTTTGGGTTAGAAACCCGCTCGTGCGAGGCTGTTTGTATTTCCCTCCTTTATGCCTTGGCCACCCCACTGATGTGATCCTTACTGTGGTTTTATCTTCAGGTGCTGTTAAGATTTACTGTATCAGTACAGGCTGTATTGTGCATATCTTATATCGAGGCAAACTCCCTTCCAAGCCTGATCTAAATAAATAACAATCAGCACAAGCTAGCAATGAACCAGAGAGTGACTATGAGCACTACCTCCTCTAATTGACACAGTGGTTGCAAAAAAGGGGGCCTTTCATTTTCCAGGGGAAAGAACAACCCGGAGCTGTTTGTTGTAACCCAGCCATCTCATTTGTTTCTTTTGTCTCTGTAAAAGCTGCGACACACTGTTAGCAGAGGGGGCCGCCCCAGAACATGACAGAGCAGTCTAGCAGTTCCAGGGCTGATGGAGATGGAGAGCCGAGAGTGTTTGCGTGTGTTCCTGTCTACCGTGTTACAATCAGAGGGCCTGATTACTGGTTACCTGTCTGGTCCTGGCACGTTATTAACATGCTCTTCAGGAAGTGTCTCCCCTCTAGTTCTCTCTCCTCATAGGCTCCACGCATACCCTCTCCTATCCTCTCACTCACTCTCTTTTTTTTTTTCTTCCTTTCCCATAACCGCTGAGGTGAAAAGGAAAGCCACCATAAGGAAATTTTCATTTTGAGATGACTGGCTTTTACTGTCTCGCCTTTCAAATGATATTTTCACTCTGGAGGTACAACATTTTCTCCAGAGAGAATCAGCTTTTGAAATGTCTACCTATTTGAAATTGGAGATGACACTAACATATTCATCCCATTTCACTTCTTTGCACCAAGGAAGGGAGAGGTGGTAGGAGCAGGAGCAGTAAACTCTCAGAAAATAAACACTATTTGACTCGTGCCACGTTTTGATTGTCACAAAATTAGTTGTAATGACAGTTTCAGGAGAAAACTGTTTGCAGACTGGATCAGATGGATTTCATTAGATCCTCAACCTTTCTTACTGCATGAAAGTCAGTCAAACATGACACCAGTGTTTGATGGAGACATTCCGTGGTAGAGTCACTGTCCTGGGACGACCCGAGGCGAGATTGTTTTGCTGTTCCCTCTGCTTCTCTCTCTCGCTACCAGCTCTGATTTATGGGAGAAGAGAGAGGTGTTGAGAGTACCAACGCTGCAACATTTGGATGACAGACCTGATCACTTGAAACAACTGTTGCTGTTCCATTAGAAGGAGAGATAGGAGTTTTCTGGCATTATCTCAGGATGCATCAGACACCTGTCTCTAAACACCATCCATAATGTCTCTCTTCTCCTTCATCCTGCATCCACGGTACATTTGAAGTGACAGAAGATGAGAGGTGGAAACGACACAGAACTCTGAAGCACATTTCCGTCTGTGCCACCCCCCGTATTAAAATACCAAAAGTTACATCATTGTCTGAGAATTCAATTTAGCTTTTAAAACCCACAATTTACTAGACACATTATGCAAAAACAGAGTAATGACTCATTCTTTGTGAGCTTAGCCATTTAAAACCAGTCTTCATCACCCCCAAAAAAACAAATTCAACAATTACAGCATATGTTTGTCCATTACAGTATTATTCCAGTTATACTGGTGCTCTAGTGACACTAATGAAAAGGCACTTAATGAATAGCTGTATTAGAAAAACTAACTTTAGCAACAGTATTGATTGCAGTAAAAGCTTGAGCTAATGAAATGAATATGAGAGAGCAGGAAGATGTGAAAGAATAGATGGAGCAAAGTTTAGTTAGAGAGCAGAGAACAGCGCCTCTAGCTTGCCTCGTGGTGAAGTCTGGGGAATGCATCCTCAAAGCTTTGACCTTGCCCTGCACTTGAAAGCAGGAAGTGGATGAGAGGGGAGCCAAGGAAGGGATATGGTGAGAGGAGCCCTCCCTGATGACCTGGGTTTTGCTGTGGAGCGCCAGGTCATCTGATATTTCCTCCAGGGCAGCCCAGGAAACCAACCTGCCCAGGGCCAGGCACAAATGGACTGGCGCATGTTTGGCGGGGGGTGGAGGTGGAGGGTCATGGGGTTTGCTGAAGCTCCAGGTTATCACAAGATTACACCAGAAAAAATTCAAATGCAATTAGACACAGAAGAGATAGAGATGGGCACTGGAGGAAGGGATGGAGAAGGTGGGCAAGAGAGTTACTGAAAAGGGAGAGGATAATCAAAAAGGAGAAAGGAGGAACAAAGTTTAGTTTTTTTTCCCCCATGACAATGATAAATGCATTTAAAACAGGAGGAGCGTGAAGGTATGGTGATTAAAAAAGTGTGCTTCTGTTCGATTCTGCAAGCAAAAGCGCCTTCGCTGAATCATTTTGGGTTTTTTGTTTATACTTCATGAATTCTTAATGCACTAGCAATAATGTATCACACACTGTATCTATGTAATCTCATATGACCATATTACTCTTTTAAGCTGGGGAAAGTAGTGAGGTAGAGTGAATCTATTTTAGCAAGCTGCAACCTCCAGCTAGCTTTTAAGATTGTTTGAGCACGGCTCATAATAGGATGCAGTGGATATGCTATCAAGATGAATGGTCAGAGGAGAGAGAGGAAGTGAGAGGGGTAAGACATAAACAGAGACACGGGAGGAGGGTGAGAGAGTTGAGAAAGTAAAAGTAAGCAACAATAGAGTATGGAGCTGTTGACAGCTGCACTTGGCATCTGTTGAAGAGGAGTGAGGCTGCTCTATGAGTCCCTGTTGTGGGTTAAAAAGATGCCCTCTCCAGCATACTGCTCATTAGGACCTGCATGGGGCTTCCCAGGGATGCCCATGCTAAAAAAGAGGGGTGGAAGCCACACTGTGTTCACTCTGTTGCTCTGTTGTGAAGGAGCAACAGAGTTGTTCTGCTACAGCTTACTCACAACCACAACCCCCCCTGTGTTTTGGCAACTGATGTACAGTGAAAAGTGCATCATCATGGCTGGACAAAATTCTGCAAGGGAACAGTGAGCTAGCTCACAAAAATGCACACTCACACATGACACTCAGGATAGTTGCTCAACGCACATGTACACCTTCACTACAAAAGCCTTACTGTATGTTTAAAACACACCTTGGGCAATTTTGCTGTTTCTCCATCTAGCTCACTATGTACCTCCTTAGCTCCTCCGGCCCAGCTCTCTCTTGCCATACAGGAGGTGGGAAGAGCGAGACAAGCCGTCCACTGCCCTACATTATACATAGTTCTGGGATCAATTTGGCATTGATCCTGGATAGCTTAGATGTTTTCCAGTAGTTGGTCAATGCTTCCCTTCACATTTCTGCTTGGCATGCTGGTCATAAGACTGTTCTGAAAAAGGAGGCATTCTCCTGGGGAGCCTCCTCTCGCTCCTCAACGCTGCACGCCTCCCTGCTCCCACAATCAATGTTACCACAGCAGCTGCTCAGCCAGCACTCTCCTTTTTGTTTACTATATCACTTCTATACACTACATACTTTCATACAAGCAGAAGACTTAGCAGTAAGTGAAAACAGTGGCGGAGGAGGGGTCTTGCTCCAGTGGGGTGAAATTTTTGCAGTGGTCCATACCTGCTACTTCATTAGCCTGATTTTATTGTTGCAACAATATGAAACAATTCAATTCAACACCCATTGGAAATTTTACACAGTGCGCTCCACCACGATCACAGAAACACCAAGTTAGGGAACATCTTTCTAGAAGAATGGCATTTCAACCATCCATTACAGTTAAAGAGACTTGTGGATTCTATGCCAAGGCCCACTGAAGCAGTTCCAGTGGTTTGTGGTGGCTCAACACAGTGTGTAAGACACTTCCTGTTGGCTTTTCGTTTCATTTGTCACCCATCTCTCTAT
This sequence comes from Lates calcarifer, assembly GCF_001640805.2. Lineage (NCBI taxonomy): Eukaryota > Metazoa > Chordata > Actinopteri > Centropomidae > Lates > Lates calcarifer. The sequence continues at coordinate 20,913,996 of NC_066838.1, read as the reverse complement.
CTTGAAGACAGAACAAGTGTTCAGCAGCCAGTCAAGCAGCGTGCTTGTCAAGTATTCTACCACAAACTTTTGTCAGCTTAAAGAAATAGTCAATTGCAAAAACAATAAATACAAAACCAGGCACAACACTCCAAGCTTCAATTTGATAAAGACTGCCGCATTACAGCAGAAGAAATAAAAAGTAATTAGGAAAGGATTAGCTATAGTAACTTAATCTGGTATAATCATTTAACTGAGTTAACCACTAGCTAAAAATGAAGTCACGTTTTGTGAGGGACAGCGGGTGACTCTGACAAGAGACAGAGAATATGTTTTAATTAATATTCCTAAATTGCAACAGAATTTCACAAAAGACAGTATTTACAAAATAAACATAATTAAGATGTAACTAATATCATAATCATGTAGTAGACATTAGATTCCCTCTTCCTTTCCAATTTTGATTCCCACTGCTTTGCTGGGACAGTTGGTGGCCCACTAGTGGGTCTAATGAGGACTCCAAAGCAACAGACTGAAGTGAAAAATTAATTATGGTTATAAACTGTATATTATTTGTGATATTATGTTTTTATCCAAAGAAAAGGCATTCATATGTCTTTACTATCTCACACCAAATATTGGTACATATAAAATTGTATAGAAATTTGTATTATTATTTGTTTTTCTATTGTACTCTGTGTCGTCTGATACAGTGTGTGTGAGCAGGTTTCCCTCCCCACCTCCTCTGCCTGAGAAAAAGAAGCTACAGCCATATGCTGATGACTGGAGAGACAGAAAGAGAGACAGAGAAAGAGAGAGACCAGGACCAAGAGGGAGCTGGCATGAGGCAGGATTGTTTTGGCTTTGGTGCCATGGCTGCTGTCTCGGACGTTCGTTGAGAGGATGTAATTATTTGGCCTTGAAGGACTACAATGGTCAGCTACCACCTCCCACACTGCAACAACTCAGGAGGTCCACATGCTTGTAAAGGCATTTTTGTGAACACACCTGCCCGCACACATCCTGTATTTTCGATGCATTTGTACAGAGTCTCTGTTACGGCAGGACAGTAGACAGCAGAGGAAGCAGCAGCAAAGACAGTTAAACATGAGAGAAGGAAAAAAGCAGAGAGATTAGTGTATAACAGTTAAGATAAACCTGGAGGACTCATGAGAAGAGTTTATATGGGAATGGATCTACAGCATGTGCTGTGTTGGGGACACTGAATGAGAATTGGACATAAAGTTGACTGAGATGAAATACATCCATCTTTGTCAGCCATAATTAGGCAGCATTGTGACCCTGTGGTTGTTGCTATGGATGTGTGTGTGCCTGCAGACGTAAAGCCCATATGGGACCTCCTACTGCTGTACCCTTGAGAGATGTGTCTTGTGTAATGATTCTATTACACCTCTCTTTTCTTCTATCTCCTTTTCCCTCCCACCCCTCCTTTCCCTCGGGCTCTAACTTCTGGCAAGACTTTAAGATGTGTTGGAGGCTTGGCAGAAATATATAGCGCTACATTAACAAACGGCAAAAAATGTGTACGTGTGTGCACGCGAACAAATCTTGGTGTGCTACAGGGCACGGCGGGAAGTGGCCAGGTTCACTTCCTGGCGCCCCGTGGCTGTCTGACCTCTGGCGTCGGCGCTGCCACGTCCTCTTCATCATCTATGCAGCAGGATGTCTGTTCCCCCCTGCTGACAGCCCAACCAAGGAGAACGGAGAGTGGCAGAGCCTCCATGAAGCTGACCTTACCCCAGCCCCACTGCAGAGACTCCAGGCTATTACCCCACTCTGCCGCTGAACTTTTCTCCCCCTCAAACCCAACTTCTGTCCACCGAAAGAGGAAGAAAAAAACCTGCAGGAGCAGTCAAACTCACTAGAGGAGGTGGTTCTCTCTGAGTCTCCTCTCTCTAATTCTTTACCGTATGTCTTCTATTTGACAGATGCTCTTGTTTTGCTAGACAGCAGATATTGAAAGTATCGTGTCAGATTGTACAGCCAACAGCCGCCAGGTCTGTTTGAGTCCTAATGTAATTTCACAATTTGATATAGAGTGCAGACATAAATGTTACATTTGTTGCTTTCTTATGCTTTGTGTGAGAAAGATATTGCAGTGAAAATCCACTGAGAGGGCATTAAATGTCATCTAAATATAATTGAGGTATGATTTCTCTCTGCGGAGACATTGTAAGAATCTACGCACTATATACTCAAATATCACCCAAATTTCCCCAAAAGTCAAGGAGCGATGGTATCATGCATAAATGAAGTGACAGTGGAATCTAGAAGGTCACCATTCACTTCATATCAATCAACTGATGTCAGCTCTCATTTTAAGGCTCCTGCAGGACCTATCCAAAGAAGGGAGGGGTAGAGGAGGAGAGACTCCCCTGTCTTCCTTGAAAGAGTGAGAGAGAAATGAGCGAGAGTTCTGTCTCATGTGAGCCTGAAAGCCTATTTATTTCAGGCTCCAGAATCAATTAATGCCCGCATTATCCTCAGAATTCCACTATTCAGCGCAGCCAAATGACTGGGGCACCCTTGCATGAAACCAATTTCTAACTTTCAATCCAAGACACACCCTGAGAACCACCCTACAGGTCTTCCTTCAAAATTGTACCTATCTTTGGCCATGGAGTCCTGCACATGTGCCTATGAGCACGCAGAGAAAATATGCTTTGTGCGTTTGCATAAGTAGCATGCTGCGCTGAGAATGTGTGGGGTTATGTAAAGTTTATAGTGTTTGGTTCAGCCTGTTCCCAATCTGCGACTATAGCGAAAGAGCTCCTAAATACAAAAATGCAGAATGTTCTGACAGGGGAACAAATTGTGACACACAAACTAAAGCTTCCTCACCATATTAAAGGCAGGAAGAGAAGTGGTGGAGGAGAAGAAGGAGGAGGGGGTGGAAGGGATGGAGAGACGCAAAGATGCAAAGAAACAGCCTGAAGAGGAGGCAGATTATGTGTTAAAGGGCAAAATGTTATGTCTTTAATCGGCTACAGTATGTGTCGTGAAGAGAAACAGGATGAAATATTGAGCCCACACTGTCCTGTCCGTCCACAGAGAGCGACACACTCTAGAGAAGGAGAGAAAAGACACGAAGACAAGACTGAAATTTCACCAAAGGGATGGCCAGATCTCTTGCTCAGGCCAATTAGCCGGCAGAAACTCTCCCACCCACCCCCACTACTCGTCAGCATGAAAGGATCACCCTTTGTCTGTCAGAATCATGCCTTTATCCTCTACTTCCTGTACACAGTCTGTAAGGCACACACACACACGCGCACACACATGCACATCCTTTTAATTCTTACATGAACAAGTTACATTCCTGCAACTCCCTTTCTGTTCCTGTCATCTCACTGTACGCCTGTCAGCACACACATGTCCAGGCATTACACACACACACACACACACACACAAACACTGGCTGTACATGCAAGCACACATACAGTATCAGTCAGATCCTCATATGAACTGCTCTCATTTTATCTCCTCTCAGCTCCTGCCATCTCGCTGACTGATGTGATTGTTAGTTCTAGAGGAGGGCTCTCTTTAATTGAAGTGGGTATGAGTGTGTGTGTGTGTGTGTGTGTGTGTGTGTGTGTATGTATAGCTATCTGTCCAGAGCATCGCCTGGCCATGGCTGGTATTGTTTGGCCTATCAGACAAGCTGTCAAGTGTTCTCCTTCTCTCTCTCTCCCTCCCTCTCTCTCTCTCTCTGTCTCTCTCTCTCTTGGCTCTCTGCCGCTTTGTGTTCATGTTACAATAACGGGAATGTGGGACTGTGAAGGTCACAGATGCCTGAAGTCAAACCAGCTTGCCGGCATGCGTGTTTTGTCTCCCAACAGCAGACCCCAGCACCAGACATCTATGTAACAGTAACCATCACATGAGCTACAGTCAATGACCACATAACACCAGTTATCACCATGTTCAAGGTCATTTTGACCAAACAGAGGCTACCAAATACTGAAGCGCATCTGTGCAGCTGTATAGGTTTCACTTGCACTTTTTTTTCACTGAGCTAACTTTTCCTCAACTTTTCTGCCTCTATCTGCATACTCCCATCTGCCTTGTGTGCATTATCAGTCTCACATCTCTCCCCTCTAAAAGTTTGGCCCGTTGAGAGGGGAGGCGCAGGCTGCTCTTTGTGAAGGCTGCTCTCTGCAGACGGTAGGGAATCGATCAGCCAGACGCTCCAATGGCCTGCTCCTTTGTGAGCCCAGTCTGGCTCTGTGCAGCTTTCCTCTGTTTATCTCCCTCACGTCGCTCGCTGGCTACATGCTCTTAATTAAACATGCCGCACGGCTATTAATTGTCAACCAGATTCAATTTGTTCCCCGGGCACGCTGTGAATGGGCCTCTCCTCCCAGAACAAAGGTGTCCGAACAGCCATGTCAGAGTTGAACAAAAGGCCCAAGGCATCACTTCTATCTCCCCCCAGCCTGAGCTGCTACAGCTCACAGGCAGCCATTGAATGAGGTGTTATCCCGGCAGGTTTCCAGGCAGGTGTTCAAGAGATGTTCAGAGAAAACCGTCTTGTACATTGCCACACAATCTTTTTTTCACCCAGTGACATTTGGGCAGAAACAAAGCACTCCATCAGAATTTAGCTGCTACACCTTTGCGAGCTGTCATAATGCTTTTACCTGCACAAATACCCATTCGGTAAAATACTCTAAATCGACCTCATTTTTTAATCTTGTTAGGTTGTTTTTTCTTTTACATGGGAACTCTTTTGACAAATTGTGGAAACAAATAAATAAATAACCCCATGACTGCTGAGATGAATCTGGGAGTAAGCAGCTGCCAAGGCATAATATAATTCATGGCCATGCATCAGTGTTACTGGAGACTGCTCCAGCACCCAGCCAGAACCCACAGAGCCAGGTGCCAACACATCCATCCCCTTGCAATTCCCTCATCCGTCCCACCTCTCAGTCACTCCAGCCATCACCCCAATCAGTGCTCCCTTACCAAAAACCTAAAGCTCTGGGCCCCAGCTGGTGCCAAGGAGGCCTGGCTGATGCTATTGTGTCACTGCCTAAACCCCCTCTACAATACAACGATAAACCTGCCCCCTCTGTGCCTCCTAAGTCACACACAGAACAGATGCCAAACCAAGAGCTGTCCATATACACTCACACAGAGGTCTCTTAACCACAGGGCCTCCAAAGAACTGACTCAGTCAAACAATGCAGCATGTAATGTGAATCCAGGTTTAAAGCCTAGAAGTTACCTACATATATACTAAGGCAAAAAAGAGACAAACAAAAAAATGTACAAGTTTATAATGTCTACAAATAAAGCAGTATTGTAGTAGTATTGTGTGGGGAGTCTTGTTCAAACACTGTGTTGTGGAATTTTTAATGAGAGTGAGGCAAGGTGCTGTAGCATATATAGAGAGGAGATCTTTTCCCCAGTGAGCTTCTGTGCCTGCCTTTTCAGCAATCCCAATATTTTGCTGCTGGTGAACTCACTGAGCAGTTGAGGAATTACTTATTTAAAAGATAAGGTTTCCTCTGTTGTCAGCAAAAACCGCCTCTTGTCCATAACGGGAGAAAACCAATGCAGTGTGAAATCAAAGGTCACCCAGAGACAAATAGCACTAACAGGCGAGAGCAAGGGTGACAAACGCACCCTCTCTGCGCTCACCAAATTAATTAAGAGTGGAGATTCAACATGGCATCTCCAACACAAAGGAAAACAAGCAGCCTTGTTGTTGTTGTTTCAGCAAGACTTTTAAGAGAACAAACACACTCCCCATTTTCTCTATTGTAATCAAAGCATGTTTACCCATATCTCTCAAATGACTCTTTCATTGAATGTTTTATATGGCAGCTTTGAGAAGCCATTGATCTCAATCTAGGCCCTGAGATGCCTCTGTTGAGCTTGCTTCAGCCTCTCAACTCAGCCTGCCTTCAGCCCAGGATCCTTGGGGCACTGCTTTAAATGCCTTACCCCAGGCAGCCTGCTAATCCACAGCATTTGCAGGTGTCTCTGTCTGGCCGTGACCACAAGATAAGCTCAAGCCTGGAGGAGACAGCAGCAAGCAATAGACACAAAGTGCACGTCTGAGTGTGTCTTTGCATCCAGTCCACAGTCAGTCACCCAGTTGAGGAGATGGGCTGAAAACAGCAGGTCTGAGACCAAGCCTGGATAATGACACCTCATCTGGGAGCAGCTAGCGAGAAACATCTGCATCCCCTTATCTCTGCAATGGCTGCGCTGTCGAAACGACACGCCGATCATTTACTGGATTACCCTACAGTAAGCTGCTGCCTGATGTTCTTTCACAGATCAGTGTAGTGGAAATGTTTATACGGAGCGAGCTGGGACGAGAAAGTTGTCTCAATGTCTTAGATAAGCATGAGAGGCCAGCACACTGGGCTAAGGCACAGATCGCAGCGCACTCACCTAGCATTGATCCCAGTCACAATGTTCAGTCAACCAATTGTGGACCAGAAATTTTAATAAGCTGGAGTTTAATTAGTCCAAAGAGTATTGATGAGTAGTTTTAATGTTGAATGGGATCATTGTGCTCAGTCCATTCAACCAGTATTCAAGCAGTAGTAAAACACTTCGGAAAATTCTATGAATGCAGTCAAGGGCTTGAGCCAGGAGGATGAATTAAATTAAAATTAATTTGATGAGTTTAAATCATAATATTCATCCCGATTAATTCCACTAGAAAATAGTTGATTTCAGACGGAAAGCTTGTGAGAAATAAATGTTTGGCTAGTCAGATTTACTATGAAAGTTACTAATCGAGACATAAAAATATATTGCATTAAAAAAGGTTTAATTTATATTGCATTAACAGTGAGAGGTCTGTGCCCTTGATGTTGGTGAAATATGGGATGGGGCGTTCATAGCACTAAGTCAGAATGTACCAGTCACATGTAAGGTCATGTACAGCTGTAGCTTTTGGCCTTTTAATGGTCATTTATTGTTCATCTAGTGCGTGTGTGTGTGTGTGTGTGTGTGTGTGTGTGTGTGCGCGCGCGCTCTTTCGGGTTTCTATGTGTGTGTTTTATGTGTTCTCTCCACCCAGTGGGGGGCAGCACCACACTGGCCTCACTGCCTCCACCCACTCATCCATCCCACGTCTTGTCTAATTAAACATCGTTAACATTCATCCCAAGGTCTTATGCAGATGAGCACAGAGGGAATGTGGTGCACTGCGCATTAAGAAAACAACTTGGGGGGTGGCAGAGAGGTGAGCACAGGGATGAGATGGGGTTGTATCCGAATTGAGACGTGCCTGGATATCTCCGATTTGACCTCATTCATCAATTAATTACCACCATTAGCAGGAGGTGATGTGGAACCAAAGCTGAAATCACTGCACCGTGGCGTACCACCAGTTTGTTGACTGTGTGCGTGCGGGCATATGTCTATGACAGACAGGCACCCATTAAGCACTGAGCCAGGTACATTTGAGTGTGTCTGTGTGTATGTGTACCTACAGTATGACCAGAAAGGCAGACAGATAGACAAACTGACAGGCATCCAGCCAAGCACTGCCACCGGTGTCTCCTCAACAGAGCTGTGATCACAGCTCAGGCCTGTCATGTGGCTGTCACTCTATCACTCACAGTCACACACACACCACGTCATCGCACCAAACCACACTGCAGCCGTGCTAACGCCTAAGACTGTATGGTCCTGTCTTTAAAGACACTCTTTGTTCCTTTGTAGCTTGTGGGATACTTGAGGTGTAATTTGAAAAGCAGACTGTTAACCTTTTTGCACATACCCAAAGCCAAGGTAACCAGTCAGGTAACAATGTGATGTGCACAGAAAACAAGAAAACAAGAAAACAACAGGGAAAGTATTTTCAACAGAGTCTGTGTGAGACATCATCAGACTGCCAAGAAGCAATAGAGGCTATGAGTGTGTCAGCCACCCTGTGTAAGGACCCCTTGTCAGTTCATTTTCTCTGATAGCTATTTTTCAAAAATTGTGAAGGTACCGGCAACCATTTCAGCTATTCAAATGCTACATAAAAGCCATAAAGCTGGCATTAGCTCTGCATGTATTGTTCAAAGATCTCAACAGGGGTATACTATGTGTGAGCAGGTGCATTTGTCAGAGACAGAGAAAGGGTTTGTGCAGTAGCCTGGGCATGAATGGCATCTCACAGTATTTAATCCAGGAGACTAAAAATGGGTTTAAGAGGCTGTGGTAGCTGTTATGGTCTGAGGGAGTGACTGCCATGGCAGTGGGGCGGGTGTGGCATCAAGGCCGTGAGTAATGCATGTCGCACGTGATCTCATATTTTTGAGGCCAAGCTGATGGTTGGCCATGCACGGCAGCACTGCACAGCACTTCCTAAGATGCTGGTTGTAACTGTCTGTGGAACAAAAGCCTGAGGGAGGAGCCTGCTTAAACTCACTCACCTTCACCACCCGCCTTAGATCCATCTCTGCGCACGGCATGCATCCTACATGCGCTTATGCACACATGCACTAAGACAAAATATACTAGCGCACACACACACACATCACACAAGCTGTGTGCAAACATAGCACAGGGTCAGCACACCACATGTGGGCCTTTGCAAAAATAAATAGTCCTCTTCACAGGACTAGTGTCAAATAGGCATGCATGAGAAAGCACAAAAAGCACTTTGCCCCACATACATATCTGATGCACTACAGCCAAAGTCAGTCCAAATCCTCTCCCTATCGGCAGCCACTTTAGTCACCTTCAAGGATCAACAACTTTCATATGGTGCTTTGTGCATCTCTTCCATAAACATGCAATCCTTCTTGAGTTCCACTCACTCTGACTGAGTGATAAGCTTATTGTGCACTAGTCTTCAACAGTGCCGTAGCAAAAACTAGGAGCAGGGGGGCGCTGTGTAGACAGTCAAGTACTGGCAGTGAGGGTGAGCAGGCAGGCTCAGGAAACGATGATGAAGTGCAGCATTAGTGCGGTGATTAACTCCTTCTCCCGCTCTTCCTCCTCTCGTTCAGTCCCATTTCCTCCAACTGCGGGACGGGAGGGGAGCCTCTGATCAGTGTGTGTGAGATTCCTTTGACACGCCGTCCATCTGTGTGTATGAGCTGGCAAGCCAGCGGGTCTTCTTCACCAACATGTTGTCGAGATCCCTCCTCAATGTCTCTCCATTACAAACCTTTCCTCTCAGACTCTCCAAACAGCGCTGAAACTTTGATGAGATAGAGCCCCATTTGGCAAGACATGATGTCAACATACTATGGAGGATAAGAGTATAAAAACAACTTGGATCTATGTATCATATAAGTGCAATAAAATAAATTTTGCATGGGACTGTGGACAATCTTGCACTTGCACACTGTCTCTTTTTCCTCTGTGGTCTACAATGTACAACTTGTGAAATGTTGTGATGCATAGTGGAGAGTTTTGCAATATCTGCACAGGCTAGTGTATTCTTAAAAGAACACAATGTAGAACCTCCCCAAGGAAAAGTCATGATTCTTCATAGTGCCATGTCAACAAGCTGAACTGAAAAAACTTAACTTGCATACACTTCAAAAATACATCTACGGATATATGTAATAAAAACATAGAAAATACCCCAAATAATAATAAAATAAATATGAACTTATGCATTCTTGTATTGCTCAAATGTTTGCAAAACAGATGGACTTCTTTGCTGAAGCACAGGATAACAGAGGGGGAGAGACCATTCCAGCCACTACAGCCCTTTCCAAGTGGCGATCAGAGAGCCAGGTGGCTGTGGCAAATGACCTGCACTCAATGGTGCAGTAATAGTTTCACCTCTTCACCAGAGAGGCTATTCTGTGATCACATAGCCCCCACTCATATCAGATTGCATCACCAGCCACCAAGCAGGGAAGTCCTATTTTTCTCACAGGTGCACAGAAAAAAAAAAAACCCAGTGGAAACCCAGCAAGCTAAAAACACAGAGTGAGTCAGACTCATGTTATTAGCAAGTCTGCAGAAGCTGACTCTTCCATATGACAATAACTGGGGCTTATAATATTTTGCCATGTGAACCAATTTCACCTTCATTACCCATAATGCTATAGTTCACTGTCGGGTAAACTAGTTATTCCTTTGTGCAGACACAGATGAATCAATTTTTGTATTCATTAGAAAACAATGTTTGCATTACTAACAGTTAATACATTTTGTGGCAGATCCAGTCCTCTTGCGTACAATCTTATAGTTTCAGCCCTCTTCACAGGTAATGAGAGTATCTTTGAACACACGACAGAGGTCACAGCTTCACTCAGGCATGGCCTTCTGGGAAGGGGGGTGGTTGGTATTGAACATGTCTCACAGACAGAGACTCCTCAGACACCCCTCTCATATGCAGATTAAGAATAATGCCCCACAGACTGCACACAATGTGCACCTCTTGTTAAGCATTCAACAACATTCTAATGCAATTCACTGCCAAAATAAACTCCCTCTCTGTCATTCCAACAGAATTCAAAACTTCTTATCGTTTCAAAACTGCTGCTGTTTTCTGCAAAGAGGATAACACCCATGGAAGAGAGGCACTTTTTCACACAGACTGGCAGTCAACCTTAATAACAACAACATTTACAATGTTTTGAAGATTTTGTAGACTTTCACCTGTTATAACCATCAGTATTAAGTGTCTTTCAGTAAAGGTGATTCTCACAGTGTGATGTTTATCTCTTCTTGTCTCTATTTCTCTCCTGTGCCCTTATAAATTCTCAACAATTACATGCCAAGGCTTCTTTTTTTTCCAAGAGTAGAAATTACAGCTGTCTCCTCTCCTCTCTCTCATCCTGGCATCGCTCATCTATTATTCAGTTTTTAATTTGGCTATTTGAGGTTTGTTCCCTCGTTTGGCGACAAGTAAGCCTCTTCTAAACAGGCACCTTATCCATTACACTAAATCTAGCACACAGCAGACAGCATTCTGGAATTGACCATTAGAGGGGTTATTGATATAACCACCATTCCCTCTCGTCATTATCCCTCTAATTTATCCGTAATTGTATAGCAGCTTTTTGGAGTTATTCTCACCTTGGATGCAAAGAGAAGGCATCTCACTTTTTGAAACATATCCATGTTTGGGTAAAAAAAAACCTACCCATCAAATTATGGAGGGGCAGTATTCAGTCTAGGCAAAGCCAAGTCTCCATTGTGGCCATTTTGTTCAAGAGCTTTTGTGTTTATGACAAAAGTTTCCAAATTGCAGTCGGCTTTCACCCAGGGTACCATCGCACTTCTGGTCATCGTTACAGAGAGATAGGCCTCTCTCACTGATCTTCAGACTCCTATAATCATATGCAATTGTGGTAAAGTGAAAAGAAAGACATGGCTCTTTACTGGGATCTATGGCTCATTGTATCTTATGTGTCACACGAGCCAAGGATCAATAGCACTCAATAGTCTATTAATAGGCAAGTCTTGGCTCTGTTCAGACTATAGCACCAGCCTGTCCACTAGACCAGGCCATGAAAGGAAGAGGGTGCAATAGAAACCAATCCTCGCTTTTCTGTTAACAGTGAAAGCCTCTTAATCATCTCAGTTTCCCATTGACTTACCCCTCCGTGCTTCTCTCCCTCTCACCGAAGGCCCATCTTAGAGGGGGATAGTTAACCTACCCCCTCCTCCCCTCCCCTGCCACCGAGAAGATGACTCTGTCTATTGAGGAGTTTGGAAGTGAGGTCAAGGAGGTTTTCTTAGGTTGCACTGCAATATAATTCCGGTCTGGACTGATGTGTTAGGGTAATAGCACAAAATGTCTTGTGCACAGTTATATCTGTGTCACATTAGCACTGCATCTTGATCACTGAAATTAAAATGTAGTGATTTTTTTTTTTTATAACAAAGGCTCTTCTCCCTATTTAACTCTGATGATAATAAGCTGCCCTGTAACACGAGTGATTACTGATAGGCACTTGGACAAGTACAAGAGCATCTTCATCTTAAGTGTAAGTGATCCGCCTAATAGACCATAGTATGTAGTTATCTGATAGAGACAGTCACAAAAATCAGACTCCGGTCGCTCACTCATGCAGACAATCAAAGGACACCTGAGTAATATAAAACAAATATTGCTATTGATCTGCAGTCTTTAATTTCCTCCCACCTCTAATAATGTTGAAAACCAAATAGAGCTTCAGGCCTGCCACTATTTACAATCTTACCCAGATTACTGCATCAATTCTGGTTGAAGAAGATCTATTGATAAATTCCTCTGTGTTTGTTTAAGCCTGTTATTTTGTCAAGTGCCTTTATTAAATACTGAGCTCAGTTTAAAGGAGTGTTTGTTATTTCCCCTCATTTACTTCACAGAAAATAAATCCACTGTATAGTTTGCCCCCCCGATTTCATGCCTGTAGTATTGCTGTGTATGCCTTTTGATGGAAAGAATGTGAGGGTAGAGGGAAGGAGGCAGTCACTCCACAGGATGATCTGATATTCCTCTTTCTCCTCTTTTTTCCCCGCTGGTTCTTCAACCACCTTGGGCTCAGCCTGTAGGGGATGTAAGCAGGAAGGGGAGGTGGTCAGCATCACATGATCTCCCCTTGGTAGCTGAGCACCGCCCCCCTTTTGCGGGACGGGGGCTGTCACATTCGTCTTTGTCATGGCGCTGGCGTGCCACCCATTCATCAGGCCTGCCAGCAATGGCATCCCTTTCCTCTGTGTGCCCGGAGACTGGGCACGTCTGGGCCTGACTGCATCCCAGATACACACAGAGAGCAACACACAGACACTCTGATGGATTCATTTATTAGGCCTTTCATTACCCAGGGGGCCAATGGTGAATCGCAATGCACTGAATGCCACAGCAATGCATAGCTATGCTGTTGCCCTCTAGGCCTATGGACAGGCATTCAGAGGACTGAGTAATCTTCTGGATGGTGTCTCATTAGGCACTGGAAACCACTTGGATTACCAAGTTAAATGAGTAATCCAACATATAAAACACAGACACTTAAGATAATTTGTTTGTGTTTTTCTATATCTGCACTGCAACAGACCTTAACAAACACGGCCTTACCTATCCTCTTTGCCTCACCCATACCATGATTCTACTCACATTTTATCTGACTGCTAGGCAGGTGAACACTCCTTATGTTTTACTATGTGGCTCAGTCTGCACAATTCCCATGGCTTTATGAACCTTGTTTTAAAAAGCCAACTCAGAGTCAGTTCTTTTGTGCGTGACAGCCTGCAGATTCCAAAGCAATTGGGGAGAAACCAACCATCAGGTAGATGTGTGAGGATAGAGTTCAATACTGCCTGCAAAACTTAGTATTATTGATTGCCCTGGATGGTAAATTCAATATAGTCTAAAGAAGTTAGAATTGTGGATCTACAAGCCAAGCAATTCAATAGTGTTCATCCCATGCAATGGTGAGGATCTGGGCACTGTCTGATTCAATCCTAGAAGCCGTGGAGAAGGCTAGCAGGGATGGAAGAGCCAACAAATGCAATACGCTGCAGCTTCGGAGAGGATCTTTGGAGTCAACAAATTTAATAGAGCCACTTTATCCCCTCATATGTTCGTGCAACTAGATTTAGAGTGTGGAGGTTCCCCCTGTGAAGCTCCTAGGAGCTTGGGAGTTTATCCTAAATAAACTGTTGTCTTTATTGCATCTTTCTCCAAGTCCAAGCCAAGCCCTGGTTTAATTATGACAAATCCACCGCATGTGTTCACAATGTTTGCCAGTAATGAAGGATGCTTAAAAGAAAATTGCTCAAAACGACTTCTGTCAACAACGATGGCAGAGGGGAGACATCTCTGCCTTCCTGTGAAACATTTAAGTTTTACTTTGGGTGTAAACACTAAAACTCCTTGTCTGTGACTCTACTCAGAGGGAGAATAGGCAGATGGGTACAAGGGTACAGAGAGATGCTCATTTGAGAACTACGGTTAAAATTCAAAATCATCTAATCCTGCGAGACCATGTACGACTCAGGCACATGCACAATAGCGACAAGACTCTCATCTCACCCCGGACATTTACAATCAAGGCCAAATTAAGTGTGGCATAAATTAGCCACAGATAACATAAACTAGCGCACAGGGAATGGAGGAAGGATATGATGTACACCACTCAAGAGGATACGATACATTTCTTTTCAATTAAGAGTTTGAACAACGTCAAAGCCTAGCTTTAATATTGCCCATAATAAAAGAACTCATTTGAATATCTGCTCTATTTTCTCAAGATATTAGGATGAGGAATCACTTGTTAAAAAGGAGGAGAAGAAAGGGAACAAGATAAGCATTTCTAATTGCTGCCATGTTTGTTTCCTAATATGTGACCTGCGACACTAAAATTATGTAGTTTGAAAACAAAGAAGGAAACTGGAAAGGCATTAAAGTGTGCACTAGGAGGAGGCAGAGGCGTGCTAGGAATGCTCAAATACAAATTTAGCTGTGAGGAGCCCTGAATAACACAGGCACTGGTTGTAATCCCAACACTATGCTGCACTGTCAAGCAGCTAATAAAAATAGGCTGGTGGCAGATCAAGTCTGTGATTCAAATACATTCAAAGCCTTTCTTAACTGAACTGCAAAAATCCCATTCTGGCTCATTTTCAGACTATTTTTTTTTCTCTTCTCTTTCAGTCTCCCTTCCTGCCTTCCCATTGTTCTCTAGGTCTCTCTCCCCTCTCTCACTCCTGCTCCCTATCTCCCCTCTCACAGTATCATTGCTAAATCTATTTGGAGCTGCCGCTGGGAGCAATTGAGCAGAAATGGGTTTGTGCACATCTTGAAAACTGTGTCTGTCATAAAAACACAAAGGTTCAGCACAAAGAACTGGTTAAATATCCATGTGTTTGGCCACTAGTAGCCTGCAGGTGTCCTCAGCTAGGGCAACTGTTGACTTGGAACAACATCAGAGCAGCACACCCACTGTACTGTAGCTTTGCTTTAGAAATGTGTGTGCCGCAAAAATCAATTCTGTCTATTCTGCTATGTGTGCTACACAGGCTACTACACAACTTGACCATACTGAAAGCGAGCCAAGATGACCTGCATGTACAAATGTACTGTTATCACAATAACAATACCTCAGAACCAACACCGGTACAGCTGTGCCTAGAGAGACATCACACTCTCTCCTTTTGATGAATCAAGTCGTGGGGATGGCACCATGTGACAGCACTGCTTCCATTTGTCGGAGTGAGATAATATGACTTCAGCTAAAGCCCTCTGAACCTCAAAGAGCACGTTCATCTCCATGACTTTGAATTCATTACCCATCAAAGATAAGTCTCCTTTTCACACACGGAGCTCTATTTGTCAGTGTCACCACACAAAGGAGGGGGGCAACTTATTCATGCCAAACATGCCTCCAGTTTCAACTTTTGGTCGCCCCTTTGAGCACTGTTTTTTAATTAAAAGAGGTTCCCTTTCTTCTCTTTTTTTCAACAGGAATGTCTCTTTGATACAACTTTCCTCAGCTTGAAATAGTCACGATAACATATCTTTCAATTACAGTTTTATTGTGACTACCATCCAGTTGCCATTCAACCCTTCTCTTCTCCTCAAGCCAACGCGTATACCTACAAAGACGAAAAGTGACACACAGGTCTGCATAGAAACAGCTCTAATTTTTTCACCCAACACACACTGGCAGGAGTGGCGCGGGGGGGGGGAATGGCTTTTATCTGCGAGCTGAGGGAACACGCACCGCCTGGAGAAAAGCTATGGGGTGGTGGCGGATGGGGGAGAGGCACACTGATGAGTGGAACGGGGCGCAATGCAAGGGGATGGAGCTAACCCAACTCCCTTCATCCCATACCTCGGCTGCTTCCCTCTTCACATTGACAGGCGGGTAGATTGAGGGCTAAGATTAGCAGCCACTTTCTCACAGAAGGCCAGGGAGATACAGTATTGAGAATGAATGGCCACGTCATGTTGTCAATGTTGTAACCTTGGCAACAGACAGAGTACTATTTTAGTCCCCCCACTGGCCACCAGGATGGTTGGCAAGACAGACTGAATCTTCTCTGCTTATGGCCAGTATTGTTCACATACATACATACTGTACCAAGGAGTCATGTCACATATCTTCAGCTTTCAGGCCTCTCAAACAGTAGTTCAGTACATTTACATTTCAGGCATGTCAGCAGATATGGCCAGACAAAGGTAAAATGGCAGACAATGGCAATCCAGTTCTAAAGCGGGCACAGAGTGAAATCCATTGATGAACATCTCATTCATATAATTAGAGCCCACTTCATGTCTGCACATGCAGCAGCCTCTGTCAGTTGCTTTAAGCCACGGTGGCTAGTTGTTTAATGGCAGCTTGTCAGCAATTAAACCACTAGACAAAAGACAAACCAAAGCCAGTAAACACAAACTACGCCAAGCTTAGGATAAAAAAAAAAGTAAATCTCAGACGACGGCTGTCAATCTGTTTTCCCCATCGCTGTCAAATTATTGAAATGTTTTCATCCCTTTGAATACGGGTGGGATGTAATGTAGCACAATGGTTGCGTATTCTTGTTTACTCGCAAATCCAGAAACGGCGCTCAATAAATCAGGACAACACGCTGGGACAGACAAGCCTTTGATGTCATACATGCTGGCAATTTGGCAATCAGCTCAAGGCCACATTTGCTATGAGAAAATATTCAGAAATACTGTCATGGTTCCAATATCAAGCTAAGTTGCTCTTAAATTATACTGAATTATTGACTCACCTCCCACTATAACGTGGGGCCTGTACAACCTAAACATGGCAGGTTGTGCAGGCTCTCCTCGTCAAGGGCAAACTGGCATAATCAGTTTGTGTTGTATGAAATAATTCCTAATTTGCTTTTTTCCCTGTGATTATTTTGCAAGCAGAGTGAAGTCAAAGCGCTGTATTAAAATCTAATCTTCAAACACCAACCTGGCTTCTACTGATCAGCCATGGGCTATTCATCACTGCCATTACCTCACCACACATTTTTATCCTCCTCCTCCTCCACTGCTGCTGGCCAGCTCTCCTCCCTCTCTTTCTCCATCTGACTGACCTCACCTCTCTCCCTCCATTCTGACTCCCTCCTTTGATTTACAGCCTCCCGTTCAGCCCATTCCTCGCTCTTTTCCTCGCACCTTTCCTCAGTTCATTCATTATTTCCTTCCGCCCAGTCCCTATTTTTTTTCCATCTCCATCCGAGAATGCATTCATCCTGCTCTCGTCTCTTTTTCCATTAACTCTTTGCCATTGTTATTCTGCTTCATGCATATAGGCCTAACAGTTGTCCCTCTGTGTTGTTACAGCAGCCTTGAGGCTTCTCATTCATAGTCTTTGGGAGGCTGTTGTGAACAGAACAGCATGTTTGAGGTTAAAGGGGTCACATAAAATTGATTCCCATTGGATTTACACTGAGTTGTAACTACTGCAAAGTACACTCAGTTACCTGTTTATTACAGACATCTAGCAAAAACTTATAGTCTATTGTAACATGTTACTATTTTTTTGCCCACCCCATTTTAACAGTAAATGTAGGAACCACAAACTAATGAAAAAATGATCATGAGATTGAATCAACTCCTCTCTAAAACAGCTGCAACAAAAACTGAACATGGTAACCTTCACGAAGATAGGATGTATTATAGAGCTGTTGTATTATGCTACATTAGTTTTAGCTAAGTGTAACTAATAAACTGTCATCTGAGCGTATATATTACCACTTATAGTCTATTCAAAACAGGCTAATGAGTCCACCAAGAGTTGCCAGTAAAGTTAACACTGCACAAAAAAACTGTTGCTGTTATACTAGTTATACTATAAAAATATATATATTTTTTATTAATGTTATTTAACAAGTATGGTACAATAATAAAATAAGTCATCAACGGGACCTATGATGGATAATATTTGTTCATTTATCATTAGTATTTAACAACATTCTATATTTGTGTTACTTAACTAAACCTATTTGAAACTTAGCAACTAATGCAGATTGACAACAGGGACCTTGTAGATAATGCAGCCACTGAGGCTCAAGGTAACAACAACAATTAACATCTACATTTTTGGCAGAATTTAACAATAAAACATAAAATGCTTTGGGAGAACTCAACAGGTTTTATTAATATGTATAACTTAGAACTGCTGGCAGCGCAATGAAACTAAACACCTTACTTGCAGAAAGTATTACCAAGTAGAGACATGAACATTGAGTAAAATACTGGACCTTGAACTGAACCTTGAGGCACAGGTAAACTGTTCTCTCCAGCGGATACCTGAACCAAAATCACAAATCTATCTAAACAGGGTTAGCAGCAGGGTTTGGGTTATTGATCGTAAAAAGTGGCATATGATTTTGTTATAGTGGAAATTTTAATCTTCCAGAAATACCATCCATTATTGTATACATCCAGAGCAAAGTTTGGCTACAGTGGAAACTGTCACATATTGTAAACACAGCCTTAGTGGCTGCTGTTTAGATTACATGAGCGTCTGTACAGAGAGGCAGTTTTGTTTTTCCTGCATGGATGGCTCTTTAAGGACACCTCTCTCCTCATACT
Organism: Lates calcarifer; assembly: GCF_001640805.2. Taxonomy (NCBI): domain Eukaryota; kingdom Metazoa; phylum Chordata; class Actinopteri; family Centropomidae; genus Lates; species Lates calcarifer. Next base: position 20,895,524 of record NC_066838.1, on the reverse strand, counting down.
CTCCTGTGCTTTGTTCTTCTAATTTTGCCCGGTCCTTGTGCACACTCCCAGCAGGGGGTCCCACTTTTTTGCTTTTCTGATAAAGTAAAAATAGCACCACTTCAGGGCAGTTTAGCCCCAAGTGTTTTTCCTTTCCTTTTTGTCGGCAACTGGAAATGCACAGAGACAAGCTGACTGCTGAATCTGGAGGATTAGGGAGACGGCTCTTTGATCAGCAATGGGTGAGCTCTGAGATCTCTTTCACTCCCCCCTCCACCCCCCATTTTCGTCTCTGTTTCCCCTGCTCTCTCTCTCCTCCCCTCTTTACCCCTCTTTTTTATATCAATCCTACTCCTCCCTCTTTCATTTTTCTTCCTCCCACGTTCCTTGTAAGCTACCCGCACTTCGGTCATTCCTGCTGGCACCCCAGGGCTCCCAGACAGGAGGTGGCAGTGTTACACAGTCGAGACAAATAGGTGAACTGAGGATGGCATCACAGGAGAGTAAGCACTGGTGAGAGGGAAGAGGGGGATAAGGACAGCACATGAACTACACGCCTCTGTACAGATGACATGGGGAATAAGTAATCCCTGGCCCCTTCTGGTCTGACTCAGCAGTCGTTTCTCTGTCTCCCCCACTGGAGATAAGTCTAATGGAATTGCAGCATTAGAAGTGCTGCATCGCCACGGTTGGGTAAAACTCACAATACGCCTCTTTCTGTTATGACACAGATTTGTTTGCTGTTTCTGCCTACCGAGGGGCATGTGTTGTGGGCTGCTTCTTTTCTTTACATACATTTCAGCAAAGTGTGGGAGGGGTTCTGAACATAGCAGAGGTGGCTGCTGGGACGAGATGCAGCAATTCCTTTATCGAACCTGTTTTTGATTTGTCTAGTGGATGAGGTGTGGGGATTACTATCCACTGCTACGTAATGGCAGAGAGCTGAGGAGCCATGAGCAGTTACACAGACAGCAGCACATCTGTGTGCCAATGAAATATTCAGCAGTAAGACAGCTCTCCGGAGGAGAGCAAGCTACAACTCCTCCACACCTCCTCCACCAACGTTAATGATTTATCAATAACTCTACCCTCCTGCAGACAGCCTGGGATGCTGGGCGCACCTCATTAAAAACACCTGCCCGACATGGGGAGGAACCCGACATCAAAAATAGATCTATCCAAAATATGGGAGTGGGCGGGGGTGGGCCGGTCTTGCCCAAGCAGCAGCTTTACCGCCGGAGATAGAGAGGTTTAGCAGCCCCCCAGCACCTAACCGCCCACTATCCCATTCCAACCACAAACACAGCCTAAAGTGATGTAGGTGTAGCATCCACAGAACACAGTAAAATGCCACCTGTACAGTATGTTCCATACAGTTCATGAAGGCTGCTTTGAGTATGCTGACTCAGAAATGGCCAGAGAGATGGGGAGCCTTGGTAAGGTACAGAAGAGCTCTCTCATTCTCATGAAAAATAACTCCACCGCGCCTGTAGCAAAGTTATGTTTTACCATGCAGAGGTGTTGTTTAAATAAACTGTGTTGGCAGCTGACTATAGAAACATTTAGTTTGGAGGTTTCATTCCCAGAGAATGTGTAATTACTTGCTCAACTGGACCATGGCACAGTGATTACACCAATATCTCAGGTAATGGTCCAAAAATCCTCCCAATTTCCACTGCAAAGCTAAGCTGCAAACGTATGGTAAAAGTAACTCCCTCGCAATTGACAGGAACATCCCCCCCTGCTTGGGGGGTGGGTTTAGGGTAGAGAGGTGTTCGAGGGAGGCGATGGAAATGAGGAGGTAGGTGGTTTACTGTGAGTGTGAATGTTGAAACTATAAAAGCAGTGGGTCGATTCGTAGGGAGAACAAAGGGAGGGGCAAGCACAAAAAGTTCATAACCATAGAGGAAGCCTATTAACCTTGGTCGGTACTTTAAATGTCATTATTTTTAGCTGACACAACAAAAAGGCCTGCGAGAGCTGTTCTCTTAGCGATGCGCCATGTAAATCACTTTCGCAAAAAGGAAATTACTTCCCGGGGCCCAATGTTATTAATCTAAATTCTCTGGTTAGTCGAATTGTTGCACATAATAAATATGGAGCAGCTCGTGATGCTTATCTGCTGTGACATCCCATTCTCGCCAAAACATTTTTTTCCTCATTTTCTCTTTATTCATGTCTCGATGGCGTTCTTGAAAGAGACAGCTCTACTAAACAGCACTAACACTGGAGGAGTAAGACGGGTGGAGGGGGGGGCTGGTAGAGGAGGAGGGGACAGGCTGAGAAGACACTCTCTCTCTCACTCATAGCCGTCTTCCAATCTCTTGCTTCTATGATGTCTGTCTTGGCTGGCTTCTCTCTCTTGCATGTCTTCATCTATTCTCTGTCTCGGACTGTCTAGCTTGATGACACACACACACACACACAAACATTTGAGCTCCTCTACCCTCTAGCTGGCAGCTGCAGATCTGGTTGCCAATATAGAGCGGACCAGATAACTCACTACGCTGTCATATTAGAATAAGCAGGCTTGACAGAGAGATCATTTGCATGCACCACATCACCAAATACCAAGTCGTCTCCTGTTTTGCACAGGGGCCCTACCGTCAGACTGGAGACAGCGAGACACAGAGACACAGAGGGAGGCAGAGAAAAGGGGGGAAAGGTGAGAGAGAGAGACAGAGAGAGAGAGAGAGAGGGAGAGAGAAGAAAAGCAAGACACGGAAAGAATCACATATACAAACAGAACAGAAAAATCCCATACACAAACACAGGACACTGCTGTGATTATCATGCTGGAAAATAAAAATTGTCTCCACAAAACAGGGCAGCCACCCCCTTGCGATAATGTCTCAGCACACGCTAAGACTGTTGTTGCTGCTCTACTGTGATTCACTGGCTCGTGGACTGGTGGGAATGTGGCTGGGACCCAGGTTGGGGGTCCTCTGGGCTGTCTCAATGATGTGTATGCGTGTGCAAATACATGGGTGTGTGCGTGCATGTGTGTTCTGATTATGCAGGTATAATTGTGGGGAGGTGGGGAAAGCAGAGCCTCAAGGTCAGGGTGATATGGCTCATCAGCTCTAGCCTCTATCACTTTAATTAACTCCTCCGAGGGGCTTAGGAAAAGGCCCTTGTTAAAAATTCACCACAATGGAGCCGACAACCATTGTACGAGAGGGAAGGGCAACATGCAGGTTGCTAAAAATAACTCTTCTAAGCACAGCACATGACTACTAAGACGGGCCATTATGTAATTTCACTGGCTAGGAAACTAGACCAAGTTCAGTCCATGATAACTTTTGTGTTACGTCTGCCCACATCAACTCAGAAAAAAAAAAAAACAGGAAAATGCATCTCTCTAACTTTAAATTATACTTGATTCCTGTAGGTCTATACAAAAAAGTCAAGGGCAGAGCTGTGCTACATTCATGAGATTCCTCTGACATGCAGGAGTAGACACAGGCTACAGCACTGTAAGCCGACCAACATGTGGAGGACTTTCAGAATCTAGCAGTGTGACATGAAGTGTAATGCTACCTCAGCACAGCTGCCTTGGAGGGACATTACCCTGTGGAAAGAAGGACAAGGTGCAGGGGGCAGTGGCCAGAACACAGACAGGTATGGAGGGATAAGAGGACATGAAAAGGACCTAGGAGTACAAACATGTTTGGGATGCTTGTGACAGGTTGTAGAGTTAGGGAGTCTGGACCCCTTGTTATCTTGTGATATGTCTTCAACCTTCCCTTTGTACATGTCCCATACTGTTTATTACAAATAAGATCTCTGTATTCATATTTTACGCATGCTCTTCTCACTGCTTTCAAATGGAGCTGTGTTGGAAAGAGGTAATGTCAGGTATTGCCTTGCACCAATCACATTTTGACAATATCTGGAAACAGAATCTGATGATTTGCTTATGCTGCTACCGAAACACCACTGTCAGTCAAATCTGATGAAATCATACCTCCACAATACTGATAAATCAGATTATGTTTAGTTTAGTTTTTGTGTTAGATAATATACATACAAGTGTGATTTTCAAAACTTTGCTTGTTGTTTATTCGCTTACTGTATTCACTTATATTCAGTTTTATAGAGAATTATTATTAACCAGGTCCTCAGATGACTGTTGTTTTGTGCGTCATATATTTCTGCATGAATATGTATAAATCTGCAGGCAGTGAATGTCTGCATCGTTGACAAATTACTGTACACTATATTGTACTTTTCTATATGTTTCCGATAACTGGGACAGACAAAAACTGGGACAGACATAAACTGTACTTGATTTTAGAGCTCCAGTTCCATAGTAATACAGTATAAAAAGCGCAGTCTCTGTCGGTCACACCTAGTATGAAGTAAGTCCAGTCAGTCCAAATGAATGAACAGTCAAAATCACATGTGTGTGCACATGAACACAGATAAAGAAAAACTGCGAGACACAGGCACCACTATTGGCTGTGTCATACAATTAGCCACTGAAGTGACCATCACCATAATCAAAAATAAGGCAATCTAATGGATGGCAGCATAGATGTCAGGAAACAACCACACCTGTTGTTTTATGAGGCCATTATGAGGCAGTTTCCACAATGACACGTGTTGCTGAGGGTGGTAAAGGACAGATCTGTATCACGTTGTTTGTGGATCAATTTGAGAACTTTAATTAGCCAGGGGGTCAGGCCAGCTAGTGCAGCAGGCCCAGGTAAAGCTCATCAGTGAGGGGGCTTACAGGTGCCTTCGGCCCTAATCTCTCCGCCCATCTCGCTGAAATTAAAGCGGCAAATGGGAAATTGATTTCTAGCCCCCCTGTCCATGGCAATATCTCCTTTTGTCTTAAGGACATTAGGTAGGCTTGCACTTGCCTAAGCTGTTCTTTAAAACGTTCATTATTGATACGGAGGGCTGGGCTGGCAGACAGCCAGGGCAACCATGAAGAGGATGAAGAGGAGAAGAGCTCTCTGAGCTGCCGGCTTTTTCATGGCAACAGGTCATTCACGCAACGATCCTCAAAACAAGCTGAGTGGAGAGAACAACTTTGACCTCTCGTCTCTACCACCAACCTGAGCTGCTGCTGACATGGCATCTACTGCAAGACTGAGGAGATTAGACCACTCTGTGAGAGCTGGGCTCAACTCTTCAAACAGAACCTCTCAATATCATCCAGCCGATCAGTTAAATCAAATACGTTAGTTCTGAGCTAAAGGGAAAAAGGCCCATGGGCTTGCCAACTTGGAGGAACACAAAGCTCTCCCACTCCAACCCATTGAGAGAGCAGAACGACTCCAAAAAAACAGGAGTGAGTCAGCAGAATCTTTGAACCGACAGAATGGTGAAGCCGTGGCTACTGATATCACATAGAATCAAATGGGTCTAATTCATTTCCCTCCCTGCATGTCACTTCCCTCAGATCGCAGTTTCTGTTGTGCCGTGTTGATGTTTTCCACTTTATGGCAGGATGCTATTTGTCATTCTAATGAACTTCTCTGTGGGAAAAAAAGATCCCAGGGAACATTTCTCAAGATGTCAGGGAGCAGAGAATGTAAAGTGTGCAACACAGTTAATTCAAGTGGGCCTGCCCTGCAGGCAAGAGGCCTGCCTGTGTATCAGTTCTTAACAGGGACAATTCATGCCAAATTAAGGCAGGGAATAGAGAATTTAGGAACAAGTCCAGAGTACTGTGTTGGAGAGTCTGTTCTCTTCATTTGGGAAAATCTGACAGACAGCACAGGCCCTTGTCATTAACCAGTTTATCTAGGGAGCATACCAAAGAAGTGCTGGCCAGGTATACAATGTGTACCTTTATATATTATGTAGCATGGAACAGTATCATAGTCCTGCTGCCCTATTATTCAAAACCCAAAGACACCCAAATTGCCCATGGCTAGTGTTGCTGTGAAAGCGGTACAGAGTGTGTTCTGCACCGAAAGAAGGGAAGAAGGAGCTAGCCGGTCTGTTGTGTGCACGTGATAAATCTGCTGGTATGCCAGGGCTCTTTTCTCATTTGTTAGGCAGCCATGTGTGAAAATGTTAATGAAGGCCCATATAATCTAGGAAATTCTCACCATTAGAATTTCCTTCACGTAGCCAGGCTTTCTGCTTACACACCGACTATTGTGTGCATCAATCCTTCCACTGTCGTACTAATAATAGACCTAATTGCCTCAGTCAGCCCACTAGCTTTCTCTGCCCCTCTATGCATCTCAAAAAGGAGTAGAGGACTGTCTTATGACAAGCCTATGCCATAGAACAAGGAGTAAATCAGGCTATATATAACAAGCAGACACAAATACCAGTGGCACTCAGCGTGGTGTCCATCATCTACCTAGCCTCCATCATCTTATCTCATGAAATATTAAGCATCCAGATGCCAAAATATTTGCCAGGGCTCAGCCAGGCTGTGCAATGCTTTTTTTCACCCTCTATCTCATCCATTATAAATAGGATGGAATAAAACTGGGCTTCGTGACACGATGTCTCCCCCTGACCTTAAAGACCTACCCTGTTTGCAGTGGGTTGTTTTGTTGGGGAGAAGTCTTTGTGAGAGCTAAACAATATCTTGCTCAACAATATCTGGCTATTATTTTACTCCACCCTGTCCTTGTACACATAATGTGAAAATATGTAGATCCCTTTTGAATTTCCTGCTTGAATTAGCATTCAATGAATCTGAGTGCCTTTCCCCCCCTTCTTCACTCAGAGAGGCAGAATTGCGTAATTACTCTAAAAGGAGAGGGAGAGGTGAAGGTTTGGCAGTCTTAATCTCTCAGAGTAGAGTCTCTTTAAGGGAGTGGTGACTGCAGGGCCAAAACATCCATAAACCTACGGGGAACAGCTAACGCATCAGAGCATGTTGGTCTTGCACTATAGCACGGCAGGCAACATGGGCAAAAACAATAAATACACCCAGTATTTCTAAAGCCAGAGTCAGGGTAGAAAAGGCGAGAGCTGGCAATTACTTTTGAACCCATCTGCATGAGATTAACATTTAAAAGATGTCCTGCACTCTAAAAGTCTTGAGGGACAGGTGCATATAAAAAGCCACTCCCAGGACAAAAGATAAGAAAAGAAAATGTCCTGAACACTGCACAAAGCTGAAAGGTATTCCTCCTTATATATAGGAGCATTAGTAAGCTGCAATAGTGGAATCAGAAATGGAAGTATTCAAAGTAAATACCCGTTCTAGTGTATGATAAAAGATAGATCTGTTCAAATAGTCTCCAGTGTTTTTGGTTTTTCTGTCTACTATGAGAGGAGAACTTTTGAATAAAAATGTCAACCAAGGATTAGATGATAAGATATGCCAGTGTTTATTAAAAACTGATTTAATCATGTTAGAGTTTGATGAAAAAGAAGAAAAAGCCACTAAAAATTTCTCATCTTTTTTGTATTTTTCATTAGTAGATCCAACTATCTTTTATTTGGGTCTGGCTCAAAAGAATCTTCTATTGATTGTTTAGGATAACCTTGTTAAAATCTGTTACCATCTGTTCTCTCTTTTAAATTCTTTGTACAGTGGAATATTCTTCTCAGGCTGTACAACTCTGAGGTAAACCCTTTTCAGAGGAAAAGGAAAGCTGAAAGCTGATGACTAACAAAAGTTATTTCACAGTATCTGTTTGTTTTTGAAAGAGACATCCTACTGTCATTGAGCCCACCCACATATACAGGAACTTAACCTTCTCTTTGCTATATTTCAGTGTGAACTTTAAGTTGCTGTCAAAATCAGTGTAATTAAATTGCCTTGGTATATACTGAGGCCATATATACAAGCCATATATATATGGCTTCATATATATTAACCAGGAAGGCCCAGGTCCTCTGGCATGAGTCTTTTTGTGAGGCAGTTTTTTAGTTTTCATGCTCTCAAAGCAGTGGAAAGTGCTGATGTCTTTAGCAGGGCTTTTTTCCAGGAATGTTTTATGGCCATTATATATTTTATCTAATTTATTTTACTTTATTCATGTCTTGAAATATTTTCACTCCATTTACTTGTTGTTGTCTTTTATCTATTTTACTGTTTTCATCTACTTCAATCTATTTTTGTTTCTACAAGCAGTAATGTAATACCTCTGAACCAGCATCATTTGGATTTCTGCTTTTGCTCGAAAAATCTACTGTTATTATTTAATTATTCACCCTGACATTTTTCTTTATAGTTTGTACATATATTTTTATTACAACCCATAAATTCAGGAGAAGGGGACAGAACATATTTTAAACAACAACAAGATAACCAGGAAAATGTTTTGTCTATTTAAGGCTGACCTAGTCCAATTATCGCTGAGGTGATACCTATTCTTTATTTATTCAGATTTATTTTTTATTTTAGACAAGTTGCTGCTTACAAATTGAGTGACCTCTGGCATTTTAAGGAGAGACTAATCTTTTGGTTTGTCGACCTGAGGAAAATGTTTTCTTTTTGCTTATAAAACATTTTATTGTGAGCTTCAGACAGCGTGCAGGACCTTTTCTTATGTTTTGATCCGCAGCCAAACACAAGCATCACAGCTAAATTGCTTGTACTGTGTTGGGGTGTTTAGAATGGGCAAGTGTTCATACACACGCATACCTGTACACACCAGACTTCAATTTCAATTTCTCTTCCCCTTTTCTCTCTCTCACACACATGCACGCACACAAACACACACTTTCATACCCTCTAGGCTCATTTTGGATTTTTGGAAAGGAGACTCCCACTGCAGCCACAGATAGAGGAGCAGGTGTGCTAACCCCGGGGTCCGGAAGCCTTCCAATTAAGACACATAGAACCAAAAACATTCCTTCACACTGACCTCGCCGGCAAACATGAATTGCATTCGCTTAGATAGACACATGCCGACTGCCTGTTTCTCTGAGCTGTCCCTCCTGCTGCTCTGCCCAGCCTAGTTTTAAATCTATTTACATGAGCTGTAATAGCCCAGCTTCATCTGGGTCCAGCTGTTTAGTGACAAAGATGTAGAGTTTTGTTAGGAAATTACACCGTGCGTGTGTTTCTGCTCTCTGTATGCCCCTATGTGTCCTGGTTTGTGTTTGCACATGTACACATGCATTTCAAATGTTATTCTCACTATCACCCACAAAGACCACGTTTATTGTCAGTTTCAGGCTCTCAGGATCACGATGCCTTCTTTAAAATGGAGGTGAAAGTTGAATACCTGTTGAGCTAAGATCCCATTTGCTGTTTTACTGATGCTGAGCCAAGTTCACGCTTCACTGAACACATCCCATCCGACCATAATTATTAGCTATCATCTACATCATTGTTATTTTGCACTGCAAACATACAGTCATAACTATCCAACAAAATAAGATTCCTAGTCATGTAAACAAATGGAGAATAAAGACAGGAAAAGCTCTTGTGAGTTGTATCGATTGTGAGGGACAGATGTTTGAAGGGAACTGAACTTTATACCCATTTTTGCAGCTTGACCATTAACACCACACCAACCTTATCAAAGTCATTTGTCTCAGGACTTGTTGAACATCTCCAAAATGCTCTTTTGTCTGTGCTTGAGTGACACTGTTTTCTGAAAGGTTAATTGCTTCTCGTAGTAATAAAAGGCCAGATTCCAGGCTGTGATTGACATAAATAGAGGTGCTCTCCCTCTACACCGAGGTTTTCCACTACGTCCATCCTTGCTGCCAGGTCAGTTTCAGACAATTGTGATTTATTATTAATGACATTCAGTGCACTTCCTGTGACATTCCTTTTATTGGGTCTTGTGCCTTTATGTGGCCCATCTAAGAGAGACGCTTGTCCGCCCATGGCCAGCTTTATGGCCTAAGAGGGAATAAATTTTCTGATGTCAAAGCCACAGCCAACAACGACTTATTTGATGCTAAAGATCAAATGATTCATTCTATGATTGTGCATGAGAATTTACTTTTAAGCAACAACAATACAAACAGCAGTGCAATAAATCTTTTTGCCTCTCCATGTGGTGATTACTCTCTGTCTGCATAGTATTGGACTTTACACACAGTAAGGGTAAGAAAGTTGACATAGCCATTTGCTAACATAGCCCGTTGTGGAGAGAAAGCAGAGAATAGATCGGGCAGATGAAAGTTTACAAAAAAGCAGAGCGAGAATGGCTCCAGAAAACTTCACCAGCGGTTGAGGCCAAATGGTGATGCCTGATTTGTATTCACTCCTCAGTCCACAAATTCTCCCCAAGCAGCTTTGGTGTTGGGAGATTTTGAAAGTTTAGGAGAAGCATGCCCATTAGATAGTGCTGCAGAGGTGTGTATGGGAAGTGTACAGAAGAAGCTGAACCTCAAATGGCTCAGCAGGTTTTTTGTAGACACCCTTGGAAGCGTGTGCCAGGCCTGAAGGTCAGCCTGCCTCCTCATCAGTCCTTTTGTGCGGGCCTCACAGTGCACAAAGCAGCTGGAGGCTGGAGGCCTGGAGTGCGGGGCGGCCCGTCATTGACCACCACTCCCTGCCTAATTACCTCTCTGCCCTGGCCCTGTGTTCATCCAGCCCTCTCCGGTAAGTAAGGCTGGGATGCTGAGATGGCTGGGAGCCTAGCCTCATTAGATCCTACAGAGTCCCTCCGACTGAAGCAACATGCACACACTACTAGACACCATCATACACTAATGGGCTAGGAGAAAGGCAGAGAAAGACAATAAAACACATAAGGAAATACATCATAGAAGCACACATCTAAGCGGCCACCCAAGACATATTAGTCTTTTGAAACTATACTTATGGTGGGTGCACAATATGGAAATTTACTTCTTTTTTTTTTACCCAGGTGTCATGGCATGATTCATCCGCACTGCATCTAGATGGTTAGTCCTCTAATGGGTCCACTAAGCACATACACTCATGCACACTCACCACTACCCCCCCACCCCCAAACTAGCTTTGATTCCCATCCATGTCAGCAGAGTTTCCCTGTCAGTGTCTTTCCCACAATACCGCAACTGAGATGGAAAAAGCTACTTTACTTAGGGGTCTTATTTGTTTGCCTGTTTGTTTCTCTCTGTTCGCTTTCATCTTTATCTTTTATGACTGCCCTCTTCTCCCATCCAAACTCCCCAGAGAGACAGGCATGGGGGGTGGGGGGTGGTGATGGGGTGGTGATGGGGGCGTGGGGGGCTGTAGGAAAAAGACAGAGGGGGGGCTCTTTTGAAGGAGAGCTGGGAGAATTGAAAATGGCCGGTGTTGTGAAGGAGGCGAGATGAAGAAAGCCAATCTGCCTGTGAGGCCAGAGAAGTGGGAGAACAAGAGAGAGGGAAGTAGAAGAGAAGGAGAGGGAGAGAGAGAGAGAGAAGGGAAAATTCTGTTGGAGCCTCTTCGTCTATGAAGGTGGGAAATTAAGAGTAACAGTGTAAAGTACTATGTGAAGTATGACTTTGATAGAATAATCCTTACCCAGGGAACCATCTCCACTATGCTCAGACCTGCCGGGCTGCTGGTGCCAGCGGAGGCCACAGGGAGGTGCTGTGACAGAGGGGGCTTTGACAATAAAGCTCCTCTCACCAGCAGCACTGCTCATCAGGCAGTGTGCCGCCCCAGAGCACAAGGTGTTTTCTCACAGAGATAGAACTGTAACGATGCAAGTAGGTCCCATAAAAACTTTTTGCTCACGTAACAAGAATGGATGGCAGTAGAAGTTTCAAACAGGCCTTGTTTTATCACCTTTTTTTGATATTCCTACCTAAGGCTCTTACAATCTGCCTATCTTCATGCAGATTTGTAATTAAGATTCCCTTTCTCTCATCAAGCTTCTTTGTTTTTCTATTCACAGTTTTTCAATGGTCTTTTGTTTGCCAATCCTCCAGACTGCGATTGTCATAATTGCATTGCCCGAATGGAATCAAAAGGAGTGAGTCAAGTGAGAAAAAAAAGAAGAGGGGGACTGCACAGCACAACTCTTGATGTAAACTAAATGAGTAACTATCTACTCTTCACGTTTGCACCTTCATCTTTTTTTTTTCCCTCGTCAGGCACTGATGAGTGTCATTTATTTATTTGCTGGTTAATTTATTTAGCCACTATACTCTGGGGCATCCGCACGTAATAATAAAGAATGAGGTGATTTGTTTTCTCTCTCTCTTTCATCGGTGCGTTGCATATGCTGTCCCTGATGGTTTGGTCCATACAGTGACTATAGGATGAGAGTCAGTATATTAATCAAGATGTTGACAAAGTAAAGCATCTCTGCCAGGTACTTCCAGGTCCCACTGGTCTGCATCATGACCTATCCCAAAATCCACTCTGGTGCTGGGGCCATCCTTCCTTGAGAAAATGCAGCGTGCAGGCTCATTCCTATTTCTATGATCCATGACAGCTCAAACTGCTTACAGGGGACAGTCACTGTCACATGAACTCAGTTCCCAAATCATGTCCTTGACTTTGACCTTCAACCAGCTCCTGCACACTTTAGTGCAGCTGCCATGGGCTTTACTTGTCAGGTCTGGCCTACAAAATGGGTTGGTAAAACTGCCCCTCAACACGCCCTATGGGCTGTTCTGGTTGCCTGCTGAACTGAGATCAGCCCCTAAACAGCCACTGTGTGTGTCTCTGGAGAAAAATGAAACTCCTCAGAACTCTGCTGTGTAGTAAAAAGCTCTTTTCCCCAAAACCAACAAAAGTAAAATGGACTATTCTTACTTACTTATTCTCTAAAATCTTTGCTTTTCTCTTTCCACTGTTTCTTTCTCTCTGTAGTTCAATGGATCCCTCTGTTCCTTTATTATACCTTCTTCACATCTTTTTTTTTTGACTGTGACCCTTTTCACTGTTTGCTGCATGGCATTTTTCTTTTCTTCTCTCTCTCTCTCAACCACTTTTTCATTCAAGGCCCTTTGAGAGGGCAATTCCCCCCTGACGTTTACAAATGAAATGAATGAAAACCACTGGTACGTGACTCCTCTACAGGGAGACGCTCCATTATATCTTGGTTTACTCAAACAGAAGCCTCCCTGTGATTGGCTATAAGCAGGGATACTAGACTGAGAAGGGTTACCCTAGATAGCAAAGGACGCAAGCAAGTGGAATAATGGCAGGCTTAGAGAGAGAGCCTTGCCCAATGTTTTTTAGCTGTTTGAAAATTGATTTATTCTTACCGATCCAACAAACCCCATGTATTCTCAACCAATGGATGAAGGATGAAAGGTATCATTTGTCAGAAACCCACTGGTCCACTCATGAGAACAGAAATTGTTTGTGAACACAGATAAAATCCTGTACGTACATGCCACTGTTATGTGTCTTCCAAGTTGCCTTTTTGCCTCAAAACTGTAGCCACTACACTGAGAAATGGGGTAAACTTTTAGGGGCAAGGAACACAGTTTCACTTTTTCAGCCCCCCTTGATATTTTTTTTAATTGGATTTTGGTCTTTCACCCAACCAGACTACTATATTAACCAGCGAAATGTTGTGACAACATGGCATAACAGAGTGCCTTTACAAAGAATGTGTTCAACCATTTCAATGTTGTGAAAAAGGATGAACATTTCTATTCTTTCATCCTCTATCCCAGAATGACTGTTATGTTTTCCTCTCCCCTGAGGAGGAGTTAACAACCTTGAAGCTTTGTAAACATCAATGGTACGTAGAATAAAAAGTAGATTATCAAAGGGATATTTCCTATGAAAGCAAACATCTGCTATGATAAGTTATCGTCATCTTTTATCTCTTGATCAATTCATACAGCAGTTTTCTTCTTTGTGACTACACCCATTTTCCTTTTTTTATTGCACTGTTATCTTGATAAACAGTGATGTTTATCACATTCTAGCAATTGTTTTGATGTTATTCATGACTTTCAGCTCTTTAAATGACATGACAAGAGGAGGAAGCGTTAACAATCTTGTATTGTTAATATTAGTGGAGAGACCAGGGAAGCCAAATTAGTGGGAAATAAAACAAGATGCCTTTGTGTTAGAGAAGCCTCAGCAGATGCCAATCAAGCAATCTGAAAGACAGCTCTGAGTCCTGGGAGGGATGTAATGGAGTTCAATGTGAAGACAAGGACGCTCTCCTCAGTAGATGACAAAACTGTAATACACAGAGCAGCGTGCTAAAATAAAACACAGTCAATTCAAACAACAACACCACTGTGCTGGGACCCCCCCAATCCAGAGGCTTCCAGCCTTTCAGAATTGTGCACTGAAAGCTGGCCCTCCTGCTTCCCATCGCCTCCCTTCCTCCCCGAATCTCTCCCCCATTCACATCCAGCCTCACTTCCTCCCATCATAAATCTGGATAAATCCACAAACCACTGTCTGGCATGCTCCATCTGTCTCCCTCACTCATGTACTGCTAGAGAAAACCTCTCTGCATCCCTGCCTGCCAGCAGGCTGTCCTCCAGGCTCACTTAAAAAAGAATGAAACAGAGGGGGGAAAAAAGTACCCTGACTGTTCACTGGGAAGACAGGATGAATACCCACCTCTACATTATATCACTACTCTTACTCATCTCAGTAAAACTTTAAAACACGATTACCAAAACCCTAATTTAGATTTACTCACCCATGATACAATGTGATAGAGATAGGCAGACATTCAGAATGAATGAATTAAAAAATCATATTTCTGTGGTGTCAAGATTTTATAGTTCAAATAAACTTATGGGTCATTTATTTAAGATCAGTTTGCTTTTACACCTACTGCATCCTGCATCAGTGTTCACATAAAACAAAAGCAAACTGAGAAAAAAATGCTGCAAGCAACTGTGATAAAAGCAGCAATGAACTTATTTCGTCTGCATTGCTCTGTTATATTGTTTACTTGAATATGACATTACATGTGTTTAATAACAGGACAGGCAACATCGCTCGACTATGGGCAAGATGTTACTGGCAATATTTTTGAGTGAGACTGTGGCAGGGAAATCAAGCCTTAAATTTTATGGACAGTGTCGGAGGCGAGCAGCAGGCATCTCCAGACGGGTGGAGTCACACTACAACAGGCCTTTGATATCCACCAACAGGGAACATAGAGGGAGGGCACTCTGCATCCATGGTGGCATACTAAAACACACATGCAAGCACACATACACACACAAACACACACACACATGCACACAAAACCTGCTCCGACAGATCACGGCCCAGCAGTCCAGACTAGGCTCATTACATCCCACCCATCCCTTCCCACCACTACCACCAGGGTCCTGACCACACAGTGGGTCGACGCCCAGCCACGGGGGGCCATGTGTTAGCATTCAGCAGAGTGAGAAACAACAACACCAGTGGGCTCATATCATCATCCACCTCACAGCTCCCAGGGCCTGACATCTCCTCACGGTGCTATTGTTTCGCCTGAGCGCTGCTCTCTTGCCCTTTTCTCTCCACTACAGTGCTCAGGAAAGGGCTGCTCAGCTGGGGGGGCAAGGTGGGGGGATTGTTTAGACAGCCGGGGGACCCCACCCGCACTCGGCACTCAGTGGCAAACATCAAATATGATTGGTCAAGGGAGGCAAAGGGGAGTTTGACAGGAAAATAATCTGACCATTCCGGCTGCCCTGTGTATTTTAGCATCAGTGTAAAACACGAGATAGATCAGAGTAGAGAAAAAAAAGATTGTGTTTACCTGTTGATGACAGTGACAGCCCGGGAGGTTCCAGAGACATGAAAAAAAAGAAGGAAAACCATTAGTTTGTTAGTTTTATGTATCTTTCATGAGGTAATGTGTGCCATGCACGCATATGATTACACACAATAAAGAATACACTTAAATGGACTATTTCTTAAGGGATTAAAAAACAAACATTTTGACTAAAGAGGGCCTGTGAAGCTTCATTCTTTGAAGCACATCTGTTAGTTTTTGTTTTTAGCTGTTGCATGTGGGGATGAATGAGAGGCAGTTCCCTTGTAAACAGACTGCTGCAGCATGTCACTTTTGGCAAAACTGGACCTAGAGAGAACAAAAGGTGACGGGTGTCTGAACTTTCTCTAAGGCTATAATTCTGCGTGGATTGATCGGTTACCTTCATGCTGTTTATGTAAAAAATTCTCATAATAAAGTAATTCCAGTGTTGACCTTGGTTTTACCTGCCCAAGGACACTGTCAGGACCGCACCAAGGCAGGCTGTATCAAGCCATCCAATTTACTGTATGAGGCTGCTGACAACATATTGATATATGCATGCCCTGCCCACGACTACACTCTTAGTCACATACAGAGTATAAATCAGAGGAGCAGCGCAGCACTTTTCTCAGGCCAGGAAGTGAAAAATCACTGCAAAATAAAGTGAAATTTAATATAATGAAATAAAAATAACTGTGTCTTTTATCTATGATAAAATATGCTTCAGTATGTGTCCTCTGGGACAGGAAGCTCTGAGTCTGCTGGCCTTTTGGTGAGTTTTGGTAGAAGGTTGTGGCCTCTGGCTAATACTACTCATTCAGGTCTAGTCTTGTTATAATAATCACCAGGAAAGCCACCGATGACCTGGCTGTCCCACATGATTTTCCTCATGGACGTTAAAAAAGACCACTCCTATATATGTTATGGCACCTTCTGATTTATTCATATCATGCTCCCACCAGTACACCGCTTATCCCTACACGAGACCCTCTATAGTTGCTTCCAATCTACTGCTACATTCACATTACAGCAGCAGAGAATTTTACATTCTGTGTGAAATGGGCCTGCAGACGGAACACCACCTGTCATCAACACAAACAGCCTGCTATCAACAAAAACAAACTAAAAACTGTGTCACACCATTAATGTGGGCTACTGATGCAAAACCACTTGTCTCACCATGATCATGTTTGCGCTCCGCTGTAATATTGCTTTCTTTGGTTCCTCCTTTTCTTATTTGTATGAGATGGAAACAATTTATTTCTTCTTTACAAATAATACAAAGAGTGATGATGAAACTAGCAAGGGCATTTGGTGTACTGTCTCTTAGAAGACAGGAGACCCATTGAATTTCATGAATAAATGAATGAATTAAAATTCATCTAATCATACTTCAGGAATCCCCCCAAACAGATCCACAATCCCCACTACCACCCACCACCCCCTCACACACTGCTGAGGAACCTCCGTCAGTAGTTCCGCTTGCAAACAAACACATATAATCTCGGAATACACAAAGACGGGGGGGTTCACTATGGCAACGGCACGTATCACCTTTAGCAATATGTCTCTTTGTGCATGCTTCTTCATTAGGATTCATGGATCATCAATGAAAACAATTCTCTGTATCTCATTTGGCATTGTGTGAATGATTGTTTGCGCACCAGTATGAGGGAGATGAAAATATAGACCTTCCATATTTAGACTGGATAGATTTCTGTTCTGCTTCTGGTACCAAGGCTGTAACATACCTGACCACTGAATGACTGCAAAGCACAGTGCAGTTTCATGTTCATTGTACTGTGGGCCTGAATTAAACATGCATTCCTTGGCAACAAGAATATGTGACTTAACTGTGTTTTAGACCTATGAAACCTATGCCTCACACATAAACGCACAGTACTCATACACAGAGACGCACACGTTTGGACTGCTATCCTTGTTAGGACATTGCATTGACTTCCATTCATTTTGGACAGCCCAACCTAAATCATAACCAATTCATGCCTAGCCCTTCTATGCCTAACTTCTAATCACACCTTACTCTAAGTCCTGACAAGGCTAGTGTTTATACTGGAAAAGTTGCATGTTCACGCACACACATACAGGCACACACACATACACACACACAAAATGTACAACAAATAACTTGCTAGCAAAGAAGTCATTATTGCAGTTATAAACGGAAATGTTTTGATAATAATTGATTATCTCTGTCATATTCTGCTTTACTCTTGGTTTGATTAATTGATAAAATAATGGGTTATGCATACACCGTTGTATACTGTACAGTACTTTATGATGAGTGAGGCCTAAGCCAAGCTCCTCATTACTACTATAACTCTAAATGGTGGAGCAGAGATTTATTCAAAATTTATTTTGAAAAATAACATTTAAGCAAGGAAGGCCAAGCTTTACATTTGTATACTTATTCCTTCTTGACGGCGCTACAGGAGCAAGCTGTTTCAAAATGAGTCTGGAGACCACAACATGCTCTAATTGATATGACCTTTAATTGCTCATTCAGTGCAGAGGAAAGAAGAGGAAGACATCAAGCCAGTCCACTGTGGCTCAGGCTAAAGAGGCACTGTGTAGATTGGCCTACACTCCCAGGCCCCGTGGACATAATTAAACCTGAATAACAAACACTTACACAAGTGCTCTACTCTCCTGAACAGTATTCTGAAAACATCCAGGACACCAGCTCACTGCTCCTCTAGTTGGTCCCTCAATCAGAATGGATTTGCTCCTGTGTTGAGAATATAATTGGAGCCTGGACAATTATGGCCAACATAAATGAGAGCCTGTTATCCATGGTCCAAATTTGGTTAGTTTTAACTAACCGCTGGGTCTGCAGTTCATCTGAACTATTTAGCATAGTTTGCTAATTTTTAACATCACTGCTGTAAAAATACCAGAAAAAGTTCAAAAAGCTACAGAAATTAAAGATAACATATTTTCACATAAAAGAAATATAAAGGTAACAAATTGTGATAATAATTTTCCACATTTTGTCAAAGCCTTATAACAGGTACCATAATCACACTAAATGTACAAGAAAGGCTGAATCTCTCACAAAATATTCCCTCATCCAGATGGAAGGGAATAAAATGTCAAGATACCACATGAACCCACTGCAGGTGTAGACACGTCCCCGAATTCTCGGCAGGAAAAACAGATGTACAAACTATTACCGCAACATGTGCATTGTGCTCTTTAACATTTACAAAAAGCCTATCTGTATTTTTGCACAACAGCGGCCTGCACGGAGCAGGGAGCTATCTACGTATGCTTTATATAGAGAGAGTAAGCTGAACAATTGGACCTTTGCTTGGAATTAGACATCATTAATTAATTTACAGTGAAGTCCACAAGCCTCCCCTCTGAGTGACTGCTCTGCTTCAGGTTAGCTGTGGGTTCAAGTCGTCCGCCGGGGGCCATGGCAGCAGCTTGTTTGACTACTATGTATTCAGTCCAACAAACTGCTAGTCACCAGATGATCCCCCTGGTGGGGCTCACTGCTGGCCTTTTGCAGACCTCCATCATCTCCACCTGCAGTCTGCCTACACCCCAGAGAGCTCCCACTAGAACAGCTATGAATGCAGGTGCTGGACGTCTAGACGAGGGGCTCATTAGCTTTCCTGCGGCTCACCAGCTAGTGACTGCAGAGGCCTAAGCTGCCTTGCCTGGAGGGAGGGGACAGGTCCTGATTGAGAGCGTGCTTTATTACAGGGGCTTAGGTGGGGGCTTCAGGATTAACACATAAGTCTTCCACCTTCATGGGTGTGAAGAGGACTTGTAGTGCTCCATGCAGCTGGAGGGGGAGTGCAGCACAGGGAGTGAAACAGCTTTTCTCACTTTGCATTGATAGACTGACCAGAGGCTTAACACACACGTCCTGGAGGTCTGGATGGATTTGTGTTACTTACAACAGTCAACCTAAATCTCTAAAGGGCACCAAGAAGTTTTTTAAATGTTAATTCAAGTTAATTAGTTTTAATAACATTGGCTTCATGGTGTGAGCCTGGGTGTTTGTGTGTGTCTAACATTTTCAGACAGCGCTATGTGAAAGACCTCACAGTGGCCTGTAATTGTTTCAGCCCTGTTCACCGCAGGGGAGAGCCGGTCAAAGGAGTGGCAGCCTGTGCCCTTTCCTCTCACGGGTCTCTTTTAAGTGGGCAGACCTTAAGCCAAGCTGCCCTTCAAAATGATGCCTGAGCATGAGCTACAGGTGAGTGACAGTGCTTCAGCTGTATGTTATGCCTTATAAAACATCCTTTAGTCTGAGCATGTTGCTGGATTTTGCAGTCAGCCCTTATCTTGAAGCATCTTTGGCATATCACTAAGGTTTACATGTGCAGAGCACAATTACAGTGATTTCTACATCCCAAGTCATCGGGGTACTTCAAAATTCTAGGTTCACACATTTCAAAATAGAAGCCTTATTTAGTAAGAAGAATGATTTGAATTGCAAAATCTGAGTCATTTGCATGCCTCCCAATTCAGTTCATATAGATGTATTTCTAATCTAACTGTCAGATTGCTTTCAAGCCTAATGTTTATAGTCAACAGAAGCTTGCACCTCTCTATATATTACCACAACCACTTTCCTCAGATGATTAAGTGATAAGAAAGAAAGTCAAAACAATAGTGGAACAAACAACTTTTCTCTGCTGAGCCTTTTGCATAATTATGATGCCTGAGGGCCAACTGATTCACTGAAATCTGTTCTCTGTAGGGGGAGGGAAACCTAAAATAGAAGTCTCTGATTGTCACACAATTGGCTTAGACTGCAAT
This sequence comes from Lates calcarifer, assembly GCF_001640805.2. Lineage (NCBI taxonomy): Eukaryota > Metazoa > Chordata > Actinopteri > Centropomidae > Lates > Lates calcarifer. Next base: position 20,875,197 of record NC_066838.1, on the reverse strand, counting down.
GTGCAGCTGTGCTCTGAGCCTGTCTGTCTGTCATTTAACTGATTGCTGCATGGCTGCCAACCTATCAGGTGCATCATCACTGGTATGTGGGCTGCTAAGCGCACCACAAAAATTATCCCCAACTCCTTCCAGAAATATAGGGTCAAAAAACTGTGTATATATGGAGCATGGTGTGCTGCTGCATTAAACAGTTCTTCAAAATGTATTCCATTTTTGATTACCATAATGCCACAGTGGCAGAGTTCAAAGCTTAGATTGTACAGCTGCAGATATGAACAGAGACAACCCCAATCCCACCCTTCCACATTAGAGGAGAGGAATAAAGGGAGAAGGAGAGAAACAGCAGAGCAGACAGTGAATTCCAGGGCAGTCCTAGTTAATTACTGGGGTACAAGTGTGATAAAACACCCATCCACCTCTGAGGGCTATTATGTCCTGCCAATACCTTCACGATTGTTTTCAGACCTCATAAGAATATGCAAAAACTCCTGGATGTAACAACCTGATTTAAAGTGCTTACAATTTATATACAAAGGTGATTGAAGGTTAATGACCAATATGGTGCCAGATTAGCCCATAGAAGTTTGTGAGGGCTGGGCACCCACCTCCGTTCCCATTCACAAGCTCTGTCATTAGTTTGAGACTAAAGCATACATAATGAATGAAACAAAAATTAATTAGCACAAACAATATTTTTCATTATTTTATCACCTCTTGAATTGTGGCAATTTTTCAAAGCTGAAAAGCTGTATTGATTATCACCTTGAAAATAATTACCCCGTCGCAATTTCAGGTAGTAGGAAATTACTATTGCAAAATACAGAGTCTGAACAAAAGTAATGAGAAAAAAACAATAGCACTTAATTGACAAACATCTTCAGTAAGGTCTGAAACGTACGCACCTTGTGTCAACTCCATGTCATTCTTTTTTTAACAGTCCCAGTGCATGACTACGTGGCAGTATCTCCAAATATTAATTAGCCTTGTCTCTGTGTATCTGATTACTGACATGCCTGAAGTGAGGGTGATAAAAATGGCGCATGGTTTATCTGCTCCCCCTCGCCATTGAAAAGAAGGTACAGATAAAACTGGTATCATGAGGTTCATGCATGGTGAATCATGTCCACAGTATTTTCTCTCTCTTCGGAAGTCAATAGGCCTGTAACGTGAGCACAGCACCGGGCTGTCCCTAGGCAGGCTGACTGAGCCCGCTAATGAAAACAGAGGGAAGGGAGAGAAAAAGAAACAGAGAGTTCTGTGTGTCTGAGCAAACACAGGAGGAATACCTTCAAGGTCACTGTCTGCAGAAAAAAAGAGGAAGGGAGAGTGATTGAGAGAAAGAGAGGGAGACGCTGAGGAGACGGATAAAGTGATGATGAGACCAGGAATTTGGGCTCAAAGAGAAAATAAAAAGAAAACTTTTCTTGTGTACTATGTGTTTCGGGCCAGTGCTGCGCACTAAAACTGTGACTGTAATTGTGGTCAACAGCATAGAATTACAATGTAATAGTTCCTAAATAATTCTTTATTTTCACAGTTCACTTATCTTTTTAAGTGCAGAGGATTACATGGGCTTTACAACAATAAAGCAACGCAGCAAGAGAATTTAAAAAAAGGCAGGAACTGTATTCTACTGGGCAAACACACAAATGGGCTTTGTTTCATTTTTATGACCATTTTAACATTACTTTATCAATAACAAATCAGACATTTTTTGATAGCTCAGCACTCAAAGTAATAGGCAACAGAGCAATCCATGGAGCATGCTAAACGTGTTGCAATAAAATGGGCTGTGGCTGCACAAGCTGCGTAGCGGGAAAAGAAAAGGGAAGAGGCTTGTCATAAGGACGTCAGAACTGGACTGTTCCAGAAATGCCCAAGTGCGGACATACACTCAGGCGTGACGTTACAGCAAACCTATTATCTGCTATTCTGTCACTTTGGCTTTTCCACTACAAACTTGGGACCAGATTCAATTTCAGCACCAGAGATGTCTGCTTCTCTGACCATCACACGAGCACTCTCTCTCCCTCCCTCTTGTTCTCTCTCTGTCTCTCTCACCCTTGCTGAGTGGGTGTGTCCCCTCAGGGAAAAGATGGTGCTTTTTACAGCACTTCACCCAACCTTAAAAAAAAAAAAAAAAACACTTAGCACCAGATTCAGAGTTGATTTCCCCCCGCTATTAAAGTCGTCAGCACTGCCACTAATCAAAAACTGGCCTGCAAACAGAAATACAATGTTTGTGGAGTGTGCAACTGTCAGAAGAGATAGCTGTCCAAATGGAAACTCTTCAGGAGGGATGCAGTCATTCAGCTCTCAGGGATTCATGGTGGGGAGTGCGTGATATGGATATGAAATGTTTGTGGTATAGCGATAGCGCATTCAAGATAACAATTCAGTCTTAGTGAGTTTATCATTAAAATTCCATCTGAGACATGGCACAGGGAAGGAGGCAGGAGAAATGCCCGAGATCTAAGGACAGGAGGCCTTACATCACAGACGAGGCCGATACTAGCTCAAGCCCCTGCTTTTGATCTGTTCGTTTACCTGGATGAGACCTGCTTGAAAAACACACCAAACTCAGACTTGTCAGCTGCAGAAAGCAAACTTTCATGTGACGGCTGGCTGTCTCACTGTCTGTGTCTACCCAAGCCTTGGTACCCGCCAACCATCTCTAAACAGGCCACTGTATGTCACTCAGTGAATCAAAGAAAGGTTGTTATGATAAGACGGCAGTTTTTCACACAGTAATACACCAATGAAACACCCACTGCAGCAACAATGGCATACCTTCTAACCCTTCCTCATCATGTAACTTGATACAGGGCTTGTATGGAAATCTCAAGTCAGTCCCTGACAGCTGAGAGACATGAGCCTTCAGTATCTCTCAGCGGTCCTTTTTTTCCCCATGTGTTGTTGTTTCTCACCTCTTTTGTTTCAATGGTTCAACATTTCACTCGATCAGGCTTTTGTCAACAGGGACCCGTGTGTTCAGTATTAAACTCACAGAGGAGAATTAAAGAAAAGATGTTACACAGATCAAACCAGAGGACTCCTGGGCCTCTTGCTCTCTTCAATCAATAGGCAGGGTAACACCAGCCAGCATCAAGAGGCAAATGAGGACATACAAATAAACACAGACGTTACAACTGTGGCAGAACCTACCCACACTACACACACACACACACACACACACTGCCAAATAGCTGAGGCTGAGTGAGAAAATATATGGTCGGTTAGTTGGGAATATATCGTATAATTATGCTACGCTGTGTACTGTATGTATGCATGAACAGATCAATGCTTACGATGCTTGCATGCATAATACACAGCCAGGCTTTATTTAAATGGACACTACAGTTCGCACTCAACTTGCACCTGTATTGATACATGGGTACCTTTAGTTCCAAAGGTAGACACTTTAGGTAATGCAAGTGTCCCTCCAGACTATGCACAGACATACCCTGACTGAATAAAAGTCTGTTTCTGGGTTTCTCAGCTGGTGTGGCCAATTAGTGTGAAATTTGGTGACAGAACTGTGGAGGAGCAAGGACAGTCCTTGTGTAATTATTGATCTAAGTTTACTTGCCTGCTTGGCTACATGTGGGGAGGAGAGGACACAGTACAGGGTTGTTCTCATACAGCGCCTAATTAATAGTGACATAATCTGATACTATAGCTTAAAGTTGTTGAGGATTTCTGATCCCCCTGCTGGTGTGTGGACTTAAGAGTGCTGCTCGTTGCACCGTAATTGCAAAGCTTTGGCTTGGTGTCACAATTAGAGTGGAAACCAGCCTTATTATATCCACTGTTATAATCTCTGCCAGACCCTATTTACCCCTGCTCTAGTTTCGTTTCTTTTCTTTTGACACTGTGCCAATCTGTATAGAATACAGACACTAATCCCCACGACTACAGGTTTTTAATAGGGGCTCATGCGGGGCCATGCATTGGCATACAGTCTGGATTTTGCAGGACAGGTGCAATAATTACAGTGACAAGACAATAAATATGGAGAGGGATATCCAGTAAAAGATGATTTGCGGTTAAACATCAATGTCAGGCATCATGTTGCAGGGAGCGTGTAGCAGTTTAACTGGACTAATAAACAGGACCCAAGTTTATGGAAATACGCTGTATTTGCAAATTGTCGTTTGTGATATTTACAGTAGGTTCCAGAGAAAGATGTTTTCCTTTTCCACAGACAGAGGCCTCTCTCTAGTTCACACATTGTTGATCTGAATGGCAACCCACTTCTTGATTTTATTATTTTGCGGGCTGGAGGAGGACACAGGTGGAACTGCAGAGCAAAGTCATTTGTAGAGCAGCTTGAAAGAACCTCCTCTAGTGTCTTATTAGACCCTGTGGGTCAGACAAAGAAACACTGTGGGAAAAGCACACAATGCATGCTGAAATAGCATCTGACTTTGGTTCACGATTCTACGCCGCATCTCTGAAGAAATGCTAACCAGCATCTTTCCTTTTTCGACCTCTCTCTGGGATTACTTCTAACCAGTCACTCTCTGAAGGCTCCTCTATGGCGCTTCAGCCAGAAAGACACATAATATTTATCAAAAGAACAGAGGAGCTGCACAGAAAAAAGGGAGAGACAATTTAAGTGGTGTCTTTGATAAAGCAGTGTTTTTGAAGCACAGCCCGTTTAGCTTCAACAGGACAAGAGGAAATAAGGATGGGGAAGTGTGTCTCGCGACGGTGCTCCACATCAATACACACCGCAGATACCTGGATGCCTCCCAAACAGAGGAGAGACTCTAAAACCGGCCCTCCTCCCTTTAAACTTGCGCTCTTTGATCTTCTCCCTCTTGAATGTAAAGACTGTTACTGCCTGCACCACAGAGAGTTCAGGCACCCCACAACCTCCACCACACTCACCCACCTCAAAATCCACAATATGTGCTTCCCTACTCTTAGAAAACTTTAGAAAGAGGGCAGAGGAACTTTTTTCTCAGCGCCAGATAGTCATCTCTACTTATGCTGCAAGATGCAAGGTGGCTGGGCCAGTGTGAGCTGGTAAATTAGTAGGTCAGGGGTTTGATAGCACCATTTACCAGCCAAATGATCACTTTTCTGCACATTTATCTACTTCCATTTCTCTGTATTGATCTGAGTTTTTGTCTTGGTCTATCAAAGGCAGAGCTAACATGGTTTGTTTTAACTGTGATTTCTTTGGCCTCAGCCAATTAAAAGGTTCTGCAGCAACATCAGTCGAGGGCTAAATAAGACCCTGGGTATCAGTGAGATCCAGCAAGAGCCTTCTCTGACAGATTCAATCTCCCCTCCTCTGCAGTGTTGTTATATCTATTTTAAATTTCTCCTCCTGACTTTTCTTTCATTTTGTTGCGCTTATTACACAAGAAGTTGGAACTGCAGAATGGTTTATGCCTTCTATCATTCAGATTTAGCTGAAGTTGGGTGCTTGAAAAATTTCTTTTTGTAATATCTACATTTGGAGCATTTGTCATGACTGTGACTTGAAGCGTGTTTGATGTCTACTGAACTCTTTTTTATGCATACTGATATTCTATTTCAACTAAATCTCCATGGTGTTACTTTGTTGGTGTAAACAAAACAGAAGCACAAATGCTGATGTGATGCATAACTATCTGATAAGTTGGCTAATGTATAACTGCTCTGCAATTTATTTTGAGCTGTTTAAACATTATAGCTTACTGGGTGTTTTCTGGTATGACTTGAATCATTAAGACAATAAAAGTCTTGAGGTTTTCAGTCGCAGTAATTTGGATGATACTGTGCTTTCACAAATTCCAAATTCGAATGGGGGGAATATAGGATATCTATATGTAATATATTTTATCTCCTCTCTGTTTATTCACATTTAATTTTCTACTCGTTCTGCACTTCAAACTTTCTCGCTGGGTCTGCGAGGTTGAAAATTGTTCAAGAGGTGTGGGAGTCATTTGACTAAAAAGGTAGAAAACAAAAACAGCAAACTAACAAAAAGTGTTTGGCTATATTTTAGATGGAAATGCATGGCAAATGCACTGTTTGCAAGGCTAAGTAGGGATGTTCTCTTTCTATACAGCAGTGTGTCTCACATTTTATATTTGCTCCGAAATGGTCAGTTTCATTGTGTCCTCTGACGTCGTGTTATGGAATCACTTAAACATCCAGTGAAATGTCTTCCTGATTTGCTTCACAGCAAAACAGTTAATGTTATGTTGAGTCTATATGCTGATTGTTATAGCCCTTTCCATGTGTGACAAATTGCTAACCTTGGACATTGTGATAGATTTTCCTTCTCTCAGATTTGTCAGTACTTTGATAAAGGCTTTTGGCTTGTCTTTCATGGATAGTTTGGTTCTATTAAATGTTCAGCAGCAGAAAAGACAATCCTTGGCAGCATTGTGTCGTCTAACCACCAATAAAAAGTAGACACAGTGGAGTGGTTTCACCGGTCTCAGCCAACTGGAGGTGGGCGACAGTTAGGGCTCTCCCGTCCCGTGAGAACAGAAACTGTTAACACAGCAATGGCTCCAGCATTGCTGAGTGGCACTAACAGGGGGAGGGGCTGTGTAGTGAGAGGACTCACCTCTCTCTACCCTCCAGTTTCCCTCATCGAGCAAAAAAGCTTTCTCTTGTCTCTTGGTTTGGTGTAATGTGCGTCAGGATCTCTGGAATTCAATTACTGTTCCCTTTTAGCCGCGCCTGTAATCTTCCTGTTCCAGTCATATGCTCTGGGTGCCAGCCAGTGTCACACACTTTTCCCAAAATGATTTCTTTTATGACCAGCCAGCGAGAGCACAAACTGTATGCTGTTATAGAGCAGATCTGGATCCATTCAGCCCACCATTTTGCCTAAACCTAATTATGTTACATTTGGGGGAATGTCACTATAAACTGTGGGGGTATAACAGTGTACTCTCTAATGAGTGTTCAATTAAACAGAGAGCACCCACAAGGCAAACAGGGCCCAATAAAGCCAACTGAATGCTTTCCAATTGACACAGTATCTTCTTTTAGTCCTGCTGAAGTCATGAATCAACAATCCACATTTCTAACAAATACTTTCCAATTAAGAAAATATGTCTCCACCCTTCCTTGTGTGATGTGAGAACTCTTGCGACTGTCCTCACCAGAAATACTAATGTATTGGTTAGTCCATCCATCCATTAGCTATATCACTTATCCTTTGAGGGTCGCAGAGGGCTGGAACCAATCCCACCTGACATTGGGTGAGAGGCAGGGTACATCCTGGACATTCACACAGTTGACAATCAACCTAACATGCATGTCTCTGGACAGTGGGAGGAAGCCAGTGCACCCGGAGGAAACCCACCCACCTAAAGGAAAAGTTTGACATTTTGGGAAATACACTTATTCACTTTCTTGCTAAGAGTTAGATAATAAGAAATAATACCACTCTCATGTCTATATGGTAAATATTAAGCTACCACCAGCAGCTGATAAGCTTGGCTTAGCACACAGACTGGAAACAGGGCGAAACAGTTAGCCTGGCTCTGTCCAAAAAAAAAAAAAAAAAAAACCAAAAACATAACAAAAACAGCCTACCAGCACCTCTAAGGCTCACTAATTCACATGTTTTTATTGCATATGTTTAATCTGTACAACAGGTGAAGTGTAAAAATGCCATGACATGTCCTAACAGGAGGTTGGATGCCAGGTGGGGTAAAAGAAATGCTAAAACCTAACCAAATCTAAAACATATAGGGGAGGCAGGTAAAAGAGATGAAAAGAACAATTTTTCTAACATCAATCTGGGCACTGGCAAATAATGCTGTCCTGACAGGTGTCATATCAGAAAACTTTCAAATGGGTTGTTTTTGGAAGACAGTGACAAATGACATATTTCATCATTAAGTTTGGAGGAGCTCTTGCCAGATCAACTGTTGTTTCATGCAAAGTTGGAAGAATTGAGTGAGAGGAAAAGAGGCAGGGTCTGCGGGCATTGTCATCACCTCTGACAAACATGCCGTTGTGTTTAATTATCAAGTGTTTACTCTCCCGTCCTGCACGTCAATCTCATGGACCCCCAAAAATCTGACACACACTGTGGCCCCACGCTATTAACTAGAGTCAACAGAGCAATGATCTGTGCCTGGTGTTCCTGTCTTGTGATAGGTGAGGATCTGCACCCCCACCCCTCCGCTCCACCTGCCTCTCCTGTCTGCCGGAGTTAATTTATCTGGGTGATAAGCAGGTGGACGAGGGGAGGAGAGGCCCTCAGACTGAGCTGCACTGTCAGACCTGGCAGACTGAGTGACAATGCTAATAGCCCAGTCCCATTAACCTCACCACACGCTTCACCTTTATCTACCACACAAAAGACTGTTTGTTTGCTTGTTGGATGATAATATTTACCTCGTGATTTGGCGGCCTCAGACATGACAAATATATTTGTGCATTTTGAGAAGGCACTGTGATTCAGGTAAAGAGGGGCGCTACTGAAAGGAGACAGTGCTCTCTACAGCTCCAGTCTGTGATAAGGCGTAATGTTCTTAGCCTAATCTGTAACTTTAAAATGAAGGAATATTCTTGTTTCCCTTTTCTTACTTTTAAATGAAGAATATCTGCTATTATTCTACCATGCTCTTGGCTTACCACTATACAATACAGTTCAGCTTCATAAAACACAAAGTATCTGCACGTTGCATTAGTGCATTTAGGCAGTTTATTCTTATCTTGAGGCCGTGGTCCTATTATAAAGAAGTTTGGTGTTTGTATATGGACGAGTCCTGTGTTGAGCTCAGAGCTCCGGTGCCAGGCACAAGACTGAGAGATATTGCTTTAATTGGAGAGTTACTGATCCTGCAAGGCATTTGGGTGCCAGACGTTAGCATCAATGCCTCTCGCTGTATTCTGCTGCGCAATCACAAAAATGATATTGGGGGGACAGCAGGTGATCCATAAAAGCTGTGTTTTAAAGCCTTGTTAATTATTCCTTCAGAAGTCTAATGAACAATGGGGATAAAACCTTGTGCAGGGCAGATCTATTTGTGGGGAGATGAGGAGCCAACTCTCTTTTCAGATACAGTACTTCAGAGCCTTTACCCCACCTCATCTGTCAACATGAGTCTATCACTATCAAACTCACACACACACACAAGCTTTGTGCTTTGATCATGCCCCAAATATAGCTGGTACAATATTTAATAGTCATGTACATTTACAGGATGTGGTGTTTGGACAGAAATATGTGCTCAAAATGGTGTCTTCCATGCATAATGAAGCAGATGCCGAAGATTATATAGTTTGGCACAGAATTTGAATATGCATAGATTATCTCCTATTTGATTTAGCAGCTGGTGTCTGGGTGCGGATGTGTACAGTACATCACTTACGAATACTGGGACCTCCGCATTCTTGAATTTTGTTTCAGTGTAGTTTATCATATTTTCCTGTGTGGAACAGACATCGTATTCTGTCTTTGGCTGGAGAGGGCTTAATACACGGCAGGCCTGCCAGCTCTTTCGCTCCGTAAGAGATATGAAAAGAAGGAGATTAGCTCAGCTACCCATCCATGACCTTGATATTACGATGAAGACGGATAAGAGCTTTCTTCTTCCACCTGCCCCAAAGCCTGCAAGGCTGTTTAAACAGCAGGCCAGGCAGTCATCATCCATTCAAAACAAATGTCTTCTACCGGGGTTCAATTTTTCAGCCATTCTATTTAGTATCCTAAGTCAATTAATGATGTCATACGCTAGCAGAATAAAACAAATGCTTGCTCTGCACTGGAGCCTCCAGAGAGAGGCCTAGGATAGTGGCTGTACTGTATATATCTCCCAAGTCTTTCTGATTAAAACTTAATTTTCTCATAGCTAAACTGCCTTTAAAAGCTTCAAATAATAGGAGCACAGTAAAAAAAAATGTTCCACTGTTTACTAAAAGGTTTCACTATTTACCCTCTCCGTAACAAACAAATTGGTAATTCCTTGCTAACAATGTCATGAGATTACTAGAATGTGCTTTTACAGAAAGCACATTATCTTAACCTAAAAAAGAGACCTTAAAGCAACTGTTTGAAATAATGAGCAGGGGCAGAAGTGATCCGCACTCCATCCTCACCTAACAAAGAGATTAAAAATGCAATGTGGAGCTCAAGCACCCTGCAATCGCTGACTGTACTAAAAGAGGCTGGTTAAGTTGCTGCTTCCCTAAGCAGGCACAAACTTTATCTTTTCTCCTTAGCCCACGTCCAAACTAAGAAGATATATCTTTATTGCAAGTTTCTAGGATTTAGTCCAATTTACAGTAACAATACACAATATTCCAAATTAGCACTCTTTGTTTATAATGAGAAATAAATGTTTATTGATAATAAATAGCAGTAAAAAGATAATCTTGTATTCTTTTGTGCTTTCTGAAATACATAAATAGGTTTTGTCCTGCCATTGGAATTCTAAAGTAAATATATTATTAGTAAAAAATATATTCTGCATAATCTACTTTTAAGCAGAACAACATAGTATCTAATACCTACTGACTACAGTAATCGTATGGTCCCAACACATATTATGGCCTGCTGTGTGACTCATAATAATGATGTCTTTAAAATAGTCTAGCTACTTGTTTCTATTGCTGTGCCACTACTTGTCATTTTAGTACTCATTGGTTATTCAGCCTGAATTGCATGTCTACAACATTCTCATTAGTGAGTCTCACTAAAACTACCTGCAGTTGTCCACTCTCAGCTAGGATGTCATGGAGGAAGTTCTGAGAGGGCATACCTTTCTTTTACTAGAATGTACTGAGAGTATTAAAGAGATGGCATTAGGACATAATGAGTAAAAAATGTCTCTCTTACACCAGGGCCAAGAAGCTGATGGGATTTTCATGCTAGACTAAATCTCAAATGCATTCAGCAGACAGACACCGCTCAGGACATATTTGTTTTTTACTGATGTAGCAGTTAGTTAACAGCTGTTGCTGAAATACAGTAAATGCCATGCAGAGGATTTTAAAATTTATGTTTTCTGTTGCCAGGACACATGCTAGGAAGATATAAATGTGAAACCTTGGCTCAAGAATACAAAACAATCTAATATTTGTTTAAAAAATTATGATCCATTTACGTTCACTGAAACGTTCTCTAATTGGTTTCAAAGCCAAATATGTTAAATAAGATTTTTGCTTGTTTATTTATGCATTAAAATATTCTGAAAAATAACTGAGATTATAAGTGATTATAGTGGGCATTTCAATGATTGAGCTTTGCTATTTGTGTAATACACACTACAGTCAGTGAGTTGTTTCGAGTTCAAAGGGAGAAGGAATATCTAGATACAAATAAAGGATCTTCACACAAGTATAATAAGTAATTTAAAATAGTTAGAGAGAAGACTGTGCTGTGTCCCTTATAAGACCTGCTTCTTTAAGTCCCTGGATTTGGCTAATAAAGCTGAAAATGCCCTTTGACCATTAAGTGAACTGATCTTATTTTCAGAGAAAGACTGGTGATTCATACAGTATGCAGGCTCAAATGCACTAGAGGCTAAAAAGAAAAAAAGAGAAACGTAGGAAGAGGGAAGGGAAAAGATGAGAGAGAGGAAAGTGAGGGCAGAAAAAGGGAAGAGTTAGCACAGCAGAAACAGAGGAGAGGTATAGATGGAAAACAGGACGTGATGGAGGTGGTAGTGTGCCAAAGTTATCCACTGATCCATGCCGAAACAGATGCATTTGATCACAGCAAATCTCAGGCTTAGAGCATAAATACATAATAAACAAAAATTAATGGAGGCGAGCGCCATGCATGTGTTTCATCGGTTTGTGAGTTACCACTACAGTGACTGGAGCAGGGCAGAGGCATCCATATGGATGCTGCTTAGAGAGCAGACTTGTTAACATATCTCCTTCACTGCTCCTAGCATAGCGTTACAGAGATGGAATACATATCAGCCACATTTGATAATAACAATACAAGTCTATGGGAGGGGTTTTAAAAAACAACAAAATATGATACAGCAAAAAATTTCCTGCCAAGCATGATGTTCATGCCAAATTGGATCAATATCTCTGGGCAACTGTTACTATGTAGTGCAAAGCACTTATTGTAATGTGCTGTACAGGCTATATACAGTAAGTACTCAATACCTCGTAATGAAACAGTGATATAGAGGGGAATACTTCAACATACTGTGCAAAACAAACACTCTGATAATTTGACAATCTAGCAGATGTCAAAGGCCTTGTATTATCCAGCAACAACTGATCACAACTAATTCTGCAAGTGTTCTGAGTAGAGTGGTGGGGAAGCAATGAGCAGGACTCAGAGCTTACATCTGAATTCTATGGCTTGCAATTAGAACAACCATTTTTCCCCACTAGTGCAGCAGAAAACACGAAGAAGTCAAGGATGATGAATTAGTCTAATGATTCCACAGTAATATCGCTCAGAGACAGAGCTGGAGGAAATTGCTGTTCCCAAGCGAAGGGCCTAAAATTACCCCTTAAGATACGGCTGAACTTTTGCCATTGCATTCTCTGTTGCCATCATTATTCAGTGAACCTTCTTGTTTGTGTTGGTATCAATTGGATTCTCGCTGCCTCCTATGGCCATCATGGCAACGTTCTCTCGTTCCCTCTTTCACCTTCTCTCTCTTTTGCCCTCTCCTGTCTGTGTGATCTCGTGCTATAACAAGCACACAAAGCCCAGTGGGATGCTAATGCTCACTGCCACCTCCACCCCCTTCTATCTCCTTCTCTTTTCCCTCTATCTGCTTGTCACATATGACTGCCCCATCTGAGTCAAGTCTGGGGCATGATAGAGGAGGTATGTATTGTATAGGCAGTCTCAGATGGCTGGCCTCTGCAGTGGAAGAGAAAGGGCAGGGCAAACATGATAGAAAACACAACACACATACACACATGTAACGCCATGCAGCCTCAGGGGTGAAGGGCACAAAAGTCAACCCAGCAGTTCAGCGGTGAACGCTAATTAGCGCATAGCTCTGACCTTGACAAGCCATTCTTTCTCCTCCGTCAAGAGGCAGTTGTTGCCACAATGTAACACAGACTGAAAGAAAATCCTCAGCTGAATGAGATCTATTGATGGCAGGGTGAGCAGTGAAGAGGCAAGGAGACAGGAATAAAAACATCGCCACAACGCTTGACGTACTCCCTCAGCAACTTGCTGTGACTTTGGCTTGTTGCACCCTCATTTGAATGCATTACACAACCTCAGAATACAAAAACACAAACCTCAATAAATAAGGCCTGTGTGTTTCAGGCTGCACCAGTCTGCACTGATCTGGGCCTTTCAGCCCACTCTGCATGATTAACAGAGGTAGCAACGTTTTGCTTGAATAAATTAGAAACTCCAGTGGCTATCCACTTTTAAGGGTGAGGCAGAGGGAGATACACAACCGATACGTCTTTGTTTGCAGAATCTCCAAAGGCCCCAGTAATTGAATTTGCACAAAATTTCCATGTTTACGCCACAACAAAAGAAATTAGATAAAGCACGGGGAGGCAGCAGACATGAAATGTGGCTGTCACAAAAATAACTTAATGCAAAGCCCCTCAAAATGAATATATTAAAAACCATCTTACACCACTGATACACAGTCAGCAACAGAGAAATTACCAAAAACTATAAGAGTCAGGAGGTTTCTTGTCTTTTACTTTTAATTCTGATCAGAAAAAATTTAAAAATATTTTATTTTTACCATTATATCCCACAAACCAGAGGAGTTAATAAAGAGCTGAAAAACAGAGAGGACCTCTGACTGAAGCAATGTACCATATTTAGATCATGCTTGGGCCAAAAATAGCATTAAAAATGTGTTAGCGTGGGTGTGATGCTGCAGGTGTGATTGAGAAGACCATCCACTTTGAAGGTTTATTAAATGCAAAAACACTGCATAGTGGGTCATCATTCTTTGAGATATGATTTTACATCTCTGGAAAATGATCATGGCAGCGACAATTTTCTCCTCCACCTAAACGCTTGAGTGCTTAACAGTATAATTGGCACATCGCAACAGTGTACAGGCTACAAGGTATTCTACCCAACAGAACACGTTGCCTGATGACATTTGACATTGGAGCCACTTTTCTGCCAGAGGAACCTGCATTTTCTGCCAGAACCCTGAAAAATATATTATTGACATTGCTATGAAATTTATGCACATAAGGTATTGTAAAAACAGGCCAGAAATATTTAGTTTGTTTTAAGGATACATTTTCTCTCAGTATATTGCTGACTAAGGTGAAACAATTTGTTGTGACAAATGGCTGCAAATATAGTATAGTACAATATTGCATAACATTGTAGCACACAGTCTAAAATAGTAACTATAGGGTAAAAACAGAGCACCTGGTGGTATAGTACAATAGCATCCCAAATACAGTAAATACTAGATTGTCTGTAATTAATCTGTGAGCGTTTTTCCTGGATACATTCTTGCATTTATGACTTTTTCATAAGTAGTTACGTGTATAATGGAAGCCGGAGGGAATGGGGAAGAATGTAAATTAAGAGTCAAGTTTGTTAGAAGGCCAGTTTGACTGTTTACATGCTTGAGTTGTCCTGGGTCGACCCTAGTTAACAATTCATGGTGGAAGTTTTTCCTATCTTCCAGCCAGACCTCTGCACAAAATGCATCTGGAGCCAATAGGTGTTCAAGCCTGTCTCGGTTCACTCAGTCAACCCCCTTTTAAGCTGTCTGTTCCTGTTGTCCTCTTCATCTCCTCCTCCGTCTGTGTCTGCCTTCTATTGGGGACCTGTAGGTCAAGGTCCCAGCACCACAGATGTGGAACACTGAGTTTTCAGGCCAGAGCTCCCCCCTAAGCATCAGAGCAAGTCAAGTGGCCCAACAGGGGAAGACTTTGAAGAACAACTGGTATTTATATGAAGATGAACATGTATGCAATCTGAATCTTGCTATATTTAAAGCTATCAGCAGAAAATACTGAGCAGATGTATGCTAAGTAACCATTAAGCACATCACTTTATGAGCTTCTCGAGCAGAAAACTTCATGAGCTTAAGTGGTACAGGATTTATCACTTTACAAAAAGAGTTAAAAATCTATTATTAACAGAGATAACCAGTGTCCTTGGCGGTTAAAGGGTGTCTATGTGGAGTGTTGTGTGAGTAGGCATCCATAAGTGAACTGAGCCACGTCTGTGTGCTCAGCAGAGTACATCAGGACTGAAAGGGACATCAAAGAGTGACGACAAAGGATTATGATGAGCATGAGGTGTGTGTGTGTGTGTGTGTATGTGAGTGAGTGTGTGTGTAGGTGTTGGGGTCACTCTCCAGTCACAGGGTTAATGACTACCGGGATGGGGGAGGCCTTCTCACTCTCCTGCTGGCCATCCATAGTGTGGCATTTCCCTGTCAGCAGAGCAGAGTCTGGGAAGGGGGTGCTCAGTCCAACGGATAATGGGTATGAACACAGGAATAAAATTTATCATGCATATTAAACCACAAGGCCGGCCTCAGAATATACAGAGTGCATAAAAGGATGTGCAGAACGTGGTGGGAAAACAAAAAGAGGGGAAGAAACCATAAAGAGAGGAAAGCCCGGGCCCGAGCCAGCCCTCCCCCAGCTGGGAGATAAAGATGACTGATATCTGCTCCATTTTCAGCCCAATCTCTTTAATGCTAAGAGGAGCCAAGGATAGGCGCTAAGAGAAAGGAGAGGGGAATTGGGCACAAGGTGCAGCAACTCTTTCTCCCCCGACCAAGTTTATCTCAGTTGAATTGCAGACATCGCACTCTCTTCATCACTTTACCCTGCCTCGCCTCCCTGTCTCCTATATCTCTGACTAACACACTCATGTTTGTGGTGGCAGACAAACACCAACATCAGGTCCCTGGGCAGATGTGCTTCCCAGTGTTCCACACAGAAAACGGATTGTTCAAATGCTGAATAATTACCATGATAATCATCTCCATCCCACAAGGGTCTGAAAATGCATACCTGACATCTGACATTTGGTACCCATGGCTCCTCTCTCAATCTGCATAATCACATTGCTACCTAATTTCCATGCATATGTTTGGGGAAAAGAAAAAAAACAGAGGTAGAATTTTTTGCATTGTAGTGTGGGCTTGTTTGGAATAAGATACCATAAAACAGGGTATGCACATTATAGTGGAGAGGATAACATAAACAGTTAATAAAAACTATTTTAATAATCAGTTAATCATCTCATTTTTCAAGCATATATTGTGGGAAAATGTCAAACATTCTCTGATTCCTGCTTCTCAAATTAGAAACTTAATTTGTTTTTGATCATTGTAAACTGGATTCTGGACTTCCCTGTTCCCATGACAGATTCCCATATGACAAGGAAAGTATGATTGGTATTTTTAATCATAGAAATAATCAGCAGATTAATTGCTAATGAAAATAATCATCAGTTGCAGCCCTAATGGTCATTACCAAGACCTATAGAAGCAATACTTTCATCATACTGTGCTGAACGCCAAAGGGATCAAAGACTGTGTGTTAAGACCTTGAATTCATTGTACAATACTCTACTTGTCACCTTTGATGTACAAAGCCAGTAAGTATTACCCATAAAGGGGCACTGAGACCGTCAGTAATTGCTTCCTAACACTGACTGTTCATAGACTCGACAGGGATGGTACAACAAAACAATTATCTTCATTTTCAGAGGACGCTCATGTACTAAGATCAGCTGCAGCGACGGGCAACAATACAGCAGTTCCTTTATACAGGACTCTCTGAGAGGACAAATATTTTCAATACTATGGATCATTTTCAGGCCATTATTAAGCTGTACAAATGCATTTACAGTTTAGACCGGTCCATAAGTATTGGGACAATGGCAGGTTTTTCATTTTTTGGCCCTATAATGGAACACACTGGATTTTTTAAGAGGACAATATAAAAATGGTCCTAATATTTCAGTTGGCTCTGACTTGACTGGTTACTCTGTGTGTTCTATAACCTGGATGATTAAGAATCCTCATGGAAACAAAAAACTAACTCTCTTACCACTTATGGACTACAGTGAGCATTTATTTTTTAATTTGATTGCCATGTTTTCATTAACTTTGATTCTACTGTGTATAGCCTGTACATTTTTCATTAGAATTTTAATTACAGTAATATGATATCCATTTGAAATTTCCAGTGGAGTTTGACAGAGTAAATGTGTGCGAATAATTAGTATGTCTTTGCATTTTATAAAAGTATAAAAAACCCAAAATCACAAGATTACACTGCAGGGGGATAGTTTTTTTTTTTTTTTTTTATCTCATACTGCTTGTAAAACACCAACTTATTATCTATTTTCACCAGGCTAGAAATACAGTATAAATATTTTTTCTCTATTAAAGTGTGTTTAGTATAGATCAAATATACTGACCCCATGCAATTTACAAATGGCTGTCTTAAGAAAGCAAGAAAGAAACAAAGAAATTAACTAAATGCACTGGCCACCGTATAATTTTATTACTTTTACTGTAACATAAAGCATAAAAATTGGTAATGGAAACACACTTGATGACACGGCAAGTTACTATTCCACACAAGTTCCCATATAGATGGGGTTCAAAAAGTATACTTGTATGTCTTTTTTATGCAGGGGCTTCCTTTAAATAAAGATAGTCCAACAGTTCCATCTCCAAAAAGCATCACTCCAGTGTGGAGGTTTTTATCAACATTATAATGAAAGCAATATGGCCATGTCAGTAGCAACACAATGCGTCTTGGGTATTGTGCCTGTGCATCAAGAGCAGTTTGTATTCAGTGTTCAAGTAGGCACTGAAATATAATATCTAATAAAAACATGAAAAACTATTTATAAGGATTTTATATCAGTGTTTATCTCTGACTTTCATAGTTTGAACATCTTTGCTGCACTCGAACAGCTTGCACTGGATCTGCTACACTGAGACAGCACACTATATCAATTACACCAGTAGTGCGTATGCTACTGCAATGCAAACCAAGCTTTTTTTTTTTTCTTTTTCACACATTCAAGACTTTTATAAGACATTAGGAGATAACAAGTTGGGGAATGGTGAGAAGTGATTAGGCAGAGCACTTGACAGATATGAGAGACGCAGTTAGGCCCTGTTTAGCACCTGTACAGTATGTCTCAGTCTGAAGGCAAAGCAAATGGGGGCTTCCTCACCCACCCCGCCCCTCCTCTCCACTATCCTCGCCACAACACAAGGCCCACTCACATATTCACAGCTCTGCAGAGCAGCTTGGCTTCAGCGTGAGCTCCAATCCCTCTCACTCTGAATCATGCTGTGATGGGACAGCAGTCCAGCCTCTCATATTTCCTCAAAAGCACAGTCACTGATACAAAGCTTGACTGGCAGCCAGATCCATCTCTGTAGCTTTTTGTTGCCTCCACCTGAGAGAAAAGCCCTTAAACTGTGATGGCCACTCATTCCCCTGAAAGCGTATTGTGGGTTTTATGACAGAGTGGCTCAAGCGAAGTGTCGTCCCACAGAGGATCATCTGATGTGGTCTACCATGGGGGGCCTATGTTTCATGTATTACACGCTGCAGACCCAACAATGCAGGCCTTCCCCATGTCTCTCCCTTCCTTTGTTTCTCATTATTGAGCTAAATGGAATTAAGAGCTTTTCTATTGGGATCCTTTTTTCTGCACTCGCCCTTTTGAACAACCTGAGGGGGATTTTAACATGCTATTACCCTTTGACACAGTGCCGGTATTGGAAGTAGGAGAGTTGTGAGGTATTTAGCCGGGGCTCCAGACAGTGAAATGGAAGGCAGGAAAAGACCGGCGCTCTCCTGCGAGAAGAGATGGAGAGGGCGCCTGGGGGCAGCAGGGGTGGAAGGCCCCAGCCTGGGCCCTGTCCACTGCAACCTGCCAGACACAGCCTGAATCCCATTTATTCCTGGTGACCTTAAATAAAATGCTGGCTACCCCTGTGGGCCCCATGTGAGGCCAAAACCAAATGGGCTGTGTTCTCCTCTCTTTCTACCCCACTGCTAGAGAAAATGAGCTTTATCTGTGGGGGAACTCGGGGCCATGTGACTAAATGCCCCCTTCCCTGCATGAGTTTCCCCGCAAACTCCATTCCACAGTTAATCTGCAAAGCTGTCGCCTTTTAATTACTGGCTTTTGGTATTGGTGTGCCCCAACGTGGAAACCTTTTGATTCATTTTGCAGAGTTTCAGCTTATATATCATTAGTGCTGCTGGATGCTTTGCAATTTGAGACATTAAAATTCCTTATCATGAAAATGTACATATACACTCATCACACACATGCTCCCCAAGGTGGCATGGGGTCTGTCTGACAAATGTGTTGGTTAATTACTGCAGAGGCTCTGATAAAAGAAATATGTGATCCTAGCTGATTAAGATAGGTTGTCAAAGCACTGGGCGGTGACAAGTATTACAGAGGTGAGAAATTGTTAGATGAAGCTCAGTGTGTGTCTGTCTGACTGTTAAGGACTCACAGTGAATAATACAATGTATCAGAGATTCATATTAAGTGCTTTGATATTTGAAACCAGTTAAAACTGGTATCTGTAATGTTTTAATTAATAAATCATTCAACTCGAGACAGAGCCAGTGGACTGGAAGCGACGATTTCACACCGTGTTTATGTTTTTATGCATCAAAATCAAGCATAAGCTCAATTGCATCACACTTCGCTAGCTGCCACATTTGCCATGGTTTGCATTGGTTCACATAAACAGCAGGCATCCACAGCCATCAGCAACAGCTCCACCACATTGATTTAGACAGCCTGCCCCTGGCAACGACATGAAGAAATTGAGGTATTTCACCTTTAATTCATTTGTCTGTTGATTTATTTATTTGAAATACATAACCTTACTGTCTTCATCTTATTTCTTCATCCATCTATTTCCCTATTAATTTTTTTTTTTAATTTTGCAATCCAAGCAAAGAAAGTTGCCAATGCATCAAGGGCACCTCTTGTCACATGAACCCACGCAGGGTTCTGGTGGTTTTCAAGTGCCCACTACACGTCTACGCAGAGTCAAAGTCTGCATGAGCAACTCTAATTAAAGTGGAGTTAATCACAAATAGCTGGATAGGGCCACAATTGAGGCATATGTTAAGAATGAATTGCTAATTAGAGCGGCAAGCAGTGAGACAAGTCCCAGACTGCTTGAGAAGTCTTGGCACGTTACTAATATATGAAAAGGTATAAACAAACAGCAATCTGGTTGTTTAGCTCCTCCATCCCACTTACAAGGATCCAATTATGGCAGATCCCTGGAGCCGCCAATACAATCAGGCAAGAGTGAGTCGGCGTTATGATTAACTGTGAAGGCCACATACTCTCTATGGCTGCTCCAGCCAGCCAGTAGGCCTCCTCTGACAGGGGTGGTTATGTGGCTCAGTGAGCCCCACGGCTCCACTCCCAGAACAGGCCAACGGAGAGCCCAACACAACAGAACACAACAAAACATAGCCCCTGCCTCAGATACTGCATTTGGGCTGTGTTGTAATATGTACAAGCTAATTCACTGGATGGCTTGCTTTTATAGGGCGCCCCCTAGGGTGCAGTATAACACACAATTAACAGTGTGAATTCCTTGAACAATGCTTATGGCGCTGATGTGTTGGGGGAACATACCTGTTCCTCTCTTATGAGTTAAAGCTATAATAAAGGCCTTTACGTACAACTGACAATTGAGGACTTTTTATTTCACACCAAGAAGACAAAAATGCAGCTAAAGCATCCCATTGACCCACAATTAGAATATTCCAGAAGCCGCCAGTTTTCGTTGACAGCATTTTGTGCGATCAGCTGGTAGGTTTTGAGACCTGAACCCCCGTCTGAGAACACCAAAAGCACAGGTAGCTTCTGTAAGCAGAATAGCTGTTGAACAGGATAATTCTATATCAAACCCTCTCCAGTGCAGCCTGCATCCACACATCCAACTGTGCTTTTCACCACACTTTCAGCAGGAATATCAGTGTGCAGCCGAGAGGTAAGCTGGGCGATGGATGAAATGTGCTTTTTTGCCATTTATCATTCAGTGCTGGAGGTCGTGTACAGTTAGCCATCTGGATCCTGGGGAACTGTAAAACATTCTCCCTGATACCAGACTGCAAGGAGCAGTTGAGCCAGAGACGGAAGCAAAACATGTCATGTGCCCGTGCCGATACAGCTTTGCCACATAAGTAATGAATAAAATAACATGGTGTTAGTCAAGATCCTGTCACAAGCAACAACTGTAAATGTAGCTTGTGTAATGTGTTGATGATATGATATTAGGTGAATTTTAAGACATTTAAATGTTGCTGTTTTTCTTTTTCGCCCCACAGGCAGCATGCGCTACACTTCTGTAAACTCAAAGTGGAGAGGGGATCACTCAGATCATCCGGCGCTAACAAGAAAGACACCTACAGACACACCACTGGAGGTGAACAGCATGATACAGTCAGTCCTGCACACACACAGATGTACACACACATGCACTAACAGGGCACTCTGCAGGTGGGAAGCAGTGTGATCCAGCTTTAACTTTAACCTGTGTGGTGCTGCTAAAGATACTCACAACAACAACACAGCCCACCTCCAATGTCTTTGTTTCCTTTACTCTGAGCCAAGAGGGCCTAGTGTTAAAAAAGGCCTCCCTGCTCCACTTCAATTAGAGACGCTGATTGGTACCAATCCTTACTCCAGCAGGAAGCTCTCAACCTTCAGCTCTGTCCAACTTTTTACTCCTTGATCCAATCTGGATCTTCCCCCTGCCCTGCCTCTCGTTCTCAGTTATTATGTAGCTGATGTGAGCGTGTCTGTGTATGTGTGTGCATTTGTGTGTGTTTTACAGAGCGCTATGTTAGCACAGCAACACTGGTCGGCCAAGTCTTTGCTCCCCTCCCCAATGATTAATATGCCGGCTTATGGTGGAGTTGCAGGGACAAGAGGGAGGTCGGGAGTAGAGATTTGTCTGTGGTTTAATTAGTGCATTCCTGGCAAATTCTCCATCCATAATTATGGCCGAGGTCCTTCCTGACCTTTCTGGTATTTTCTGCATGTTTGGCTTTTATCTGATCATGTTTTATTCAGGATCTTTGTTGTGTGCATTCTGTTCAGCCACTGTCTCTGCTGCTGCACAAAAAAGAAAAAAAAAACAACACACACACACACACACACACACACACTTTACAGAATGGCCAAACGGCACTTGTATCCTTTATCATTTCCCTTTGATTCTGTCCCTCTCCTCACCCTCTGAAATTACAAGGTTCCAACATGAAGCGATGGGGCCAACATGGCACTGGCTGAGATGCTCATCCAGAAGGCAGACATCCATATTTATAAACATGTCATTCTGTTTGCTTTCATAAATTCAATTTTCAACAGATGAGGAAAAAAAAAACATTCTAACAACATGTGAATAGCTTGCTGCCACTCCCATCAGCCACCAAACAGACAGGAAAGAAACTGTGTTTTTTTCCTCTAGGATGCTGAGATGAGAGGAGGAGTGAAAAAAATGTATATTTCAGCTGGAAAAGGACAGAAAAAAATAATAAAAAAAAATCAAGCTGTTAAGAGCTTGCATATCAGTAATCTTAATAACAAGCATAACAGTGGCTTACTAGAGGATTAATTTTGTCATATGAAGATTTGTATGTCAGAAAACTTTCCACATACAAATGTGCATGTCTTCATACTCATCAAAATGTACAACCAAGAAAAAAAAGATACAACTCAAGATGGAAATGTGGTGCACCAGCCTGTCACGCTCAATACTTTATAAGCTGTGTTGCTCGACATTCATAGATGTAACCTGCACAAACTATAGACATCATAAAGAGTGATAAGATGAGAGTCTACAGTATGCATGCACATAGGCACATACACACAAACACAACACCACACATATAAGAGCAGAGGCAGCGCTGGGGGGATTTGGGCTGCCAGGGCCCCTGTGGGGAAGCGATGGCTTCCTGTTTGCAAGCCTTTCTTTAGAGAAAATGCTTAAAACGGGCCAAACGAGAGCAGTGCTTATCCAGCAAAATTGCTGCTAGATGGAGCAGAAAGTGCACAAATTTTCTATGACACCCCAGTAATGAGGTTTTATATTGACCCAGGCACAGTGAGTGGAAGGGCTCGCTGCTCCTCTTCTCCTAAACTCAGTCAGCTCTCCTCACCCTCTATTTGGGGCCCCACTACAAAAAAACAGTATGGGCTCAGACAGGTAGCAGAGCGAAAAAAACACACACAACTAAACGAGGGGCACTCATCAAGTATTCATAAACCTCCATTATACTGCTGGTTTTTCCTTAAACTGTGAGGAAATAAATTATTTTCTTTCTTGCACAGAAGGAACATATTTTCTTCCTTATAACATCAGAGGTGTTCTGGCATCAAACTATTTTTGCTTTTTTTTTTTTTTTTTTTTCCCCCAGGTGTTACCACAAACGTGTGGAGGTGCACACACAATATTAATGTAATAGTTCAATATTTCATGTATGTTGTTCTTTACCTCTCTCGCTTTAATATACAGTTTTCATTCAGTATAGACAGAACAGATAGAGAATAGATATAGAGCACTGTGTTTTACTCAGTTAATTTAGAGTTGGAGTAATTAGTCAATTTTTTAGTCAAAGGGGAAAAAAAAAACCCTATTTTGATAATCAATTAATCATTTAGATAATCATTTGTAAAAAATGTAATTCCAATGTGAAAAGAGAAGAGGTGATGTCTGAAGATGTCACCTCAGGCTCTGGAAAACTGTGGCAGGCATTTTTTGCTATTTTGTGACATTTCATAAAGCAAACAACGGAAATAATTGTTTGTTGAATCCCTAAATCAATTTATTAAATCTTCAGAGCCAGTACTAGTACCAGTAAAAAATAAAAATAGATCACCAGCCTACAGTGCTTCTCTACACACCGTTTTTCCCCCCTTTCTTTAACAGTGAAATCATTGGAAGTGTATTTTGCTTCTTTGAAAAACAGTATAATAAAAACTGTATATTTTTAAAACTATTTGTACACATTATTGTCTTCTAAAATAACATTAACCGATTTGTCACAACACGAGTTTTCATGTAAATGGATGAAGTGACAGTCTGCCCTTGAGAGGATGTTTGAGGGTTCTGTCATATTCATATTTGTATTTTTTGCTACAAGCTACAGAGAGTCTGCACCTCCACAGGACTGTTTCTCCTCAGAGAAGCCAGCCTGGACGCTCCTCCCTGGCTATTAAACTGTCTGCTGATTTTAATGGAGGTGCGAGCAGCTGATTTGATTGGCCATTACTGAAGCTTGCACCAACTCCACCTGCTGAATATATATCCCTCTTCAATCTGCTAATATGTACTGTAATGCTCTCATTCTACCCAATCCTCTGTTACAGTTTCTGATGGACTAATATTGCACTTATGCCGCTAGTAACAGCAGGCATGGGTTTTACTCATTTATTAAAAGACTGAACAGACATAATTTAACATTTTATCTACTTACAATGGTTTAAAGGGAAATACATTCTGAGCATATTTTAAAACATATTTCTTTTTCTGAATATGTTTCCCAATTTGTGTAACATTTATTGGTCACTGACAAATATACTTTTATCTTTGAAAGAGATCATTTGAATGAACTAACTGTAATTGTTGGCTTTTATACAAAACTGTACAAACACATGTGCAGATGCTTTGATAACAGTGCATGCTTTTCGTTTGATCAGAGACTCCCTGAAGACATCTCCCTCCCAGAATCCTAAGTGCCTGAGGCAGTGGCCCATGATGCACGGCTCTATATCCTGGAGCTGGAGCAAGTAAAGGTCAGCGCCGGATGTTTGTGAAAACCAGGGGAGCTGCTGATCTCTGAACAGTTATTGTATTCATACTGTAGCATATGTGTACCATCTAGCACCATGGCTCGACACTGACATTCAGAACAGAAAGAAAGAAAGAAAGACTAAAAATACAATCTATCTATCTGTGGTGCCTGATAAAAGTGCAGTTGAATATTGGTGTCTTGTGAGCAAAGACACAGCTCAAAATGGGCCTGGTGCTCTCATTAGCAATATTTTTGTATGTCCATCAGGATAGCATGCACCAAGCTATTTTAAGCAAATGCATCACCAGTGAGTTTTTGCAAAGTCTGCAGTCCTCTGATAAATTAAAAATGTATGCTTGGATGGAAATAATTTTGGTATACATCATAATTATTACCTTAAAGGGAAACTCATATCGTTTCAAGAGAGGAGAGTTATTTCTAAGAATTATCTTTCTAAAGAATTTTAATATTTCAGTAACAGTGCTATCTGCCCTGAAAACTTCTAGCCACTACATCTCAGGCCATTTAGCCCCCGTTTTCTGTATAATCCGTCTGAGGTGCCAAGATACAGTCTGTGCTTTCTGACAAAGCCTCAAAGGCCACTCACAATGCATTAAGAATGTTTTCTTTCTGACAGACATCAAAATGTGACCTTTAAATGATTCTTGTTATCAGGGAAGCTGAACAAGAAAATCGATAGGATGCAGCTGGAGAGGAGGGATTAATGCAGGGCAAATTGATCATTCCATTTCATTTTCATCTTGATTTGATGTGCCAGCCATACACACCTAATCTGACCACAAACTGCTTTTAACACTTCACAGGAGAATCCTCGGAGCAGAAACATACAAGCTCAACAAGCTTCTCAGTTACAGAAACGATAGGGAGGGAGCATGAGCCTTTACTGACAGTTAACCTTAATAATAAAGAGCCTGTTTTTTCCTTTTTCTTTTCATCACTTCTTTGTGCTTTTTAGAGTTCGCCTCAGTGCTGTTGCCTCTATTCACCACAGGGAATACAAGATGGAAAAGCTCATTGTCTATTTCACACAGTTTATGGGTCCATCAAACTGCAAAAACAAATACATTAATCATCAGAATACACTGATAGATCATTAATTATTGTACCTCACTGTTGATGTCACACGTTGTTGAATCCTTTCATGGATAATCAGAGCACTTTGGCAGAACTTTATTATACAAACTGTTCATTTACAAAGTCATGTCTGGACGCGCAGGCACCGAGTCAGAGAGATAAAAGACAATATTTTCCTTTAAAGAATCTTTCAGTAAACATTAAAAGGAATATCTGCCATAGAAGAATTGCACTCTTTTCCCGTGCCGCTTCCCGTGCACAACTGAGATTGGGAGCGTATTAGCGCTGAAATGCCAGAGCTCGACAGATAACTGCGATAACAAAGATAGCAAATCTGGGAAATGAAAAATGGCACTTCTCTTCTACAAGGAGATACATCAGTGTTTATTAAATCAATGCCAGACAGAGGAATCTGAAGGTAAAATAATGAACCACTTATAAATGATCTTTGCTTCGCTGGGCCTTACCTGATCAGGGTGTTCAGGGACCACCAATGCGAGGCATATTAGGAGAGGTCTATTAATCCTAGTGCTTCTCATAGCTGACTATAAAATGGGTGAGTCCTCTGTGACTTACTAGGCACATCCTTTTTAATTTTTCAATGTTAAAAAAAAAGTCAGCCACACAGCTCTCATTGATTGGGTGTGAAAGTTTGGGTTGTCTGTGTATTTCTGCTGTAACGGTGTGGATATTTCATTATGGTGCTCTGGGACACACATTACGCAGCTCTGCTACCTTTTTGCACAGCATCCATGGCAACCAGGGAGGCCGCTCTCCCCGCAGAAATGTGCTTTTAATTGAGTGACATCTAATCAGGCAGTGAAATACAGCAGTAGAGTTAACAAAACAGGTCAACAAGGGACAAGGACTACCAGCTGCAATCGCCATCACAGTATAACGTTTAGTGGTCATGTTGACCAACCCATATTAGTCTGGTTTTAATGAACACAATTGCAGGGTTGGAGGTATTCTTCACAAGATTCTTGGGTGAATGTGTGATTGGATATGATGAGCCCTTCTTAAGACTATACCAGCTTGGGGAGGAGGCATGTCTTTGATGTGCTGAAATTACTGGAGCTGAGAGGTCTCGCAAGCTACGCCTTAACACATATTAAAGAGGCTCTAAAGGATGAATTTTTCACCGTCATCTGTTTTTTTTTTTTTTTCCTTTAGCTTGTTGCATGTGGTGCCAGGCTTGGCTGTCTGCTATTTTCTTCCTCAAACATGGCTTGTGGTTTTAACTGAAATAGCATTTCTTCCTCATTATCAGATGTTGAATCAGTGCACAGGGGGACACCATCAACTCCCCTCGACCTAAAATCATCTGTCCTGACAGCGCTCTGTACTGACATACATAGGTAGAGGGGGTAAAGGCATAGTCTCAGGAAATCTCCTGCCTGCGCTTTGGGGAATCATTGGAATTCATGATCTTTTCTCAGTATGCTAACAATAATCTTCTGCTCGCTCTGTCTCGCACATCACCAGGCATAGCAAACACTTGTCTTCGCTGAGTCTCAGGAAGCATCAGCTTCTCCTCACCATGCAAATTTCAGGGCCACGTCCCTCTTTGTATTACAACTATGTCCCCAACCTTTTCCAGTTGCCACCTTTCATACAACTGCATGATGAATCCAGGACTCATGGAAGATTTTACTTTGATACACCCTTGAGCTGCAAACAACTGGCAAATGGACTTTTGGCTCTTTTGCTATAGATTACAATAATTCTCTAGGACACATTTTAAGGCTCTCTAAATGTCTCTACTAAACAAATGCCCCACTCCAAGAGAAACTCTGCCCTCACTAAGAAAAAAGGTACAAGATGCTTTTGTTAAGCAGGGTATAACAAATGTTTCTGCGGTAAAATTCTGCTGGATAAATAAAATGCAACCCAAGTGAAATTTGTCTGTGTTTGTATATTCCACTCTGTGCAGGACTGCAAAGAGGGCTCTTAATTGGAAGTACCTTAGATGGATGCTACTAAGGGTGGAGCTCCAGCCTTTAGTTCACGCTTTACTAACGACTGAACTGTTGTCATATGAATCTGATGCTGATCACAGCAATGAACTTATATTCTAAGGAGGGTTTGCTTGTTATTGGTTTGTTCCATGTATCTTTGACTGGGCAGCAGTTTCAATAAAGAAAAAGGAACAAGCTCTTAAGGTGGGAGGTTTTAGCATATGTTCTACATATTGATGTCATATGTTTTATGTATTTTTATTATATTTTATGGATCTTATGTTTTAGTCTGCATGCATTCTAAGACAAATTTGCCTTTTGGGCACAATAAAGTTAAAGTTGAAGCTGAAGTAAACATTAGAAAAACAGATGGTTCTGATAAAGGAGATTTGCACCACATCACTAAAAGAGGTGCCTGAATGTGTTATGAGTGCCAGTGAGGATAAATAAAAATATAACCATATAATCAGGTCCATAAATTAATCGCTGACATTTTAAGTGCTTGTTGTCATTCTGTTTTGTTTCAATCATGCCAAACATATACTACATTTAGGTATAACCTTATGGAAATTGTAAACCAAAGATATTCGCAAAGAAAATATTTTGTTTGAAACATTGGTAGTAAATATATGAAGCAATTACACCGTATTTTCTTCACATTTCTTCATTAACATTAGGACAATAATCTGGTGGCTAGTCTGTGATTGCAATCACATTTTAAAATGTTTCTAAGGCGGTGTGTCTTATCATACTTGTGGTATTACAGAACCATTTCATCTGCCTCACCTCCAGCGTGAAGCTTTGATGGTGTCAAGTGGGAGACGACAACCAATTAAAAGAAAATCAGTCAAACAACTGGGGGTCAGATCTCAAGATGCTCCCAATCACTCATAATTTCCTGTTGTTATGCTGCATTTCCACTGCCTCTGATTGGAGTCTGATAAGTCAGTGTGTGCAATGGTCAGCGCATCATTGCATATGCAAATGCATCTTATCAAAAAATAAACCCCAGTGAAGACTACCACACCACCAAAACACTCTACTTATCCATCTTGTCTTAAGATACGGCAGGTGACCCTCAGAGCTTAACCATGTTACGTTAAACAAACAAGAGCCGGGGTGAGAAGACTTGCAGCACATTTAATAATACCTGAGCTCACAATATTGCACAAGGAGGTAGCTCTCTGCTTGGTTTTGGGAATGCAAAGGCTGGGAGATGATAGGAATGGCATGTGTGGGATCTGGCAGGACAAGGCAGTAGTCCTGATAGTGTTTCTGTGCACGTCCTGCTCTGTTAGTCATTACTGTGTGCAGACGAGGGGTGATGTTTACTCTGCTGAGACAAGCAAGTCTACTGCTCTGGGTTGCAACCTTGTGACTCCCTTCTCCCTCCTGCTGCCAGCTCTCCTAACGTCTAGCCCTGGCCCTGCCACTCCAGGGGCTCACTGGCCTATTGCTGCTGCTGAATGCCTACCGTCTACCAGGACCAGGATTTTTGGAATAAATCCGACAAAAAAAGGCTGATGCATTTCTGTGCGCACCGTATGCCTGGTGGGTGTTCGGTTGATATTTCAGGAAATAATAGCATAATACACACAAGGGATGTGATAGTGTAATACATTGCTGTGCCATATTTCCTCCCTCTGTCTTTAGTTTCCTTGTGTTGTCACTTTCAAACATTACCTCCACCCACACACATACAAGAAAAAAAGAAAGGAAGAGGGAGATAGTGACAGAGACTTACTGCAGTACACAATGTATGAAATAGGGAGTTGTAATCCTTGGTAATAGATAGGAAAGAAAAATCAATGAAAATATGTTTGGATGGTTTATCATATAAAGATGATGAAAAGAAATGAGAGAATATAAAAAAAGAAATTAAAGCTGTTAGCAAACAATTGACAATTTATTTGTGTTACGCTAATGGCTCAAGGACAGAGTAACAGAGCACAGAGAAAGACAAGTGTGAAATAAAAAAGGACACAAATAAATTAATAGAATCAAACAGTTATAAGGTTACAAACTGAAACAATTATAAGTCAACAGAAATGAAGGAAAATAAGGCAAGGAGAGAGAAGCAAGTTGAACAAAACAGATAGATAGAGATAGATAATGGCAATGATTGTGATACGTAATGGTAAAAGGGTAAAATCAAACATAATGCACCAAATAAAAAATGAAATGATTACCAAGCTTATGCAGGAGGTCAGGGGTCAGAGGTCAAGTTCAATATAAACACGGAAACCATTATGGCGTCTGCATGGATGTCTCTGGAAGAAATAAACAAGGAGTTGATGTAAGTACACTTCACTGTAAGTGCTGTTTAAGTCCTACATCTACTTGACAATATGTAGCACTCAAATATTAATGTGACACAATGCTGTAGTAAGCACTGATCCACAGCAGTGCACAAACCAGAGAAGCTCAGTTTCCTTAAGTGGTGGTGGGCTATTTCAGGGTTTAGTGAATCAGAGACACACTTATTCCAGCCCTTAAAAACAATAGAAGGCATCTTTTTATCATCCCATAACAGCGTCAAGACCATAAATTAAGTGTTTGCTCATTTCAAAACCTCTCAGCAAAATTAGGTAGACTAAAGCAAGACACCAATACAACGCTAACACATCACTCATGCTTTATATTTCATGCTTTCATGCCCGCCCCTACTGCTAAGCTTACACACAGTGTAGACACTAGTACGACAAAGAGTGTGTTTGATTTTTTGTTCAACCAAAAAAAACAAAACAAAACAAAACAAAAAAAGAATCCTATAGTAGCCTAAAAAACAGTCTGTGAGGCTCCAGCACACAGAAGACAACAAAGGCATTACTCTTTGCCAAATAAAGAAAAACTACACAAATGGCTGTGCAGTCGAAGCAGAAAGTATTCATCTATTTAAGTCTGCACATTTTGTTATGCATAAAATGCTTCACATGTATTTATTTGATATTGTGTGTGTGAAGTGGATAAGAAATACGCCAAATAAAAAATGTTCTCTCGAATATGATTTAAATATGCAGCCCCAGAGTTTTTCTGTATATTGAGCTTGAACAAAAATCTTTAGTCTCTGAAAGTTTTTCTACAGTTTCACTCCCACAGCAATGCTCACATGATCTGTGTGCTATCAGTGTCCACAGGGTCAGTGACACTGCCTCTCCACATGTAGCTTATGTGTTTCACTAGAGGATACAGGTCCTGGCATTTTGAAAGGAATATATTGTCCATTCACAGTTAAATGCCAGTATGCAAAAGATGTAATAACACAGAACACAGAAATTTTACAGTGGAGTCCAATAAAAAACCCACTAAAACACCATCTCATCTTAAGCATAATAGGCTGATGACTCATTTTTTAATTGAAGCCCAAGAAACTGTACTTTTGAACTATTAAAACCTAAACGTAAAGATCCACTGAGGAGCATCTAAGGGGCCAGATGTCATGTTATCAGCGAAAAGGACCAAACATAAATGGGTTTATAAAGAAGAACCATGTTGCCAGACCCTCAACCCTGCCTGAGCATGAAATCCAAACAGCGATAGATGTAAGACAATACTCTGTACACATTAGACCCTAAGGCAACATATTAGCAGTGAAACAAGAAGGGAAGTACCTTTCAAAACAATCCTGGGTTTTATTAGTGTCTAGCACTTCAAGAAGCTCATGCACAAAACTCTCAAATAAATGCATTTTAAGATTCTTCTGTAGAGCAGTGAAATACAGAAAAAAGCCCAAGGGTTGGGGGGGGCTTTGGAAGATTCTGCATCTGTGTGTGATTAGTTCCACTACCTAAGATAAAGCATGCAGAGCAAATGTAACCTCATCATAATCTATGTGTCACAAAAGGCAGGGGAACACTCAACCAGAAAACAACAACAACAACTGCTGTACGGTATAGCCTACCACTGTGACAGTGCCTTGTGTAAGCCATAGTCCTGCCAGTGTTCTCCACCCATCATTAATTGTCTGATCATTGTGGAACAGAAAGCAGCAAGGGTTTGAGCAGACAAGAGATCTCACAGGTATTAGCTGCTAATTGCCGTCAACCAAACAAGCAGCACTTTCTGGAGAAAACAATCTATATTAATTCTTCCTATTCTCCCCTGCAGAATGCTCATTGGGACTTCTTGGGCACACAAGATAAATGCTTATACCATAATTACAACTAATTGTGCAAATAATTGCAAAGTTCTTGTGCCACCTATACCCACAATAAAACAAAAGCAATCTATGCAGCTCTTGGCTGTGAAATTGAAACAGTCCTATTTCTCTAGACTCCGTCTTCTACTCATTCATTATCTAGCATTTGTATCTGCTCTGTGGTAAAAGCCAGATTTTGCAAAAGTGTGGAGAAGGGAGATGGAAGGAGGCTGATGACAGGGATTCATGGATGCTCTGAATGCAGACATGCTGTTCCAACGTCTCGCCTCTCCCAACAAAACATTTGAAAAGCTTCAAAGCCCAAAGCTTTACGCTTTGGAATACGTCTTTTGATTATATCCAAGACTACTCTTTTTAAAGGATGAAAAAAAGGAAACAAACAAAACATCACCTGTAAATCGAGATAGCCTTTTGGAGAAGGTTTTTGCACCTAATCCCTTTCATTTCAGGTCAGTAAAATATTAGTGCTTTCTCACTGCTCTGATGGTCAAAGCACATTTCAAAGATTCTGTGTGCCTCTCCAGCAGAGGAAAGGGGGGGAGGGGGGGAGAGAGAGAGAGACAGAGAGAGAGAGAGAGAGAGAGAGAGAGATACAGGGCAGTGGGGAGCTCAGGCAATCCCCCCATCTATTACAGACGAACCAATCATCAAAGACAAATTACAGTACACTTCACTGGGATATGCTAATTCCAAATTAGATGCAAGTCATCAAAAGATCAGCATTGCAATATTTTGCATCTACAAATTGAAAATGTCTTCTTTCAGAACAGGTTTTAATATCAATATAGGATGAAAAAAAATGAACCCCATCCAGGGCCACAGCACGCATGTACATTAAGACCAAGTTCAAAACAGCTAAATTTATGTACCATTTTGCTTAGTGAAGAATTGTGTAGTGTAGTGTAGAATTGTAATATCAAACATGAGTTTAAGCGTATGAACTGCAGTTGATCACATCAGTAAAAAATACCAGTGCTGGAAAAGGGACACAACATATTGGTCCAGTCACCTGTCTCTTAAGTGGACCACCTTATTTTTGTTTTGTGATGAGGTGGTATCAAAATTCAGCCATCTGTTAAATTGCAACACATTATTTTCTCATTAGTTGTGAATTCATGTCTTGTTGCTGTATCTGTGTCCTGATGTAGTATTCCTCTGGCAAAAGAGAAAAAAATAGAGAAAACAGTACATTGTATATTGGATTCACTATCTAAAACAAATTGTAGTGTCATCCCTTCACTGAAGCATAATGCTATGTATGTTCTTCAGCCCTTTTTTGTGTTCTCTGTAAGGCCAGACAGGCAAAAATGTTTCCTCTTTTGTCTGTTTGTGTCAGTAAGCCCAGCATGCTCAGTGTGCATAGCTGTGACTCAATTTCTGCTTTGGACCTCAGTTTTATTGGAGACTAAAAAGAGCTGCATTAGTATGTCATCTTTCCTCTCTTGTTAAATGCAGTCATACACATGTTAAAGTGGTTTGTTTCCCATGGACCTTGAAGTTTGGGTAAATAAAATTATGAATTTGGACTGAGGGTCTCTTGTGTCTGATTTGCTTAGTCCCTAACAATGTTCCAGTTAAATTCATAATTCATAATTTAACTGGAACATTCATAATTAGATTGTTGTGTTAGGATTGATTGTTGTGTAAAAGGTACCATTGTAGTTAGAAATACCTATTCATATGAATAGAATCTGGACTACTGCTAACCTGAGAACTTTATATTTTATCTATATTATAGTGAGTGTACCTGATTCATTTTGTTTACTTTTTACAATCTATTCTTGGATGAGTTTATCATTTGAGAACTATTGTTCTATATTCTATCCGCACATACTCACCCACTTGAGAATAAACAAATCATTATAACATCTAAATTTAGTCACTGCAAAAAAAAATGCATCTCCCTGTTCCTTTTGTTCTGTAAAATGTTGATTACATATCAACAAACTGTTCTCTGCTTTGCAAAGCATCTAACAGCTGATATTATAGTGCATATTCATAATGTAATTTCCGTTGAGATCATAAACACATCGATGACTCATTCTGTGTTTTGTTACGTTGCATCCCTTGCTTGGTGATCTTTATTTGGTACAGCCCGGACATTATCATGATTTGTAGAATACTGCTGTCAATAGGCGACATTAATTGCATCCTTAGCACATCAATTGCAACATCATCAGCAGTGTAATAAAAATGCACATATACAGAGAAAAGTTCCTTCTCTCTTCATAAACAAATAATAGTTTGAGGCAGACAGCAGCCTGATGCTGCATAAAGTTCTCACACAATGTCCTCAAGCTAGAAGGATAGGCCCCTGTAAAACACCAAATTGCAGTTTTTACATTTCAGTTTTTGTACAGATTGAAAAAAGGGATATACATCGTGTTAATTAGAGAGCATTAGAGGTGTTGTTATGCTGATGTTGAGGCCAGAGCCAGGCTAGCCAGTCTCCCTGTTTCCAGTTTTTATGCTAAGCTAAGCTAACTATCCCGACTTTGGCCTCATATTTAGTGTATGGATATGAGAGGGGTATCGATTTTCTCATCAGACTCTCAGCAAGAGAGCTAATAAGCATATTTCCCGAAATGTCAATATTAGAAATATTCATCGAGTCTTTCTTCCAAAATCCAAGAGTAGAAAATGCAGACAACATTTTTTATGCTTGAATTCCTAAAAAAAGATTGAACATAAATATGTTTCAAGAGCAATATAATGTAGAATCTTCAGAATGTACAATGGTAAATGAAAAGATATTGATTTGTGAAGCTAGCTCATCTGATCAGTATGGATACCACTGTCCTCCATCATTGTTCTGCCGAGGTTTCCATCGTTGATTTGAGGAGGAAGACTGCCAAAATGCAGTTAGTTTAAACAATAGAAACACAGACAGACAATTACCCAGTCCTGGGGGAGTCACAGACTAAAGAGCTGGTCAATATTTCTGTGCAACATATGCATCAAAATGGCTGGGTCAGCTCCAGCATCTTCGCGCTCACTCTGTTCTCTCACTCTAAGTGCCTCTTCTCCCAATCTATGTCCAAGGGGAGCACAATTGCCACATCACCGAGGTGTGAATGCGTTGATGAATTTACCCTTTGCGTGTGACACCTGATATGTAAAAGCACGGCTTATGTTCAGAAGCAATGAGCGGTGCTTTGACAATGTCAATATTTCTCTCCCAACATGCAGAGTAGGCATACAGACTAATGACAGACAGAGTATATCAGCAAATGAGTGCACAACAGGAGCAGAGGACTGGGGGGAATTAATAGCTCCAGCAACAAATGACCTGACAGGACAACTGCAAACACACAAACAAAGAGACTTGAAAACATACACACACAGAGGTAATGGTACACTTTCACATATATACCCTGTCATACACAAAACCACACGGTAATGTTTCTTTAAAAAAATACAACAAAGGACGTTAAGATATACCCATGGCATAAATGTTGCCTGCATGTTACATGTGAAAGCAACAAAACAAACACACACAACAAATAATGCTTGGAAGTACCCATGCTGCTGTGTTTCAAAGGCCCCTCCATTAACAGTATCTTGTTGTGGAACAGAAACCAAACTCCTCTGTGACTTTCACCCATGGCGGCCTACTTTATTTAAGGCATTTGTGGTCAGGTAAACAGATTTTTATTTCTTTAGTTCTTCAATAGAAAAATCCCTTACTTACGCCTCATTTGATGGCCCCCCCGACACCCTTCACCCCTCAGTTCTCATACTCCCACACCCCCATCCCCCTAGCATAAGGCTTATCATGAAAGCACAACAAGGATATATTGTCAAGAATTCTTTTAGGTAGTCCTGATTGAAGAGGCTGACTTTTATTCTCTCAAGTACACCCTTCCTCTTTTCCCTCTGCCATGGTACACAAGGGTACCATTATGGTGGCTGTGGACCTCATCCATTCATCATTCTTCTCACCTATGAAGCAAAACACACATATATCAACTACAGCTGCCCTCCCTCTTCCCTAAATCACGCTTTGTTCTGCTGTGTGTAAAGAAAACTGCCTCAGCTTTGGACAGCAACACCCACGGAGCCAAAGGAGAGGGATGCAGGGGGGAGCTTCAGTGTTTTGCACTGCACAGTTAGAATGTGACAAATGGAAATGAAATATTTTAAAGATTTAAATATCTTAAACAATTAAAACTATATGATCCAAAATGAGTTGGAGGAAAGGTCAGTTTTAGTTTAGATTTAGTTTGTCTGAGCCAAGTCTGACATAAAACATATAATGTCCATTAACCTGTGGTAATATTTTTTTCTGACTCTGCCGAGGTAAAGTCTCATTTAGAAAGGAAGCAATTCCCTCAATCCAGGAGGTTAATGATTGTGTTCGATGTAGATATTATCATAAGTGAGCCTATCCAAACAGCTTGCAGCTGGTTAAAGCTCTGTTGTGTACTTTATAGCTTTTCACAGGGTTTTAGCTTTAGGTGTGTTCATACTTTAAAGGTTCGTAGATTATATCAGGATTCATTATAATAAGTGTAGGCTATTACAGTGGAAATCACAGGCCACACACGACACACAATTTCTGAAAAGAGGCAGGAAAAATAAGTGCCACTATGCTCTGTGCAGTACCATACAAATATATTTCTTTTAACAGTCTATTATTGGTGGTTGTCAGCTAAGGAGAGTCAATTTGCATCTCAGGAATGCCAATGATAAGCCAAGTTTGTCACCAAGCCACCAGGTTGGTAAGACAGACATCTGAGTTACTAGCATAAAAAAAATGCTAATGGCAAATGCAGTGCCAGCCTCTCATTTACCTCCTGTGAATAACTTTGGTTTGAGAAGAATGTTGAATAACTGTAGTGTGAGTTGGAGTGATTATACCTACCAAAATCAACATTCAAAGAGAAATATTTGGCATCAGGATATTTCTAGGGTTTTCGAGGTTTTCTACCAATTTGCACTTAATTCCTCAATATTACAAAATTCAATAATTTGTTTTCTCATAAAAAAAACACCAAGGTTGGTTGATTCCTAATAAATCTAAAATACAACGCCTCCTACAACAGCATTAGCATAGCAAGGACATGTTCATTTCTTCTGAAAGGAGACTTATGTATATATCAGTACAAGGCTACTTTGGCTTTAGCTCAGATGGACACCTTGTCATAGTAGATGGACCATGACTGGTTTGCATACTGTATGTAGGAGTGTTAATTGTGGTAGGATTATTTGCCATTTATTCATTACACAAGCAATTTCTCTTGCATTATTCATCTTCCAACAGGATCCGGGCATGTTTTAATCATACTGAATGCCAACTGACAGTGCTGTGTCACCACTACTTTCAACTGAAAAGCCAGCAGAAAGGCAGTCTATTTTTGTTCAGTGTTGCAAATGTTAAAACTTGAACAGATTAAAAAACTGCCCATGTGCAAATATCACTGGCATTTTA
The DNA here is from genome assembly GCF_001640805.2 of Lates calcarifer. Taxonomy (NCBI): domain Eukaryota; kingdom Metazoa; phylum Chordata; class Actinopteri; family Centropomidae; genus Lates; species Lates calcarifer. Next base: position 20,837,816 of record NC_066838.1, on the reverse strand, counting down.
ATGGAAAGGCGATGTTTACATGTTTTTTTTTTCTTCTTTTTTTGTGTAGGGATTGCAAAATGCCAACAAAACAGGCAGCCTAGCTTCTGAGGCATGTTAGATTGCTGTATATGTAGCTGTGATATGTTCATGCAACACAGTAGGGGGGTTCTGTCCTTTTAATCTCTAATCCTTCCCTCACTGAGGAGGAGGAAAAGGTGAAGATCAAAAAGCAGAGGGAAGGCATCCTCTCGCAGACATAGAGCCATGCCATGGCACCTCTCCTGTCCTGTACTGAAGCTGTCACTATTGGTGTCTGGGGCCATGAGGCAGGCAATTTTAGCGCTTTGGTGTGAATCGATACCCAATCACATCACGTTCACAGGCAGCACATCAACCTGAAGAGGCCGTAGCGCAATTTACAGCATATTGTTTTTGGCCCTGGGAGCAAACAGGCACTAGGAGCAATAGAAGCATCATGGCAGAGCAAGACAAGGCCTTGTCATGGCCATAACAGCCTTATCTCTGGTCACAGAAGTACTCATATTAACCACAAGAGCCAAGGAGGGCTGAAATACACAAAGAGTGCATAATGTAACTGCAGTTTAATTTCAAGAGTGGACTCCAATATGGTGGTTTACATTACTTTAAAGCAGGAATTCTCACCTCAACCAAAAGCCACCTGAATTACATCTGTCTACCAGTAAACCAATATCAAATAATGTATAAACATTGCATATAGACACACAGTTGTGTATTTCTTCTATCTATCACATTTAATATGATGCAAATATACCACAAAGAATGGAAACCAAAAAGTCATCCATCACAAACATACTTACAAGATTAAACTTGCTCCAAATACATGTAAATAGTAAATATTACTTGCATATGGTTATCAAGTACTATCCGTATGTGCCATTGAAGCGAGACATAAGTGCAGGAGGGATCTGAAGACTGAGACTCCAGGGGTGTGACAGACTCATCATTCACAATAAAAAAACATAATGTTTGTTTGTTTGCAACTTGCGTCTTGTCATGCCAACAAGTGGTTTCCATACACACCTGCAATCATTACCTCCACACAGCAGGGTTGCCACAGTGGAACACACTGCCACGCTGTGAGCACAAGGTGTTGCATGGATTAGAAGTAGAAAGCCACAAGGTATTCTCTAGGAAAACAAAAACTAAATGGGTGTACACCATGATATACCTAACCACAAAAATATATATATGCTTTGTGAATGGATATGTCCTACATGTACATACTGTAGGGTTGAAACATATGGTCCTATCTTGAAAGCATTGTAAAGCAATTGTGAAATTGAAATAAAGCTGAAGAACCAATGACAGGTAATTAGTTACATGCTTCAGCAAACACGGTTATGCCTTTGTATAAAGAAAAAAATAACTCCATTCATATCTATATTCAGAACAGGGGAAACCAAAGCAGCAAATAATGTCTTGCATGATATACAACAGAACAGGTCAGAACAGCACTGTATAAGCATGTTTCTTTATGGTTCACATTACATTGAGAGCAGGTGTTGAGGTGACTTTTACCAGTGTGGGTACTTGAGTGGCTTACATGCAGGTGGTCTACTCCTCTTTAGTGTTCAATCACTACACTGATCTGGAAGGCACAACAGGAAACAGGGCCATTCTATGTAAAAATGAAAGACATATCACTAGTGTTTGATTGATGTGGTTATTCCCCAGGGAGAATAAACTACTACTTCACTCTCAACAACTGCGGCTGACACAATACGCTGTACCTGAGATGGTTGTTATGGCTACGTAATTCTCTTAAAATGATGCTTTTATTCAGTGTAGAACCAACTGAGGCAAGTCAAGGGCAAAACCGCTAAAGCATTTACCTGCACGGCTCAGACAAATATCAGCTTTATATGTGGTCTTTGACTTCTCTTCTAAAATGCAGTCATGATGATGGTGTTTTCGTGTTTGGTCTGAGCTTTATTTATCTATTTTTTTTATTTATTTTAATGAGTGTGAATTGATTTGTGCTAAGCAATTAGGCAAAACTCTAAAACTTGTATCCTAGTTAAGGGAGGGTTTATAATTTATCCATTTTATCTAGAGCTCCAACTAATCATTATTTTCATCAGATGGACCTGCCAGTTATTTTTTTAATTAACTTATCAAAAGTTTGGTAAATACAATGTTAAAAATTCATGAAAAATACACACATTACAATTCCTCAAAGACCAAGGTAAGTTTTTTATCTGACCTAAAGCATAAAAACAAGTTATTCAATTCATTGCATAAGACAAAATGCATCTTGTTCCACTTTTGAGAAGTTGGAACAAGATACATTTTTGCTTGAAAACTGATTATTAATCAATCATGTAAAATAGTTTCTCTGTAAATGTAACCGAAGAATTTCCCAGATGAGCGTTATCCAAAGATGGATTCACAGTCCTTGTGGCCACAAGGACAAATCTTTGTAAGTGTTCTTTTGTTTAACATTTATTGAATGACCAGTTCCCCTTGTATTGTGGTTCCTGTCTCTGCTAACACCCACTGTTGGCCTGGGAAGAATGCAGACAGCAACACGCCTCCATCAATACACGTGGAGTCACGCCAGTCACTTCTTTCCCCCAGAACAACACAGAGGGCAGGAATTACATATTTGGAGGTCCACTCTGTTCCCCCAAGATCCCAACCCACTTCACACAGACATCCCACACAACTAGTAGGAGTCACTAATGCAGCAACAAAGACATGATTGCACCTGCAAACACTGCTAATTGTGTTGACATGTGGAACTCCAGGCCTCTGCAGTAGCGAGCAAGAGCTTTTCTCCCTATGCACATCAAAGTATATGGTAGTTGTTAACTCATTACATCCTTTTACTGCATCTCTCTTCCCATGTTGGCACACACAGGTTTTAGAACATAAATCTATCAGGATTCATTACAATTAATTGATGTGAATTGGGTGCATGCAAGAAAAGACCTCAACTCTCTACAGGTGACAAAAATACCTCTTTACTGAAACAAAGCTTCACATGTGAAAACACTATCAGAATATCAGCAACCAATGATAGAAAAGTGGCACCAGAACTTTAGAACTTAAAACCATTACTGCAGTTTTTCAAATTTGAATAAGTATACTTGACAATCTGGTGGAGCAGACATATAATTTTATAATTTTATAATAATTTCTTTAGGTCTTCAAGTCTCAAGTCCATGAAAATCAGCATCCACACTTTATCTGAACAAACTGTATTGAAATTACATATGACATAAAAACATCTACGTGACTGTTATCCTATAAAGGAGTCAACTGGAAGATGTGCGTACATGTTAGTTCAGGGACAGATCAAGGGCTGAATTCTGACATTTCCATTTACAGATAGCAACAGCTAATACCTTTTGCACTGATTAGAAAGCTGCCAGTCCACTATTTGAATTGCAATCAATACATTATGTACACTAGTGCACAGTGTGCGTGACGGGCGAGGACAAACTGTGGGTAAATGCAACTAGTATTTCTGGATTTCCACAAATGTCCCTCCCCTTCAGTTTATCACCATTTCAGAGAACATACCTCATTTACCATTACGGACGTTCTCCATACAGAGATCAGTGTTCATATAAGACATATAAATGTGAATTTTCATCATTTCCTCATGCTGAGAATATTAATCAGCAGTGCATCCCCTGCCAACCAGACCTCATCCATATTCCTGCTGCCTTATTGCAAGGGGAGCCGGTGGTGATAAAGTAGGATCGATATGCAGAGCTGGTAAAAACACAGCAAGTACAACAGCATGGCACAAAGGCAAAGACTAGGGAGGACAGGAGAGTGAGGGGAAGATACCTGGTAAGCCGAATTTAAAAATCATCATCCACAGCATACTAATAAGAGGAGAGTAAGCAAGGCTTCCTCATCTTCTGAGTAATAAGATGAATGAAATGTACATATCACACACTGTAGGCTAAGGTACAGTACAGTACAAATACTATTCTAGTCATGGGGTAGCATGTTTGCTCAACTTTTTTACCAGCTGTTCAGGAGGTACAAATATTCATTTTCCAGGAGGCTATAAAGGTAGGTAAGCAAGACCTCACTACTTTAAATGCCAGAAGGCGTTTTGAAAAATACAGCAATAGTAAGTTAACTCTTAAGGTACTGTATATTTCTTTTTTCTATATCAACACAGAGCAAAAACTGTTATACAGTTCATAGGTGCAAAGATTTCTGACTGCAACAGTCTAGCCGTACTATAACTTGGGACACACTGCCTTTAAACCTTTTTGACAGGTAAACCTGGGAAGGCATCAAAGATTTTCTCTCTTTGGCATATCTCAAAACTGCCACAGAGAATTGAGTGACAACTTTATTTCTCATCTGTTACATAAATCAAGGAAATACTGTGAAAGTCAGCTCTACAAAACTAAGAAATTCCCTGTGCTTTCTAAGCTTCGAAGGATTTCTTTAACAAAGTTTCACACAGGAGCGAGAGAAAAAGTAATTTCTTTGACAGGCAGACATTATGTGATAGAAGAGACTTTTCACTGCATTAAAGAATGGGGCTCCAAACAACAAAGAGATAGTAGCTGTTTAAAAGGCCAATTTTCCAGTCCACATTGTCATTGTCACACTCTTAACTCCAAAGGCAGACATGCACTCTGGCATCAAAGGCCATTGATTTTCTAATCAAGAGCAAATGATGATTAAGGCATATCTGCCCCCTTATCTTTCCGTTTAAAATCCTCCTTTCTGGATTCAATTTGACTTTGGCTGTTTTGCTGCTGAGGGGAATCAGGACAGTCAAAGACAAAGACACCTTGTAGAGACAACGGGCGGTGTCATGAATGATTAAGGCTTGTGGAACAGAAAATGATCACCCATCCTCCCTCTCCCTGGGTCAGCGAAGACTTGCGTTGATACAATGCGTTTTTATCAATAGACATGGAAGCTAATAATGTTGATCGATAAACTTCTCATTTGACAAGCATTAAAATGAAAGTTTATTGCGATTGATAGGCTAACGTGTAGTGCCAGTGGCATGAGGCACAGCCATTCCTCATCTCTGACTGAAGCAGCTTTAGAAAAATATCCAACATAGAGCTAAGCTAGTTCACCCACCAGTGCTCTATGGACTCCCACCTCAATACTCTCTTAAATCCCAATCCGGGTAGCAATAAACAATGTTAAAAAGGTTGGGCAATGAAACCCCCATCTCTTTTACCTTAATAACATTAAGAAGTAATACCACAAAGCAGAGCTGACTCACCCTAAGGGTGCACATGCTCATTTCTTAGCCGACTTCAATTATCCAAACTTTCTCCCCTGGTCGGTCTTCCTATGTATATGTTTAGCCTTTGTGATACACCTGCCTAAGGATGAGGGATTAACTTCCACCCCTCTCTCTAAGCTTGGTTTGGACTTTAGGTTTAACCGTCCTTCAGGACCAGCCTGGAGCTCAGCTTAACAATGACGCCCAATACGCCTCATCTCTCTTGCAGTCTGTCTCTCACTCACCCTCTATTTCCTCATTCCAACTCAGACCATAAACATTTTGCTGAGGGTTGGGGGGATAAGAATCAAAGACAGATGGACATCATCTGTTCCTGACCTTCAGGCAATGCCGATTCTACATTCAATGCAATGGTTTTTGTTGTTAAAAGTATAGTACTACTGGTGGTGAAATAAAGACAGACAGACAGACAGATAGATGCACATCATAAAACATGCAGGTCCCAATATCTTTGATGAATAGGGGTCATTGTGTTACAGCTGTTTATGCTAATTACTCCAGTTTAATGAGTTATTACTCCAGGTGTAATTCTCACACGCAGCCAAATAATAAGAAGCAAGGACACTAATTTCCAGATTCATCATTTCCAGCTAACAACTTCTAAGTGTTCATCAGAGCCAAACAAGACTGCCATATTGTAATTGGAGGGTCATTGATGTTGGATTTCATTCTCTCAGATGTATTCATCCAGTCTACTATTAATACTGTTCCCTCCAGCCTCAAACTCTGTGATGTCAATAAACCCAAAGTGATTGTGAGTAGGGTATTGTGATGGAGATGAAAGAATTGTGGGACGTCTTCTGTTGCACAGCAAGATCTGACTTGTGAGAAGACAAACTAGCGGGCCGCTGTTGGGTGCACAAAGTCCTCTGCAGACAGATGGGACAACAGAGAGAACTAGTTTTGCTCCCTACCTATTTTCCTCTCTATGGATGCCGACATATGCTCATTGAGTTTGTCTCTCAACAGGGCTCAGAAACAGGAGGATCTCACTAAGATTTTGTTTGCTATATTTGAACAGCGAGACAAGAAACTGGTAGTAAGGCACAAGCTGTATATCCTTTAGAAGCCTGTGCACTAGTGTTTGATGAAAAGTCTTGCAGGTCACTCCTTTCAGAAGTATTCTGTGACTTATCAACCATCAGTAAAGCTATCTTATGACTTAGATTTGTTTAAACTAGTCGAGCTTGAACCTAGCTGAACTTAGCTCAGGCTACTCATTTTGTTTTTTAGCTGGAGAAAGGCAGAGATAGCGCTGTCATTTCCATCATCAGATTGCTGAACTATTACCAGTCCCCCATGATTACCTCTACCTGTTCTTATCAGCTGAACACTACGCACCCATGTAACCTGCTATTCGCTGCAGCTAGATTTGTGTTTTCTTATGGAGAGGTTTCTGTAGATTTTAACCTTAATCCTATCAGCTAATGTGAAGGCACTGATCCGCGCCTGTCTTGAAGGTTATCTGTGCATGTTTCACACCCACAGGCATTCATTATTTACATAGCTGCTCCCCCGAGGCACCCGCCACCACAGGAGGTGTAGATGGGAAATCTACCTCCCAATCTGCCAGCGACACATCCATATCTATACTGCATGGCTCACTGACTTAGGAGGATGCAGTGTCAGGATTATCATCCATTCCCTGGAAACTTCATCATCATCGGCAACCGGCAGCTGCAGCGGTGGCATCAGGCAGCCTTTTAAATCAGGGGTTCCCCAATACTGGCACCTCAAGGAAAACAACTAGGAAACAAATCAGAATGTAACAATGCTAACAATAACAACACTCATTAAGGGCAGTCTTGAGGATCGTTACCTATAGGAAGGAGACTGTCATACCAAGAAAAACAACAGAATCTCTTGTTTCGGCAAATCCCCAAAACAACATATGTTTTGGTGCAAGCCGTCTAGTGGCAGTAAAAATCATGATTCCTCTACATCAGGAGCAAAGGGGGAAGTAGTGCAACATTAGAGCTACAAAATCTGCAAAGGTAGGAGATGGGTGAATGGAACAAAAAATGAGTTTTAACACAGGATCAGTTACCAGTTTTCTACCAACAGTCAGTGTTAGTTTATTTTCATTTGGTTTACTAACCTTAACCCAGTGGCTATTACTGTAACCATGACTACAAAGGTCCCCTGACCCCTAACATTTTCCCCAATCCTATCCAAGATGCCTCACCAAAGCTTAACCATAGTATTGACTGATTAGAAAACAGATACATTTCTCTAAAATTAGTCAGTTTTGAAAGACACAGACAAACAACTTCCTGTCGATGGAGACATCACAGAAAATGCTTGTATGTGTTGTTCTAGAGAACATGGTCAAAAACTAATTCTGTCATTTAATTTGGAGGCTTTGTAGATAGCAAGAAGCGTGACTTGAAACATTCAAGTAAAAAAAGAAAAATTCCAAGCATGTTGTGTAAGCTCTAAATTCCACTAATTTGTGAATGCTTTGGACGTCAAACGGCATCAAGCCATTTATCTCCAGGAGAGAGGAACAGACTGAGAGGATTTCAGAGGCAGTGTTTTGAATGCAATATATGCTAATAATGCTTGTTTGGTTAATGTCTAAATCAGTCATTCATCTAGCATCCACACAGCCATGTGGAGTAAGATAAATGTAACAGCAGTTGGATGCGGCAATTTCACAGCCTTATCCCATAACCCCCTGGATAATTAATTCTAATGATACTTTATATCTGCAACACCCATCACGATAAACATCAATGCACAAACCTACTCGTTTGAATGTGCTATTGAGCATAACACTGACCTTTCCAGACCCCCTGGACATCTGAAGACGTGTGTGAAAAACACCCTGAACACTCACGCCAGCCCTTTAGTGTGCAGGGCTGATTTGATGTAAGCGTGACAGGGGTATTTATAGAGCACCATAGAGCCTCGCTCTCCCCTCCTTTCTACACCATGCGCCCATTCCAGCCCAGACACTATTGGCAACCCTGCTCACTCACTGGAAAAGCCATCATGTCAGCACACTGGCAGTAGATAGCATGTTGTGCTAACAGGTTTCGGGGGCCCACTAGAAGGAGCTCAATTCATTATGCAGTGACAATATACATCCCTTCTTTGATGCCTTATTGCACACCGCCAAGACAATCTGTATTAAAATGTCACTTTTTTTCCCTCAATTCGAATACAGACATTAGCTTTTGCCACAGTCTGATATCTTAAGCTCCCATCAGCATACTTGTGATTATTAGCTTATACATAGTGATGCAATCTGGAGAAACGTTGAAAAAGTAGTACAGAAAGAATTACATTTATGCTGATTTTGTTTGGGCCTCCGTTCAGTTTAAATCACAAAATGTTAGACATATTTGTGAAGGCCTTATGGTGTGAAATGCCTACACATTTATTATGGAGCTCAACTTGATTTAAGTGACTGGTCCGTGTGGCATTAATTACAGCATGTAGGACATGATTCCAATGCATCACAACATTCAGACATTAGATTAGATTAGCCTGCGATTCATGATCTGTAAATGCACTGGACCAAAATATAATAAATATTCGAAAACCTTTCAATGGACTACAAAAATTATACTGTATTCATTGTCAAAATTTTTTTTTTTTCGACCATATCTTGTCCTCTAAAAATCTAGTTGGATGGACTAAATGGTGAGTGTTTTGGTATAAATTCGCAGTATAAACATATTTAACTGTAGCTTTCCAAAGTAATGTTGGTAGTGTAATTTATGACATTACCTTTTAAAATATTTATTTATCTAGCAAGCCTAAAGGGGAAAAAAAGAAATAAAGATTAAAAAAAGATTAGGTGAATAAGTACTAGATAAATGCAAATTATTACATTTGTCTTTAATAATCCAGTAAACAATTAATCCAAAAGAATTTTTAGTCAGAAGGTAATCTAAGGCCATTTGAGCGCCCTAAACCATTAATGATGTGGCTTATCCAGCCACACCCATCTAAATGCAGTATGTTTATTCTAACAAGCACTGGATCACAAAGCCAAGGACACCAGGAAACCAGTATTCACGTCCCTGAATTTGGCCATTAAGATCAGCACATCATCAACCGCACCAGCAGGGAGAGTGAAATAAATCAAATAAATAAGTTACAACACCCCGAGCAGATGTTTACATAAACATCATGTACAAATACATTATGTATTGCCCAGTGCCCTCACTCCTCCAGCAGAATTCTCCATTAGGTTTCCAGGTGTTCCTTTATAGTACAGCGATACACTGCTTTGATCAGCCTATCAGAACAATTCCCTCTTTCATCTTGGGAAATATGATTTGGTTAAAGGGAGATTTTGGATCAAGGTTCAGCTGGAGCCTGAGCACGTCCCTTCCTCTTGTTTAGTATTCATGCTGAGCATGGTAATCTGGTGTTGCTTTACTAAAAGTCATCGGCAACATCAATTTCTTATTAATACAGAGTGCAAATATCCAAGAGGAGGGAGCTGAGCCTGAGAAAACAGCAGAGTGAAGTGCAGGGGGGAAAAGAAGCAAAGAAATAATACAGGGAGAAGTGGAAAATATGAATTTAAACTTGCTGTTGTCCTCTAATTTAGAACTTAGAACTCAAAGTTTAGATTTATTATTGTTAAAGAATTTGATGCTCTCTTTTTTCCTTTGTTGAAGGCATGTCTAATGATATTTCAGAAATTCATCTGAGAGAGGTTTGACAAATGAATGACTGCAGGGCTAACTTTAACTATGACTCATACCATCAAAACAAATTCAGCATTTCTGAAAACTGTCAGACACTAAAAAAGAATATAATGTTGTTTTTTATTATTCTGATTTGAGAACTAAAGCAAGCTTTCAGGTGTTAAACCTGCCAGTAGCAGTCTTAGCAAAAATCTATAGTTTGCTCTTGTAAATGAAAGCAATTTTCCTCTGCCAACAACAGTGGTTTAAGCACTTGTGTTGATTCAAGAGGCTATGACTGGAGGCCCTGTGGCAATAGAGCGGTAAAGAACTGAGCAAGACAAACATAAATGTACAGTTTAGAAAATCAGTCTAATATAGGACAAACTGCTGTCTGAGAGGGCTTCCTCAACTTCGAGCAGAGTGGGATATATTGTGTCTGTCAAATGGGAGGAAGTTTGGTTCTGAGATAAGAAAGGCCAATCAAAAGCCAAGAGATGAAAGGTTTGATTCTCTGTAGAAGCTGGTTGGAGTTTTCCATCCAGCAACTGCACAGGTGTAACATCAGCTGTAATGTCTGTAAGGTAGAGCTTAACCACAAACTTGCACAGAGGCTAACCTTACAATTTGACCTTTCCAATAAAATGGGTCCGGGGTGTATATGCTGTTTTTGTTTTTCTGTGTAGCAAGGAGAACTCCAGTTTTTCTGCTTCGTAGGGTTAATAAAGTTCTATTCCCTTCTATTCTTTACTTTCTGCGGAGCACATCAATCTAACTTGGCGGGCCGAACTTGGTCTGGGTGCCACTGACTAAGTACGGTCTAAGCTCAAAAGCTAAATTATTTAGCCAGCAAGTCCAGTTGATAAATGTTGGCAGTGCAGGTCAATACATTACAAGGATGTGAGGACCAACCCTTTTGTAGGATTTATTATGCATTGGGGGAGATAAAGGCCATTGATTGTCTCCAACAAGGTCACAATAAGGTCCCTTTCTCCACTGAAAGGGGTCTATCTCTTGTGGCAACAACTTTAGGCCACCATTTGGCGATACCACACAATAAGGTTAATCAAATCTGTGGGGGGGGGGAAAAAAAAACAAACTATGAACTGTCTTACGTCTACCAAGGATACAGAGCGATAATGGGCTGTATTTATATGAAGGAATATCTAACTTTTACATTATTCATGGGGATGTGGAAAATGCGATGGCAGTGCTAATATAATATTGACCTAACCCCAACACTACATGAATGGCAATAGAGCCACAGCTTAACACACATACATACACGCGTTGTGGAAAGTCTTACGGGAACATATCTCTTCCCTTATGATCAATTCACATACTATACACGATACTTGGAAACTCAATACAGTAGATGGTCTCCTTAAAGGTCACAGAAGTGACTGGACACGGAGAGAAACAGAGAGAGTTGTGTCCACATAAAAACATCCTTTATCATCAGACATTGGAGCCGTGCAATGAGATTGTTTTCGGTCAAGAAATACTCAGGAGGGAGTTTTCTCTCTTTATTTGCTGTACTGTGTGGGAGGACAAGAATAAATGGAAATAAAACAGTGCTTGAATGGATTAATGGTTTATCAACCGGCATTTAATGAAGATGTGTGTGCAGCTAAAGCACAATCATCTCTCAAAGATAGCAGTAAAGCAGCACAGTACAGACTTAAAACAAGATCAGATTTGTGTTTGAAGATTTTTTTTCAAGTCTGGAGACATTTATAAAGCATCAGAAAAATTGCCAAAGGAAACAAACATAAACATCAATCACTTTTTGCTCAAGTAGCAGAGGAAACTGTCCTCTAATCTGAACAAGACCAATTTGTGGTATAGGAAAAATACTGAAATGATGATGTGAACAAATGCATACATTCAGTAATGCAGTTGGCAAGTACAAATATTAAGGCAATGACAGTGTGCTGTACAATTATCCATCCACCCCAACCTCCTCCCTGCAACATTAATGTACTTTTCTGCATTGGACCTAGGTGTTGCCACTAAAGCTGAATCATACTGCAAAATAATTACATATAAACATTGATACCAGAAGGGACTGCTCAAATATATCATAGTCTACTTTGCCAATATAAACTTGTGATTGATATGTATTGTTTCACTGTCACGCATCAATTATTTCACATAATATAACCCAAGAGTCACCACCACATGTAACGCAGAAAAAAAACAGTTTACCAGCTTGGCCTATTGAGGACTTGGAACATGTCATGGGAGAATCACAGTCGAACTGAAGCATTTATGCTTCCAGTCCAGAGGAGATTTCTAAGCATTTTCATTGTTAGATACCATCAAAGCATTTTCGCTCCTTTCTACTTATAGTATATAAACATGACTTTGAAAAATATCCTGCAGTGGGAGAACAGCAGAGCCACTGTGGGTCCATGTTGCCTCATCAACAGAGATTTCAAAAGGCAGTGCAGAATTTCAATGGTGCTTCAAGGTTCTGCTAAAGGACAGGCTAGGGGAGTAGGGGAAAGGGGAGGGGAGGAGGACAGGTTATTATGGACTCTCAAAATACACTATGTTGACACTTCAACCTTTTAGGCTCAACCTGGAGAACCAACACTGCAGTCTTTCACCAAAAAAAAAAAAAAAAAAAAAAAAAAAAAAAATCAACACCAATCAGTGCAAAGGAGTCATACAACAATCTCACATCACTGTATGAAGCTACAACTATTATAAAAGGTACAACTATTCTGATTCACAAACTGTCTCTAAAAGTGGAGGCAGGAAATTCAATTATGCCAGAGACAAACATACAGTATCAAAGATGAAAAAGCAGCTCAAATTTTCACCAGTCAGAGAAGGTACAAAAACCTACAGCTAAGCACATGCAAGTCAGAGTGCTGTGTCAGACACATTGGCTATCTGTAATGTACATTCATTCAAATATGTTTCAGGTTCAGTGCTTTACAAGCGCTGAAATATAGGGGATTAAACAAGCTGCATATCTTGAAGCACTGCACTGGAAATATTTAGTGTAAAAATCATGTCAATGTAATTTTTTTTTATTAAAACTCTTTCATATCAATTGAAAAGGTTTATGTCATCTTTTTGAGGCTGTTCCTATTCTTTCCCACTTTACTCTTAATGTAGCTACAGAGGCAACAGAAATCAAACTACAAGTTGTACTATTCCTCCACTTTGTAGTGCCTGCTACTGAGTTAACTCAAAATCAACTCCCCTGCAGCAACTCCATAAAGTTAACCTGCCAGAGATATTTTTCAAATAAGCTGCACACATCACTCACATAAGATGCATAAGAAAAATGCACGAGTACAGAATGTAATGAAAGAGAAGAGCTGAGCAATAAAATAAACACCTCACTCTGCTGTCAGTCATCTTTTCAGTGTCCATTTTCTTCAAAGTTTAGTACAATTCATTGTTCACTACAAAACTATTTTGTCCTTAACTTATATTGGATGTATATACTCATTCTGGAAATAATTTCTTGGCAGGATTTAAGAGACTGCTGCCGAGAAGCTAAGTTTTAGACATTTGGGTGACAAGAGCAAAACAGGGGAAGAGCACAAGGTGGATTCTGTTGTTCCTGTTCTATGCATGACTTCAAAGAAGAAAGGATTGTTGAAGACTAACAGAATAAATGACCTATCACTTTAAACAAGCCTTAGAAGACAAACCTACTGAGAGCGTTCTTATTCTGAAACTTTATCATTACTTAAAAAGGTTTTTAAAGAACTTGCTCAGTCCTGCATCTGGGACCTGTGGGATGGATCATTACGTCCTTGTCGGCTTTATTTTTCAAATTCAACCAGTTTTATTGATGTGTAAACATGTCGAAGAGAAAAGGGACTTCACATACTGCCCAGATGAACAAAGGCCTCAAGGACACTGAACCAGAAGGACATCTGAATCCTGCTGGACCAGGATCCTACAAGCTAGCTTGAATGGGCAGCTTTGATAAGAAAAAAACAATGAATTTATGGGGAATAACCCTTGGTACTGTGATTCACTGAAATACAAATGTTACCCTAAAAGTCAGGGTGAGCTATGCCAGAATAATGTTACCATACCATTGATATTGCAGGATGTCCACCACTCCACACAACTAGTTCCCTGCTAAGGTGCTGGAAGCATCAGTGGGTCCACAACGGTAGAAAAGATATCCACACACAGATCCATGCAGTGTTTTCACTTGATTTTCTGAGCTTTTGGTCTGTGAGACCTTCATCAGTGCCTACACAACTCTACAATGAACAAGGAGGTTAAGACTGCTACACACTAATCATTAGTAGCATACACCTGTGCATATCCTGGTGGCAGAAACTCCTCCTAGAATTGTAGTTTTAAGGTACTGTGGGAATTGTAGTTTTTAGGGACTGTAGGGCATACATTTAACTACATGCCTCACAGTACTTTAACTTACTTTATGGCAGATGTGTTGATTTTGTATTTAACTTTGTTAGTGTTAAGATAATTGTGCTTGAAAATAATTAGACTTTATGACAGGATAAATATGTTCTCAAGGGAAATTTTTAGAAGTAAGATTTGACTCTGATTCTTATTTGAAGAGACTCGACTCATAAGGATCTCTGATTTGATGCAAACACCTTGTTAGTTAGTCACCCATGCTTCTAGAATAGCCAGGTTTTATACAAGAAGAAATGACAGCCCAGTCAGCTGTGCATCCACAGTCATGTCAACCTGCCAAATGCTCAGGTTCCTCGTCTGCAAATTTTATAAATGCTTAACATGTGCAGTAGGCGAGCTAAAAATAAAAATATAGGATGGACCGTGTAGCTCCATTAAACACAGGTTTAACTCAAATATGGGAAGAACTGCAAGCATCAGCTTTAACAGCCTCTTTGGTTTAGCAGAAATGATCATTTAAGACCTTAAAGAATGGATAAATGCAAGAAAACGTTTGCATTTTAAGGCCATTCCTGCTGCTTACAAACAAGGTCAATGATAGCCCTAGTTCTAGTTCCCCGCCTTTGACAATGAGAGAGGGTTTAATCAGATGAAGGCCTAATACAGCAGGGCTATAGAGGCGCTGCCATGCCTGGAGCTGTCCATCAGATAGAAAAGGGCATGATGGGCTGGGATCCAAACAGGCCCACAGAGAATCCCAGCCTGCTGTTGTTGCTGGCTCTTCATTCTCAAGGACCTTTAGAGATCAAAGACCAACACACAACAAGAGAGACGGCAAGAGAGACAGAGATAGAGAGAGATGGACCAAAGAAAGTGAGTAGGGTGAGCAGGAAGGATGCCATGAATCAGAGGAACCCATGTGGCCGTCCACTGATTACCAAAACACCAGGCCTCCTACTAGTCCAAAGAACAGTTAAAGGGATTTCCTGCAGAATGTCTGTGAAACATCCACTCCGTGTCAGGGCAGCCTCCTCCATCCGGTGCCAGATGAAGTATCTTCCGACCTCAACTCCATCCTAACATCTTATATTTTGTAGCGTGGAAATGATGTGCTCCTTTGATACTCTAAAAAAAGATCCTCTTTCCTCTAAGGAATAGTTGAAGTAGCCTCTCTACCCACTTTCACTCTCTCAACAAAAATAAAAAGATACATGGTGTTCTTCTGCCGTCCAGCAGTGTTGTTTAACCTTGGTGAAAATACAAAATGGGACAAGCAGTAGAGCCGAACAAATACTAAGTTACATGAAGCGTTACGAAACAACTTAGAACATCTAAAAATGGACAACAAAAATACAACTGAAAGGGCAAGCTTTCCAAATATGAACTCAGTCTGAGCTTGGCCCAGTAAAGGCACAATTTTATTGTAGATTTCCACAAGGGGTTCAACCGAAATAGTGTACAGATGGATGTACTCCATCAGAGCTATAAAGAAGGTATGAGGTGTACTTAAAATGTATGTGCAGTCCAGTTAGTAAAACTACAGGGGATGGACAAAATACCAAGGACTTTGTACGACAAAGTATAGTGTAATCAAAAACAGTACAATCTACTGTAACCCTATAATAAAAGACTGTCAGAGATGTTGATTCAAATCTTACACTACACAAAAAAAAATTATTAGTTCACCACAGTTATGTATAACTATTAAACTACTGATTTCAAACAAAGAATATTCAGCTTTGTCTCTTTTAAAAACTGTCACACTGCTCTAAACAATGGTGTCTCTCTGGAGCTAATCAAGCTTTGTGAAAACTCCCTGACCTGACCTGATCCATCAAGTATTCAGGTTACTCTTTGTTGACTGGAGTTTGAATAATCAATCAAAAATGACTGCATAAGCACATGTGATCAAAGCAAAAACACTAATCTTTTTTTAAAATCTAATGTGCTCTTTCCTTAACATCTATACAGGGTCAACAATTAACTATGTCTCCTAATATAAATTAATCTTAACAATGAGTGGGAAGTTATGTAGAGAGTTTGCTCTTAGAAGAGATTATGAATGCTGACTTGGAAAGTCTAGTTAGAGGACCAGTATTAAAATTTAGTAACAATTATCTTCAATTCTAAGGTGCAGTATTTGATGTTAATTTTATTTTACTGAAAACTATATCTCTCTTAAAGTAAACCAGAGTAGAACCTGCAGTGTATGACATTTAATTAAAGCTTTCAGAAGTTTTTGACCTTACAGCATTTTTGTTTAGTGTCAAAATATCTTTCAGTGTCATGTCCACTTGTAGTGACTATAATATTATTCAGATTTTTTAGTTAGTTAGTTAGTTATGTTAACGTATTCACAGCACTTAAGTTAAGCTCAGGGAAAGATCATGGTTTGGTTCAATACTGAACAAGTTCAAATTTCCTAAAAATATGTTTGCTATTGCATTTTAGCTGTATATAAACATAATTTCTAGGCGACTATTTCTTATACATACTGCATTTATGTTCATGGGGTCCTAAACAATGAGCAAATAAAGCCAAAGTCAACAAAACACAAAAGTAAATTGACAAAGTGATGAAAGGTGAGCTGAATTTATGACTAACCTAAAATACAGTTTCTAGTGTTTAATTAACATTAATCTTAAGTGTGACTTCATGTTAATACAGCAGACTTGGCTGGACTGATTATTACTGCTTGTCCTTACAGTAAGTGCTATTAGAACATACAGTGGATCCGATAACGAAAACGGAAAATACAATGTGATTGTGTAACAGGGGTCTTTTTCTCTGTGAATGTGTGATGTCAATGTTTGCAAACACCTCTCCAAATCAGTGCTAGAATTATAGGTGCCATCTTAGCTGTCACAGTAAGAGGTTCTTTTGGAACAAAGAAGCTTTGTCCTGCACTGACAGCACAAAGTGTGAAGAGATGTCTGACTGATAAGGAGGTACAGAACTCCTTGGTACAAGAAATAAGAAAAAAAGAGAATAGAAAGAAGACTGGAGAGATTTAATTGTGAGAGTTAATGTCATCTATTATTTTTAAAAAATGCGCAAACGTATGTGTCTGAGTACAGCACAGTCACTCTATGTTTCTATAGGAAACATACAACCGTTGCCACAACAGTGTGCCATCTGTTGTTCCTAGAGAATGGTACTTGTTCAATTGTTCATTTTTATAGCCAGGGTAGAAAACTTAAGACGACTTTACCTGCAGTACAGAGCAGAACATCAAACTGTATCCTGTTCTCCTCTCACATCGTTTTCTAAGATATGATGTCAGCCTGAAAAATTTGATTGTACAGGCGGCGGTCCCAAAGCATTAAGCACAGTCACTGAACAATATAGCACTGGTCATGAACAATACATTATCTGAAGTCATATGCATAATTCAGAATAGAGTAATTTTATAGCTTACCAGTTGCAGAAGCAGCCTTCTTGTAAGCTGCAATCTCCTGACACACTTCTGACAGGATGTTAAACCACTTTTTTTGTATTCCACCGGGTACAAACGACAAGAGTAAAACTGGCATTAATTTTGTTTGCAATCTCTTTCCATGCATCTTTTTTTGTCTACTCTTGTCACTTGGCACTCTTGTGGTGCTAAATTTCCCTTTTATTATATGTTTTCTCTGATGTGCCTCCTCTGTGAGCAGCAGATTCTCCTCCGAGCTTTAGTTTGGTTTTCTTTTTGTTTCCATTTTGGCCAATTTGCTATAATTTCCTCTCTATTTAAATGGTTAGAGGCTGCTTGTTGTTAATTTCATATCAGTTAATTGCTGCTGGAGATATAAAAAATCAGACAAATTATATTCTTTTCATACAATATTGGCTTTTTATGAATATCTTATTATTTGAGAAATTTAAGGAATTTATTTAAAGAATGAACAAAGTTCCTCTAAATGAATAGCACTTTGAAATTCTAAAGAGAAGATAGGATACTTTCTTAGGTCAAGAAATTTTATTTACAAACGCACTGAACCACCACCCCAAGGGAATGAAAGTCAAAGAACACCATCCCATCAAAATGTTATTTTTATGAGCAACCTCTCCACATGGTGACACCAGTGGAAAAACATACTATATTGTATACAAAGATTGATTTAAAAAAGCATATCACTTTACAAGTATGCACTTAAAAGTTGCAAGAAGCTACTCAGATTACAGACAGGACCGTGGTAGTAAATATGATAATACTCCTGCCATTCAATCCCATTCATGGCTGGCAGAACAGAGCTATTCACTCTTATGAACGTCTACTGTATAAGGAACAATATAACAGTTTATTGAAGCATAGACGTGCACATCAAATGCAGAACTCATTTTCCTTTATCTAGTAAATAAAGTTAAACTCCATTACAAAATGGTTCCGCACAGAAAAATCCTGACCCAGCAATTCAGAGGGAAAGGTAGAAATCTTTCCGTCTATACCTGAATAGCTTTGCAGCTCAGTGAACACATGAGGGAAAAGGGAGACAGGAGATAAGAGTAAAGGAGGGAAACCAGAGGAAGGGAGAGCTGGAAAGAAATCAAAGACACAAGCTGGGTTCAATTTAGAGGCTTCCCACAGGAGGTGGAGTGACCTGTATCTGCTACAATAGAGGTCATGCAATTTTGAGTGGATACCCCTGCCTTCAGAGGATACTGAGGACCCCTGCCTTGATGTGCGCATCCAGAGGAAAAAGCAAAGGGTCCCTATAGCATACAGGACTCCCTGAATGACCTGACTGGTGGGTTCCTATTACAACTGCCTCACTACACCGTAGCCTCGCAATTGACACTTCACAGTAAGCTACGACGCTGGCAATCAGTAAAGCTATCAAGCTCACAGGAAGTTACTATGAAGTCAGCCATCCACAGAAACTTTACCAATTCCTTATCTTCCTGTTTTCTACTTTCATGAGCCAAATGTAATGAAAAAAACACCATGAAATATATTTAGTGAACTGTAATTGAGTGGAAACTACAGTAGATGAAAGTACACGATCACTCCACACAAACTCTACATGGGCATAAATTAGCCTGGGTGCTCCTATTAAAAACACTTTGAAAAGGAACAGTGAAAAGTTGTCATACTGCAACACTGTGGCTGAATAACTGTGCTCTCTGAGCAGCCAGAATAAATAGTGCAGGCATTTTGCCACCTAAACTTCAACTGAGTGGTTCAATGAAGAGCTGATATAAATAAAACCTGAGCCATGGTTAAAAAAGTTCCCCATAGGATGCACTGCACCGATTCTATTCTGTGACAAGTTCTCTGTACCTGTTACTGAAGAAACATGGTGAGAAACTAGCTCAGAAAATAAAAAACAAAAAAAAAACAGATAAACAAACAAACAAACAAACAAACAGATAGATGGACAAACATGACCTTTAATTTCCAATGATTGCCCCAGAGAAGCTAATGAACATTTCTGTAAACATTTGCAGTTGGTGGGAGTCATTTTAATTACTCTCCACAGAGAAAGCCATGCGTGGCAAGGAGCTCAAATGAAGATAAACATTTAATCAAGCATGACCTTGTGTTCGATTAGGTGAATTCTCTGAGCACTGACGTCCATAAAAACAGCACTGTCCAGGTTTGGAGGTGTAATGACAGAAATGTATCAGTACTGGCAATAAAGAGTCAAATAAATAGCACCTAGTAATTTGTCCAGGGTAGTCAGATCTCTCTAATACGAGTCATGCTAATCCATAGGAGAAAGCTTTTATCCAGCTAGTGTTTTAATGAGGTCAGGATATTCCAAAGGGGATACTTCAGCTTCAGGACTTTCAAACCAAAGTCTTAGGCCTGCAGTACACTCTGTCTACACTCTAACTCAAACTCAAACTATAATTTGTTTTGTTGGTAAAAGGCTGAGCTGGTGTTGAGTACAGTGCTATGAATAAATGCTGGCATGCTCACTACAGCTTTAGGTCTGTCTATATAATAACATACACACCACTTGGAGGAGGTTGCACATGATTTCCTGCAGTGTTTGTTGGGAGGTGCATTGCCTGAAATAAAGAGCCTCTGCTAATGCCAGAAGAAACTATTATATTTTTATGTGATACAATATTAGGCTTATTAGGCTTCAGGGAAACTGAGCAGCAAAGGCCATTTATTTAATGAGTTGGCGATTGTTTAAACTGTCATGTCAGAAATTTAAACTGTCTAATTCAGCTTGGCACTATGTTTGCTTTACAGTAAATACAGTAAAACTTTGCTGCTTTGTTTAAAATTTATATTGACCAGCTGGACTTGTATCATCAGTGGGTTACATGATTAGACATACAGAAACCCTGTTACAAGTCCAAAGGACTTGTATTGCAAAAAATGCTGGTAATAGTGTAACAGGTTTGAACAATAAACAAAACCGGCAGCAAGTTCAGCTGACCAGCCCACACATACCACAGTAAATAAAGTAAAAAGTGAAGCTTTGTTTTGGAGACAAACCTGACACACTGCTTGCACACACTGACTACACTAAATTTAATTTAGTTTTGGGGAATACTGCTGGAAAAGCATAAAACTGGATGGTTGTGGCATAGAGACACCACACTGAACAAAAATTAGGGAGTGTTTATTAACAGTCAAGGACCCTTTTGTTGTAAAAGACCTCTATTATACACATGTGAGACGCAAAGCCATTGTTATCCTTTCAAATGTTAAATTAAAACATTTTTCTTTAAAAAAAACTGAAAAGAGGCATTACTGTTTTCAAAGGACAGATAAATGAATAAAAAAATATTCATTTCCCCTCTGTAATTGTATTCAAGGGAGTGTACTGGTGTGTAAAATCATACCAGCAGGATTCAAGTTAGTGTGGCATGGAGCGGGTTAACACAAATTATGTTTTAGTGAGAGCTAAGGAATGAATGATTACACCGCACTGCATCCAATTGTGCTTGTCTTTATAGCACCAATCTTATAGTGTTACTGACAGTCTCTCCAGTTTATCTGATCTCACCTTTAATTTCATTTGTTGTGGTTTTTGATCACCTCTTCCCTGCCTGCTACCCCCGCTGCCCAGTGAGTCCACTAAATGTTTCTATTGGTGCTCCTGCTCTGTCCTGAGCGGCGGCATATTGCATGTAGGCTCCATGCTGTGCTGCTGCTGGCGGTGGTGTGAGGCAGAGAGGATTATTCCTGACGACAGGGGCATTAAATGTGTAGCAGGCCGGTGGAGGCCTGAGCTGATGCTCTCTTGTCTGTTTTGGTTCAGCACCAGTTCAGAAGCAGTCCCCTCTAAGCTGAGTGGGAGCTCACAGTACTCAGACCGTTGTGCCGTTCATTAAAGGCTGTGGGTGTCACACCAGCTTAGGCCCAGCGTCCTCCCTCAACCAAGGCTTCATGCTGTACTCCTTTGCCTCTGATTTTTAAGACTGAGTGACTAGGAACATAGTCACTTCTCCAAAATTGTCAAATTTTCTGTTTGTCAATGCTTTATAATGTAACACATTTGAGCCACTTGTTAAAAGTCAGCAAGGTTTATGTCTACAAGGAGGTTAACACTGAGGGGTCTAATCCAGCATGTTGTGGCAGAAAAAATATTGCTCGCTCTTGTCCTCAAGACTCCAGTGGCAAGTCATAAAAGCTGTCATTCAAACTCTATGCCCACAAGAGCTGCCACAGAAGTACATAGTTAAGGGGCAAACTCAAACTGAATACTAGAAAAGTCTAGCCTAAATAAAATCAGCTACTTTCTATGACTTGTAGTTTTTCAGCAGATGATACACTTGCCTTTGAGTCTCATAATAATACACAGCCTGAATCAGAGCTGTAAAGTGAACCAAACACCAAGAAGTCCATCTTGAAAATAGCACTGGTGAAATTGCAATTCTCCAGCACATCTCAGGTCCTGCAACCTTCATGCCAGCGTAACCAAACATCAGGCTGACTCTGTTTGATCTTGAAAAGGATATAAGCCTAAAGCCCCTCCTGTGTGAGAAGTCCTTCTTTAAAAAGATTCTAATCTCAACTGAAATGTCTAGCAAAATAGAGGTCATCGTGCCAGAGCACCAAGCAGACAATAGCAGCCGGCTGCAGACCTGAGAGGAATTCTGTGAGGATGTGTCTCACCTGAGAGACACGGGGACATCAATGGCTGAAGGAGCAGTTACAGAAAACAAGGTAAATATAGACTTCCTGGAAGTATTTCTATTTTCCTGTGCAAACCTACTCACTATAAAGTGGAGTCATCACCTTGTCTCATTTTAACAGATGAGAAATCACAGAAATGTCACTGATTATTTCTACATAAAAATGTTTTTCCAATCATAACTTCCTTTTGTATTTATTTCAATAATACCTTGTTTTTTTCTCTGCTACAGTTGCTAAGTAAATTCTCAAGCGCTGCCAGGTACTTCTCTCCCATTGATAATTTGAAGGCTGATAGCATATCCGTACCTTGCACGCTGCTCATGATTCAATGACGAGAGCACCATTCAACCTTCTAAACTCCCATCCTCTCCCTTGAATTTTGATTCGATTGGTTTATCTAATTTTCCAGTAAATGCTTGAAATGTATTCCTGCACACCTTCTACTCATGAAACTACACAAGGGAATCATGAGAATGAGATAGAAATGAATAGTTCTGCATTAGCTTCACTTCACCTCACCAGCAACACTGCAGCCCCCACTCACTCTCCTTCCAGATTAAAGTTTCCAAGCAGCGAGTTGTATCCTCAATCACCAAAAATAAAATGAAGTGTGTACCTCCTCATGAATGAAACTGAAACTGAATTATCCCAGATTTGAACAAGTAATGTACAGCTGCAAAAAGTGAGCAGAAGGGGAAAGGAACAATAGACATTTTATGAATTTTCTCTCATACAGTATGTGCAGCTTTCAAGTAGCTTTGCAGTCATGTCAGGAATACAAAGAGTGCCTTTTTTGAGGATATATGAATGTGCACAAATAATGAATAATAACCTGGCAGCAATGACAGGAGATAGCTAGTATTAACTAATTAATCAGCTGTTTTGTAAATGTCCTCTCCAAAACAGTGCAGTGTAGCTGGAGCGGAACCCGAGGAGCCCAAGTTAACAAAATCAATCAATTACCATTTTTGGTTCATTAGTAACCCACAGTTCCTTGCCCAATAGTTAACTTTACCATAGAACAAGCTTTAATGCTTTAATGGTAAAAGCCACCTAATGTTACATATTCTGCAAATAACAGTGAATCTGTCAATAATAGTCAATAATATGATAAATCAGTCATAAAGTGGTCAGTTCCTGGCCAGTCAAACTGATATTACATTGAATTATTTCATGTACTGCATTGCATAACACGATATAAAACTATTTCTAAGACTGCAACTACCAACTGTTTCTATTATCAATTGTCCTGAAAATGATCTGAAAAATTATTTTCTGAATTAATGGTTTGGTCTATAAAACGTTAGTAAAATAGTATAAAATACCCTCTGCAATTTGGTAGAGCCCAAGGTGACATCATCATGCGTCTTGTTTTTGTCTGACCAACAGTGCAGGACCCATAGATCAGCAAATCCTCACACTGGAGAAGCCGGAACCAGAGGCACATGTGCTTGAAAAATTACAATTAATCGACAATCAAAAGTGATTGATTTTCTGTTTAGTGGAGTAATAGATTAATTGATTAATCACTGCAGCTAAATATTTCACATTGTTAAATTAATTTGTGGAACTCAAATATGTCCGCTTGAGAGTTATGTTACCTGAGGGCCCCCATAGCAACAACAATAGTCTTCAAACATTAAGTAGCCAAATTGTATGAGCTAAATATTGCTATTGAAGAAAAATAACTATGCTATGTGGCACACAATCAATTTCCCTTTTGCTCGAATGAACAATAGCAGCTCTAACCGACCAGACTACTGAGATTCCTTAAATGTAAAAGGTGGGAAATTAGTGCATTAAGCATGCTGAGCTGGTGCCAGAAATATGCACAGAATTGATGAGGTGTCACTTTCACTAAGAGTCACACTATTGCACCGACAAGAGCCTCTCTGATCCCTCCCTTCCTGCCTGTCTGCCACCAATGAGGCACAAACACTCTGATTTGCATGGTCTGCACAAAAAAGAAACGTCCTTGATTTTGGGAAAGGTTGCCTCGCTCTCTTCAACCCTGGAAAGCACTATTGGCATTCATACCACGACCACTGCAACCATCTTTTTTTGCTCATTTTTTTCCAATATCCTATCAGCCCCACCAAATATCCACAGAGGAATCTTCAACCCAGTAATACAACGTGATGTGTTTTCTCCCTGAAATACGTCTGTTATGATATAATTTGGTAAGAAATGACAAGACATGCTAACAACTGTAGCCGACAGCATTTATCCCCAGCAAATGCTTAGACTTACATTTTGAGATCAATTTCGAAGCCATGTTAATTAATTTAGACTGCTAGCAGCACAATGCAGGTCAGGCAGGGCAAACAAGTTACAACATCAGCCAATTAGAAACACACAAGCCTTATGCCTTTTTTTCATAACTAGGGCAGGGCTAGTGAGCAAAGATTTGACAGATGGAGACTTGAATGGAGACTGCAAGCAATGATGTGCAGTGTGAAACTACGGGTATTTCCTGCTGTATCAATCATCACTGTAATTCTGTCGACTTCTACAGATCCATGTCTTCACCACAGATAAATTAATCCCGTTCATCTATTTCCTAAAATATATCGACTACACAAAGTGGGTGTAAAATAATATTTAACTGTATGTCAATGACAGATTGTCTTTTTGAATATCCTGTTCCTTAGAAACGAGCCTGTCTGGAGCCTTATCATCTGGTTGTTTTTCAGTCAATTAACTTTCATCACTGCAGATGACTATATTTATATGGTCACAATTTGTTAATCAAAAGCATGGATGGTTGATTTTTGCATATTGGTTTTAAGATTTGTCATGGAGTGTACTTAGGGTCTAATTACTACCAGTTATTCTTTGAAAAGAAGGAACCTTTGTTTTCATCTATCAGTGGTGGGAATGAAAGAGATAAATTTATCAACCTGTCCCCTGAGAAAAGGGGCAGGTTTACAAATGAGTTTCAGAGGCAACTGAAGTAAAATAAGCTGCTGTTAGAGAAATACAATATAACATGTTCGTGCATATGATGGTCAATGCAATTAAATAATACAAAAGCAAACCAATTGCTATGTGTATGAAGATTGTTTAAAAAGGCAGCTTTGATAAATTATTTTATTCTTTTACTTTGGACTATATAGAGCTATAAAGAGAGACAAAAACCCCTCTCTTGTTTTGCCTTTATAACATTTAGCAGTTAGCAGTTCACTTTGTCAGGAGACTCCAAACAAACACTATGAACATCAAACTAATTTGCATTTAAGCAAATAATTAAGCAGTAGAAAATAAGTGAAATATCTCTTCTTTAGGTAAAAAAAAGCGGGATTTACCACAAAAAGTGTCTGTGACATCTTCTCACAAAAGCAAATTATTTTAGGGTTTGATTTTCAGAGAGAAAATGTAAAGTGGCGTGTTATCTTGCCTAATGTGATGCAAATATGAAATGCGAGACACCTTGAGCTTTCGCAGCACCAATGTTAAACACTGTTTACGTTTACATTGAGAGGCCCCTGTGATGCTTGCTAAATAGAGCAGGAGTGTAGTCTTGTGAGTAAGACTCAATGTGCAATTGACATTAACCTTCGATTTATGCCAGACAGGGTTTCCCTGCAGAATGAGCACCGGCAAATCCATAGTAAACATAAACTACAGGAGGAAAGACATTTTTACAACTGTCTCAGTTTAAACATTAGGATAGAGAGAGAGAATGTTTCGCCTATTTTGTGGTTTATTCTTATGTTCGACAACAGAACATACTGTGTCACAATTTAAGGTCACACTCTGCACAGAGGGCTATGAATTTTCTGTGTTAGAGATTTTTTTTGATGCAGCTAAAAAGAAACATCAGAGGAATCCTTGGATCAATACAAAGACAATAAATTTTAAAATCATTCCACTTAAGTTACTGCAAAGGTGATGTACTCAGAAATGCTTCTTAAGTTGCAGTTTAAATATAGTATGTAATAAATAGAAATTATAATGAGAAATATAATTATAAGAAATAATGGATCTTGTAAAATCTGTCATACAGTTGAAAATAATGTTGAATTGTCCAGTATCTGCAGTCTGAACGGGGAACACCTGAAGGAGGAATATGTCACATGGTAACAGGCTCACTATCATTATATGACACATTTAAAAATGTGGCCTATGTGAATTAAGAGAATAGGGTTTTTTTGCGGGTATATTTTTGGTGGATTGGGGAACCTCGTGGAAAGGTGTTACATCACTTTGAAGACAGTTAACATGACTTACAAATCTGTCTGAAAAGGGCCTCCGGAGAACAGCATGTCTTTTCGGACGGGCACCTTTGTAAAGAGATGGATTGAGAAGAAAGTGGAACGATAAGGAGCAGTGGCCTTACCTCATTAGTGTTCCACCGGTGTCTCTCCTTTGGCAGCGAGGTGCATTTTGGTAGACATTCAAGCAGCTTCTTGGGCAGGTATATTTTCAAATGTCCATGTTCATCTGCAACAAGAGCAAGACAAAACAGAATATTTAGCACAGGCTTCATACCTTATTGACTTGCTCGTCTCACTCTTTATCAGTCTATCAGTCTCTCTGCAGCAAAATGCTGACAGTAAAATAACTATCCCCAACTGAATTAGGAAATTAATTTAAGAATAGAGTATTGCATACATTTTATTTTGTGCTCGGCTAAATTATTTTACTGTGAAATGCATTCTATCAGGGGAGTTCGCCAGAAATTTTTCACTGTCAACTTGTAAAGGCTGTGTCTATTCATTATTTAGACACAATAAACACCCTTGAGTGATTTTACAGTGTATGGGGATTTAGTATGGGAATCTGTGTGCTGCACGCCAGAATGTGGTATTATTAAGAGAAATAATTACAATTACCAGGCCCAGTGCTTACATCATAATGTATGTCGTTCAATCCATAATTCATATTTCACAATCAGTTCACAAGTGTTATAAAACAGTAAGGTTTAAAGACACCCTCATGCTTGGATGCATTCAAATGTTCATTTCATTCCATTGCTTTCTTCCTGCTCAAATATGCAGATGGCTTAAGTGTAAACAAACTATATTTGTTTATGGTGGCAAAAATGTGTTAAATTTACAATATCATGAAGTCATGGGGTATTTTTTCAGAACATGTGATAAGGGCTTAGACTATGTGGAAAGAATCTAAGTAATTTACATACAAAATGAGGATCTTATCATTACAAGAAGTTTAAATGCAGAGGGTCTGTGATTGTTAATCATTGGGAAATGACAGAGGAATATTTTTAGGAAAGATGACAGTGCTACAGTGCAATCTCAGGTGCATCGACTTATAAAAAGTCAGTGTGGAAAAGATGTATGGCTCATTACAAAGGGTGAATAGACTTATGTTAGACTGTGTCACTGAGGAAATACAACAGGCCAATAATATGAGCTTCTCTTTTCTCTGTAGCTGCCACTAAAGTTTAGGTTACCCCCCCTCCATTCACACAGACTGTGAGCTTCTAATCTTTTGTGTATACCACACTCCTAATGCATTTACAAACTGTAAATCAAACACTGCAAATCTTGGATGTAGAGTTAGTTAATCCAGGTAATGTTCCAGCGTGTGCAAATGAATCTATTATTCAATTTTAATGTGTGTGGATTTAATGTAAATAAATTCACAGAGGGAGAAGCAAAATACTGCATTTATGTGAAATGCAATTTAGCTTGAAGATAAATTACAACGAAAAACCAAATATCATAGACCGAGCAACACTCTTTCACATTTATATAACTGCAGGTTAGGGAAAAAATGGGCAAGTAAAGGGAGAGACAGAAAAAAAGTCTGAATATGAGTGCTGACTATGGATCCCTGGGGTGGCTGATGTCACTGGTTGACTGTAGAAAACAAGAGAAAAAGTTCAACCGAAAGCAAAATACCACTTTAAAGCCAATACAAATCCAGTAGCACACTTGATTATGAGGATATAACGAGCGTGTATGTAGCTTGCTGTACATCACAGCAGGAGCACAGTGCTACTGCCCAGAAACCTCAGTGAACACAGTTGGTCCACAGAGATGGAGCTGGCTTGTAGCCTCTGAATATAACACGTAAGGTAGAACATCATCGCTCCCAAAGGAATGCAGGAGGAGATCTGCAATATCTGCCATTTCCATCTGTACATATAATTCTGCATGTAGACTCATGTTTTATATCAGCTGCACAGGTATCTGTAATCATTTGCTATGCCCAATTAAGAATCACATACAGCATCTGCTCCTTGGTACCACCAGAGCAGTTTCACTGTCAGAACTGGAAAACACGCTGCAACTGAGTGATCAGAGAGGTACCAAAGAAAAAACATGCAGACATGCAGACTTTTTATTATTCAATAGAAAGTTCAAATAAGCATGAAACTGCTGTTTTGCTTTAATGCAGAGCCTTTTACCATTCACTAAAAGGCTCAAGAAGAGCAAGACCTTCAAAATTGAAGCCCACTCATATATAGCGAGGGTCAGTACAAAGTTTTGGCTATCTCCCATCCTGCAACATGTGCTCCAAAGATTCGCTCTCTGCAACTAACAGACAGCAGTAGCAGCAGATACATATGGCAAGTCTGTCTCTGCACAGATTATTCAGGATTGAATGCTGCCCTCTGGCACAGCCTCCTATGACACCATCAACACCAGACAGAGCTGGATTGGAATATGTCTCAAGTATGTTGGGGATTTTCTCACCAAGAGAGTCAGGATAGAAATCTACCGTAGGAGGATATGTCTGCTCAATCTGCCAGCAGGCTAAAATGCTCAAGATGAGAACATATGGCATAGAGGATCTTGACAAATGCAATGAAATGGTAGTCTCTCATTTGGTTTTAATCATCTCACAACCTTGTAATTACACCAGTCATTGCACAACATGTTTTTGTGCAAAGTATTGTTGGCGCTAAAGCCCTCTCTCCCACGGACCCCTGAATTATGCAAAATGCATCACAGTTAAGTATGCAGTGCACATGGAAAGGTGACACAACTGCAATGTAACTGCATTTTACTTTGAAATGCCAGTCTTGTATTTGTCAGCTAACAACACCCCAAAGCAACAGAGCAACCTATGTAAACCCTGCAGGACTAACACGTGTTAACTGGGTATCTCTTAATCTTTTTAACCTTACATGGATGCATCTGAAATCAGATTACTGGGGGACGATAAGATTACTAATGTGCATGTAACCATACTGAATTTGAAAAGACTTCACCCTGTTGTGAGGACATTCTCATTACAGCCAAATATATATTCAGACATTACTTTTACAGCAGACACTTGTGACATAAATTAACTAGTAATAATAAACATATTTAACTTTAACTTTTAACTTTTACAAAAATATATTTCTTCTCTGTTTTATTACCTGATAAGCTGAACTCTGTCACAGAGGTTTTCAAAGTCTGACAAAACATCATCAGAACTCCCACCCATATCAAGGGGATAGCCTATGGATTACTTCAGTACTGTAGAAAACATGGTGATTCTCGGGCAATTTCTGGACTTTTTGGAAGCTATTTTTGACACTAATTGCAGCAAACAGAGACAAATAGTTTTTAAAGACCTAGCCCTATGTGCCATAGCCATTGCTGCCACTCCAACTGCTGACCATGTTGATAAGCAGGCCAAATAAACAGGCAAAACTACAATAGCTAACTCGTTTTCAGAACATCAACACACAACTGTCCCTTTCACCTTAGATAGCCCTTTCCTCAAGTCTTAATGTAGGGCTCAGAGTGCTGACTTGTGTTCCATGGTTCATATTTTAGGTTAACAGCGTAGAATGCATCACCATTTGTATTCGTAATCCCCCATTTATAAGGCTATACTGCTGGACAATGATTCTAAACATACTGACAAGGCAACTGTGCAGAGCTTTTATGGCCAAACTATGAAATGTTCTTGACTGTCCAAGTCAGTCACCTGACCTCAATCCAACTAAGCATCTGTTTCACTTGCTGAAGACCAGACTGAAAGCAAAAAAGCCCCCAACACAAGCAAGGAATGAATATGGCTGCAGTACAAGACTGGCAGAGCATCACCAGGGAACATGCCAAGTGTTTGTTGTCTATGGATCATGGATTCCAGACAGTCATTGACTGCAACGGATTTGCAACCAAATATTTAATATAGTCGTATATATCTCCTCATTTAACCAATAACAATTTACTAAGATATGTGTATTTTAACACTATACCTATGCTTTGCAATTTTACCAATATCCAAATGAAGTCACCTGTTCTGAAAAACCATCCTGGACGTTTCTAGCATCACCAGTGTAATGGATAAAGCACTTAGCGTTTAATTTACTTGACATATTTTTGCTGTGACAATGATTATTTATAAGACAGGCAGCACTGATGCTCATTTGCACTGCTAAATTAATACCAAGCTATATTGAGGAAAAGGCTGTTCACTTTGCTAACCATTACACACATGGTTCATATACAGTAGAGGCATTTTAAGGGCCCACAGTACATTAACATCAGATTATACAGAGGATGACTGTGTTAGGTTTTATCTATCTCAGATACGGATGACTGTATTTCTTTGAAGAACAAGCTAAGTACTGTCATGTTTTAAATGGCGCACTGTGCTTGTGCTGTTAAATAAACCATGTGTTTTAGCTGTAGCACTTCTTTTTCATGATGTTCAGTGTTGGCCTTCTCTAATCTGGGAGCCCTTGTCTTAACTTGAGAGGGGCCTTGTTTACATAAGACCATTTCTTACAAGGCTCTCATAGCACACAAAAGCGAACTTGCTGCAACTGTTGAGTGCTGAGGTTTCTTTTCTACAGCATTACAGTCTCATAACTCGAATTGTATTGGTCTTTCAGCTGCTATTTATCCACACTAATAATATTTCAGCTGCCTGTATGTCTTCGGTTCCCTCCACTGGGCATTTCCACAGATGTGAGGGAGGAACTGTGAGAATCCCAACAAAGTATTGCTTACTAATTAAAGATTTGTCCACTGTGGCATGGAAATCCACATATACTGTAGTTTGTGCATCAGCTAAAAACAGCCCTCAGGGGAATACCTTGGATGCCAGATTTGGAATAGTTTTACAGAATATAGACAGGCTCCTCTTAATCAAATTGTCTGAGTTGATCAGTGAATAAACAACAAATTACCCACAAAAAAACTTTGCTCAGAAAATGTAAATGTAGCTTCTTTTTTTTCTTAACCAGAAATTGATCAAAGCTTGAAAGGATCTCTACTTCTTTGCATTTCCTGTGTACTCCCCTGTAAGGTTTAATATTTATTTTGGAGTCTAAACAGCAGGCTTAATGACTACTTGTACATTAGCCAAGAAAGGGATACACAGAAAACTACTATTTGGTTGTAAAACACTAAAGTGCAAGACAGGCTGATACCAGAGCTTGTTACATGAGAGGATGAGCTGAGCTGAGCTGGCACACTGGAGCCAATTACATTCTCGGTCTTGATGAGCGAGCTCACATACAAAAGGCTAAACAGGGAGAGGAGCTCTTTTTCAGCAGAGAGGCTACAGGTCTACAGCTTTCATGTTGCCATTTACGTTCTGAACAGTGGCAGCCTGTGCATGGCCCTTCATAATCCACATCACCCTCTGTCGAATGGGTATAAAGACATATATTTCTGTGTGCTGATGTTTGGATTATCACTGATCCTGGCTGCTAAGCAAACACTTGGGCCGAAATTTAAGGGTATCTGACATGCTAGCTTGCTCCAGCCCCACCCTAGAGACGAGAGCGAGGGTCATGAGACTGGAAAGGCTGACAAAAACAAATCTTTAATCAATATCTGAGCCCTGAACGCAAAACCCTCTCTCTTCCGTCTCTGTCTCAGAGCGCTCTGGGAGTGACAGTTTTTCTTTTTAATCTGTGCCCACATTGTGGAGAAATTGCAAGCTAATGTTTTGGCTATAGATCATTCAACAAATCGCTGCTGGCGGTGCATATCCAAAGTAACAGTTTGAATGCAAACATTTTCCACCACAGTTCAGTAGCTAATATGGCTTAAGGATGTGAAGAGTGGTGTAACAGTATCTGTTCTTTCGTAGCTATACCTGAAACACGTGGGAGGTGAATCACAAAAGAACAAACAGTCCTGTGGATAAACATTTGGCCCTCATCTCTGTCCAGTAAGAAGTGCTGTGAAACTGAATTAGGCCTATGGCAATGTCTGTTATCATTAGGTTGGATGACAGCCATTCACTGGGCTGGACCAAAAATGCCCCAAAGACTTTAGCTCCAAAATTAGCGCAGTTAGCCAAATGAGCTTAGCTCAGACATATTTCATCAACTGGGGTGAGAAATGTCATGATGCTACCAGAAACAAAAAACGCACTCCTTCATCTGCTGCACATAAACTATAAACTGTAGCCAAGCAACAAGGTAACAAGTTATCAGTAGTAGTGAATAATAATGCCTGTAGATAATTCTTTCAGCCTTTGCAAAGGAGCTTTTGCTTTGATGTCTCAGATCAAAATTATAGCCTAATGATGGTCACAAATCCAAGAATTGCCTGTTTTGCATATTTCCTAATAAAGTGTCTATATTTTAACTGAAGGGAAAACAGTGTATTTGCCAACACTGAGACTTTTTAAA
The DNA here is from genome assembly GCF_001640805.2 of Lates calcarifer. NCBI lineage: Eukaryota > Metazoa > Chordata > Actinopteri > Centropomidae > Lates > Lates calcarifer. The sequence continues at coordinate 20,804,895 of NC_066838.1, read as the reverse complement.
GAAAAAATAAGTAGCATTGTTTAACCTGGTGATGCTCTGTCATCTGTTACACCCCCTGCAACTAACAATGATGTTTTTCTAAAAGCTTACTTTTGAAGAGGCAACTGATATTTTGGTCACTTAATCCCGGTATTATATAGACAGAATAACACTCACATACTTATACAGTCACAATGAGAGGGACAGAAACAGTATATAGCATCACTTATTATTTGAATCATTGTACTTGAAGCACCAGCAGGGGATTTGAAAGAAATCTAAAAAAAGAAAAGCCACACTCATCTTTCTGTGTGTACACAAAACATGCATGAAAAACTCAAAAGCACAGGCATTTTACAATACACATGCAGTTTACAGACAAATATTAAATACTCAGTGGAAGGCATAGAGATGATGAGAAATATGACGAGTATCTGCATTTAAACAATCACAGAAGTGTGTGGGATGTGTCATGCAGTAAGTATAATCACCAGATCTATAGGAGACAGGATGTCAAAGCAGTCCAATGACAGACTAGACTTAAAACTCAGACCACAGATTAACGCGGTAACAAGATGCTGGCAGATGAAAAGAAATCTAGACAAAAATGGGAAGCAGAGATAAATTCAGAGAGCCAAGGTGCAGTGGTCAACTGACAACATGCTGTCAATTAAAAGCGATGAATTTGGTTGTGAGGTGTGAAAGAAGAGGGAGGAAAGGTAAAGAGGGGGTTTAACCTGCAGGAGGCTACTGCAATGGCATTTACGGTGATGGGATATAATGTCCCTGTAGCCTTTAGATTAGAACACTTTCCTGTGATTCAGCTAAGACCCACGTCACTAATCATTTCCAGACATCTGTCATGACTTCCAGGCTCATTTAACACTTTAAAAACAAACAGACATTAAAAATATTAACCACTTAAGTAACTTATTTGAAACACTTTAAAACTTTTGCTCTGCTCTGTTGTGTCACATTTCTGTTTAATATGACAGTCTATGCAAAATAAGTCATGAATATCTATATCATTGATTTTTTTTACTGTATCTACAAAGAAGACTGGTGGTGCTTGGCCACTAGAGCACTTGATTAGACAAGTCCACAGTCTGCTACTTGTGGGAAATTCTGACCTGAGCTTTACTACAACACAGGACAATTTAAGTAGTGTCAAATTTCCCTGGCAGTAATAACCGTGATTGGGGGTCGCTCTCCCCACAGCATGATGGCTCTTGATGGGGACATGGAGAGGAGTATGTAGACTTAAAATAGCCATGCGTTAGTGTAGGACTGGGAAACCAATTATCTTTATCATTTGGCCTATAGCCTGTTCAATAACACTCTCACATACAGTGAAATTACTAACCACCCACAAGCGGGAAAAAAAGTCTCACTGAACTTCACCATAGTGTTGCTATGTTACAACAAAACTACAACAAAGTGAACATAACATGGCTTGTTGCAATAGCAACTGTTGTGAAAGAGGCAAAATGTGTTTTTTCCTCTCAGTGAGAAAGATAGAAAGAGTCTGAATGCAAGTGAGAGATTTAAATCACATTACATCTCACTGGACATCATTGCTTATGCAACTGTGCTGCGGCCAAACAAGATGCAACATGTGGAGCGTGGCAGCTTTCATTGTTTACAATTACATTGTTTACATTCCCTCAATGGACAATGCGCTGGACACACTATGGCTCTGTGTGGTTGTAATAGTATACTGTAATATAGCATAATAAGGGAAGACTGTCAAAAAGTCAAACAGCTGAAAAAAAAGCCTGGGCCTATTACTGGAAGTTCAACAAACATGCACACACGGTTAACTGCCTGCAACAAACTGAAAATGACTCTTTATGTGTTCTCAGCCCTCACCAAGCTCACCCATCCATAAAAATCCCATCTCAAGGAGAGCAGAGGTGAGGTCTCTCTCTCTCTCACTCCCTCTCTCTTGCTCTTGTTCCCTTTCACTTTCTCCCTCTTGCTTACACATGCACACAAACAAAGCCCTTCTTTCTGTATCATAACTACTCCCACAATTACTCAGACGATTACTCAGATCAATGGTTTACCTGCCTGTTTGAGCTGCTCTATTCTGCTAGAGTGTCCTGGCGAGGCAGAAAAACCTCCAGGCTGAATGCATTAAACAGGAGCATCTGACACGGGTACAGGATACTGTAATACCACGCAATAACATGAGGGAAAATAGCAAGACTGGCAAAACGTATTGTCAGTCACAGCTGTCACACATGAGGGGGTAACACACAAGTCTATCAACAATGTCCCTGTTATAGTCTGCATCCCTGTTTCATAGATCTGCACGAGCAGTCCCCTGCCATTAAACCTCTCAAAACGTTCTCTGTTAAAAATACAAAAAAAGATTTGGTGCACCAGGGCTCTCCCAGTGACAGATATCAAGTGAGGAGTCTAACAAGGGGTTGGGGGTGATTTCAGACTCTCTATTTAGAAATGACAATACATGAGCACACTTAATTACCCAGTCTCTAGTCTAGATCAACAGAGTCTTCCAGCAGTGAAGAGACTGGTGTATTCATTAACAATGAACAGGCTCTTTTCTGCTGAGAAACAATCTGCTTTACAGAGGACAGTTTTTTCAATGGGTAAAGACAGAGGCTAAAAACTTCAGGCACGTCCTCTAAAGAGGGATGAAGGGAAACTCACCCACAAATAAAATCAAGACTTTGGCCTATATTTCTGACTGATTTGTTTTGGTCGTGACAGAAAATAGCACTTGTGCACAGACTTGTAAGTGCACTGAGGCAATTCCCACAGAAGCTGGTTTTCACAAGTCATAAAAACCTCAGCTATGATGTTGTGTTGTCTTTGTTCTTTGCCTCTAGTCTACAGTTCTCATAGAGCACAAAATGTTATGAGAGGAAAGCAAAAGCAAAGATTAATCCATTTGAAGGAAAAAAAATATCATACTCCATAAATATTTTGATCATACGCAATTTGATTTTGCAACATTTTCAAGTCATATTTATAAATTTGAATTTTTTTTCACCCATCAAATGCAGGTTGAAGAGACGCTGGGAAAAGGCAAGTACAAGGCCCATAATTGATGGCTCAAAGTGTAAGCTTTCTCTCTGAGGGTCTGCTCAGGTCCTGATCCCCTGGCCTTAACCTGAAACAATCACTCTTAGTTAACGACAACACTTCAGCTATTGACAGCGTGATCCCGTAAAGCAGACACTTCAATCAACAGAGCAGCCGGAGGAGGTGTTGTGTTGGGGGAGAATAAAAGAAGGAGAGGGAGGTGGGTGGGGGGCATGGGTACGGATGAAATAAAGAAGTAAATAAATGAATCGATGAATGAATAATAGATTGGCCAGCTAGTGGCCTCTTGGAGCAGCAATGCAGTATTAATAACTGACTCTTACTGTTCATCTCTGTGTCATCACTGATACTCTTAGGTGGACCATGGCCAGCATAACACACTGCTGATCTGTACATTCGATCCGGATTACGAACTTTCTTCAGTCCTTCAGGAGGCAAAGAGAAAAGTAGAGAAAATCGAGGAAAAGAAGCATTCTCCCAGCCTGTGATAACTAAGCAAACTCCCCATGCAAGCAGTATCAACAGAAGCTAGACATTATATTGAAATACATTTAAAACACACAAGAGCTGTTGGGCAAAATATGATGCTAATAATTATAGCAATAATAACAATAAGATTTATAATAAATCACAGTGAATTTGTCTATTGTCTACTTAAAACAGTAAAGTTCTGAATATTTTTAGACCTATAAGAAAAACGGCCTGTAATAAGGGTCACTGTAGCTCTGGCCCAGTTTGATACGGGTCAGTAATACTCCCTATTGCATCACTGGTACACTGGATGAATCAATACAATCAATCAGAGGAAGCCGTGCAAAACAGTCAGTAAAGGTCTATTACAGGCAAGGCATTAGGAATGATACGTCTCAGAAATCACAGACCGGACCTGGGTCCCATCCATCCACGCCTCACTGATTCAATTAAAAGGCTGGTTAAAAAAAAGAAAGGAAAAAAAATGTAGCGCCTGATTCAACATAAAACTGGGAGAGCAAGTCGTCCGACATCACGGGGAGGTTAAATTCATCCTTCTTTACAAAACAGCGGAGAAACATTTATACCATTGCTGCACAAGCACTTTTGTAAGTTAATGGCTGACTGCGTGCTTACTTGATGTTTTGCTGCTGCTGCTTCACCCTGAACTTTGAGTGAAATGATAACATCATGAAACTTTTTAAACTGCACCCGCTTGAAAATAAAAGAGAAATATTACTTCCTGCACGGCTGAGACTGTGGGCCTAATTCACAACATTTTAGAAAGCAACCTTTGTTGATTGTTTCTGTTGTTGTCAATGCTCAGACCGCATTACACTTAGATTTATGTAGGTTATGTAACACACCTGTTTTATGTCTTAGTGAGCCATCCCTTCATCACTGGCCTTGCATTTCTCTGATTTTAAATTAATGTAAATAAACTACACAGTTTCGCTACATCTACAAAAAAGTGACAGTATCAAGATTCAACTTCAGAGGGTAAATGCATCAAGATTTAATTTTAATGCAGTGTTTCCTTTTCTTTTAAGTCCCAACATCACAAAAGTGTTAGTACTGGAGCTTGTGTTTACAAAAGTGCTCATTTTATTCCTCACATTTAGCTCTCGCACAGCAATATTTGTATGAGTCTCTGCTGTGGTAGATCCATGACAATTGACTGTAGTTTTATCCAGAGCAGCCTCAGTCTAAAGACATATCAAGCCTGTCTTTTCAGTGCCCTCCAGGCCTTGTACTTAAAGTAACGGACCCACAGTGCTTTTATGGGTGTGAAGGAAAAAAATACCCCCAAGGGCCCAGACAATCAGTTAAGCTGGAGAGAAATACCCAAGGATGTAAACATTACACCACTGAGTGAGACTGGGTCGTGGCCCCTGGGTTTAACACAAGATGTAACCCTCAGTTCTTATGGGCCATCATAAGACCTGCCAAACAGCTAAGAGATCAGCGCTGCCCACATACCACAAGGACAAAAGGTTAAGAAACACTGCTCAGCTCTCTCAGCAACCACCCGACATCCAGGAGTATGTCATGTAAAGACCGTAACAGTGATGTATATTGAAAAAAGCATGTTCTGCATTAATGAACAGCCAAAACTAAGAAAAAAATGGGTGCAGGACTAAAGATCCAGCATTAGAGCTTTAAAGGGCCAGGTTTGCATGAGACGACATCACATTTACATGAAAGTATAAAGCTCTCCCTCTCTTTCTCTGTGCTCCCCTTCCTCCTCCTCCTCCTCCTCCTCCTCCTCCTTTTTCCACTGACCGGCCTCACAGGAACACTGAAAATAACTTAACCTGCTCAGCAATGGGACTTTCAAGTCAGGGTTTTCAGTGAGAGCTCCCTGTGTTGGAGAGAAATCGAGATTAACAACTGGAGCCTATTTGTTAAGATCAGCTATGTAGATGAATACATTAGGACTATACACCACAGTGAAGTCATTACTATCATAAAACCAGATGTCTTCATTTTTTGTCATAGTCACAGACTGATCCCTTCACATACTAAGTGTGCTTCTGTAGCTCAATACCACCCCCTGGTGGGACTGGGTTTAGTGGTTGGCACACTGACATCCAAGCAACTGAAATCCCAGTGTTTTATCATTCCCTCTCTTATGGACAGAGGTAATTTGTTTACACCCATTTCAAACATTAAAGTAATTCTACATCAAGAAGAATTTGTGTTTGAGGTTACTGACACCAAACTCTGCTGAATTTTGGTGTCATTATGAGCAGCTTAGAAACAGCTGAACCTGAGGATTTACGGAGGAATCTTTTTTCTCTCTCTGTCTCAAATTATGCATCCAGTTTTAGAGTCTAGGATGACTCTTTTGCTTCACCCTAAGGGTCAATATAAATCAAAATTTTAGAAAATACCACAAGTTGAGGAAAACAAAAGCAGGAATATGCTGTGTTAATGTCTTATAGCTTCTTCTAATGAAAAAGTTAAAAGTTAAACATTTGAAAAATATAACATAACAGAAAGAAAATTGAAAAAAACTAGCAGGAGAATGTAATTAAACATGCACTTAGGGCTATTAAGCTCAGGTAATTTCTACAAAATTCTAAAAAATATAATTTTAAGTTGCTTTATGTTTTTATCATGTGAAATTTTCATCCTTTTCTAATATGAAACCGAGATTGTTGATAGGTAACTCCATCCATTCTGGTTTAAATACTCTTGATAGTACAAAGCTGCTATCAGGGTAGAAAAACTAGTCTCCTTTCAATTCATATGTTTCATCTTATCTTTATTTTCATATTTAATCACTCACTCAAAAATTCCATAGGCCTATCTGAATGAGAACAGATCCCATATGCATATGCTTTGCAGTAAAATATTCCACTAAAAGGGAAATAAGTAAGTCTAATGCATTTCATTTTCAGTTAGTGAGCCGTAAGAAATAAGCTGCGAGATAGGGAAAAAGTCATCATTTTGTCCTATGAGTAAAGTAGTGTAATGGGCAGGCTGCTGAAAACCCTACTCTCCATCCTCCCTGTTTCCTCTGGTGTGATGGCATTTCATTTCAAGTGCGATAGGGCTCTGCAAGCGGAGCGGGCATTACAACGTTTTGCTGTCCGTGTCTCAAAACCAAATATAGGCCAAGTAATATTAATTGCCATTTTGGAAAAAAAGATTATATTCCCCACATTTAAAAAATACATCACTTCTGTCTCGTAAACACTATCCGCTGAATGCCAAAGAAAATTGTCGCGCTGCGAGGGGGAACTGAACGACCCTCTCCAAGACGGAAAAACATTTTTAAAAAAACTACACTTGTACATTTTAAAACAGACACGTCTAAATAATTATCACATCGCCTTCAACACAAACCGAAAATAACGGTCGACAGAAGAGAGCCGTACTGACAGATAAACTAACACAACCGAGCCGCTTTTTAAAGCTGGGTAATAAGGGAAGAAGTTAGTCGATGCCAATGACATGTTGTCATTAACTTAGCCTTGTTGTTAACAACTTGAATTGCTCGTGGTTTGACAACGACCCTAAGCAAAATATACGGTAAACGCGGTACTTTTACCACGCTGACTGTTTGTCGCCGTGGCGTGCTTTAAATGTGGGCTACGATGGGAATAGTAGCTGGCTAGAAAGCAAGCTAATATTAGCTGGCTAGGTGATGTCTCCACGTTTTAGCTGCCTCTTCGGAGGAAAATAGCGGAGCCGTTTTCCACCGAAAATTTCTCCGCTCGTCCTCACTCGTGTGTCATCTCCGCACAGAGTTACAACTGTTCTAGAAAAATCACACAGCGGTCATACTAGTAAATTAATCCCATTATATTTCTCTTACCTTCCGGCTTGTTTTCGGCAGCCATTTCCCCTTCACGCGCAACATCCTCCTCCTCCTCACGACCGTGGGTACCACGCGCGTGCACGGCGAGGACAGCACGAGGAGGGACCGGAGGAGCAAGCGGCGAGTCGGTCCGACCGAGGCGAACTTACCATTGGCTGTGAGGCGGTGACTGACAGAGAGGCTCCGGGATGAAAAACACATCTCCCCTCACCTTGGCACCACCAGCCGTGTTTTTGTTTTTTTTTATTTTTTTACAGTGAATTTAAAACAGCTCAGAGGCGCTGCAGGTCTGGCATGACGCTTTTGTTAAAAGATGGTGACGCGTTGTTATATTAAAAAGAAATAACTTAATGTTCACCAGGCGAACAATTAATTAAAACTAATTAGATTGTGAATATTAAATGTTTGTCTTTGAGCTGTCCCACTAAAGTCGTTTAACACTAGCATTTCCTTAGTGACGGAAGACCATGGGCAGATGATGTGAAAATATGCCCTGGGTACAGACAGGTAAAAGGCCCCCTACCTCTCCTATAAAGGTCCCCAGTCTGAAAGAGACACAGAACGACTAAAAACGATGTGATCATATCGTTTGTACTAATTTTGTGTCTCGTTGCGGTAATTTTGCCTGTTTTTTTGGTCATTTTTGAGTCTCTTTTGCATCACTTTGAGGTCGTTTTGTTTCTTTTTTTTCGCATCTTTGATGTCATTTCGTGTCTTTTTGTGGTCATTTTGTGTCTCTGGACATTTTGACTCTCTTTGTGGTCATTTTGTGTCTTTGTGGACATTTTGTGTCTCTATGGATGTATTGTGTCTCTTTTGCATCTCTTTGTGCTCCATTTGTGTCTCTGTGGTCATTTGGTGGAAATATTATACAATCACTTCATATAGAAACACCACAAAACTGATCTTCAACAGCTGGTTAGGCTAACTTACTAACTATTTAATGGCCTTCATTACTTTTTTTAACATGTCTTCAGAGATAGTTCTGTTTATCTAAAGTTAGAATTGTTTAAGTTTAATTTTACTAAATTGAATCCATTCATTATCAGTACTGGTTTCCAGAGACAACTGGGTACAAACAGCCAACTAAGAACAAACAACAAAACATTTGAGGCATATCAAACTGTAGTAACAGTCTGACCTGTCTGTCAATCAAGTGTCTAAATGTCAGTTTACATTTGAAAGTCTGTAGACTAGTTTGTTCCCTTGTAAACATGTCTATCTGATTTCAGATAGTGGCACCGTGATCCTGAAGGCTTCAGGGGTTTCCAGGAAATGTAGTTGTTTCTCCTGATGCGACAGTAGGGGATGGTGGTGGAGTCCATCTAACCAGTTCTGTCAGGTAGTGCAGGGTTGATGTGATGCACAGACTTGAAGACCAGTTCCATTAATACAGTCACTTTAATTCTGCCTATTATGCTATCAAGGTTCAAATGTTGGTCATTATGGTGCAGTTACATAGGCTTAACAATAGTATGGCTACGCTAAATGACTACAGGCAATCTTAATACAGATCACTGTGTTTTACAGACTCTGCTTTTGGCACTTGCATCAACTGCAGCACTTAAGGACAGCTTTCAACCTATATTAACAGGCTGGTGGCCGTCAGTGCTGAAACGCACTGTATAGTTTGAGGTGGTGGTGCTGAAAGGACAGCTCCTCGGCTGCTTGTGCGCCTGTACAGTCATTGGCTTGCTGTTATTGCAAATAAAGTAATAATGAACTAATGAAAGGCCTAATGTAGAGAAGTGATTTTCTCACCCTTTGTCTTGATTGCTCCTAGGTGGAAAGGATGCAGACAACATCCCATTGGAATTAGGCATGCAAGCAATATTCACTTTCTTAAATCTAAAAATGCATATTAAAGCCTTTTTAAATATGTTTTTATCTCCTAAAAAATGGAAATTAAGAAACCTATACATATATGTTATCATATATTACAATGAAAAACAGTCAGTAAACATACAAGTAATTTAGCAAACAAGTATCGCATGGGTGCAATGTGAAAATGCCACTCAAACTTTTATTTTGGAGGCATGTCTCATATCTTTAGCGTATCGTTTTTGGCGATGTTCTTAGGATAACATCGCCAAAAACGAATAAATAGCCAAGATTTTGGTAAAAAATAAAAAGCACACGCACAATGAACAAGTCTCTAAATACAGTTGGTGGTGGTGTTGTTCCTCCCCAACACGCGGGGGCGACAGAGGGCGCAGAGACGTCTTTGACTGATGTAAATGACACGAAGAAGAGATGACCGGGTGTAAACATGGCGCCTGCCTTGGACGATGATGAGATCTGCAATGATGATTATTATTCCCTGCTAAATGTCAGACGAGAGGTAGAGTACACAGCTCTGGTCTAAATAGATGTTTGTGCGGGTGAATTTAGCTGTCAGTCTGTAAGCTCTCTCTGGCTCATCTTTAACGACTTCTCGTGTAATCTGATTTAACGTTAGCTAGGTGGCTAGCTTGTGACCCTCGACATTGATTTCTGTGCTGTGACTCTTCGGCTAGATACTTTGCAGGACGCGCAACAGGTTGTGGGGTTACGACTTTATCCCACTGGATTTGTCAATTGACGCAGCAAGACAGAGACGCGTGTGTTACTCCGTTTATCTGAGAGCTAATTATATCAAACTGACAGTTATTAACAGTGTCAGGATGATCTGTTGGATTGAGGACAGGGCTAACTACAGTGGCTAATGCTACTACTGTACCTCAAGGTTTCATCATATAACACAGATTACTCTACAAACATGCTACAGTGTCTGGGGATCGGGTCGTGATCATTTTGTAAAGCACATTATGTTGAACTGTAAATTATACATGTGTTTTACACAGCTCGGGGACATGCTGTGCTGCAGTGACTAAAGTTTATTTAACATTATATAGTTATGTAACTATTGTTTACATGAGAGGTTTTCATCCAATAATGTATTAGGAAATGTTTAAGCCATCCCACTGAATGTTAAAGATGTACATAACAGTTTGGGGCAAATTACAGATCACTTTTGATTGTGGCATGTGCAAGAGTCTGGGCGCCTTAAGTCAGTACTTAGTAAACCCCACCCCTTTTGCCATCTGTTAAAAAAAGGGCGTGTAAATACTCTGTTTTGGGTTTGTGTGGCAGCTGGTGGCACAGGAATCATTGCACACATAGAGGAAAGAGTGGATCCACTGAATATCAGCAAGGTCTGGACGGAAATGCCATGCAGTCAATATAGAAACTGAAATTAAAAACAACTTGAACGTCACTGAAATATAGATTCTTAACATGCTGTGTGTGACAGCCTGAAGATATCTCAGAAGTTGAAGTAATTTGCATGGAGGAGTGGGTGAAAACTCCTAAATCAAAAATAGAAAGACTCTTAGCTAGCAACAAAAAAAGTTTGCAAGCTGTGATGTCTGCCAATTAAGTGCTGGCTTACTAGGGTGCCCAAACATTTGCAAATATCATAATTACCATTCAATTATTGTTGTTGTTGTTGTTGTATTCACTTCTTTTCCATTTCAGATAATCAACAAAATATGTAATTTGTCTATGTCAGTGATTTGGGAAAAATGACATGCATGTGGATATATACAATACCACACTGTAGTCTATCTCACAACAGTCTAATTATAACTTAAATTTGAGCAACAGCAGCAAGTTTCTAATCTGTTTGTCACAAAATAATCTAAACCCTGCCTGGTATTACAGCAGAGATGGTAGACTTTAAATTCAAATAAGTGTTAAATGATCTGTACATAAAGTTGGTAGAATGTGAGTCTGGCTGTAGCAGCATCATGCTGTGTGTTGTTTTTGAAGTTTTCCTTCAGGTTTTCTATTCTACATTTTTCAATATTGTGCTTCAGGCAACACAAGAGGAGCTGAAGGCGGCATACAGGCGATTATGCATGCTGTATCATCCAGACAAACACCGGGACCCCGAGCTAAAGCGGCAAGCAGAACAGCTTTTTAACCTTGTACATGAAGCTTATGAAGGTAAGAAAAGCTTGGGTCACATCATGCAGTTGACCGCCTTTGCAGCTACATAGGAAGCTGATGTTATGACCTACATTATATTATTTAGAAACTTAAACAAACTATTAACAGTATTGGTGGTTATTTATCTCTTTCTAGTGCTCAGTGACCCACAATCACGAGCTATCTATGATATCTACGGCAAGCGAGGACTCGATGTTGAAGGATGGGAGGTAGGTCCATTAGTGATTATAGTGGTTAATAAGTACTAAACAAGCCACCACATGCGGTTAGGTACAATGGCCATTGTGTTGATCGACAGACCACTATTTTATAGCCCAAAGTACATACTGATACACCCCTCATATGCACCACAAGCAGAGGAGCTGAAGCCTCATGGGTCGAGTTCAGTGGAGTTCTGAATTTCACAACCACGACTGTCAGAATTACTTCACATATTTTCAAAAATACTGTATGTACAAAAAATTGGTTTGCATTTGCACTTCCTAATTTTGAGAACGCACACAAAGTATGTTTTGACTATTTTGAAATGGAAATTAGCATTCAAATGTGATATTAAGTTTGCATCTGATGTTCACTAAATTTTTTTAAATGCTTCATGGTGTGACACTTGCATTCATACCCCAAGACTTCCCTGTCCTATATGACATCACTTTCTCAAACCAATGTGAAACAGTACTTGTTTTGCTTCATCTAAAACCATTGATGCTCACCAGTGCAAAACACAACACATAAGATACTGGTCAAATTATTCCAACTTCTTACCTGCATCCTCTGAAGCAGCCAATCCACTTTGCATTCAAGTCATATCTTCTTACACCAGGTGGTGGAGAGGAAAAGAACACCTGCAGAGATTCGAGAAGAGTATGAGCGTCTTCAGAGAGAACGAGAGGAGAGAAGGCTTCAGCAAAGGACCAACCCAAAGGTATGTTCAGGGAAAGATAACAAGCCTCATGTTGAATTGAATGTAATGTAAAAAGTGTCTTGTGCGTATTATGTACATTGTTAATTAACACAGTATTCCTGCACTTGTAATTCACAGGGAACGATTAGTGTGGGTATTGATGCCACAGACCTGTTTGACAGGTATGAGGAGGACTACGAGGAGGTGGTCGGAGGGGGAGTCCCACATGTGGAAATCAACAAGATGCACATATCACAATCCATAGAGGTGCCGAGCTGCTTAAGATTCCACAAAAGTCTTTAAGTGATTTGTACATTGTTGTATTTTGATTTAAAAGATGTCAAGTCTGTGAATTAGTTCCTGTCAAAGGACTTACAGCTTTATGTGTTCTGTTGCAGGCTCCTCTTACAACAAAAGACACAGCCATTTTGTCTGGCTCTTTGTCAACCCACAATGGAAATGGAGGTGGCACTATTAACTTGGCCTTGAGACGAGTCACCTCAGCTAAGGGATGGGGAGAGGTATGCCGCATATTCTTACACACTCTCATTTTGTAATGCATACTACGATTGGCATACTTAACCTTTCTCTGCCTCTGTGGTACAACATGCACTGACATTTTAAGATGTGAAACATTATTTGTCATCTGTCTGTACACAGGTAGAGTTAGGTGCTGGAGACACCCATGGACCTCTCCTTGGAATGAAGATATTCCGAAACTTGACACCTCGATTGTAGGTGTTGAAATGCATGAGAAAAGAAATATGTACTCTGTTTGTCTATTTTACTACAATATAAACAATTAAGCTTTTCTTTTTTCTCCTTTTTTGCCTCAGCTTTGTTACCGCTCAGTGCGGGCTCCAGTTTTCATCCCGAGGCGTGCGCCCTGGGGTTACCACAGTGCTGGCCCGTCACCTAGACAAGAACACTATGGGCTATCTGCAGTGGCGATGGGGGATCCAGTCCTCTATGAACACCAGCATAGTCAGGGACACCAAGAGCAGCCATTTCACCTTCGCAATGCAGGTTAGCAGCCAGCAGTTCTATTTAACTTTAATGTTAGTCAAGACACGAACATTAAATCAACAGTTGCTTGTCAGGGTTGTGCCAAAATGATCATTTACCTTTTCCCCCCCTGCAGCTTGGCATTCCTCACACTTTTATGATGATGAGCTACCAGTACAAGTTCCAGGATGAAGATCAGACAAAGATTAAGGGCTCAGTAAAGTACGTTGTCAAAGTCCAATATCTGTTATTTATCACATTAAGACCCCTGTTGTTTGTGCAAGAACTGACAGCTCGAATTCAATAAACCTTAAGTGCAGGTAAAGAGGAAGTGACTGCATCTTTGTGTTACAGATCTGGCTTCTTTGGGACTGTGGTAGAGTACGGCGCTGAGAGGAAGATCAGTCGACACAGTGTCCTGGGGGCCACTGTCAGCGTGGGAGTGCCCCAAGGTGTCTCCCTCAAGATCAAGTGAGTGTGGCTCTTTGCTCCGAGCTTTCTGTTCTGACGTAACATCTACTCACATTGCAGCTGCCACAGCCAGTCAAATGCATTTTCTACAAATTGTGTCTGTGTTGGGGCAGGACATTTTTGAGGATTTATGCACAGGATTGGATCCCACTGAGATGTTAAGTGGCACTGGGATATGAATTTAAAAGAGTGTGTATATACAGTAAATATCTTGTTATTTTTAGACATTCATAGACAGACATTCAGCACACAGTTCAGTGTCCTGGCACACAATTGTATGTAGCTGAGAGAATACTAAACTTTGTTGTTTTTGAACGTTATCTTTTTAGAGAAATTCTCACAAAGATCACACAGAGTAACGAATTTTCGCAGCCAGTAAGTGGCCAGTTTGATTTCGTAAATAATGAAACCAAGTCTCTATCCGCAGACTGAACAGAGCTAGCCAGACGTATTTCTTCCCGATTCACCTGACTGACCAACTCCTGCCAAGTGCTGTATTTTACGCCACAGTCGGACCATTGGTTTTCTACCTCGCCATCCAGCAGCTTATTATTCGGCCCTTACGTGCGGGCCCAGAAGGAACAGTAAGAAACCTTTGCTTTAAGTTGGTTGATTCATGCAAGAAATGTTATTGGAAGTAGCACCACATGTATTATTATGGCTGGATTTTATGAGCTCATTTTATTTCTCCATTTATCTTCCAACCCAACAGAGACTTGGAGAAGCAGCAGGAGAGCTCGGCCTCTAATATCGCCAGGAAGAAACAAGAGGCAGAGGCTGCTGTGAGTATTTTACAGACTTTGCACGTAGCTGTGGTGCCAACCTTACATTGCGGTTCAGTGTTAGATAACAGATGCAGGTACTGTGGGTGACTGTCGAGAAAAATTACATGTCCCACAACATTCCGACAAAGGGGCTGTGATAGGATTAGATAAGATGCAAGGTCTTATTGAAGTTCATTAGTATAATCCATATGATGTGAAATCTCATTGTTTGTGTCTGTCTGCTTCCCTTCCTCTGTGTACCTTTTTCATCTCTAAAGGTCTTGCTCATGCAGGAGTCTGTGCGCAGGATTATTGAAGCTGAGGAGTCTAGAATGGGTAAGATCAGTAATATTTAAGGGATGAGCTTATCCTGGGAATAATGTTTTTTAAGCAGGTTGCGAAACTGCTTGATTCTCTTGGACTCTGAACTGCTGTTTGTACATTTTAGGTGAAATATTTTGAAAGCTATGCCTGATTGAATGTTGCTCACTTCCGAGTGTAATTTCTAAGGCACAGTCTGTTTTCACTGTATAAAACAAAACAAGGTCCTCTTTGCTGCTGTTTAATTTTCCATTATGCCTATGAATTCCCAGCTCACATATCAAAACAACTTAGCTATAACAGAATACACAATTTAAGTGATGTTCTTGGGTTGTTCACTGAAATTTAAAGGGACTGTATAGCATAGGAAACCTACTTTGTGGACTCTGATAATATCTAGGGTGATTTTTGTGGAGACATGGGTAGCTCTTTAATCAGGGTTAAAACAGTTGATAGAGTAATAGAGTTCAGTGGATTTTTTAATGACCCTCCAGCTTCTGTTTCGACTGGTGATAATTGGGGCTTTTTAGTTCGCCTTTTGATAAGTACACTAACAAAAAGCTCTCAGCAGAGAGTGTAATTTTCACCTAGGGGAGTTTGGCAAGTGATAATTGGCTTATGACACCTGTCACTGAAGAGGTTGCTTTGATTTTAGTATCATCAGAGGTCCCCTAGACTTTGCACTTGTAAAGTAACAGTTAATAGCAGCAGGCACACAATGACAAGCACACAGCTGCTCTTCTTTATTCGACAGACTGCACGCCATTACATGGCTACAACATTGTTTATGCAGCTTTGCAGTTCAAATTAATTGTGCTTTTTTCTTTTTGTTAGTTACTCGCAAAATGATTTTAACAAATAAGTCTCAAAAATTACACTGGTTCTGTTGTAAATGGTATAGCTACAATGGCAGGCAGAGATTTTAATTGTTCTATGGTGAAAGTGGGGAGTTTTGTTGAACTTTTAATATCAGTTCATCCAAAATTCAGAGTTTGTTGGATTTCTGAAATCTAGGCCATTTTGTATTTTTAATCATGGTAAAATAACACCACAATACATTAAATCTCCAGTTGATTTACGCTATCCTTGATACTTTTTCCTGAATCAGGTCTCATCATCCTCAACGCCTGGTACGGCAAGTTTGTTACAGACAACAGCAGAAAACATGAGAGGGCAAAGGTCATTGACGTGACTGTGCCACTGCAGTGTCTGGTGAAAGACTCAAAACTCATCCTCACTGAGGCCACAAAGGTAAGCACATTAATCCAGGGCCAGATTTCCAAACCCACAGAACTTATCCAATACCCACACTATGAAGTAGATTTTTCAGCTGTAATGTTAGTATATCTGTTGATACACTAGTAGTTATTATGCTGATAGGAAAAGCATTTATATATTGTATACATACTCGTGTTACAAACTGATGTCCTGAACTTACTGTATGATGATTCCTTCTGCTGCTGGTACATGACCTGATGTTGTTTTTCCAGTCTGGACTCCCTGGCTTCTACGACCCCTGTGTGGGGGAGGAGAAGAGCCTGAAGGTGCTGTATCAGTTCCGTGGAGTCATGCATCAAGTCCTGTCAGGAGACACGGAGCCACTCAGGATACCAAAGCAATGTAAGTCCCTCAGTCTAGTGTACAGCACAGTTAAATGGGGACGTGTTGTATTTTTGCTCCTATTTCTGTTGTGTTTAGCTTCTAGTTAACGATACAGTAGATTGTGTATCGCCTTGAACTGTCTCACTGTTCAAGTTTTAGATGTTTCTGGCAGGGGGGGGTTACTTTAATCCTGAATCTTTGTAGATGTTTCTGATGCAACGCATCCCAGAATATTTTATCTCCATTTTCAGAATGTGTCCTAAAATCCACTGAGCTATATTACCTGTCACCTTCATGTGCCTGCCAGCAGCGTTATTTCTGACTTCTTTGTTCTTGTCTCCCGCTGCACAGCTCACAGGATTGACGCCGACACATAGGAGCTCCTCCGCTGACCAAAAAGACTCATCTCTCAGCCGTCTGACGGAAGCTGGATAAACCTGTTTTAGATACGACATGGATTTAAGTCCTTGTTACTCAGAAATTGTGCATTTATCTTTTGTCTTTATATTCATCTAAATATGCAGAGCGGAGTCAAAGCATCACAGACTGGGCTGATCGTAATTCAGTATCCATGGACAGGGTTGTGGCCTGCTTGAAATTCTAATGTGACACCAAAATCAATGGCTACCATCCTACTTCCCAGGTCTACTAGCCTCTTTGGTATCCATTTGTTTTTGGTATGGCTTGTAATTTATGACCTATGTACTGTATTGTACACAAACTGCAGTGCCTATGTGATTGAAGACATGAATGCACCTCTGTTTATTTGCCATATTATTAAAAATCAGTCTCTCTGATATCGCTTAACATTGTAGCACTTTTTGTAGTGCTTTTAAGAGGAAATATTTATGATTGTCTTGGGCAGATTGAAGTCATTAACTTTGAACAGGCTCTTCAGGGAAAGGGAACAACTGAAATGTGTGAATTTGAATAATAATATAAATGTGGTTGACAAGCAGCTGCTGATATACAAAAGAGGTAATAAATAGGAAAGGAATGGCTTCAAACTTAGCCCAGCATGAAGAAACTGCATGTGCAAAGTGTTGCCACTGGATAGAGTTTAGAAAGAATGTTTTAACAGAATCATTTGAAATGTGTTTTACATGCCAATTAACTTCAGTGAAGTCTGTAGGTCTTCTCCCTGCAATCCCCCTTTTTTTGGATCTGGGTCAGATATTCATGAATCTCCCCTCCTTCACTTGTTTGTCAGTGTGCCATTAATAGAAAGGAGTGGATTAACTGGAAGCACCACAAGACCAAAGATTGCCTTGCTGCCTGTGAAAAATGCAACCCAGCTTTCTCAGGAATCATAACAAGTGGATCATGCAAAGAAGGCAGACAAAAACAACATCCTGACAATGTGTTGTGTATATTTTAATCAGTTCATTATCCCGAAGAAAACATCCACACGCCTTGATGTTAATTAGTCAGCTGATTTGTTAGAGAGGCATTATTTTCTGGTTAATCAATTTCAACTTTTGGCAAATCATTAAGTTTGTGTTTAAAGACTGAAGGTTTTCCAGGGCAGTTAAAATGATGTGACATTGTAAACAATCAAACCAAGTGATTAGTAGAATTAAAAAGTATTGGGCTATGTGTTTGAAGACCATATAGATCAGGAACAAAGTTCAGTGAAGGCTGGAGACACTGATTATCACAGTGACAATGATGAGTGTATGACATTTTTTGATACTGTTTACTGATAAGGCACCATTTATAATGGATTTAGAAGCTGTAACAAATGGGTCTATTACTAAAAAAATGAGTAATGCTTTATGGATCAGTTATCTGTTACTAAGAACAACTTTTGGTTTGCCAGGCTGTGTAAAATCCTCCTACAGCATGACACTTTTGTCTGTCTTCTTAATCAATAAATGAGGCCCTGCAGTGGACTGTTTGACCATTCAGTTTCTGAAAATCCTTTCACAAACAGCTTATTAACTTATTTATAACTACAGACTTGAATGGTTATTGTAGAAACTTTTTAATGGCTTGCTCACATTTCTAACTGCATACAAGATATTAGTGAGGGTCACAGTAGCAGTTGTTAATGACTTACTAACATTTATAATTGAAGACTTGGAGGATTTTCCACAAACTTGGCAACTCAAAAGTTATTACTTATAAACATAGAATAAATAATTGACCATTAATGAAGCCAGGTCTAGATCAATACCACTTAGATTTGTTGAATCATTAACAGGAAAAGTGTAAAGATATTAAAAATACTGTTTTAGATTTGTAAAACCTTTATTCTAGTTGTGAAAAATGGAAAAAGGGAAAGAAAAAACAAAGGCAATTTCACTGCATTTTCCCGTCAAGACCACATTGGATCATAATTACTTCCTTAAGTTGTATACAATGTTTTAAATAGTCTTAAACATTCTGATCTCGACCATGGTCCAATGCAGTCCAGAATTAAACTGAAACTGTTTGAATTATATTTTTCCCTCTCCGGGATAATCTCATCCAGATTTGATCAGTCTAAGTAGGCCCATTGATGGAAAAGAAAAAGGAGCGAAATCTTGACTTCAGTGCATTTTCACAAATAGAATTAAAGTTTTCCTAAACTTGAAAGTGAGTTTCACACCCCGCGCCTCTTCACGTTTTCACAACTGTCATGTAACGAGGTTCAAAAAAGGGAAGATGGGTCGGTCAGCGCTATAAATTAAGTTTCCCTTAACTTTCCCCTTAACGGTCAAATCGGACGTTAACTTCAGCGTCATTCTCCCGAGTGTCCCGAACGTGTACCTCAGTGCCCTTTGACGTTCACGTGCACGGGAGTCATATCAGTCACATCTGAGTAATACAGCGAAACGACAAGATTGAAAAAACAGCTGCGTCTATGCTATATCTTTGACTGTGGGTTCTTTGCGAAGACGCCTGCGGCCTGGCTGCCCCATTAATGAAGCGGATAGTCAAGGATGAAACCCCCGGGTCCGACGCGGCGGCCAGCTGACGGAGCAGAAACTGACTCCAGCTGCAACACAGTCAGTCTCGCCATCAAAAGTGAGGGTAAAGTTTCTGACGTGTCTGTTACTGGACAGTTTATTCAATAATATATCAATATATTAAATGAAAATGTAAATAGGCCGAACGATATTATCTCTGTGAGATAACAGTTCCTTAATATAGATAGAAGAGAACAAGTGGAAAGTGCCACAAATATATGAACAGGTTCTTCTGGTGCAACTGGCATAAACAAAGTAGTTCTTACACCGAGCACTGGCACATACCGGAAGTGTCCTTTAAGGAGGAGGATTTTGACAGTGTTCGCTGCCACTGCTACCCAGCGTACACCGGAGCTCGACTGCGTGGGCGGAGTCGGCAACAAAACTAACGTTCTTGAGCTACTGCAGAGGAGATATTGGCTGTCTGCATGTGTTCATGATTTAAACTGTAACCGAACATTAACATTTGAAGAATGCCTAATTTTAATATCTGTTTGGGGTTGTATTCATTTCTTTCCAGCTCATGAATCAGCAAAAATAAATAAATAATAAAAGTACCTCGAGTTTATACTTAAATACAGTAAATGAAGGTAGTTACATTCCACCATTTGCCTTGCTCATAAAAGGTGTTATCCAAATAAACTTCCTTTGCCTTGACTGGCAGCTGACTAGAGCCATTGCTACGTTATTTATGCGTCTAGCTCCGCCTACGCCTCCTCTTCCGGGGTGTCATGGGATAAACAACGACCGCCCCGCAAACTGAAAGACGGGCATTTCTTTCGGGAAATACCCGTGAGTCAAGGATTAGCATAGATATATAGCGGAAAGTAAATCTTATTACCTTTTTAATTAGAGGAGTCGGTTGTTATTAGTTACATTTAGATTCATAGGAGACATTCATCTCGCAGCTGCCTTTTCTTCAACATCTATATCTCGGAATTGCATTTCCGTGTTGTGTGGTCGGATAGAAATAACTGAAACCGTAAGTGAGATTGTTGCATTATAATAAATTACACGCTCGTATATTCGCTAAGAGGTCGAGAGGAGTTTGTAGCGTTGAGTACATCTGGGTGTACTGCTTGTGAAGACGTAACTGACCTGGGTTCGTCTCAGGTATGAAGAGGAAAGCAAAAGCTATGGGTGCAACTCAAAGCAACTATTCAACCTCGGGTCCAAATATGTCCTCAGATACAAAACTGTCAACCGGCTCTTCAGATGAAGAGGTAAGATGTGTAAGTGCCTTACATGACAAAGCTGGTAGATCTTCACGTGACTGCAGCTTGCAGCTGGTTGAAATTTTGAGTTACCGTGGATTACAAGCAGCTGTTAATACTTGCAATCGATGAAATCTGAATACTTTCACTTTGAACACATGGAACAGCAGGGTGGGTTTCTGCTGAGTGGGACATTTACTCTTTTAAATGATCCGAGTTTAATGTGTGAGTGGTGACAGCCAATCACAACAGCTGTTCTTGTTTTTGTGCCATCGGACACAGAGGTCTTGATTGGTGAAATGATCACAGTTAAACTGCCTCACCCATCATACCTCATGGTGAGCATGCTGACAAACGACATACTTCTTTTGACTGACGAGTATGATGGCATGAGAACGACTGTTAAACAGTAGTCTAAATGTTACTCTTAAACAATCCTCAAACTACTAATATCTTGAAATAAAACAAAATATTGTATATGATCTCAACATATTTTAATAAAAACAGATTCAAAGCACCATTCCACTAAACCAGACAGTGTTAGAAAAAGTGGGGCAGGGGATTTCAGGTTGAGTGGGACTTTCAAGTATAAAAATGACTCATAGCAAAAAGTCAGAGGATTAAAATGCTTCAACAGTAATGACTTAAGTTCTAGCAATAAGGTTTGTAGACACAAGAAATAATATATCAACAAACCAAAGACAATAGTTGACCAGGGGCGCTGACCCTTTAAAAAGGTTTTGATTGCATTGGTCAAAAGTCAGTGTTTGAAAACTCATTACACAATGCTTCTGCATATCTGTGTCTTTTTTTCCCCCTCTCTATCAGTTGTTCCCTGTTCCTCTGGATATCCTTGAGGAGATCTTCCTGAACCTTCCTCCTGATCAGGTGGTTCATTCTTGTCGGTTGGTGTGCCATGAATGGAAAGAAGTGGCCGACAGGCAGTCTTTGTGGAGGGAGAGATGCAGGAGAGAAGGATACCACCTCCCTGACACTTCCAAAACACCAAAAGACTGGAGGTTGTTTTACTTCTTGTGCAAGAAGAGGAGAAATCTCATCAAGAATCCAAGAGGAGAACGTAAATGCCACAAAAATAGCTTTATTCAACATTTAGTGTTGTTAAAGCCATTGTTTCCTGCAACAAACTTAACTCTGCAATATAATCTCTCTCACAATCCTCATCTTTTTATTTTTATAGATAAAATGAAATATTGGCAGATACTGCAGAATGGTGGTGATATGTGGAAAATAGAGGGACTAATGGTGCCACATCCAGATGAGACAGTCCAGAAAAACTTTGTGACCTCCTATGGGTTAGTATTCACCAGGAGAGATGCAGAAATCATATGGCAAATAATATTATAAGGTGTATTCTCATTATGTAGTTGCTAAAACCATCTCTCTTCTCTGTTCAATGCAGAGTGTGCAAGAAGGCCCAGCTGATTGATTTGGAGAAGGAGGGTTACAATGCAACATTTATGGATAACATCCAGCCAGATATCAGAATATCTGATTGGTGAGAACAATGCACATGAAATACTCTATGTAACTGCTAAATCGATGGCAAATTGAATCAGCCACAAACACAATCCAGATTTTACACAGAGCTTGCCAATATTCATTAGTGTGCTGTTGACATACAGTCATTACAGTTGAGCATACGTGTTACCTGTAACTAGTTCCACATTTAGCATTGTCTACAGCTAAATAAAATAAACCTGAAGGGGCATTTTGTGCGGTGGTGGGCAAAGAGAAGCCTGTAGGCAATAGAGCTGAGACTTTTTTCCCCCAAATGTAGATTAATATAAGCTGCTGTGAGTGTTTTCTTAAATGAATAAACAAAATCAAAACAAAACATACTGATAACATGTAGGAATGTGTGTCCCAGTGAAGAGTGTTGAGCCTAACTGGTGACTCCTGATCTGTATGCACATGCTTGTGTGCGTTTGTGTTACTTTAGGTATGCGCCACGATGGGACTGTGGCAGCGAGTACAACATCTGTGTTGAGCTGCTGAATAAAAATAAGAAGCCAATCCAGATATTTGCCCCCAAGACCATTTACTTTGAGCAGTGGAACGATCAGCAATGGAATCAGGTCTGTAGA
This sequence comes from Lates calcarifer, assembly GCF_001640805.2. Lineage (NCBI taxonomy): Eukaryota > Metazoa > Chordata > Actinopteri > Centropomidae > Lates > Lates calcarifer. The sequence goes on along the minus strand of NC_066838.1, from coordinate 20,782,223 downwards.
AAGCATTAATTAAATTAAATGCCATTCAGAGGATATGGAAAACTTAAGGACAGAACTAGACTTAGTGAAATTTGCTTTTCAGATGACCCACGTTTTCCAGAACTATGGACCCGGAGTGAGATACATCCATTTCTCCCATGGAGGCAAGGACACGCAGTACTGGGCAGGATGGTACGGAATTCGTGTTACTAACAGTTGCATTGAGATATGCCCAGCTGCGGACACATAGCTCTTTGGGAATTATCTGACACCTGCTGCCTGCCTTTGCTTGAAATTGCACATATTGTCATATTTGCCTTACATGAGAATCTGCAGTCATCTCACATGTTCATGTGATATTGAAAATATCAGTTTATTAAAGTAAAATCACCTTAAGAGACCATCTGAAGTAAGCAAGTCATTTTGAAGAATAAATATATTTTATTTAAATATGAATATTACCTATCACTTCATCTTGCTGATAGTTTTAAGAGCATCATACCTGCATCTTTGCAGTGAATTAGCTATTTCAGTACTAAAGAGCCATTATAATTCCTGAGAACACACTGTAGTTTGTTACTCTGAAAAGAGCCATCGCCTTCCACATTCAGCATTCCTAATTTTAAATGGAAAAAATCATTTAACCCTTTAGTGTTTTCAAGTGCCATCTGGTCATGGAAATTGTTGAGCATGCTCTTAGAATTGTCTATGTTTGCTGGGTTTTGTGTTATAATATATGTGAATTTATATGAAGACATCAGCAAGTGTTGTCATCTCATCATTTCTGACAGAATCAATGCTACATGGCTTTGCACAGGGAAATAAAAAAGTTGACCCTCCAACTCACATGTGATTCTATTGGTAATGCTATTCTAACACTGCAACACTTCTCTTTGGCCCAGCAGTCATATGTCTTCTCCTGTCATAGTAGTATAAGCTCATAAATTTGATCTATGTAATAATTACAAAAGACAACATGTAGTATTTGAAGTTAGGTTTATTCATAATACTGGTAATACTGGTTTATTGTGATGCTTTATCACAAACAAGATACAGTACAACTTTGATGTCAAATCGATTAAAAATCATTAACAGTCCAAGAACCTTGTGGTCATTTTCCTCGTTAATTGGATTTCAGTGTCATGTCTTCTTCAAATCTCGGCATCAGTAATGCACACATTTTATTCAGTCAATAAGTTATGAGTTATTCTCACTATATTTACAAATCAAATTCAAGCCCATCGTGTAGACATGGGTATAGCAAAAGACAAATGCAAATAGTACTAGTTCAGTCATCTTGACGATCTTCACAGGATCTAAACTATGTATAGCATTTTATAACAACTGTCACAATGTGTTGCTGTCTGACTTAATGATGCCACAGTGTAACAGCAAGTATGTTCAGTTTACAAAATAAGAAATTAGCCTGGGGTTATAAGCTGAAATGCTCAGACAAAGTTCTGGTACTGCAACTTTTGATAAGTGTTAAGGGCATACATCACCTCGTTAACTCATGTCTTATAAAAAATAAATGACTGGGATATTGTTGTGCTCACACTCCTTGTGTGTAGTTACTTATATTGACGGTGACTTTTCGTGATAGATGACTTCCAATGGACTGTTTACACTGTATTTAAAACTCAAGCTCCATATATTTCCTACTTGTTTGTCAGCCTCTGTGGATCTCTGCTTTGTCAGGCATCAATTTATCAGGTTTTCTTTAGGCAAACTAGCGCTACAGTGGAGTGTAGCCTAGAAATGTCATATTACGTCAGATGGTACTTAGATCTTCCAGGAGACTGTGTTGACATTGACATTGAGTGAAACACAGTGACTCCTGCTAACCCTTTGAAAATTGTGTCAATTGTTAAAAAAAATGCCTGGAAAAACATCATATTTGACTCCATGACTTTAGCTGGATCTATATTGCTAGATACCTCATCACTGACAACAGTCAACCAAAGGCAGTCTTGTGTGCCAGGGTTGAACATATATAGTATAAATGATTAATGTAAAAGGAAAGGACTTGAAAAGTAAGAAACAGATGTAGGTCACACTAATACAGAATCTGAGCATCTCACTAACCCATCATTATAAGCATGTTTGAGTTTTACAGGGCACTAGATACAACAGTTAAATCCACTAAAATACTATTTCATAGTCACTTCTTTTCAGAATAGCACTTCTGTAAAAATAAACTCTTATCATAATGTGGTCAAACTGAAATATTATTTAATGAGGTTACCCACCATTTGTTGACATACTTTTAAGTATTCAGTGTTCACATCATGTTAAGACTGTTTCAGTGGTATCAAATCATCACAAACAGCATCAAATGTTACTCAATCTTAAAATCACGTTCAGCACATTGACTATGTATTCACGTTAAGTCAGTCAGAAGGCAAATGTTTCATGATATCTCAAAACTAATGTTGGAATGTGCTTGTGCAGGAAACCTCTTCAGTACTGTTAACCTACATTTGGAAACTGGTGTAGAGAAGGCTGCGATGAGACTTAGAGCAGAACGCATTTACGTCTTTTCTTAGGTTCAGGAGGCTCCAGGGCAGCCAGTATTGCCTCATCAAACACATTCTTTAATCCTTTCTGTGGAAACAAAATATTAATATTCAAAACAGAGCTGTGTTCCAAATACAAATTAACATCTTCAGGGAACTAATTGCAAAAAGAAGGCTGAGTAGAAATGGAGCAGGGCGATCAAAATTTTCCTTTATTCAAATAACATTATACAAGACTCTCCTCATGATCAAGTTGTCTGAGTAAAGACAAAAGCCCATGGAAAATTTTGATGCTGCAGTAGAAAAAAACGGCTATTACTGTCTAAGACAGAATGTGGCATAAATGCTTCGTAGGGTACAACTGATGCTGAAGAGCTCAATACTGAAATTATAACATAATGTCAATAATAAAACAAAAACAAACTCAGTCATGTCCAGTTACACAGACTTGCACACAAGGTGCCAACAACAGAGAGGAGAACTAAAGATTGGCACTTTTATCATATTAGGCAGCATTGATAACTGTGATTAGGCCAAGTTGAAAAGAAAAGCACACATGAACGGAAAGAATAAAGTTAATGGGCACAAAGTTTTTAAGGTTTAAAAGAGCGTAGTGGTTATTTTAGTGACAGACATCTCTTTACAATGAGTAAGCAGCAGACGATCGAGAGGCAAAGCAAGATGCAAGAAGACATCAGAACAAACAGCATTTTCTCTTTCTCTGAGTTTCAGGGGGCTCTAAAGCGGCTAGGATAGCCTCATCAAATACGTTCTTCAGTCCCCGCTACAGAAAGAGGAAAAGAAGGGAGAAAGACAGGCACACAACACAGAGTTAGATGGAGTTTGTGGCTAAATGCTGTTAGCAAGAGACAAAGCAAAGCATTTCCACCCTTGTTAGGAAACTTTAAACACATGCTGGCCAAACCAGCTTTGAAGTGTTGATTAATCTGAGGCCTTACCTGCGTTAGAGCTGAGCACTCAACATATTTGACTGCCTTAAGGTCACGAGCCAGCTTCTCTGCTGTCTCGGGAGTGATTGGCTTCTGTTTGTTCTTGGCTAACTTCTCCACTGTGGAGGGATCATCACGCAGGTCAATCTGAGTTCCTACCAACAGGAACGGGGTCTTGGGACAGTGGTGAGTTATTTCAGGAACCCACTGAAGAAAAAAAAAAACAGACAAAACACTCATCAGAAACAACAAATTACATTGTATGTGCTACATATTATGCATTAAAATGCTATGAGGTCAATTCTGATGAGGGAGTAGTTTCATTTATTTATTCCTTTTATTCTATGTTATTTGATATCAAACAGCAGCAAAAAAAATTAAAAATTGATTGTAACCATCATGAACTAAACCTCCTATGGTTAGAAGCTCATTAACAAACCAAGATCCACTAGACTTATTTTTTTTATGCCTCAGGAAATGTCTTCTTAAATTTTGCATATCAGCATGCTTGACTGAGTCATATCCCCAACCCTAATATTCATCTTCTGTTTTACATATTTAAAACAGTATCACACAGTTACACTTTAATTGTTTTCTGATTATCTGGCTAACTTTCATATCTGGCTTTTTGAAATACCTCCCACTTTCTATTTTCATTTAGACCAGTATCTGTGATCATAGGGTCCTGTGTGAGTCACGGGGGGGGGGGGACTTCCAGTGTTTTATGACAGAAGCAGCAAGGAGGAGAGATAAGGTACAGCAAAGTACAGGCTGCAGTTAAAGAGATTACATCTAAAAAACTTGTTTCATGCCTTGTTTTATGCTTTTGTATGCTGAGCTTTGTTTCATTTAATTTGTCTTTACAACTGCTAACTGTAAAGGTTTCATATTTATTGCCCCTTTTATTGGTCCCTCTTCAGGAGTATCACTTTCATTTATTAATTGATTGAATTCAACACACTGGTTTGGGCTTTATTCTGTCATATAACAACCTACACATAACACACTTTCACATATTCATCAAGAGAACAAATATAGGCACACAGATTCAAACAAATGCAAAACGTGGTCTTGTATAAACACAAAATAAAACAATCTATAAAAGGAGCATATCACACAAAAAGAGTTACGTATAAAATTGAAGTATGACAGAGGATAATAAAAACTCTAAGTTAAAATAACAAAAACGATGACTGTGCCTGTGCTATATTACTGACTTAAAGTTTGTTTCCTTTTTCCAGTATATTAAATAAAAAGTTTTTACATCTGTTCTTAAAAACTGTTATAGATACTGTTATCTCACGGATCTCACATCATCAGGTTAGATATTCCAAATTTAAGCCCACACCACTAAAAGGATTTAGATCCAAAGGTATTTTATCTTTGAATTTTGACCATGCCTAATATTATACCTATGCCAGTCTCTAGTGCATTCAAACACCTGTAAATAATATGGGGCCTGGCTATTAGGAATTAGATAGGAATTTATACACATGACTTGCAGCTAGATTCCCTGAACATTGTATGTTTAATTTAATAGCTAGGTGGGCTCCTCAGCTACACTAACATTCTCTTAAAGTATGTGTCATTTAGTGTGTTAGTGTTAATACTGTTATGGCAATATGTCTATTGTGCTGTTTGCTGTCAAATGAGCTCTTATGAACATTAACATATTAACATATCAACATATGAGCAACAAATTCCCAGGAACTTCTTGCTGCATTGCTTTATAATTCTCCCTTTATTTAACCATGCAGAGCAGATCACTATGGGAGGAAGGTGAAGGTGTTTTTATTAGATAACATTTTGTACTCACCTTTTCTTTAACATTCTCAAAAGAGGAAGGTGAAACAACTGAGAAACAGACTAAGAAGACATCCGTCTGTGGGTAGCTTAGTGGTCGTAACCTGTCGTAGTCCTCCTGACCTATAGAGACACCACGTGACAAATTAACTTACCGTGTGACAGACTAATAACTGTACATCTTTCTATTTAAAACAAGAGAGCGCACTACCTTACCTGCTGTATCAAATAAACCAAGGGTGTATGGTTCACCCCCAATCATTACAGTTACTGCATAGTTGTCAAACACCTGTGATAAGAGAATGAATGGCATTCAGGATCATTTCTTACATTCTTGACCTAAATGTTCTTGTTTGTCAACAGGCATATGACAATGAAAATACACAAAATATACTTACTGTTGGTACATACTCAGAGGGGAATTTGTTGGTGGTGTATGAAATCAATAGGCAGGTTTTTCCCACTGCTCCATCACCCACCACCACACATTTGATAGTCTGCATCTCTGTGCTTTCTGATTCAGCTGGCAAAACGTTAGCTGAAGGGAGGAGTAAAAACTCATTAATATTTTATAACCAAATAAACATTCGCCATGAAACAAATTTAGGTTGTTTAATGGTTAATGTCAGCTTCGATTAAGCAATGTGACCTGAGGGGAAAAGCTGTTTCCTTGCATTAACTAGTAAAATGTCACACCCCACCACCGACACTGTCTGGAGGCTAACGTTAGCCAATGACAGCAATACTCATTAGCTGACGCTTGGTGACTTTTAATTGCCTTGCTAACTTCGGTATGTATAAATAAGGTAAGGGGGAAATGACAATGTGTAACACTATCTACTTTGACAACCGCGTACCGGTACTCAAAATGAAAATTTGTGTATCGGTTAGCAAGCAAACCTAACGCAGTGCTAGCAATCACTAGACATTGCTAGCTAGTTAGCCAGTTGGCAACCGGACGGCTAACGCTGGCTTGTTAACGAACGACTTCCAGCTAACGCGATGAAGTATGAAATCAATTTAAGAACGGCTACATGTTAACAAACCACACACAGAAACATCAGAAAATGTCTCAGATACGTACCAGTGTCCCTCCGTATCTCACTAACGCTAGCTGTCTATTTCGCCGGGCGTTGGCACCAGCGAGCAGCAACTTGGTTCAGCAGCACTTCCACTGCCACTGTCAAGCTAGACAGAATAACACCGGATATCACCCTTCAAAGTAAAACATTCAACATGTGTTGCAAAATCGTACACTGCGTGTTATACAGGATAAACATTAATGTAGAAATAAAAAAGCCAATATAAAACCTAAAGTTGTTAATTTGAGTTTTCTTTTGACATTTAGGTTGTTGTTTTAAAGTAAATTAAGCCTTTGTGTGTTTCCTACTTGTGCTTTTACTTTCAAAGCTAACATCCTCTGATTATGTTGACTGTCTTGATACAAGTTAAGGCTGCAGAAGTGGTGACATCACCTCTTTCACCTGAGTCTGAGCCCTGCTTCAGTGTATTCACAGGTAGCAGACTACTCTTTTTATTACTTTGAAGACTTTATGGATTTAGATGAGGTAGAGATGGATGTAAGAAACATGTTCTTTTGATTTAGCTGTAGGTCTGAGTGACCAGAAATACAGAAAAAAAGGTAGGTTTAGGTAGGTACATTAGAAGAAAATAAAACAGGGGAATGAGGAAAGGCAAGACAGCCAAGTTTATTTATATAGCACCACTCAGACACAAGGCAATTCAAAGTGTTTTACAGTTGCATAGAAATACATTACAAATAAGACATTAGGAAGACATTAAAATTGCATTTAAAAGACAACAGAAACAGAAACAGCCAAAACAAGCATATAAATAAGGGAATAACGATAGGGAATTTTAGAAGAAAGAAAAAACACATTTTTCACTACGGGAAACAAAATTGGTCTGGGAAAAGTCTGGGTAAAATTGTCTTAACATTTTCCTACTTTCTAATTTAAAAAATAAAAAGAGGAGATCAGTTGACACTTGATATTACAGTCTCCTTCTTCTTCCTCTTCTTAACATGTAATTAAAAGGCTTAAACATCCTCATTAAACATTAGCTATGTTTAAACCATTTACAGCTATGTTTTATATTATTACATGACCTCATGGCATAGTTTTGTCTCCTTGGATCACAATAGCTGTGGATTTGAGGAAAGATATCTTTGTTTTCTTCACCAGTGTTACCTGTATGAGCTGCTGCTGTGCTGGACAATTCCTGCTACTCCTAAATATAGATCTATTTTTTGACTTTACCATTATTATTACATATGTCCTTCCAATATTAAAGCACACAGTAAAGTAGAAGACATAGTAATAAATGACTGTAGTGTGCCTGCAGAGGATTCGCCTGTAAAATATAACCACCCCTCTCCACGCTGCAACAATGTTTGTTAGTAAGTGAAACTTCAACAGTTATTTTACATCACACAGTCAGAACAAAGTTGTTAACACAGTTTACCACAAATATCAGTTTTGTTTCCTAGTATAGTGGTACTAGGAATACAGGATACGTACAAAAATAAGAGTACAGTTTAGAACATAACTGAGCCATCATTAATGTTATGAGTAACACCTGTCCCACTCTTACTGTGACAAGTTAAAGTGTCTACTGTGTCAAAAGACCTCTGAGTTGTTTCTAAAGCTTTGTCCATTCCATTTACATGTGTAATGGTGATAAAATATCCAAAACAATCTATACTGCAATCCAATACATCACCGCTACAGACTAAATACTTAACTTCCTCTCTGATATGCATAAAATGAACATTATGTGCTTGACAAAAATAAGATTAAATGCAGGATTATTACATTATATTGTCCAGGTGTGGATAATAAACTGTTAATATATACTCGTCTCTATTCTGTTCTTTGGCCAGCAGACACAGTTGTCCAACTTCTTGCAGCTACAGTCAGCAGTGTAATGAAGTCTTCTTGGCAAGGATCACAAATCATCACTTCCTCTCTCAGAGAGTATAATATGTAACATTTTCAGGGGAATTTGAGCATAATTTATTTTTGATTTCAACAGAAAATCACCAGTTTCAATTACCTTGGATAAAAACACTCCATATCAGCTGTGGGTATCTCATACGACTTTCTGAGGAAGTGTGTGTATGTGTATGTTAATGTTAGGAGACTATACCTCTGCGATTCTTCCTTAGATTAACAAAAAAAGTACATCACCATCATGTCATTAATTTCCCCTGTTTTGTCTTTTAAAAGCAGTACTTCACAAGAGTTGGGTCTTCATTAATGCATGAAGGGATTTTTATTCTGCATTCTGTTTTCAGATCTTTGGAGTGCAACACTGACAGATTTAGTAAAAACGCCTATAAACTGGTGGTTAAATGCAAAAAGAATACCAGCCTTTATGACCACCCATATAAGATAAATAAATTAAATGAAGGCCAAGAGCCCCAGTTCTCTAGAGGTGCTAATTTTGGATATTCAAAAGTTCAGCCCAAAGTTATCTTAGGCCCTGGCACTGAAATTAATGAGGTTTTAATCATTTAAATACCAGAAAAGAGAGGCTGAAAGCCAATTTTTCACTTGGTTTATTTTTCAGTTTAATTCACACACTGATAGAGTGTCCGCTCGCTGGAGAAATGGTTTTGTAGCCTCAGTATCAATTGCGTTTATAATTCACTCATGATTTAAAATCATGGTGTTGCCTGACTTTTCAGCCATAAATGTTTGAGTTTTCACAGTGAAATTGTTGCTGCAGATGTATTTTCCTTGCACAAAGCGATATGTGTTGATACCAAACAACACAATATTAAAATAAAGAGGATCCAACGTAGAGTCGCCCACCAGCTGGTTAAAACAAAGAGATTAACTGGGATTAGAATCAATTACTTTACATGTACGTTACTGTACATATGAATACTGTATCTATTCTGTTAAATTTACAGTTTTGAAATGTTTTACCAATGCATCACTCAACAACAATATGGAACAGTATATTTCCCTTGTACACTCCTCTCACCTTATTACATCATGTTCTAGTGTTGGCGATGCACTGGTTGGTGTGGTTGCAGTGGTGGATGTTGCCACTGTGGAAAATTAACACTTTGTATTAAAAATTAAACACTACTACACCACTGAGGGGACAGAGTTGTCTCCTAGAGATTATATGTATATTAAATAACAACTACATACTACTAATTTTTTCCATTATATGAGGCAGAATTCTTTTTTGATTACATATCATACGTTGCTTACGTAAGAACATTAAAGACATTTTTTGTACATTGTGGTTATGTAAATAAACACTACACTGATTTTAAACTGTGGAATAAAGTCCTGGATTTTCCCCAACAATAGTACCATGAAAAAAATGAAAACTGCACACATAAAGTGGTAACATAAGGGGGCAGCAAACTAATAAGAGTCTCTGAGGTAAACCAGCAGAAGCATACCTGTATGGGTAACGTAGAGTCTGACACGAGTGTTGATGTTCCTTCCGGATTGTGAGATGACACACCAGTACACATTGGCGTCACTGTATCTGAGTGAAGTCATAGTGACTGTGAAAACCCCTGCCTCCTTATCATCAGAAATTAAGCTTCTGTTATTTGGTCGGTTCTTGGGTGTTTTCACCACTATGACACAAAATTCATACACAGCTCCTTTGCACCAGTACTTTGTGTTTTCTCTGTACTGCTGGTCGTACTGGCAAGCGACGGTCACAGATCCTCCATATGCTGCAGTTACTGCCTCTGGAGCTGAAAGCTGAATTGAGTCCACTGTATACTTTGTTAGCCAGATGAGGCACAGAACTGTGGCTGCAAAATGTATTTTTAAAAAAAGAAGCATTTCACATGAGGTTAGTTGATCAAACTATTCATTCTTTACATATTATTCTGCCATTATAAAGCTATAGAAATTTTTAAAAATTACCATCAAAGAAGCCAATAAATATCCCTGTGGTCCTCATTGTGGGCTTGCACAAAACAATGTGAGGAAGAAGCAGAATGTAACATTTGGAGGTTTTCCCGTATTTCCTCTTCAATCTCACATGTGGTTAGGTTGTGCAATCAGATGATGTGTGGGAAATCAGGGGGTTGTCATTGTCGTTTATATGCATAGGCTGTGGCATATAACATGTTTTATATGAGTATTAAAGTGTTGATATCATACATGAATGTCATCATTGTTTATGTTGTCCCTCTGTGTGAGCTACTGCAGTGAAAACTGTAAAGCCTTTTTTATTTATTCAAACAGCAGGTGGCACTAAAGACCAAACTGTCAGAAGATGTAATTTGTTCAGGACAGTATCTAAATTCATTTTCTTCCTCCCAGATTATCAACTACAGTGTCGCACAGCCTGATCAGACTTCATAAAAATATTTTGCACAATTTGCTGTGGGACAAACAATATTATCTTTTGCCTCATTGCTTCACATCTATTGCAGCTGTCTGAATATTTCCTCAGGGTTTCCTTCCTGTAATTCGATTCTTTGCCATTTTGCACAAGTGTACATTTTTAATGGCCTAATAATGATATAACTGATGCCAGTGTTATTATAAAAGATGATGCCTTCAGATTTCTTTTCACCGGCTTCGATATTTCATGTGCGTATCACATTCGCAGTGGCTGTCTGTGCTGCTTTCTGAAGTGCAGTTCAGTCTAATAGACTTGACTTTACTTAAGCTTCACAGCTGATGTTGTGTATTTTAATTTTTTTTTTTTTTTTTTTTTTTTTATACAGCATCTTGATCTTCATTGTTATTTTTTTCACACTGACAGCCAGACAAGGCAAGTTTATTTGTACAGCACATTTCAATAACAAGGTGATTCAAAGTGCTTTATATAAGATATAAAAGACAAATTGTAGAAGAAATATCAGGCATTATAAAGACATTTAGATAGAAATTAAAAAGAGCTGAATGGAAAATAAAAAAATAAATGACAAATACAACAGTAAAAGTTACAGTGCAGGGTAAGAAATCAGTGATTATTTGTGTGGTAGTGGCAAACAAAAAGGTCTTCAGCCTTGATTTAAAGGAACTGAGATTTTTAGTAAACCAGCGGTTCTCTGGAAGTTTGTTCCAGATATGTAGAGCATAAAAAGTATCCGCTGCTTCTCCATGTTAGGTTTTGACTCGGGGAACAAAAAACAGACCTGATGACCCAAAACTAACAGATGACCTTATTACCTCTCTAGAAGTGTTTATAAGAGGGGATTTAAATTTTTAACTGAAACAAACCAAATTACCATTGCCTAAAACTACTCATGTAGATGTAGATATAAGTGTAGCAAGAGTTGCAAATCACACAGGTAACAGACTTTAGACTGACATGTCTTTGCCATGTTTACTTTTTAGTGAATTCTGTGAACTTAACAGTATAATTAGCCATTTTTCAAAAATTATAGCAATGGCATAGATGACTGCATTGTCTGGCTTTAGGGGGAAGCCACTGAATGTTGCAACCTTTGTGCTACTCACTCATCACTACAGCATGGTTCTGTTTTTTACCTCAGTGACTCACTTACTCAAGAGTCAGACCACATTAGCGTCATTCAAACTTCCTTCTAAACTCTAAAAAAGTTTTTTTTTTTTTTTTTTTTTTTTTTTTTTTTACATTTTTTTAACCTCTGTGCCTTGACAAATCTGTAAGAGACAGGCCACACAAGCATCACTTTATATGTATTATAAAAAACCTTAGTATAAGTAGTACAAAAAACCTATGCATAAGATAGTTTTATCTGCTAATTGTGACATTTCATCTCTGTCTCTTGCTAGAAACAGAACAGAATAGCCTCTACAGCTTGATATAGAACTCATTTTAAGTTTGTGAATATTTAAGGTACTATTGAATGAGGTCAGTGTTGGCATTCCTTTCTTTTTAACTGGGCAGATGTATAATGAAAGCATACATTTGATATGTGAGAGATTAGCCTTTGATTTACACCTTGGAGAAAGAATTTTCAAATAAGCTACTAAATGAACTGCCCTGAGATGATAAAATGACCTTGGTAAAAACTTAAATTGGATTGCTTTTTGCATTTAACCAAGCAAATCAGTAGGGAAATGAAACATCCCACTCCCAGTGCACTTGACATTTGCCCAAATTCTTTTTTTTTAATTGTTGAGACACAGCATGAAAAGCAGATAGAGTTGTTTTGGAAAAGCAAATGACATTACTTCTGCTTCCAGGCTTTGGCTCAGCCAAGGGGTTTTCCACTGACACCAGCATATCTTTCTTTAAATATTACATAAACTGTTACAGATAAACATAGCTACATTATAATGGAAGCTAACCGATAAGATAAGTTCTCCATACACCATGTAATGCTTTTGATTCAAATGTAAATCCCTCTGCATGACATATCATGATCATCTTTTCAGCATGATTAGAGTTGTCAAACATATTTATCATCAGATATCTGCAGTCTAAATAGTTTTCCAAAGGCAATTGCTTAACCCATTGCTTATGAGCTGACTTCTAATATTTTCTGTCACTGAAGACAGAAAACAGCAAATTTACTGCATGATATGAAAAGCACATTTGATAAGATCATAGATTCATGCTCTTTTGTCAAATCACATAAAAAAAATCTGTCTTTCCTCTTGTTTTGCTGTGTATCCATGGTATAGATATATTACTTTAAATACAGGATTCTAACATTTTAAACATGCTCTTTCTTAAATGAGCTCTTAGAAAGATAGTAAACCATAACTGGGAAAATTTACTCTACATCCCAAACAAACACTTGTGACAAATTCTTAATTGGTCTCTTTGGATTTTTGCAGTGGTGTTTTTAAACATGTCTCAGACCCATTTGCTGCAGAGCTTGGAGTTGTATTTGCTCTGGATAAATGAGACCTTCACACAAGGAGAAAGAGTGCGTGTGGAGAATATGCCTAAAAGCATGATAAGTAATCACATATTACTCCTTATGTGAGCGCATTTGATAATCTTCTCTTAAATAATCATTTGGCAACAAACACCTATTTTGGCAGACATCCCATTTTTGTCAAGTTTCAACAAACTCGATGCGTATAAAAGTGAGTGGGCGAGTTAGTTGATCTCTTTGTACAAGGTAATCATGGGCAAAGTACTGTTTGTGACAGGTAAGTTTGTGCTGCTGTCCTGAAACATTTTTCTCTTTATCTGTGGGAAATAGTTTCCTGAGAATTGGTATTTCTGAGATTTGTAAGTACAGTATATTACATCCATTTTAGGTTTCAAATTCTTTCCCACTTACAGTAAATTTCCTTTCGCTCAAAGATAAATGTGTGTTTTTAATCTTATAGCTCTGGCCCTGCTGCTGCATGCACAGCTTGGTAAGCAATTTCTGAATGAGATACAGTGCACATGTTTGTTTTTCTTTTTATGGTCAGAAATTGCATTTGATCAGGTGTTTGGTCTATAAATAATGGATTTCTTATGCATCCAAGGCTCATCCTTCATACTGTCATGCTACTTCACAAACTGGGCACAGTACAGACCACCTCCAACTATTTATATGCCCAATGACATCGACCCATGCCTGTGTACCCATCTTCTGTATGCCTTCGCCACCATCAAGAACAATCAACTGTCCACCTATGAGTGGAACGATGTGGAGCTTTACAGTCAGTTCAATGGCCTGAAGAACAAGTGAGTGACTAAAACATGTCTGTTTTCTCTTGTGTAAAATGAAATAATCCACATAAAAAATAATAAAGTGACATTAATAAAGCACAGTTAGTGTTTTTAGTTGCCACTTAAGAGTAAAATGTCTGATTCCTTGGCAGGAACGGCAACCTGAAGACTCTTTTGTCTGTTGGAGGATGGAACTTTGGTTCTACAGGGTGAGATAATCAGCAGAAATCTGCAGACTCTGAACAACAAGGATCACTATTTTAATATAGATTTCTGTTCTTGGATTAGTTTCTCACAAATGGTGTTGAGCCCTACCAACCGTCAGACCTTCATCAACTCAGTCATTTCATTTCTGAGGAAGTATGAGTTTGATGGGCTCGACATCGACTGGGAGTATCCAGCCAACAGAGGAGGTTCCCCTGAAGACAAACAGTACTATTCTGTTTTCCTGGAGGTTTGTTTGCCATGTCTGGTTTTCTGCTCAGATGAATAAAAGATACATAAAAGCAAAAAACCAAAAACAACAACAAAAAAACAAAAAACAAATCACAACCTGACTGTGTGACAAATCATGGATTATGAATACTAAAGTTCAGTTAACACTTAATATTTTATGTCTGTTGACATTCAACAGGAGATGAGAGCTGCCTTTGAGAAGGAGGCCAAGCAGACCAACAGGGCTCGTCTTCTGATGTCTGCTGCTGTGTCGGCTGGAAAGGACACCATTGATTCTGCTTATCAGATTCCTAAGCTTGGCCAGTGAGCATCTGAAGCAATACTTGTGGCCTGTCCAGTCTTAGAAACATAACGGATCGCAGCTGAATGGAGTAACTCTATAATCTAAAATTTCGATTGTTTGCTGTTGGTATGGTAACCTTTCCCTGTTTTTTCCACACCCAGGGCCCTGGATATGATCAATGTCATGACATATGATTTCCATGGCTCTTGGGACCCCATGACTGGCGAATGTAGCCCCCTGTTTAGAGGCCCCGAGGACCAGGGTGGCTTCATCTATTTCAATGTGGTGAGTACTTGAACATCCAGAATTGGGTGTATGGAAAGAAAATACCTGCAGTTTGTCCGAAAGTTTTCAAAGTCTGAAAGTTTTATCTGCAACTACATTAAAGCATCCACAAGATCTATCTAGGTCCAGAGCCATGTATATTTCAAAATCTTTCATTCCAGGACTATGCCATGAACTACTGGAAGAGCCAGGGAGCCCCAGCTGAAAAGCTGATTGTTGGCTTCCCCACATATGGCAACACATTTACTCTTAGGAACCCTGCTGACCATGGAGTTGGAGCACCTATTGCTGGTGCTGGAACTCCAGGAAAGTACACACAAGAGGCTGGAGAACTTGCTTACTTTGAGGTACGCTGTCATGTTACTGTCATTTTTATGCTCAATAACAGAGGTGGTTGGTTTATCATTGAGTCACAGACTCCAAATGAGAAAGTTTAGGCATTGCTTTGTGAAATTACAGATCTGTGGCTTTTTGAAAGATGGAGCAACTGAGGTTTGGAACCAGGCCCAGGATGTGCCATATGCCTACAAGGGAAACCAGTGGGTGGGCTATGACAACAGAAAGAGCTTCCAGATCAAGGTAACAGACATGCAGAAAATACTTGTTTTACTATTTGACAGGCCAATCTGTTTGGCTGTGATGAATTACCTCTGAGCTCAAGTGCTTCCCAATCTCCATAACCTGTCAAAACCTCTATTAATTATTATAAAATGATGCC
This sequence comes from Lates calcarifer, assembly GCF_001640805.2. Classification (NCBI taxonomy): domain Eukaryota; kingdom Metazoa; phylum Chordata; class Actinopteri; family Centropomidae; genus Lates; species Lates calcarifer. The sequence goes on along the minus strand of NC_066838.1, from coordinate 20,766,614 downwards.
CCTTTTTCTGTATGTAGAGTCCTGCTGTAGTTATCACTGTGGAGGCCTTGAGATATACATGTTTTTGACCTTGATTAAAATGCTGTCTACAATGCCCCCTTCTGGCTGCCTGTAGGTTGACTGGCTGACAAAGAGTAATTACGGAGGCGCCATGGTGTGGACCATTGATATGGATGACTACTTGGGCACTTTCTGTAACCAGGGCAAATACCCACTGATTAATGTTCTTAAAAAGGGCCTTAATCTGGACCAAGCATGTAAGACTCTTAATAGCCTTATTATTGATGATCAAAGTGAAATCCATTCAGTGTTTACAGAAAAAAAATTAAAGAATTAACTTGTGGTATTTTTCAGCCTGTGCCCCTCCTGCCACTCGCCTTCCTCCAATTGCTGGAGTGAGCACAACCCCTGGAAGCAGCTCTGGAGGCAGCTCTGGAGGAAGCTCCAGCGGGGGTTCCAGTGGTGGCAGCCCTTCTGGTGGGGACTCAGGCACCAGTGGCATGAACAGCGGGTTCTGCGCTGGAAAGGCCAACGGCATGTACCCTGACCCATCAAACAAGAACCAGTACTACAACTGCAGCAATGGAGAGACCTACTTTGGAAAATGTGCTGCTGGGCTGGTCTTTGACAGCTCCTGCTCTTGCTGCAACTGGTCCTAAAGCTGAGGTTATAGATTGACTGGTTAACTGTTCAAAGGGTGGTTGAGTCTGTTTTACATTTGTCCTTGGTTCCCAGAGGTTAACTTCTCTGAGTACAAAGTCCATCCCTTCACATGCTGGATTTTAAACAATGTAAAACCCAACGCTGTTGTCCTGAATAGTTAATTCTAAAAGCAAAGACAAATAAACATTTGAACTGTCACAGGTGTGTTGTATGTATGCACATTCTTTCCTTTGTTATCAGTAACAAAATACAATGTCAGTATTGTTATTATACAGTATGTATATGTTTCCTTTTACACATGCCAAAAGATATGCAAAAACACATAAAATAAAATAATACAACAAGAGATTATGATTGAAAAGGGAAAAATGGTGTACAAAGGTATAGTTTCCATTGCAAACTGCAGATATAATCATTATCCTTGATGCAGAATAAAAACTTGACATTATCTGATGATCATTGTTTTCGAATACAAAAACTAAGAGTCTACACAGTCAGAGTAGTTTGAACTATAACCTCTAACCTCTAATACCATGTCATTTCCAGCACAATAAAAGTATATTAGCACAGTGTTCATTTGGTAGGCTTTGGTAAATCATCTGAAGTCTTTGATGACAAATTGTTGTAATACATTTTCTACAGTAGCCAGTAAAGGACAAAACAAAGCTGCTTCCCCTCTCAGCTGCTCTCTTTCTCCTCTTTCTGTTCTGCTTTGGCAGATCCATTTTGCTCTGCTGCTGGTTCCTCTACCATGGCAGACTTTTTCGATGTTCCTGTTGGGTTGCACGGGGGAGTTGGGAGTGGGGGGGGTTGGGGGATGATTAATATTAAATGAATGAAAACAAACTTTCAGCAGTAGTGTTTGAGGACACTGGTTGATACTGTACCTGTGAGGTAATTTCTGTGCATTCGATGGAACAGCAGGAGGCCAATGAAGAGGATAAATCCAATGCAGGCGATTATCATTCCGCACAGCAGGAAGCTGTAGCTGCCTTCAGTCTGGATAATCTAGGGATGAGGCAGCAACATTGAACTACTGAACATTAATCTAAATCTCCACCAGGCTTGTTTCTGCTGTTATAAGCCTATTTCACTACTTCTGCACACTCTCCACTTTTATAATAATGAAGTTACTCATCAGACTTACTGAGCCAACCAGAACCTGCATCACCATCTCTCCCATCCCTGCACTTGTCACCAGGACTGAGGTTGCACATCCTACAAAAAGAAATGGATGGTTTATTTCCTCTCATTGCTCCAGTTTCATTAATGTGCTATTATTATTATTATGCTATAAACACTTCATCATACCCTGATAATCAAGGATGTCTTCAGTATAGGCAAGCATACAGGGGAAGATGCTGCTGAGGAACAAGCCACATAAGCAGGTACCAACAAATAAAAAGATGCTGCTGGTGTAGAAAATAAGCAGCATCAACACAGTAACAATAGCACCAGCCTGTAAAAACAAAGAGAAGAGGGTATAAGTGTTTGACCTTTAAGTCTCATTTATAATGTGATGGCCCTATGTGTTTTATTGGCTTTACCAGGTTGAACATGAGCAGTCGCACAGGCTGGAAACGATACGAGAGAGGTATGGACAGCAGACGTCCAGCAGTGATTGCTGCCCAAAAGATACTGGCCAGGTAACCTGCTGTCTTATGAGGCAGTGACATTGGTGGTGTCACAGCGTAGGTGTACACAAACCCGGCATACGCACCCTGACAAGAAAAAGCAGGCCCTTTATAATATATTCTACTGTCTGTGTTTGGTCTTGTATACATAAAATTTTATGTGGAACATAACTTGTGAAATGCACATCATCTCATTTATCTGCACCCCTCACTCACCACAATACCATCGGTCATGAAGAGCACCATCCCACCAAGGACATGAATCATAAAGAAGGATACTGGCAGGCCGCGCAGGTTATCATTCTGACAGCAGCTAAAGATATCCCCATGACCTGTAACAGAGCGAAAAGTCATGGATAACAGATTGCGCACATGACATTCATTGTTTTTTTTTTCCATCCAAACTGACTGAATTCAAAGAAAGTATGCATTATTCATTTTGAAATATACTATAAAAATCACTTCTTTACCTCCAGCTTCATGTTCCCTCTGCTCCTCGTCTGTGCCTTCAGCCCCCTGCTGGTTCTCCATTGCTAGTTCATCTTTGTCCAGAAGACGAGGAGTGCTGTTGGGGCAGCATGGGATCAGCTTCTCCCTATACATCAAGAACAGGACTGCAATGGGCACAGGCAGCTGAGGATGCACAAATAACATTCGATAAGTTAGACTTTATAAAAATTAAAAAAAAAATGTATTTCTAAATCCATGTTTGTTCAGTGTCATACATTAATAAGTGCCATGATCCAGAAAGCATAGTGCACAATGGACTCCTCTTCCCCTCCCTCATGGGGCAGGTGGCTCTGAGTTATGTTGTGCTCTGCAATCGGACTGTTTCTCAGCATGTTCCTGAAATGATGCATGATCTCAGTCCCATTCCCTGTGTGATTCCCACAGCCCGTCTCGGAGAGGAAAGGATCTGCAATCAGTGGGCTCACCAGGGCTCCAAACCCAATGAAGAAATGAAGAGCCTGCAAAATGTAGACAAAGGCCAGAGACATGATTTACTGTGGCTTTTCAAAAAAAAAATATATATATAGTACATAATTGGTTCCTAACTTGACTGTATACTTCTACAGAGCGTACTGTGTACAAAATCCTGGTTCATTTGTCTTATCATATTTGCGGGAGGACAAAAACTATAGTTTTTATTTTTGCCTGAACTTGTTATTAATCATTAATTGGGTGTGAATACTGCCTTGTCTGTATTTCTACAGATATGGATCTGGTGCTATAGGGTTATTTCACCTGTAAAAAAACAGCAGAGTCCTTCTGATAGATGGTCACCAATTGGATGTTAGCGATGGTGTCAATAATACCCATCGCCAAACCAGACACAGCCATGGCGATGGCCAACAGGAGAACATTATTACACAGAGGGATGATGGCAAATATTACAGAGATGATGAGAGCAGAGACAAATAAGGCAGAAAGAGCACTGAACAACCTTTAAGAGAGAAAAGAGACAAATACAATATTAATATTAATAATACAATATTTTCATTTATGCAGACTAAACAACTGCACAGCAGAGTAGGAGGGATAATGTTCAAGGATATACTTACGTGCGCTTGAAAACGCCACCAATGGAGCTGCCAATCAACAAGCAGAACTGCTGGGCGAAGAATACCCAGGTAATCTGACTGAGCGTTGAGTTTGTTTGACACTGCAAGTCCAAAATTGTAGGTCCAAGGAAAGCGATGCAGAGTCCAAAGCTGAAGAAAACACTCCAGTAGGTCAACGTGTGATGGGCATTCCTTTTGAACAGAGTTACAATCCGCTCATCCATAAACATCTTTGCCACAGTAAAGATAGATGTAACTCAGTGAAACAGACTGCCAAGAGTTTTTTTTTTTTTTTTTTTTTTACTATTAACAATCTCAAAATGTCACAGAAGCTCTGGGAAGTGTTGTGGACGCTTGTTGCAGCATAATGAGTTTCTTGATCTCTTTTAAAGCTTTTAGCTCCCTCCTCTTTAGTATTGCTTAACTGAAAAGGATGTCCTCTTGAGTTAATGGGTGAAGTGGAAGATCTTCCAACAATAATATGCCTATTTGAATTGTGTCAATGATTGGCAATGAAAAAAAAAAAGTCTGTGTTGAAATGCTACCAGAAAGAGTGCATTTATATGTCATGGCAACTTCCCGTTCAATCCATGGAAAATGCATCATTCAAGAAGTGATGACTCACAGGTGTCTCATGGACAGGTTGTCTTTTCTCCCATACCTGAACAGCCATACAGTGCTTTATTTCAAAAGAAGCTTGGACACTAAAAATGACTGTTCTATGAAATGTTTTATAAAATGTCCATAAATTATAAATACTATTTTCAATTCAGAAGTCTACTATTTAAAAATTAAGCTGTTCAGTTGTGACAACTACTGAAATATCATTATTTAATAATGTTATGAAGTCTATCCAATATAATTTACAGGACATCATTACTTCCTCTTTCTTCTCATACAGTCTTGTCCCAGCTCTGTATATTACTTTGTGTTAAATCTTGTACATGTGACTTGTTTTTGGTCAGCAAGAATTTTTCGTTTTCACTCTTTGTACAGATTGTTTATTTTATATTTTTGGCCACTCTAGTGAAGCAACTTGGTTGATGGAAAGGTTGGTCTATCAGTTGTTCCAATTTGGTCCAGGCTGAAATATCTTAACAAATATATGATGCTGTGAAATGATGTACAAACATTCGTGGCTCTGAAAGGATGAAGCCCATCGACTTTCCAACAAGTGCTGGATGGATAAATTTGGTATAGTTATCCATGGTCTCAGGAGGGTGAATCCTAATGACTCCTAATAAGTAGTTATTCCCTAACTATTTATTTAGCTTAAGTTTTCAACCTTTCAATAATAATTCTTATTGAAATTTATCTTGTTTTTCTAGAATTTCCCTGAACTCTTGATTTTTTTTTCTTGCCCATATGGGTGTGTGTGTGGATGTAAATTTTCCACAAGTGGGATAAATAAAGTATATCTTATCTTATCAGTTTAAAATGTGAGGACAAGATGTGTGAAATGACAGTGCTTAGCTTGACCCCATTTCAGAGTGAATGTCAACCTGCTAACAAACAAGCAGAGGCAGTAAATCCTAAGGCTACTGCATTATTTAGACATATGGGAGGCAAACATGTATAACTGTTCACTGCATTTAGAAATGTTCACTCTATAATGAATGATGGTGAGTAATGTGTTGTATCACTTGACCCTCTGTGGGAGGAATAAAAGAAAGGGCTTAATACCTAATCCCCTTAATGATTGCATAGGCGAAGCAAAGCTTTACTGGCTGTGGCCAAATATGGGCTTCTGTCAAAGTTGTAATAGAGGAAACTAAAGAGTTTTTGTGAAATCACATAATTCACATAATTCACATAATCACATAATTTCCCCCCTTAATACAGAGATAAATTGCATATCTATGAAAAATCTTACTGCTTTGCCATGATTGTGATTGTATCTTTCTGCACAATGTTATATGTCAGACTCATACAGCCTACAAAGCTTAGCTGTGTAACTGATTTGCCAATATGTCCTACAAGGTGGGGATGCTGGTCAGGTACTAAACCCAGAGAAATATATCTGTTTATACAAAAGGCATTCATTAACATCCACTTCCTCTTCTGGAGATATGGCAACACAAGACGATTTCTTCAGGTAATTGTCAACTAACGTAATCTTGGGTGTGCAAGGTGGTGTTAAAAATCAACAGCAACTTCTGGTTACTGAAGTAGGACATCTGTTTTGTTGTTCCAGAAGAGATACCGTGAGTATAATAATTCTTAAAATAACACCTATGTCTTCTCAATGAAAAATCTCTAATGTATTAATATGCAAATATCGTTCATTTTGAAAGTTTAGCTGCTGGGCACAAGATGTTTCCTACTTCACTGAGAGTCAATCCTCAGTGTTGGTTTGCTGAAGGCTGCAAGTTTCCATATCAACTGTGGTGGAAGAAATACTCAAATCTTTTTCTTAGGTAAAAGTAGCAATACCACAATGAGGAATTACTCTATTACAAGCCCTGCTTTTAGAATATTACTTAAATCAAAGTTGACCAAGTATATTCATTCAAATAAAAAGTGCAGAATGGATGATTTCAAAATACATAATAATACTACTTGCATTATAATTACTGATGAAAAACATTCAAGTCACATTTTAGAGAGCTTTGTGCAGTTTTCTTTCTACTAGGTTTCTTCTTTCTGCTAAGTGTCACCACTAGATGGTGTAGAAGTACTGCATTCATCCACAGTTCAAGAACAAATCAATCAGGTTTGCCTTTACATAAATGTACCTATTTAACTGGTATTTTCAAGCTAGTTACAGAAAAATAATAATGAGGGTAACTAACAAATTTATAGAATATTAGTATTAATTATATTACAAAATGATCATTGTTGTCTCTGTCTCTCTCTCACACACACCCAGAGCACAGTATCTCTTTTTCAGTCTGACACATGGTTTGCTGATGGCAGCCACATAAAGAGACATCAGTAACAGGGTTTAAAGTGGACAAAAGCAGTGTTGCCTTGCTCCTCTCTGTCTCATCTCCATAGGCTGACATTTAGCCAACTCTCAATCAGAGGCCTGAGACAGTGCCAGGACAATGTGACAGGAATCATAATCTGATTGCTCTATTTTTTTCCTCCCTCACTGCTCTTCCCCCACCTCTAGCCTTTGCTTTTTCTATATACTGTGTTTTTTCAGGGTCCAGTGAGCTGGCAGAGCAAAGCACATGTTGCTACATATGATAAAAGTGGAGTAAATGCCTTGAATTACATGCTAATACCTCCAAAGCCAGATATATTTCCTCTGAAGTCTGTGTGTATATTTAATCATATATAAACATTTAAATGTTTATGAGATGGAGGAAGTCACAATATATTTGTGCATTATTACCTTTCAACACAGGCAGGCATACAAGATTCAGTACATTAACACAAGGGAGGGGATTAGCTAAAGTAGACATGACACAGGCTCCTCTTGGCGCAATAAGAAATGTATCTGTCACCTATCCACATTTCTCCAGTCAGTCCCCGTAGCCCAGGATGGAAATGCCCTGCAGTGCACCCCCTACACATCTCCTCAGGCCCAAAATAGAGCCAGGGATATGTGGTATGCAAACAGACAAGTCTGCAGGGCAAAACGGTGCTATTCTACAAAGCTCTGTGCTTTCAAACTAGCTGCTGGTGAAGTAGTAAAGACATCAAGCACTTGTGAAAATAAGCACACACGTAGATCAAAAATGTTATCTGAGTATATAATTATTCAGAGAAATCTGAAGAGTCACTTTCATGTTAAATAAAACTGATTGTACTGAGCATTCTCTGGGCAAACTCTTTCATTTTAGAGATAAGAAGAAACCAGTCCAAATATGCTAAAACAGAGATGAAAGTTATCTAGTTTTTAGCACTGACTAACATCTTAATCTCTTTTGTGTGACTAAAGCTGAAATAATTGACAACACAAACCTGTCTAGAAGGTGTGTTAGCCAACTAATTTGTTTTGCCAGTTATATGTTGATGAGAAACATAATGGATTATGCATCATTTTTTCTAGAGGAGAAATTGCTTTGTTTTTGTTGTGCAGACAAGTCAGATGGAGGTAGTCTGTGGATGGTGGATGTACACTGCAGCCTGAGTCCTGCATCTGGTTAAGGTTAGGGAAATGTACTTTTGTTTGCATGTCAAAAAAGTAAACTTATCCTCTCAAATGTAGTTCAAGTCACTGTTGACTTATTCAATATTTAAGCAAAACATAACCACAAAAAAGTCATGTCACTGTAAGCGGATGTTGAATTAAAATACATGAATTAAATACATGCACATTGTCAATTAACATTATGACATGTAACTTCTACAAGGGTTTGAAAGCAGTAAAAAAGCAGTAAACATTTTTAAATATGTCTCCAGAGTTATTATGTGAATGCTGTTTTTATTCACTTATTCCAGTGTGTCCACATTACGTATTTTCAGAATATCATAGGATATTTGCTGTGTACTCAAGTGGGTACAAAGCCTTTTTCTCCAACTGTCCAGGCTTTAATATAATGTGAATACAAATTTAAGTTCAGTGAAGCATTGATGCTTATCCAAGGACTTTAATCAGGAATTCCCACCCAGGATTCCTAAAAGCACAACAGCTGATCACATCTGGAGCCCTGTGAAGATAATGCTTCTCTCCACCAATCCCCACTTTGTACTCCAGATGAATTGAGCTGTGTCTGTTGATCCTTGTTATATTGACTACAATACTCTAATGCTCAAAGCTGTTGATGGTTATTACTGGCCTTACTATGAATTGTGCATTAGTGGCTGTTGCCACATCTGCACTTGCACAATGACCTATATTTCTATGACTACACAAAAATATCTTAAATTGATATTAATCAACAATATATTATTTCACACCAAACTGTACTCTGACTTCACTTTCAGGTTTTTGGTTTGAAAACTGTTCTTTTGATGCTGTAAAGCTGCCATTAATTCCTCTCCGTTGGATTTTAGTGTGTAGGATGGGCTCTACTTTAAATGTCACAACAAATCCTGGGATATACTACTCATCAAATGCCACTCAAGAGCTGTTCACAGGAGTAATAGTAGGGCAACGACTGACAGTGATTTTCAGTATTAATTAATCTGTTGATTATTTCCTCAATTTGGTCAAAAGACTGCAAGAAAATTGTGAAATAATAATGTCCATTATAATTTCCAAAAGCCTAAGTTGACATACTCATCTTGTTTGTCTTTGTCTGAACAACTGTATACCAAAAATACAAATATTCACATCGGAGAAGCTGGAACCAGGCTTTTTTTTTTTTTTTTTTTTGTCATTTGTCATTTATAAAAAATTATCCAAATGAATAATCAACTGTCAAAATGGCTGAAAATATTTTTTTGTTGACTAATTGTTGCAGTTCCAGCTTAGTAAACCAGCCTTACATCACTTTTTGCAAAAAAACAAATAGAACATCTCCAAAGTCCTATTCAGTTTTCAGTTTACTTTCTCTTCTGATGTTATCAGGAAAGAAAAGAGGAAATGTATCCTCTGTATTCTCAAATCCTCATGGAGATGACTCATTTTTTTTTTGTTTGAGTAAGAGAAAGTGGAGTTCAAGTGCAACAAAATCTGCTACAGAGAGGAGTCTGCTGAACCCTAAAACTCCCTTGAACTCATAAATTGAAATGAAATACAAAGAAAGAATGGTCGAAAATGTAGAGAGTATCTACAACATCGTTTTTTATGCCAGGTGCTTGAAATGCATTATCATTGAAGGTCTTCTAAAATTAATGCTTGTTTCATTCGTTTTCATAGCAACTCGGTGAACAGTACAACTACAGCCTCCGTGACTGATATCATCTACTGTCAGAGCCCTACCTTATCCAAACAATCTAATTTATATGATTCTATGTGGAGGCTACCACTGCAGCATTGTGATTTAGCTGTAATTCTAGGTATCATCATTGTAATCTACTGGACATGACTGACTAAAGAGTAAAATTAAAAGTAGCATAACAAAGGATTAGTTCATAGTGAAGTATGGTTTTCTTGCAGTGGATGTGACAGAGTGTTCAAGAGCATAGAGGGCTTACACTCAGCCAACACAGGAATAAAAATCAAGCATTGTGCCCATTTTCATGGATGAAATGCTTTGTCAGTATATCAGCACAGATAATAATATAAATGCTGTGATAGAGTGTACGACCTCAGTAGATTTAATGAAAGGCAAGTGATGAATTCAAAACCCCACAAAGGATAGCAGATATCTGTGCTGAGGACTGAAGCAGCTTTGTTCCCCTGAAGATGTTTTTTTTTTTCTGTCAGACCCAGAAAAGAGAGCAACTCATGCATGCAGCTGTCTGGTAATATATGTTTGTACACACATTCGGACGCAGAAAACACAATGGTGATTTATTCTTTTCTATCATCTCGCTTTTCCCTTCTTCTCCTTCTCTCCCCTGACCTCCTCTTCTCCCCCGCCTCTCCTGCCACAGTTGTAGAGAGCAGAGCAATGATGCGTGTCTTAGTGAAACCTGGTGAATAGTAATGAACCGAACCTGTGTGTCTATTTGAGGGAAAGCAAGAGGAAGACAGAGAGGGAGAGAGAGAGAGAGAGGGGTAGGGAAGGGTGTGAGGGGAGGGAGGGAAGGGGAAAAGGATAAGGAGGGGAGGGGGTAGACTGTGAGTGAAAACAGGGCTTCTCTTGCGGCACTGATGCAGCACAAGCAGCGGTGAGAAGCACAGCGGTGACCGGCAAGAGATGCAGCTGCATTAATCCTTTACACGATTGCCTTCACTCTGTGTCACACAGCTCATTAGCCATTCTGACCAGACCGATGTGGCATCACTCATTAAAACCTTCAGCAAACTGTATCTTTTTTCTGGGTGTGTTGCTTGTGCTTCATTATACAGTACTCATTCTCCCCATCTAACCCCCCCCCACCACCACCACCACACACACACACACACACACACACACACACACACATACACATGGGGGGAGGAGGGTGTATTAGAAGAGGAAACGGATGGAGGGGGAGAAAGCTGTAAGTGAATGTGACTCAGAGAGGGGCAACAGCACCTGCTGTCTTCATCCCAGATTCACCAGGCAAAACAGCATTCTCCCTCTGCTAGTGATGGACTGTTAGGAGGACAAAGAGGGGAGAAAAGAGGCCTAAACAAAGACTGAGACTCTAAAGACACCAGAATCTACAGACCAGGGCTGATTTGAAGCCACTGTTCAGTTGGTAATTTTGTCTTGGTTCTGGGTTTCTTCTTTTAAATCTTACACCCAAACTGTTGACACTATATGTGCAGTGTGACAAAAACAAAAGTGTGTGTCGTCATTCGGGGAGAAAACACGCGCATGAATCCAGATGAAAATGATTATTTTTTTAAATGTGAGCTTCTGTACACAGCCGAGGGATAAGTGACTGGAATATTCAGCAACTGGCTGCAAAGATCAACTGGAGTGCCAGGGTTGAAAGGAAGGGAACAAACACAATAGACAGCCCCCCTACCTCAGCCCCTCTTTTATCCTTTTCCATCCAGGACCCATGGGCACTCTGCCAACTTGGAATCTTAAGAACTCATTCAAAGAAAGCCAAAGAAAGGGACTTGTTTAAAACCAGGAACCCATTCTTTCACAGTCTCTTGTTTTTCCTTACATTTCCCACGTGAAGAGGGATTTCTGGTTGCTGTTTTCTCTGACATTGCATCTGAGGAGGGGAGAGTGGAGGGGTGGGGTGGGGGGGTACGGGGGTGTTTGCAGAATTGCCATTCATGTAACGTTTCGTCAGATTCGTGGTTTGAGAGTATTGTGAGCAAGTGATCTCCCTTCTGAGCCCCCTTTCTGCCTCTCTCTCTCTCTCTCTCCGTTTTCATTCTGCTTTTACTCCCTCTGTCTCTCCACTCTAGCTCCTGCTCACATAGTAACTCCTCCCCCCCACTACCCATTGTCTCTCCATACAGTATTAGGCAGAGGGGATGCCATACTCGTTCCAGGGAGGGACGCAGGACAGGGAGACAGAGGTAAGAGTCATATTTATAGCGTAAGAATGAATCCGGCCTTAAATACATGTCACCGTTACTTTAAGAAGTGTAAAGTGTGCTGATCAAAATAGCTATTTGTTCTCATCAAGACTGGCAGTGAGGATAAGAAGCAACTTCAATGATGCTCTGAAGCTTTCATGTGTTGTATGCAGTGCTTCAATGTGTTTTGGTTGTCTGCTCTGCCTGTGGAGGGTGCTTGGATGTGTTTTTAATATATGCAAATGGAGTACTGAATAGGATAAGAAATCAGGTGACAACCATTTATCTTCACCTTCATCTTTATATACAAAATCAGTGTCTAAACGGGGGATATTTGTCATTTGCCAAATTGAACAGCTTTGTATGTACAATTTCTTAGAGAAAATTTCCATGCTGCTCATATTCTTCTGTCAAAAGAACAGATGAATGTATTCAAATATATTAAATGTGGCCATAATCTAAATCCATTAAAAACATCTGGCTACTGACAATTGCCTGAATTGGCTCCCAGCAGAGGGGGACCATGCACGATGTTTAGGGATTAAAGCTAATCCTCCCTGTGGCTGAGATTCACCTTCTTGTCTGGACAGAGTCTGACACAGGGGCTTTACTAATTTATGCTGAGACATGCATGAGCACAAGCTCCCTGGAGCTCGGTGGCAGTGGTCTTTTTTTTTTTTTTTTTTTTTTTTTGAACCTGGAAAAAGGCTGATTGAGTAAACACTTTCCCTCAATCAGTTGGTAATGTTCTCTGTCTGAGGTCATGTCAATATCCAGCACATGTAAGGCCAATGAGATATTAATCTAAGAGTGTACATGGTTTGATTTTTGGTTGGGCTAACAACCTCAAAATCATGCTGAGCTTCAGTGTGTTTCTATCTCCTTAGAATGAAGTTAGGATTTCTTATGATAGAAGTTGGGGCATGTTGGAACCACAGTATATGAGTGAATAAAAAACCTAAGTGAAATGTAGCAAAGCTATAAGAAAAGATGTGAAACTATCTGACAAAGTGTTTTTACTCCCTGCACTGCCAGAATTACTTGAAACAGGTGCATAAGAAAGATGGCTAGAAGTGGTTTTCTCAGTACTGGACAGTTGCAGCCTAGTACAGGAAGCTTTGTGTGCTTGTTGAAAAAAAAGGAGGCTGTCTCAATGGGGCTTTTGTTGTTTGAGTTGGAGACAGCAAAAGCACAAGAAACACTGACTGACAAATACCTGGCCCCTCTGTGCCTCAAATACCTCAGCGTTGCACTTGATACAATGTCAACAAATGCCTCCTCTGTCCTCTATAGTAGCTCGTTTCCCCTCTGTCCGCAAGATTTTTTCATGTTTTTATAAAGGCTACTGTTTTCTGAGCAGACATCTGGGTGAGCAGATTTGGCCTGCATAGCTCGTGTGCTGAGTCTCTACTCACTGAGGGGCTGAAAATGGTCCAAAGCACTTCCAACAGTTTGGTGCTTAAAATTGTGTCACAGTCTGGAGTTTGAGTTCAATGTATAAAAACGATTTGGAATAGATATAAGTTACATTTTTTATATGACTTCTTTAAGTTTAAAGAATCATGGGAGTATGAATAAACTTAAAATGAAATCACTCAAGCATACAGACAGGGTTTCTGTGCTTTAATGATGCTTGACTCATCAGCATTTTGGCTTTGATTTAAGAGGCAGAACAGCTACTGCAGGAAAATGTTAACTTATATCGGCAAAAATATTTTGGTTATTAATAAAAACTGCCAGGCTTTTTATGCTCAGTGGTTGAATTAAAATGCTGAGGTAATGATCTCCTTTGTGCTTGAGGAAGTCAAGCAGGGGGCTGCTACAGAATATAGAAAGAGTTTACGTAATCTGTTTTGAATTCAGAAACAAAATCCTTTTGATTAACATTGTACCTTTTCCCTGTAGACATTTATTTAAAATTGCATTTTTAATCAAAGATTATTCTACAAATCCCCTGAGGAACTGAATAGCTTGCAGGATCTTGCTGATAGATCAAGAATCGGGTAGGGGTCAATTTATTTGAGATTGTGCTGTGAGAAATATGATTTCTACTGTCTAAAGACTCACAAGACAGTTTCATTTTACTCCCCCAGGCCTCAGATGAATACTTCCAGTTTCTTTGGTTAATTATTCATGCAGATGTGAGTTTTAAATCCTGAATGCTGTCTCCAACCTGCCCCTATTTTTTCCTCTTTTGTTTTCAAGCTTTCAGCTCTAACTGCATGATTTCTCAAACTGCATCTGAGTTGCTGATTTCAAACCACAACTGTGTCTTATGGCTTTCTATTCCTATGTGAGTTCTTTCTAACATGTCATGTAGGGTTTAAAGCCATTGGACACACAGTGGACTGTCAACTGAGGGACTGTGTTTGACCTTTTGACATAATTTTATTTTTCATCTGTCTTTACTATGCTTTTCTGTTATTTGGAAATGTTATGTAAAGTAACACAACGCAACTTTCGCTCAGCAGCGGCAATGGCAGCCTTTGCAGCCACAAGTGGTATTTACAGGACACCGGTGCATTAAATTCTGTCGAGTCTGAGCGTTTAAGGGTACTGGATACAGCATACCTCTAGAAACTAACAGTACAGAAAACAAAGCCTATCAATCACTCAGGCAACAAACACAAAATTCATGGAAGGAGCTGATAAATGAAACAAAGAATTACTGAGCTAGCTTCTTTTGTGTGTGATGTGGTACTGTAAGCGTTGTGCACTTCTCGCAAGAGATTGTACCTATTCAACCCTTGTTACAGAGGGCAAGAACAGGTGTTCGGGGCAAGGAGTGAAGCTGTTATTTTAAGATAAAATTGTTAGATGTTTCTTGTAGGCCACCCAAACAAAAATCAATGACCAATGGAATTCAAATATAAAAGTATAATCATCATTTGGCATGTAAGTTAAGCTTCTGTGGCTCAGCTATTTGTAGCATCTATAATATTATGTAATGACAACAAAAGCCATAGCCTACAGCATCTACATCATGCATCTTTCTTTGCATCAAACTGTTGGAGATGGGGGACAGGTCTGGAGCTAACATTAGTTATTTTCCTGGAGATCTTTTTTGGGGGGGAAGAAACGACTGCTTAGCTTTCATAAAAATTGTGGCTTAGCAGATGGTCAAGGAAATAAAACAGTTCTTTTCCTGCTGCCGTCAGCCGTCCAGCAACTTCCACGAACAGCTTGGAGCTCTCGTTTCTACTGGGAACTTTACTGTGGAAGTCACAACTGTGCATTCGGAGATGTTTCATTTAATAACTGTGGGATATTCTATGCCACCTGTTATTTTTTAGTGGAAGTTCAGGATTTTTTCAAACCTACCCTGCTGATCACTTCTTGGTCCCTTTTGAGAGCATTAAATCTTTTTACACCATTTCCTCAAGGAATTGTGCAGTTAGTTGAAGTTGTATGAAAGTTCTAGAAATCCTGAATCTATGCGTTCCCATTAAGAAAATAATGAAGTATGAGTATTCACTCCAGTGATTCGGTGGTTACAGTAGGAGAGCACTGATTTTAACTTCCTCAAAGCAAGGCCTTGAAACCTGAAAGGATATTATGTCAGAGATGCAATATATGTGGAAAAATATATTCATACTTGAAGGTGAAAAAAGATATTCTATGTCAAGAGAAATATGAACATTTCTGGAGGCAAACTGCCCACAGCTTTTCCAGGCAAGAACACTTTCCTCCCCTTTCTTTGTTGCGCTGATTCAGTGTTTGACCTTTTTTTGGTTTCAGTTTATGTCAATTTCCATTTACTTTGTCCATCTGACGGACGATGACCATGAAATAACAATTGTTGGTTGTTCAGTACTCATCACGGTTCCCATTAACGTAAAGTGAACTGGGATCCAATGTGCTGACCTGCAGTGGCACTAAATCGCAGTCACAATTATAGCATCTGTTGACTGAAAAACTGACATTTATTTATTGTTTTGTTCAACATTAGTGTTGATTTTTGATTATCATTGCTCATTTTTGATCAAGGCCAGATGATACCGTGCAATAAAGTCCCCTTAGCCAACTGAGTCAACACAGCACTTGTCTAAAGCCCTTCGAATGTGGCCTCTCGTGGTTCATGCACCCTCTCTGTTGAATAGATATTTCAAAAGTATTCCAGGAGCATTCAGCCCTCTGACCACAATAACTCTCCTGTTGAATATCTCTTGACTCTGAACTTGGAAGTATCTATTTCAAGCTTATTATTTTTCGGTGCAAAGCAAATACGAGCATGCAAGGTCTCAGATGACTTTAGGTATGTTTAAGACCACAAGAGTAAAACACTACTAAAGACCAACAAAGGGCATCACAATATTTCACTCATTTGAACAGTAATATAAAGACTGTGTATATTTAATATGTTCCTGACCTGCCTGCTCTGAATTATTGGCATAACCTATTGGCTGACAAGCAACACTTTTATTAAGGTGTTTTTATATGAAAAGCAGTACACGTGTACACAACTGATGGATCCCAATCAGGCAGTTTCACCCACCCCACTCCCCTGGAAATCCCCACTGACAACAAATGTTGTTTTTCTCACATCACAATGTGTTGATCCAATCTGAAAGTGGTACAGTTCACAAAGTTCACAACAGTAAACAGCACAGCAGGTGATCAAGTCTGTTCAACTCAAACTCAAATATCACTGCAACGCGATGTAAACACCTGCTGTCTTGTCATTTTACATTTGCATTCGCAGAGCAGCAAGATAGCAAAGTTGTCATCTAACTAAATATGTTTTAGCTGCTTTGTACGACTTGCAGCAAAGAGAAACTAAACAACCTATCTATTGTTCAGGGGATCCATTTCGCTTCATCTGTTGATGTTTTGACTGGCATAAAGTGGTATTCGTGTTATACAATCCTGTAGGAACACATTCTCCTGTTACTTTTTGTTCTATTTTGCTTCTGGACTTCAGGAAGGCCCCATTTGCTATAAAAGCTTCCCTGCTGTAATTATTATTTTTTGCAGTACAGATTGTTTTTCCCCTAAAACAGGGACCTGTTTCACAAAACAGGATAACTGCAGGGAGTCACTTCATTAGCAGATGTTAGGAGGTTAGAGATTGTCAAGTTTTACTTTCCACGGTCACTTACCTGGGGTCCAATAATCAAGGCCTCTAGCATAGGTAACCACTACCCATGATTTATTCTAACCGAAAGCCTACAAGGCGATTTCACTCATGTAATATTGATAAGGTCTCTAAAAGCATAAGAGGCCTGTACCAAGAAGAACATTTAATGGGTTGTATCTTGATCACTGATTGCTAATTTTCATTAGCAGCTTATTCAAATAATAAATGTATTTGTTGGAACAGATGTCTTATGGAGGTGTTTGGTTGGAAAAGAGTCCTCAGTGGCACATTTGGCACTCCCTGCTTTACAGACAATTACCTGAACAAGTGTTGTTTTTTTATTGTATCTGTTAACAGGTGTTACAAAAGGACACTTACTGCTTCTCCTACATGCTGTGCTGGGTGGATGCATCACTCCAATAAAAATGCGGTGGCAGAATACACCTGAGACACCACAGCTCCAACAGTGGCCAGCGCTCAGGTCAAACCTGGAGGTCAAAGGTATACAGTCAACTGGCAATGGCTTGGCTGGAGGAGTTAGCTTTCTATACAAATGCAGAAACTGTTTTTTGGACACTTGGGGGCTGCAGAAATAAGCTGTAAACACTGCAAGGTTTACAGCATTTATCTCCACTATAACTCCTTATATTCAAAGAAGAGCAGCGGAGCAGCGGAGCAGAGGAGCATACGTTAATTTCCATTTTATTTTGCCAAATTTCTCAAACTTCAGTTGACATTTTTGAAACATTTGGATGGAATCTCAGTTACTTTTTAAAAAAAAGTTAATTATTCACATAAAAAGTAATAACATTATTTCACATAGCAAGCTAGAAAACTGCCTTTCCAAGAGGAAGTTGACAGCCATGCTTTTTAAGCCTGCTGACACCCTGCTATCTCAAGTTAAAACACAGGCTTACATTAAAATAAGACCAGTCGATTAAAGTGGTCTGAATTTGATTGAATATACATATCACATAAGGGTGACATTAAAATGAATACATTCAGCTTGCTAGCTAGGTAATAGTTAATTATAACTCAAAATATAATAAGTAATTCCTCTTCATTTTTAAAATTTTAAATTTGCCCTCAGAATGTCTTTAATATAAATATGATGAAGTTCAAAGCTAGCTAAACACATTGTTACCCTGCGGTGCCTGTTTATTTAGTATGTAAACCTACCTACATGCTGTCAATCAAGTCATCAGTTGCAGCTGTTCTCAGTTCAGTCAGTGTTATTCTCAGACCACGGGCAGAGGGGTTTCTCTGAGCAGCTCCGCCGGCTAAATCTGGTCTTAAAGACGTTTTTTCTGCTAATATATCGAGCGACTAAGCACTGAAGTTTTACCAGTTTAAACTTAAGCTTAACGCGTCGTCCTTGTGACATGCCGGTATTTGTGGAGGACCCCGCTCATTTCTCTAAATCTAGACTGAAATCAGATTTAGTGGCCCACAATGTTTCGCTGCCACCTGCCGCGAGCAAAAAGGAAGTTTATGTGGAGTTACACTTAAAACACATCGACCAGAAAAACGCAGCGGATTTTTCTAGCGACGAGGAAGATCAAGTACAAGATGCACTTGTGAGTTAATCATTTTTCTGGCATATTGCGCTCGAGTATTTTTGCTGAGAAATCATGCTTTATTTAAGATAACCTAACTTGTGTTTTCCTACTTACTTGACTGAGAAAAGACCCAAATAATTACGTTGTCACCTTTGCACTGTGGTGGAAGAAGTACTCAGAACTTTTAGCTACTAAAGTAAAAGCACAATATACAACAATCTAAAAATACTCAATACTTAAAAATAACTCAAAAATACTATCACGAGTAAAAAAAAAAAAAAAAAAAAAAAAGTGTAGAAATACTGCTGCAACAGTGCTAAGCAGCATTTTACTATTGAGGGTGAAGCTAATTTATTCCAATGGTTCCCAACCTAAAAAATAGCTTTAAATTAAATACTCAAGTAAAGTACAAGTACTTCAGTGCTTGAGTAAATGTAATTAGTTACTTTCCCCTGCTGCCAATGGAGACATTTTTCCTGGTAAAATAGTAAATATTAACAATGTTGTTTCCAAAGACGATCAACAATCTGATAATTATGGGCCATTGTGCATTATTATAATTGGTTTGAAGTGATTTAAACCGATGCTGTCCAAGGTCAGCTGCTGTGAAGGGGAGGAGGGCAAGATCTGGGTCACAGCTACCAAACAGTCCTCTCAGCTTGCTCTAGCACACTGGAGGTCCTTGACCACTAAAGCCACCAGCTGTATAGCTGGTATAGATTTACATGAGATGTTTCCGTAGTTAGCGGCTGCCAATACAATCAAGAGCATATGCTTTGCACACCTGTCACACTCACTTATGTGTGCAAGGAAGAGCACAGCACACAAGTCTGGGGGTTGTTTTTGTGCAGTGTCATGGGCTAGAAAGGCTGTTTGGCCAGACTGCATAAAAACAACTTTACTGTTTCAGATTTAGAAATTGCTGCAAGACTTAAGTCAATGATTCGATTAGTGGACTGACAGGAAATTAATCTGCAACTACATTGGTGATCAATTTATAGGAAACTTTGATGGTAATTTTTTCCACTTTGTTTTTGACATTTCATAGACCAAATAATTAATCATGTAAATTGGAAAATCATTGGCAGATTAATCAGTTAAGAATAATTATTAGTTGCAGCTGTACTGGTACTGAGTGTTTGCCAGAAGGGATAATTCATGTTTTGTTATGGAGATTTGTGATTAACACATCTACATAGTACTTAACAGTTCAAGAATAATAACTTTAGTACTCCTAATAAGATGGCACCAATACTGATTTAGCTGTAATATGCTACTGATGGACATGATTCATGTTGACATGCTGCAAGATCTCATTTTATATTTTATCAAAAGTTTTATAGATGTCTTTTTTTATCATGCATAAAGACAGTCCTCTCTCTTCTGATACTGACACCTCATCTTAGGGTATCTGCTAATACTGAGTACTGATAGTGTTCTCTTTTTCCCAAATTTAAAATCTACACTGTGGAACCAATGGACAAACAATGGATTGGAGCCGTTGTTATGTAAAGTAACATGAAGCCAAAAAATTAAAAACTGACTTGGCTGCAGACTGTGACTGTATGAATGTAACTGATAGCAGAAACACTACATTTTATTACACTGATGAGGAAATTTAATATGGATCAGCCACATCATGCCTAATACCAGATCAGTCTCATTAGGTCATAATTGGTGTCTACATATCACTTATCACATTATGCACAATGCCAATACCAATATCTGATAAGCTATTATTTGTTGATAAAACAAGCACTCTCATATGTTGATTGGACTCTATCACAAACCTATCTTTCAGTCTCCTAACCTAGTTTTCATGGCTGTTGATTTGGCATCATAACAGATAGATGTAAAAGCAGATTTGCACAATGATAAGATGAATATTGAACACATTTGTGAGCTCCAGCCTCCAGCTGTTTTTTTATGCTCTATATCCCACATCTGGAAACTGCTGGCATTCAAGCTGCAGCTTTTTGTCATGTTTTGAGCAGCATTCAATAAATCCAGCAAATTTTGTTTTGTGAGTCCAGAGTCCAGAGGATGCAGAGATACCTGACCCGAGTGGTTTGACCGATGATGACCTCAAGGCTGCACTGCTTAAACGCGGGGTTAAAGCTGGGCCCATAGTTGGTGAGGTTGCACTTAATATTGTCTTGAAATTGGTTGTGGCTGTGGAAATAGGTTTCCTGCCAAGTTCACCTTCTGTTTGCCCCTGTCTTAAAATACTAATTACTACAGTAGTGTTCATCTATGCTAGCCTCCACCAGGGCCTTGTATGAGAAGAAGCTCAGCAAACTGCTTCAGTCTGATGGACATGACCAACTTAATGGAGCAGAAAAAGGCGTGTTGTACTCTGACAGCGAGGAGGAGGAGGAGGAGGAAAATGGGGACGAGGCGGATGCAGAGTCAGGTATGACCTAAAATATTTTAGATTTTTTTTGCATACATTTTTTGTCTCTATGGTTGGTATCTCATAATCAGATGCCTTGTACTGTTTTCTGTAGCTTGTACAGGTGCTGAGGAAGACAAACGAGAAACAGTTGAACAGTCAGACCAGGCTCAGCAAGAGAGCAGCCAGGTGAGAAAACAGTAGTACGGTCTCGATATCTTTGATTAAATGATTTGGAGATTCTGTGTTAATCAATAGAATTGCCTGAAATGTAAAAACTTTTGATGGTTAATACATCTTAATGTATTTTTGCCATGGCTTGCTGTATTGAAATAAATCTCTGCTACAGTGCCACTTAGTGGTTACAGATTGCAACTGTAAAATGGGGTTTTAAATGTCCACTCCTTGGAATGGGCACTTTGATTTTGAGTGTTTGTGTGTGCTTTGTTTTTTCAGAATGATGATTTTGATTACCCACAGTGCTTTTTACCATCATCACGGCTGGTAAATACCACAGATATTTAGAGTCTTTGCACATATTTCTGTCAAACTGAATTCTCAGTGGAAACTAATGAGTTTTTCCTATTTCTGTGTTTGATTGGGTTGGCCTTTTCTAGCATGTCCGTGCTTCTAGACACAGGGAACCTAGGCCCAAGTGGAATTCAGGGAATGCGTTAAAATCATCAGAGCAGAACTGGTCTCGCTGCACACAGATTCCCGCAGGAATTAGTAGAGCATCCTCTGTAGATCAGCGCTCAGGATTAGGATCAGGGGTAGGCTGGTCTTATTTCACTTCACTTGTGGATTTTAAATTCTCTGCATTCCTTGCTTAGACTGTCTAACATTAATGTGTCTCCTTCTCAAGCCACCAATAGGTTATTTTTTGTCTTACAGTGATGGGCATTGGTATCTCACAGGTGTATAGATTGGGTGATGACTGTGAATGTTTGTGTTGCTGTCAGCGTGATAGTAATGCTTATCCTTGCAGGTTCCATCTGGATCACAAGTAGTTAGGACCAATAGTGTCTCATCGTTTTCCTCTCAGACCTTCAGCATCACCCAAATGGTTGAGGAGGAAAGTTTTTTTTAAAATCCACATTCCACATCTTTAAAAATTACCCATTATTATAGTCATTTATTGTAATTTTTTAGTGCAAATAATCACTCAGTAATGTACACTCTCTAAACAACAGATGGAGAGTCGATGGTCACTCTCTACTAGTACAAACACTAAGAGAGAGTTGAATGGGAGCAATGTGCAAAAACATTGGTCACAGTCCAACAGGGTCAGTAGTGCTCACATTGTTCAGTCACACTTTAAGCTCAAACTTTGGTGGTGGTTTAAGTGTTGTAGAGGTTCACTGGAGGAACAAGGAAATCCAGTGTATCATAATCTGTTACTTCTCCTTTCCTTAGCTGGACACGCCAGTTGTGAACAAGTGCACCATGATGAACCAGTCCCTGTACTACACCCCCAAGGCTTCTCCTCGTGAAAGGGGAATGAAGGCACTCTTTTGTTTTTGGCTTTTGTTTTTCTGTTTTTATTCTATATGACTTGATGGGGGTGTGTACTTTGCCTACAAGAGCACACTATGTTTGGTGGAACTCCTTTCATATGTGTAACCTAATCTAGAAAATTACACACAGTAACCTGAACAGTTGCTCCTGTTTTATTGTTTTGACAGTTTGTATCAGCTCTTACATCACCAATTACCCATTACCCTCCTTTCTATCTGACTGGCTGGGCCTCTGTCTCTGTGGGACACTGGTGTCTGGGACATTTTTCTGTTTTCTAGGGTTGCTTTTGTGAGTAATTTCTCCCTTCTATTCTAGCTTCCTCAGGAGCCTGTGAAAGATACTTTCAAGGACTTGCTTCCAGATGCTGAGACCACTCCCACGGGGATTTAGTAAGTGCTCTTACAGTCCTCTTCACAGGTGTCCAACAGTTGTTGTTGCTGAATGAGAAATAGATTTCATTGAAGTGCAAGACATGTACAGGAATTTTAATTGGTGGTGGGTGAGACACGGGCAATTTGCATAGTAGCATATACAGACAAATTGTAGGAGTTTTGTGATTGGATTATCAGCACATATATCATTCTATTTCAGCGCCACTCGTCGGAGACCCATTAAGGGGGCAGCAGGCAGACCCATCCAGTACGCCTACCCAGACACTCCCGCCAGTCCCACGACCCTGGAGAGACGAGAGGTGGAGCGTCGCCTTGTGCCCATCCACATACAGATTTTGGTCTTTCTTATTGTGGCATGCCTCCTCTACCTCATTTATGTTTGTGTTGAAGACAGTTCGTTTGTGGCCTTACTGGACAGTCTAAGCCAGGGGTCAGAGAGTGAGGAGGGGCTTTTAGTTCAGACTGAGGCACAGGACACACTAGCACTTTCTGAGCAAGAGTAACTACTTTTTTTTTTTTTTTTAAACTGTCTACACTGACCTATGGATGTCAAGTTTCTGTATTTTGTTGATGCAAGCTATAATGACTTTGTTGTGATGTCTTCAGGGAGTACATATTAATTGATACAGTCTGTTTTGTTATTTACTCTGTCTGTGTGTCTGTATGGGAGCAATCCTCAAAGCCCATTTTTAATTTTTTTATGTTTTGCTTAAGGATGTGTTACTAGTCTTGTCCTTATAGTTAAAATCACAAGATGCTGTTGAGTATTTTGTCAAATGTAATTTGTAACTTTTTCTATTTCCCAACCCAATTTTGTGTATCCTGGTGGTGCTTTAACAAGGAATTGATGTCAATGTATGCCTTTGATGTGCCTTATTTTTAAATATTTGAGCCATATTTCATTAAAGGATTTTTGCTTCATATTTTTTGTGCAACTGATGATACTGAAGTGAAAAACGAATGCATGCAGATATAAAAATCTGTATTTTTCATGCAGTAAAATCCACTTCTACTATATGCCATGAGGAACATTACAAGTGCAAGTTATCTTTGTGCTTTCTAACATTGTTGGGGCACTGTAAATGGAGGACTGAACTAGGCGACAGGGTAATGACACTTAGGTAACACTATTTATACAGTACGTGTGACAGATTGCTTTCAGGCCAGCAGGTGGCTCTCATTCAACAAACTGGAACTAATATTCAGTCTGCACACACTCACGGTGAACGAGTTCCGCTGTCACAACAGATAAACAATGACAGAATCGGGGCCAAAGTTTAAAATAGTCAAGTTTTTAAAGATAATTATCGGTAGTTTCCTCATCACAGTCTTGCTGTTATTTACTATAGCATCTATTAGGACTCTTTTACTGGACGTAAATGTCGGACTTCAACTCGCACATTGGGAAAAGACGAAAAACCTCTCGCTTGTCATAGACGGCCATCAGAGAGAGGAGCTCCTCACAAATTTTAAAGGTAATGTTTGACAAGTACGTAACATAGCTATGTGTTCCCTTAACCTTGTGTGGAAAGAAGGAGACGGAAATGAGGAGAACCCACTAGTAACAGACAGGGTCTCTCTGCTCATTTATCCATCCAGGGGCTATCCGGATCCCCACAGTGTCTTTCTCCGAGACAGAGATCAATACCACCGCGCTGCTTGAATTTGACAGGCTCCTCCGAAAAGGTAAAGGTGGCACTAACATAACCTGAGATACTGACTTGTCTAGTACAGCCCAAAGTGTGTTTGGTGGTTTACAGCGGCTTCACACACCCACAAACCCCACGTGATTTAAGCCGAGCGGTTTTAGCTAACTCTAATCGTTAGCTAACGTTTAACGGTTAAGCTAAACTTGAGCTAACGTTAGCTAGTAGCTACGCAGATGTGTTAGTCAAAATGACGCCACAGGTGTCAGCAGACTAATTGTGCCAAGCATAGAACATAGCTTCACTGCCGGTTTAACCTGTTAGAAGGGCCGCGGGAAAACATTTACTGCTGGGTCCCCCAGAGTGAAGTGGGCGTGGGGGGGTGTGATGGTTCCAGGGTACCAGTTTACCTGACTATATACAAAATGAGGGCGTTTTCAGGGATGGTGGAGGCCATGAAAGTTCATTTTTCATTGGATGGTAAGTTAATGTATTGTAATTTTAGTCATTTTTCCTCATAAGTTTATGATATGTATGGGGAAATTGTTAATATTCCCAATGGCTACATCTTTTCCCTCTGTCATCAAGCCAATGTATTTCCTTCGTTAGTTACCTGCCTGCTAGCATGCTAAATTGTTAGCCTCTGTGGCCTCCTCTAGCAATAATGTTCTCATGGTTTAACTTTACCGTGTACACAAATTCCCATGTCATCATCACAAGCTCACAATTTATAATTTGAGGGAAACATATGCAACAACCTTATACATGCACAGTGCTCTTCATTAGGAACACCTGTACACCTGCTTACTCATGCAATTATCTAATCAGCCAGTCATCTGGCAGCAGTGCAGTGTCATTCAGTTACCGTTCTGCATACTGGCAGGTTTCCACCTTTCTGCCCCCAGTTTCTAACATGGCATTTGTTTTAAAGATAATGCTGATGGCATATTCAGGGTTATTTTCCACTAGAACCACTAGAACCAAATGTTATACAACTATTATAGTATTAACCTAACCTTGATGTGTAAAATTGGAGTTCCACCATTAAGCTTGTGCTCTTCTTCCTGTGTCAGCCTTCCCAACAGTTTTCTCCTCAAATTTGGTTCATCATGAGTTGGTGGCCAACTACAGCCACCTGTTTTGGGTGCAAGGATCACAGCCTGGCCTGGTGCCATACATGCTGCTGGCCCACATTGATGTGGTGCCTGCCACCGAGTCGGATGGCTGGGAGGCCCCGCCATTTTCTGCCCAGGAGATAGACGACTTCATCTATGGAAGAGGGACCATAGACGACAAGAGCTCTGTAATGGTGAGAAAACAAGTGATATTTTGTCTGATTTTGCCATCAGAGTTACATACTTACTTACCAGCAAGGCTGAACTAATATGCTTTATTCATTTCAGGGAATACTTCAGTCACTGGAATACTTACTAAGAAAAGGCTATGCTCCACGCAGAGGATTTTACATCGGCTTTGGTCATGATGAAGAAGTACTAACTATACAACTCTCTTGAAATTGTGAACTTAAATATGATTGAATAATACTATATTTCAATGTCTGAGTCCTTCAATATTTCTTTTTATAGGTCAGTGGTTACCAGGGGGCAGTGAACATTGTGCGTCTGCTGAAGCAGCGTGGTGTGCAACTGGCGTTTGTCCTAGATGAGGGCCTGGCTGTACTGGATGGAGTCATCAGTGGTCTTGAAGGACCCGCTGCTCTGTGAGAACCTGCCATACTCTGATGTGACATGACATTTACTTTGCAGCTTTTCCTTGGTGAAAAGTATAAGCCTGACATCACAACAGAGTTTGCAAACATAGTATAAAATTGCACGTCTCTGTTAAATTGTTATGTTATGTTATGTATGTGTCTTTTGCAGAATTGGGATAAGTGAAAAGGGCTCGGCTACTGTAAAGCTTAGTGTGTCTATGGTCCCTGGTCATTCCTCAATGCCTCCCAGGGAGACCAGCATTGGGATCTTGGCTGCAGCAGTCAAAAGGTTAGAGGAACTTACCTTCAGTCTGTTGGTTTGTACTCTACCATCCCACAAATGCATTTAAAAATCTAAGACTTTAACCATGTCATGCTGTTTCCTTAGACTAGAGGAGAACCCTATGCCGAGGTTATTTGGTCAGGGGCCTGAACGTGGAACCTTTGAACACCTGGCCCATAAGGTGAGGAGAACCAACTCCTTGTCCACTACTTATCATAACTTGTAGCATTTTAAATCTCTCTGTGTCTTTATTAATTGTTTGACTTCAGTTCAGGTTTCCAGTGAAGTTTATAATGTCAAATTTGTGGCTGTTCTCCCCAATCCTTGGCAGGTAATTACATCCTAAAATTCATTCGGCATGTTTTCTCCTGACTGTGTCCTCAGGAAGAAAAATCTAATTAGTAAGTTTTGTATTTCAGGGTACTAGAAAGAAAACCAGACACTAATGCTTTTGTGCGGACAACCACAGCAGTCACCATATTTAATGCAGGAGTTAAGGTATAGGTATTAATCATAAAATAGAATGCAATTCACAGGAAATTAGATTTCAAGCTATTCAGTTTGCCTCAGCAAAATCCTCAATTCTTTCTCCTCTTGTAGATCAATGTCATTCCTTCCCTCGCTGAAGCTTATGTAAATCTACGAATCCACTCGGCACAGTCATTACAAGAGGTAGAGTCAGAAATGTAATTCTACTTTTTGAGAATTCCTCATGTCACCATGAATATTCTGAGTTGAATAAGATGTGTGATGTCTCGTCTAGGTCCTGGACCTCATCCACTCCACAGTGCGGGACCAGCGAGTGAAGATAGAGCTCGTTGATGGGTTTGACCCTCTGCCCATCAGCTCTGCTGATGAAAAGTCGTTTGGCTTCCAGATCATTAAGAAAACTGTGTTGGACATGTTTCCAACAGTTACAGTTGCTCCAGGTAGATGGATTTAGTTGCATAACATTATAATAATTGATTATTTAGGTATTTCACTATTCCATAAGTGTTTTGATGGAATATTGTAACGTTTGAATGTGCAGGCATCTGTATTGGGAACACAGACAGTCGACACTTCAAAGACCTGACCAGTGATATTTATCGCTTCGCCCCAGTCTGGTTTAAACCAGGTGATGCTCAGAGGTAAGACACACTGAATAGAAATAGTCTAAAGAGAGGTCACAACAAAACCTGCTGCAGTAATTAAAATAGATTGCTAGTGCAGAGTAATAACTGGCAAACTATAAAGCAACCGTTTGAACAAAAGAGAGCTTTCTGCTGTTGGGCACACACTGACATCGCTAACTTGTGATCTAAGGGTGTGACCTACTTGTTCTGTTCAGACTTAAAGACCCTCTTGAACAAATACAGAAAGAAACTGCCTGCCCAGTTTACCTCAGCTTTGGTGATAAAAAGCCATTATTCTGCATGAACGGTAACAGGCAGTTGAATGAAGCAGCACTTGTTAGATCCTATGAAAGAAAGGAAAAACTGTTATTCTGTCTTTCTTAGATTCCATGGCATCAATGAAAGGATTTCCAAAAAGAACTACGAGGAGCTTGTAGTATTTTACTTCAATTTGATTCAAAACTGTGACATTCAGCACCTCCCTGAGGCTCACAGCTCTGTCCATGAACTCTAAGGAATTGACAGCATTGGTGCCCATATCGTTGTTAGTTGGAATAAATTCACCAGCACTCAACGGGACTGTGGCCGGACTTATGCCTTTGTCATTACATTTCTAAAGCAAAAAAATCAGATTCTACATTTCCAGTGCTCTGTAATTTTAGCTTTATAGTTAAAATATGATTCCTTTCAGTCTTGTGTGATTAGATAAAAAAATTACCTTGTTGCAATGAAATAATCACGGGTACAACTACATGAAACTCCTTTGTGTTTGTGATCAAGATTTTGTGATGGACTGCTGTGATGGTTTTTAAACTTAAAATTATGATGGTAAAAATGTATGAAATTAGAAAATACTATTGCGCTGCTAATACTGTATTACTTAAAATGATGAACTGACTGAGGAAATGACTGCATAAATATTTCTGGCTGCTGATAAGAGATGGTACTAAAATGTGCTACTTACTTTAAAAATGCTAAATTGTGATATTTCAAAGTGTATTTTGTTACTTCTTTTGTTACTTCTAATCACGTACAGTAGTTTAGCTTTTAAAGAATGCTGTAGTATCACTGACTGACTCTTTAAAAATTAATCTGGATCTGAATTTGCACACAAGCTTGACCCAGGCATTGTTTGAAAATACAACAAATAACTTCAATGATGTGCTCGTTGTCATGTGATATATTTGACCATATTTAATTCTGAAATAATACACAATAATGACACCACATTTTCCTGTAAAACGATGTTGTATTGAAAGAGAAAAAGAAAGGTTAAAAGTTTTCCCATTATTCTATTATCTATATAGGAGGCATTCAACAAGACTTCATTACATAACAAGAATTTGACATTAAGATAAAGGAAAGCAGTTTTTTTAAAATAGTGATACATAGGATGAAAAGGTACACCACTTTGTATAATGCACCCTTTAATACCACTGGATACTAATATTAATGATGCACACTCACTAAGGGCCAGTTACAGCATTTACAGCTATCTTGGTAGACTAAACCAGAGGGACATTTTTGGACATAGGTAATGTTATTGAAACAACTGTAAAAAGAGTTTGGGTCATTAGGGTTAGGATAAAGTCCACTGGTCTTTCCTATGCAGAACTGTGTATCGGGTTTCCCAGCAGAGGTCGTTGTAGTAGTGGTGGTGGTAGTAGTGGTAGTGGTAATGGCTGAAGTTGTAGAGCCAGGCTGGTCTGTGGAGTCAACAGGGGGAGTCTCTGGATTTGGAGTAGTTTGAACAGCTGTATTTCCAGGTTTCTCAGCAGTGGTCGTGGCAGGAGCTCCTATATTTAGAGAGGTTTGTGGAAGAAATGAGTCACATATTGTAATGTATTGTTATCTGATCATCACATTGTATGACCATGATTGAGTATAACTGCTGAATTTTCACACAAAATCTCATTAAAATGCCACCACAGGACAGAATAGATGTTTTAAACCTTTGGGATTTACCTGACATCAGAAGACTATGCAGATGGCTGATAAGGGGATATTTTCCCTGTTCATAGAACTTCCCATTAAAATCATCTAGGTCCATAGACCAGACAGAGACTCCTCCAAAGTTGTTTGCTGTTAGGTAGTTGACCTGTGAGAAAACAAGAGACAAATATCAAAGGTAATGGTAACTCAGCAACTGTTTGTTGTGTGGAATAACAGCAGTAGTCTGAATGAAATAAATAGCTACCTTAGCATTAATGCTGTCTTTATTGTCAAATCCAACCCACTGATTTCCTGTGGTGTCATATGGAACTTTCTGGTCTTCAATCCACTGGGCTGTTTTTCCTTTGAGGTAAAGACAAACCTGAAAAGAAGGTGTTCAAAGTGTTAGCGTCACCAGAGACTTGACACACCACGCGCGATAAATTCAATATTTCTGTGTAGCCCCATTATTAAGATTAGTTAGCGCTTTCAGTTTCACCTCATAATAGGACCAGAAGCCTGCCTCCATGGTGTAATGTCCTGCAGTACCAGCACCACTGATCGGTGCTCCAATCTCACTTGATTGAGTGGACAGGGTAAAGGTTTTTAGCAGGTACACCCTGGTCCTGCCAGTACCGCATTGCAAAATCCTGAAATTTGGCAAAAATTTAGTTAATGTGAGCAACAGTTCCTAAATATTAAGCTGTAGCCCCATTTTCTGTGTACATAACAAATCATTTATCACACAGAATTCCTGTATTAGAGTCAAATCTAAAACAAAAGTATATAATGGAAAGTTTAAGTTCCAAGTTTTTGGGTTTTGTCACACAGTCTTTGGTACAGTGTTGTAAGTTCAAAAAGCCTTCTAATAAAAAGGTAAGAAGTGTTTGTCTGTCATTATGTATACTGTCTAATTAGACTGACACAGTGCCATGTTTGTAGTTGGTGTGGGGCAAATGTCAGTGCTTTACTGATCTAAGCATTGTTCTCTCCTCCTGGACTATTGATTCTTCTCTTAAGCAGAACTGGCTTTTGATGTGTTATTGTTGTGTTTGGTGTGTGTCACTGTTGACTATTAGTGACTGGCTCTGTTGACATACACCATTTAGTTGGCCAGTTTGTTTCTTTGCATGCTCTCTTCTGTCATAGTCTCTGTCTTCACAGCATCATGTGGTTGATGACCTTTTACCATCCTTTTTTAAAAATCTCGCTCTCCCAGCAGGGATTTTTTTTTACAATCTTAATCTAAACATTAAGAAAACTTACCTCATCATATAATTGCTGTAGATAATGTGCTTTTGGAGAGAGACACTTGAACACAATTTCTTGGAATAATGTTAGATAAGTTATGATGTTAGTTTATATAAGATGTTGTCTGGCCTGTGGTGTAGGATGCTAACTGCCATTGATGGAGAATATGAGACATGTTATTATATACCACACGCAACAAGTTAATGCAATTCTTAAAAAAAAAAAAATGAAAGAAACAAACTACAAGAAAGACCGTCCATTCACCAAAAGACATTAATGAACCTGTCATCTAACCAACAAACTCAAAACAGACACAACACATCAGCAGAACTTGATCTTAACCTTGGTAGAGTTCTTGAAACCCATGCTTTTTAATGACATGAGAGGTCTGATTAGATTTTTGTCTGAGAAGGCCAGAAACCATTATGTGCTTTATAGACTTATTTAGAGAATTTCAAAATAGATTCTGTAATGTATTGAGATTTAGGGAAGTTTTTTTAAGTACTGGTGTAACATGTTCAGCCTTGTATGTATGGCTAGGGACTCTTGTTGTGGTGTTTTGAATGAGATGGAGCCTTTCTATTGTTTGTTTGGGATGGGTAATCGAGCAAAGAGGACATTACAGTTGTCTAACCTGTCTGAGGTAAAAATATGAGACTGTTTCTCATAAGTCAAAGTTAAGATTGGTTCCCGAAATATTCTTGACTTAGTGTAGATGGCAAAGGTTCAAGGATAGACCCTTTTGGAAACTGGAAAAAAAATTGTTACAACTAACTAAATAGAATGGTGCAGTCAAGCAATTCCTTAGGACCCTGTGAAAACCACACCATTTTTATAATAATAATAAATGATGACAAATTATAAAATTATTACTACTGTTGTGACATGGGATAAAACTCTTCCTTGTCGTTGTAAGTACAGCATGGTACGGTATGTACTGGCGTCTAATCCTGCCTTAAAACCTAGACCTTGCCACTCCTTGTTTAATATGTTTTATCTAAAAATAAAAACATAGTCAACAATGGGTCTGTCATTTCAGATTATCTTCTTGGTAGCTTGTCAAAACCAGAATCTTGGCAGTTTTAACACACGTTCTACACATATTGCACACACATATTTTCTTCTTCTATCCTTTTGTCTTGCCAGAGCTGCACTGTAACAAACTGGAACAAACAATGCATTTAACATGTATAAAACAGCCCATGTTGAATGAAGCATAGCACTCAGGTATTCTAGATTGCTTTGTAATACACAGTCAAATGAACCAGTGCAGTAACACCGATAATGGGAATAATACTACTGGGTTACTTTAATACACAAATTTGGAGCCCTGTTACATTATAATATGTTATGTATATGTATGGATATTTCTACTGAGCACTGCATCCAAATACTACTTCTCATCAAAAAATGAAGAAGCCAAATCCTCAATCAGTTTCACATGCAGAAAATCCAAGGAACCATGAGGTGCTCTTGAAGATGAAAAACATTCTATAAAAGCCCTTTATCTAACAGGGCACATCAGTTAAAATGTGGACAGCGCAGAAATAGCTATCACAATGGTAACAAAATATTAATATCCTATCTGAGATTATCATCTTACATATGATGTATATATGATGCTGTCCCATCAATGGATAAAACTGGTCAAGTTTATAATCTGTTTCTTCATTCAACCCCAGATACTCAAAGACATAAAAATTTAAAGTCCAGGCCTTATTGTGCAGCAGTTTCTTTAGATGATGCCTCTGATGGTTACATTTATTCCTTATTTATTCTCCACACATGAGGAGACTATTTACAGTAGCTCTCCAGCAAGAGTAGTAAATACTGTAACATGATTAATTGGGACATGCAGGTTCTTTGGTATTTATCATGGCTCATGACTTGCTTTTTGTGCATCTATACTTTTTTGTGCATGAATGATGATGTCAGATCAGCGATTCTGAACAACTGGCTACTGGAGTGTACCTACTGACAGCGAATCTTTTCTGTCTCTCTCTCATCATTTCTGCTGTGCATTACAGCTGAGTATTCAGTCACTCAGCATGCAGTGAAGACTTTAGAGCCATTCCAGTTCACCCATCATTGTGAGGGAGACTTCTCCTTTATAGCGACCACAATAACAAGACTTTTGACCGGAGCAAATGTAAGAAATACATTCCCATGGAGATTTTTCCACTCATTGTCAAATTAATTATGATATAAGTTAGTTATGAAACTAGAGAAAGGACTACATTTCTGACTAAGTAGTGAGCTTTTTATTTTTTCTTGTGTTGGTGATAGCTCATTATTCTATCTCATAAACACATGATTGACAAAGATCAACCAATACGGGATAAAGAAACATCAAACAAAACTAAACAGAATATGACTTGTGATATATATTTTATCATTGTATTATTATTATCTTTATATCATATGATTATCATTTTTTAAATCATTATTGAATTATTGATTTGGTAATATGTGTTAGATCATGTGAGGACTTAATATATTTAACATTTAAATTATTGTCCATACAGTAGGGTTGGATACACCAACAGTAACATATGTATGCCACTACCAATTAAGTAAGGCACACCAGATTAAATAATGGCAGAAAAGAGAACAGCAAACACACACACTGAATTGATTCAGATAAAACTACAATTAACAGACAGCAACAGGACTACAAATATCAATAGACATTAGAAGTTTGTGTTACATATAAATAAATAAAATAATAAATAATATTACATAATGTATCAACAGACATGGATTAGAAGACATATAATTGGCAATGAAAACAATCTGAAAATCTTGATGGAATGTTGATGCTGACATGTGTAAATGGTGTTTTCAAATTTATGTGTACATTAGTTGGGCCAAAAAGAGCAAACATGACCATTATCAATATTTTCTTTTATACATAAGAAGAATGATGACAGCTTTTGACTGTGTCATATTTTTTTTTGGTGATGATGTAAGTATCAACTCTTTATGCACAGCATTTGCAGCTGGTTTTGAAGGTCAAACCTGATGGGCAGGGCATTAGGTGTGCTGTCACACCATCACAGTTGTAATAAGTACTGGGGTCACTGGGGTTTGGGAAAAGACCAATATTGTTTCCATTACACTTAACTCCAACAGATTGTGTTGTAGTTGTAGTAGTGGGAGCTGCTTGTTGTGGTTGTGGGAGCTGGGGTCGTAGTGGGAGCTGCAGTTGTGGTAGTTGGAGCTGCAGTTGTAGTGGGAGCTGTGGTTGTGGTTGTGGGAGCTGTGGTTGTGGTAGTTGGAGCAGCAGTTGTAGTTGTAGGAGCTGTGGTTGTTGTGGGAGTTGCTGTTGTGGTTGTGGGAGCTGTGGTTGTGGGAATTGCTGTTGTGGTTGTGGTAGTTGGAGCTGCAGTTGTAGTTGTGGGAACAGCAGTTGTGGTTGTGGGAGTTGTGGTTGTGGTAGTTGGAGCTGCAGTTGTAGTAGTGGGAGCTGCTGTTGTGGTTGTAGGGGCTGTGGTTGTGGTAGTTGGAGCTGCAGTTGTAGTAGTGGGAGCTGTGGTTGTAGTTGTGGGAGCTGTGGTTGTGGTAGTTGGAGCTGCAGTTGTAGTTGTGGGAACTGCAGTTGTAGTCGTGGGAGCAGCAGTTGTAGTTGGAGCTGCAGTTGTAGTAGTGGGAGCTGCTGTTGTGGTTGTGGGAGCTGTGGTTGTGGTAGTTGGAGCAGCAGTTGTAGTTGTGGGAACTGCAGTTGCAGTAGTGGGTGTAGCAGTTGTAGTTGTGGGAACAGCAGTTGTAGTTGTGGGAGCTGTTGTGGTTGTGGTAGTTGGAGCTGCAGTTGTAGTAGTGGGAGCTGTGGTTGTAGTTGTGGGAGCTGGGGTTGTGGGAATTGCTATTGTGGTTGTGGTAGTTGGAGCTGCAGTTGTAGTTGTGGGAACTGCAGTTGTAGTAGTGGGAGCAGCAGTTGTAGTTGGAGCTGCAGTTGTAGTAGTGGGAGCTGCTGTTGTGGTTGTGGGAGCTGTGGTTGTGGTAGTTGGAGCAGCAGTTGTAGTTGTGGGAACTGCAGTTGCAGTAGTGGGTGTAGCAGTTGTAGTTGTGGGAACAGCAGTTGTAGTTGTGGGAGCTGTTGTGGTTGTGGTAGTTAGAGCTGCAGTTGTAGTAGTGGGAGCTGCTGTTGTGGTTGTGGGAGCTGGGGTTGTGGGAATTGCTGTTGTGGTTGTGGTAGTTGGAGCTGCAGTTGTAGTTGTGGGAACTGCAGTTGTAGTAGTGGGAGCTGTGGTTGTAGTTGTGGGAGCTGTGGTTGTGGTTGTGGGAGTTGTGGTTGTGGTAGTTGGAGCTGCAGTTGTAGTAGTGGGAGCTGCTGTTGTGGTTGTAGTTGTGGGAGCTGTGGTTGTGGTAGTTGGAGCTGCAGTTGTAGTAGTGGGAGCTGCTGTTGTGGTTGTAGGACCTGTGGTTGTAGTTGTGGGAGCTGTGGTTGTGGTAGTTGGAGCAGCAGTTGTAGTTGTGGGAACTGCAGTTGTAGTTGTGGGTGCAGCAGTTGTAGTTGTGGGAACAGCAGTTGTAGTTGTGGGAGCTGTTGTGGTTGTGGTAGTTGGAGCTGCAGTTGTAGTAGTGGGAGCTGCTGTTGTGGTTGTGGGAGCTGGGGTTGTGGGAATTGCTGTTGTGGTTGTGGTAGTTGGAGCTGCAGTTGTAGTAGTGGGAGCTGCTGTTGTGGTTGTGGAAGCTGTGGTTGTGGTAGTTGGAGCAGCAGTTGTAGTTGTAGGAGCTGTGGTTGTTGTGGGAATTGCTGTTGTGGTTGTGGTAGTTGGAGCTGCAGTTGTAGTAGTGGGAGCTGTGGTTGTAGTTGTGGGAGCTGTGGTTGTGGTAGTTGGAGCTGCAGTTGTAGTTGTGGGAACAGCAGTTGTGGTTGTGGGAGTTGTGGTTGTGGTAGTTGGAGCTGCAGTTGTAGTAGTGGGAGCTGCTGTTGTGGTTGTAGCGGCTGTGGTTGTGGTAGTTGGAGCTGCAGTTGTAGTAGTGGGAGCTGCTGTTGTGGTTGTGGTAGTTGGAGCTGCAGTTGTAGTAGTGGGAGCTGCTGTTGTGGTTGTGGGAGCTGTGGTTGTGGTAGTTGGAGCAGCAGTTGTAGTTGTAGGAGCTGTGGTTGTTGTGGGAATTGCTGTTGTGGTTGTGGTAGTTGGAGCTGCAGTTGTAGTAGTGGGAGCTGTGGTTGTAGTTGTGGGAGCTGTGGTTGTGGTAGTTGGAGCTGCAGTTGTAGTTGTGGGAACAGCAGTTGTGGTTGTGGGAGTTGTGGTTGTGGTAGTTGGAGCTGCAGTTGTAGTAGTGGGAGCTGCTGTTGTGGTTGTAGGGGCTGTGGTTGTGGTAGTTGGAGCTGCAGTTGTAGTAGTGGGAGCTGCTGTTGTGGTTGTGGGAGCTGTGGTTGTGGTAGTTGGAGCTGCAGTTGTAGTTGTAGGGGCTGTGGTTGTTGTGGGAATTGTTGTTGTGGTTGTGGTAGTTGGAGCTGCAGTTGTAGTAGTGGGAGCTGTGGTTGTAGTTGTGGGAGCTGTGGTTGTAGTAGTTGGAGCTGCAGTTGTAGTTGTGGGAACAGCAGTTGTGGTTGTGGGAGTTGTGGTTGTGGTAGTTGGAGCTGCAGTTGTAGTAGTGGGAGCTGCTGTTGTGGTTGTAGGGGCTGTGGTTGTGGTAGTTGGAACTGCAGTTGTAGTAGTGGGAGCTGCTGTTGTGGTTGTGGGAGCTGTGGTTGTGGTAGTTGGAGCAGCAGTTGTAGTTGTGGGAAATGCAGTTGCAGTAGTGGGTGTAGCAATTGTAGTTGTGGGAACAGCAGTTGTAGTTGTGGGAGCTGTTGTGGTTGTGGTAGTTAGAGCTGCAGTTGTAGTAGTGGGAGCTGCAGTTGTAGTAGTGGGAGCTGCAGTTGTAGTTGTGGGAACTGCAGTTGTAGTAGTGGGAGCTGCTGTTGTGGTTGTAGGACCTGTGGTTGTAGTTGTGGGAGCTGTGGTTGTGGTAGTTGGAGGAGCAGTTGTAGTTGTGGGAACTGCAGTTGTAGTTGTGGGTGCAGCAGTTGTAGTTGTGGGAACAGCAGTTGTAGTTGTGGGAGCTGTTGTGGTTGTGGTAGTTGGAGCTGCAGTTGTAGTAGTGGGAGCTGCTGTTGTGGTTGTGGGAGCTGTGGTTGTGGTAGTTGGAGCAGCAGTTGTAGTTGTAGGAGCTGTGGTTGTTGTGGGAATTGCTGTTGTGGTTGTGGTAGTTGGAGCTGCAGTTGTAGTAGTGGGAGCTGTGGTTGTAGTTGTGGGAGCTGTGGTTGTGGTAGTTGGAGCTGCAGTTGTAGTTGTGGGAACAGCAGTTGTGGTTGTGGGAGTTGTGGTTGTGGTAGTTGGAGCTGCAGTTGTAGTAGTGGGAGCTGCAGTTGTAGTTGTGGGAACTGCAGTTGTAGTAGTGGGAGCTGCTGTTGTGGTTGTAGGACCTGTGGTTGTAGTTGTGGGAGCTGCGGTTGTGGTAGTTGGAGCAGCAGTTGTAGTTGTGGGAACTGCAGTTGTAGTTGTGGGTGCAGCAGTTGTAGTTGTGGGAACAGCAGTTTTAGTTGTGGGAGCTGTTGTGGTTGTGGTAGTTGGAGCTGCAGTTGTAGTAGTGGGAGCTGTGGTTGTAGTTGTGGGAGCTGTGGTTGTGGTAGTTGGAGCTGCAGTTGTAGTTGTGGGAACTGCAGTTGTAGTAGTGGGAACAGCAGTTGTGGTTGTGGGAGTTGTGGTTGTGGTAGTTGGAGCTGCAGTTGTAGTAGTGGGAGCTGCTGTTGTGGTTGTAGGGGCTGTGGTTGTGGTAGTTGGAGCTGCAGTTGTAGTAGTGGGAGCTGCTGTTGTGGTTGTAGGGGCTGTGGTTGTGGTAGTTGGAGCTGCAGTTGCAGTAGTGGGAGCTGCAGTTGTGGTTGTGGGAATTGCTGTTGTGGTTGTGGTAGTTGGAGCTGCAGTTGTAGTAGTGGGAGCTGCTGTTGTGGGTGTAGGGGCTGTGGTTGTGGTAGTTGGAGCAGCAGTTGTAGTTGTAGGAGCTGTGGTTGTTGTGGGAGTTGCTGTTGTGGTAGTTGGAGCTGCAGTTGTAGTAGTGGGAGCTGTGGTTGTAGTTGTGGGAGAGGCTGTTGTGGTAGTTGGAGCTGCAGTTGTAGTAGTGGGAGCTGGGGTTGTTGTGGGAGCAGCAGTTGTAGTTGTGGGAACTGCAGTTGTAGTAGTGGGAGCTGTTGTTGTGGTAGTTGGAGCTGCAGTTGTAGTAGTGGGGGCTGCTGTCGTGGTTGTGGGAGCTGTGGTTGTAGTTGTGGCAGCTGTGGTTGTGGTAGTTTGAGCTGCAGTTGTAGTGGTGGGAGCTGTAGTTGTGGGAGCTGTGGTTGTGGTAGTTGGAGCTGCAGTTGTAGTAGTTGGAGCTGCTGCTGTCATGGGAGCTGTGGTTGTGGTAGTGGGAACTGCTGTTGTGGGAGCTTTTGTGGTAGCAGCAGTTGTGGT
The DNA here is from genome assembly GCF_001640805.2 of Lates calcarifer. NCBI lineage: Eukaryota > Metazoa > Chordata > Actinopteri > Centropomidae > Lates > Lates calcarifer. Next base: position 20,728,468 of record NC_066838.1, on the reverse strand, counting down.
TATAGTACCTGGAGCTGTGGTTGCGGTAGCGGGAGTTGTGGCTGCAGCAGCAGAACTTGTGTTTGTTGTAGAGTTTGGAAAACCTGAAAAATCATGAAATTCAGGTATTGGGTTCATTGCTCTCTAACCTTTTATGATTATCAGATTTTATATTACCATCAGTGAAGATGACCAAGATCATACAGTTGCACCATGCATCATAAAAAGTAGTAAAGTAAATAAAAGGTGATAACAGTATTGCTGATGGCATGAAACCAAATTAAAAACAACCACCTTATGAGGGGATACAACAAGAACATATTGAATTTTTGTTACCTGCAACCAGGAGAGTATGCAGGTGGCTGATGAAGGGATTTTTGCCTTGTTTACAGAACTGTCCACTAAAGTCATCCAAGTCCAAAGACCAGACAAAAGCCCCTCCAAAGTTGTTTGCTTTTAGGTAGTTGACCTGAGAGGATGAAGAGGAAAACACTCAAAATAATAATCAAAATATAGTATTCTGTTTATCCAGATTTGTGTAAAATCAGTCATTTGAAAATTTATTACCGATAATTACCTTTGTATCAAGGCTGTCCTTGTCATCAAATCCAACCCACTGATTTTCTGTGGTGGCATATGGAACTCTCTGATCAGTAATCCACTGGGTTTTAACCCCTTCAAGATAAAGGCAAGTCTGAAAAAAGTGTTAAATTTAGATGTGATGAAATCTGTCACACCAAACATAGGAAAAGCTGTTTGTGTATAATATAGGATATTGGCATACATTACTTGTATTCACTGTTCACAGTTTTACCTCATAATAGGCCCAGAATCCCTCTTCACCCGTGTAGCAGCCTTCCTCACCAGTGCCATTGGCTGGTGCTCCAACACCACTGGATGCAGAGGTGAGGGTAAAAGCTCGCCCATACGCTGCTAGTCCCATGATCAGTTTTTGTGCAGGTGCTCCCTGGTCCCTCCAGTACTGCATGGCAGAGTCCTAAAATGTGGAGAAAAAGAATTAGAATGACATCTCTAAATGAAAAGGTGTTTAAGTAAATGTGTTGTTCAAATCTCGGTACATGTCCTGATACTTACAGCGTTGGAGTAGATTTTGTCTCCAGTGTCTTGGGATCCCTGGTACAAGGGGCTGTGATGGCCTGTGACATTTTCCCAGGGTCCGTGAAAGTCAAATGTCAGCACATTAATGAAATCCAGGTTCCTGTTTAAATGCAGAGAAGATCATCACCAAAACATGATGACAGATAGCCATGGATATAAATGTCAAGAGTTATATTAAAATAGTCTTACATGGCAATCTGTGCGACTTCGTAACTGTCATCAATGACTGCTTTCTCAGCAGAGACACTAGCAGTGAGGATTAATCTGTCACGGTTAGTTTGTGTTCCCTCAACCACAAAGGCATCTTTGAGCTCCTACACAACACACAAGCCTGGTTCAGTCTCAGACAATTATAAAATCTTGTATCATATATACATATATTGTATGTCGTATTTCTGAGAGTCTCAGAAGAGAGGGTCTGACCTTGCACAGCAGCGTAAATTCCTGCTTGTTGTCTGGTTGGCTTCCTGCTCCTCCATAGTGCCTCCAGTCCAGGTTGAGCCCATCAAAACCATATTGTCTCAGTAGAGTGATAGCAGACTGGATGAACATAGTTCTGTTTTCTTTTGTTGACACCATTGTACTGAATCTGGTAAAGATTTGGGAAAATATCAAACATTGAAGTGCTGCTTAAACTTGTCTTCATGCTGACAAAAAATTTCCTAAATGTTCCTGTTTGTAACTTACTTTTGTGTTTTAAAGGTTGTGCCACCAACTGCCAACAGGGTTTTGAGCTGCAGATTACTGTGGGGAACATAAAGGAGATAATAAAAAAAACAAAACAAAAGAAAAAACACAAAATTGAACCCAGAATAATGAATAATGAGAAGGTCTGACCTGGTTTTGAGTCCATTAAAGGACTGATAGTGTTGAAAGTCAGTTGTTGTGGTGGGGACAAGCTCATTGACATCATTAATATCAGAGAAGGCATAGATCAGATGGGTACACTGGTTTGGGTTGATGTCTGAAATGGTGAACTTCCCGTCCTCGGCTCTATTTTCAGCCAAGCTGTTATAATAACATACCAGCTTGGAGGAAGAAGCTGAGACATGGAAAAATGTTTTGATTATATTTAATTAGTTTTTGAAGAGTTGTATCAAATCCCTTGTTTGCCAACAATCATTGACTTACGAGCATTATTTATCTGCTGCTAATATTGTTGATAATGTTTCATCAATGCATGAGATAAACTTACCCAAGCTAGCGATGATCAAGCAGAGACCTTGAAAGTGACAGATTTGGTCAGTATGAGGTCAACAGGTCAGTTCACCCAAGTTACCAAAAAGAAAAACCTTTCTCATTACTTGATCAGCATGCCTTACCTGCAGTCAGAATTATCTTGACCATGTTACTATATGGATAGAAAGAAGGAGAAGAAATGTAAAATGTGTGTGAAATGTAAAAATATATTGTAATTTGTAATCTAAACATGATTTTCACACAAATTTTCACTCTGAGTGCTCAAAAAGCATTTTACAAGACATTGTAGGTTTTTTTTCTGATTTTCATAGTCAAGACTTTTCTTAAAATAATGTAGGTCTGACATTTATTTTGCTGCTCAGTTCTGTGAGGTTGTTGAGAATCCTGCAAACCTACATGGATTTTAGGTGTCAAAACAGAAGTACCAGCTGTCAAAGTTCAGTCAAAAAAATGTCTCTCTAAAATAGTAGGTATTTATACAGTACACTCTTCTGGGAAATAATTATTTGTTGCCACACAAAGTTTGGTTTAATAAAACCACAGTATTTGACCAGAGACTTTAAACTGTCAGTCTAATTGATACCAGTCATAATCTTAAGATATATACCCTGCATGAGTTAGGCTGTCACAACCTTTGTGACACTGTGGCAAGCTTTGAATTCACTTCTAGGATGACTCACATTTCTGAATAATATAACTTGTATGTACAGATGAGATTAAAACAGTTTAAATCAGAGACACAAAGCAGCATTTACAAATAACTGTTTGGTAGTCATGTGATTGCAAAACTTACATTTTACAGGCACCATTTCCATTTCTTAACTCACAGTGAATTGTGGCAAACATTGTCATTAGGTGGCCACTGAACGCTGCCCTGAGTATTTTAAGTTTAAAGACACCAGCCACTGCTGTGATACGTGAATTAGAGTACCTGTAGTACATATCAGGCATGACAAAACATATCTTAGTATCACTTGAGAGGGAGTTAACTTTACAAAAATTTAAAAAGTGTTTTTCTTGATTGTCGATTCTCATATCTTTGGAAAGTAGGTCAGTTTCATATTCTGTCATGGTGTGGTGTGTCCACCAGTGCTTCTACACACCTAGTTACTTTCCAAAGTTCCTACCTTAGAAAGTGGGTCATTTTCATACTCTCTCATGGTGTGATGTGTGGACCAGTGCCTCTACACACCTAGCTGCTGGGTTTACTTACTTTGTTCACAGCTGGTGTGTTTTTGCATGTAGCAATGATAATGATAATTTTATAATCTGTATTTATAGGGCACTTCTGTAAACCCATGTTACAAAATGCTCCACACAAAACAACAACTTCAAAGCAAGCATGAAAATTATTTCCGGAAGAGTAATAAGCAAATAAAACTAATTACATTGTTATGAGCAAAATGCCAGTGAATAAAAATCAAGTAAAATCATGGAAAAGCTCTCCAATAAAACTATGTTTTATCGGGTGACCGATTTCCTCAGGCAGCTTGTTCCATAGCTTTGGGGCTTAAACTGCAAATGCAGTCAGTTTTCAGCAGCTCCTCAGGAACAGATAAAAGACCTCTGCCCGAGGATCTCAGCCTACTTACTGGCTCATATGCAACTAAGAAGTCAGATATATAGCATGGAGAGAAGGCACAGCCACTAATTTTGCCATCTAACTGTAAAATTTACAGGGCATTTTCCCAGAGAGTTAATCTAGATAGACACACAAGTTTTAATTATAGCTGTGCTCATACCACCAGTTTGGGCAGAGAATTTGTGTTGTGAAAAAAATGTTGCATAACAGGATGCGTTATTACTCAGCACCATTTAATTTCTTTTAGCAATGTCAGTTTGAAAGTAGAGTGAGGACACTGGCAGGAAATTGCAACTGTGTCATTAGATAGTCAAAACTGAGTACAGGCGTCAAAAATAATCTGTTTCCTCATTTTTTTTAAACACGAAATTTTCACTTACCTTTGTCAGGGTGATAGGTTAGGATTCAGTTAGTGACCACAGACGATCTAGAAATTTTGAAGTATGAAGCAGATTGTTTTACACACAATCAAACTCTAAAATACATTGATGAATTAAAAAAAAGATCATCAGAATATGTAGAGAAATGTGACAGTACAGCTGTCATTTGTCAAAGGTATAGGGAGTGTAAAGGACATGGTGTCAGCAGCCACCCACACATAAAGTATTGTTCCAACTAAAGTAAATGAATTGGAACAAGTAGTTTGGAAAGTATTTCTAGATGTGTGAGCCAACTCCTGCATTGTAAATTAACATCAATCTTGGTTACAGTTGCATTGTCAGTAAAATTCTTGCTTGGATATCAGATATGTTCTCCTGTCCCTATTTTCTACCGCCCGTCTCTACCCCTTCCCCTCTCTCTCTGACTTTCTCAACCTGGTCGAGGCAGATGGCAGCCCACCTTGAGTCTGGTTCTGCTCAAGGTTTCTCCCTCTTAAAAGGAAGTTTTTCCTTGCCACTGTCACCTAGTGCTTGCTCATTGTGGGAATTGTCGGGTCTCTCTCTGTAAATATAATAATATAAAGTGTATGGTCTAGACCTGCTCTATATGAAAAGTGCCTTGAGATAACTTTTGTTGTGATTTAGCACTATATAAATAAAATGGAGCTGAATTGTTTTAATCCCAGAGAATCTGATGATACATCATCAGGTCTGAGCTGAACTAAACAGGCTGGTTATCGTATCTTTACAATCAATCAAGTTTAATGAATGAATTGCCTATACCTGTTAGGTATAACACACAATTAACATAACATTGGACACAAAATTAAAAGAGAAAAGGTCTGTAAAGTGCCTGTCACTTCATCCCTCCTGAAATTTGTTTAGTTAAGTGAATGAGTTAGTCAGAGAGTTGAAGCAGGTATAGCAGTAAACACAGCAACAGCTAAATCTGTGTAAATGTTGAATAAAAGGGATACTTACAAAGATGAAGGTGAAAGAAGCATATACTGTCTCTACTGTGACTGATGGATGACTGACAGATCTCTAGCTGTTAAAGGTAGATAGCTCTCAGGGTGTGGTTGTAACGTGGGAATAATTAATACTGTGTTTCAAGCAATTATCAAAGTCGTCATTGGCATATCTGGCACTTTTGACTTTAAATTTAAATTCTTTAATGCTTACAGGGGGTATGTTGATTTAATATGCACTAGTGCTGGAGTCAAACTTCTCTAACAATGTTGATTTTGAAAGATTAACTGATAATTAAGTGATTATAACAAAAGGGCAGTTGCAAGCAACACAGTGTCCATTTTGGTCTTTTATCACAGTATCTTTTCACATCTTAAGCGGTCTGTAAGCAAAAATATACTCCATACTGAGGAATCATAAAAATGTACTTTTTTAATTCTTGGACAGTTTTTGGATTGAGTTGATAGTGACAGTAAAGAGATATCATACATGACATGAAAAAAAGGCCCTTAGCCAAACTCAAGCCAGAAACAGTGTGATTACAGGGTCAGCATCATAAACCATTGTCCACCAGGGCATTGAAATCTGTGCTACAGAGGCTGTACTGTGGTTGTACTTGGTGTTGATTAAATATTCTAATATTCTGTCCACTTACATGTATGGATGAGCAAAAATATCATACGATATAATACAGTCCAGTTCAACATCGGTAGCATGAATGTAGTTGGGATCAACACTCTTCTGAGTGTCAACAAAAATATATTATGTCTTATGTCTCTCAGGTAGCTAAAATAATATGAAAAATGAATATCATACTGACAGCAGCACTGTGAGGCTATGGTAATAAAAAAAAATCTCAGCTAAAACTGGAGTTTAATTTGAGTTCATTTGAGACATGTCCAAGTCTAAAGTCCCTTAAGGGTCAAACTTGAAGTCATTCAAGTGTGAATGGTGACCTTTAAGATGACATAAAATATGAACATGTTCCTTTCAAACTCTTTTTTACACAACTGAGAACAGGTATTTTCAATGAATAGGCCTAATAATTAGTTAAGTTTTATGTGTTAGTGTTTGTTGTTGCTTTACCAGGTAAACAGGAAATATTTTTGCTTTCAAGTCAAATCTTTAGGGAATCAAGTCTCAGGTAAATGAAGCACTCAGCATCAAGTCCATCAGGTCTTCATTTTGAGACTTAGTTTAACTCTAGTTCAAGTTTAAAATCATTTATGAAGTTACAGGGGCAAAGAAAGTCATACTACCATCGACTAGAGAGTTGCTAATAGACTTCCTGAAATCAACAAATGCATTTAACACTACGTCATGTTGTTATGTAAGATATGTCAAATTACAATAATTATCAAGACAAAGAAACATTAAATGGAAAGAACAAGGCTAGAATTAGTGGAAATGACCAACAGCACCATGGTCATATAAGTGGCAATTACACAGTGTGAAAATAAAACAGTAAGAACACACCCACACCCAGGTTAGCTTCAATAATAAGGAAAGCAATTATTGAACCATATCATCACATAAGGCTTGTCCTAAAACAATGCTGTAAACAACCACACAAACAGCACACACACCCAGAAACACCTATCTACCACCTTGTTGTTATTACTCTGTATTAATAAACACTACTAGGTTTTAACAAGCACTGACTGGAATGTAATGCAGTTACTGCCTTCCTATATGGACCAGTGTGGCGTTGTTTTTTGTTCTTCGATAACTGAATGGGCACACTGACCAAAAACACTGTTTTATGAGCTGAAGTTGTTCACTCTTGTGACTCCTCTTATAAACTTGGCTGTGTTTACAGTGGCAATATTATTTGTATCGCCCTTTCAACAACAAGTCATTTGAAAGTGCTTTGTATAAGTCAAAAAGGCATTTAGAAAAGACATAAAAGATTCACAAGAAACATCCCTGTCTCTTGGCAGTACCATTTATATACAACTAAATTGCAACAGGACATATGTTTTGAAAGAAATGTGATTGGGAACAAATTATTATTTCAGATAACGTAATGAGGAAATGCTGATCATTTACATATATTGCAGATTGCAAATATGTTGATACTTAACATATTAGTAAGGTGTTCACTGAAACAGTGAGTTGAAAGCAGTTGGAAAGCATTTCAGCATAAGCAGCTTTTTCACATTATAGATGTAAAGGACTTTTTCTCTCTTCAGATTTTAGATATTGGTCCTTTATTATTTATTAGGGCTTCAGGTCTCCATGTAGTATTAGGCCACGTTTCTCCACAGGTCACTCTCATTTACTACAAAATATAGTTCATGTATTTATTTCTAACATAGGTGATAGTGTCTGGCTGCCTAGTCCCCATTGGCAAGCAAGGTTGTAGTAGTCTCTCACATTCTTGTTCAACTGGCTCCTAATGTGCTCTAAACAATAAACCCATACTGAGTGCGGTGCACAGGCTGTTCTACTTTGTCTCGCATGTAAAGAGTCTCTTCACAACCTACATGCCATTTACATTGCTGAGTAGTTCGTCTTCCAATGCAACAGGTGGCTCTGATGTTAAAGCTCCCATATTTTATACCTTACCTGTGTTTTATTTGAAGTTTTGTTATCCATGAGAAGATCTATTTGTGGTTTTCAGTGCAAAAAACAATCTCAATATAGGTTTACATCTCCTCTTTCACTCTTCTCTCTGGAGCTCTAGCAAGATCAGGGACTCTCTTCTGATTGGCAGACTGTTTTGTGACTGACACATGATGATACTGTGACAGTATATAGCATCTACACCTAGTATATACTTAAAAAGACATGGAAAGAAATGTTTAACAAACTAGTTTTGCTCTTGCATCCTTGAATTCATACCTTAATTTGTATGGCTTTTTTTGGGTGCCAGTTAGCTAAGTTGTTTCCACAGTATATTGTGTTTTTTTTATCTCATAAACCCAATAAAACCAAAATTCAAACAAAGCTGAAATAAATATGGGAAATTTGTGGTATTTTTAAATTAATAATTTTATTATTATTGATTTCTTGACCCAGCAATTATATGCAATATGACACAGCTACATTATCATGTAAGACAAATCCAATCATATGACTAGATATAAGCCAAAAAGAACATATCCATACAATAAGATTAGATACACCAACATACATGACATATAGATTCAGCAAACATATAATTAAGTACAGCATGTCAGATCAAGTAATGGCAGAAGTGAGAACAAGAACATACTCTCACAAATGGTTAATATACAGCTGCAATTGACAGACAGCAACAGGACAATTGTAAGTACATAGTGCCAGTTCATATTATATATTGATTTCAGCTATTGCTTTCAAATTTCCATGTAGATTAGCTCATCCTAAAAAGAGCAAACATAACCATTATTAAATATTTTTCAGACATAATAGTGAAGAATAATAAGAAATCATACATATTTTTACAGTGCCTCCTTTGTAATAGGAATATATTACCACATAACTCACAACTCTTTAGGCACAGCATTTGCAGCTCACTTTGAAGGTCAAACCTGATGTGCACGGTTGGAGGTGTGTTGTCACACCATCACAGCTGTAAAAAGAACTAGGGTCACTGGGGTTAGGGTGAAGACCAATGTTATTTCCATCACAGATAACTCCAGTAGATCCTATTGTGCTTGTAATGGTGGGAGGTGTTGTTGTTGTGGGAGCCATGGTCGTTGTAGTGGGATCTGCACAGCATTTGCAGCTTACTTTGAAGGTCAGACCTGATGGGCAGGACATGAGGTGTGCTGTCACACTTCATACTAACTCACAACTCTTTAGCGGACACAGCATTTGCAGGTATTGTTGAAGATCAAACCTGATGGGCAGGGTTGTAGGTGGGCTCTCACACCATCACAGTTGTAATAGGAATTGGGGTCATCAGGGTTGGGGTGAAGCCCAATGTTGTCTCCATTACAGATAACCCCACTAGATCTTGTGGTTGTGGTAGTGGTCGATGTGGTGGTAGTAGTTGGATTTGTAGTTGTAATGGGGGGAGCTGTAGTGGTTGTGGTAGTGTGAGCTGTTGTGGTTGTTGTAGTGGGTGCTGGTGTAGTTGCTGTAGTAGGAGTGGCAGTGGGGGCACAGCATTTGCAGCTGTCATGGAAGACCAAACCCAATGGGCAGGGTTGTAGGTGGGCTCTCACACCATCACAGTTGTAATAGGAATTGGAGTCATCAGGGTTGGGGTGAAGCCCAATGTTATCTCCATTACAGATAACTCCATGAGATCTTGTGGTAGTGGGAGCTGTTGTTGTGGGAGTTGTGCTGGTAGTAGTGGAGGCTGTTGTGGTTGTGGTAGTGGGAGTTGTGGTCGTAGTAGTGGAAATTGTTGTGGGAACAGAGGTTGTAGTAGGGGAAGCTGTAGTGGTTGTGATAGAGTAAGCTGTTGTGGTTGTAGTGATGGGAGCTATAGTCGTAGAAATGGGTATGGCAGTGGAGGCACAGCATTTGCAGCAGTCATGGAAGATCAAACCTGCTGGGCAGGATAGAAGATGCTCTCTTACACCATCACAGTTGTAAAAAGAATGGGGGTCATTGGGGTTGGGGTGAACCCCAATGTTGTCTCCATTACATATGACTCCACTAGATCTTGTTTTAAAAGCAGGTGAGGGTGTTGTAATTGTTTTAATAGGAGGTGTTGTTGCTGTAGTTATGGGAGTGGCAGTGGAGGCACAGCATTTGCAGCTGTCATGAAAGATCAAACCTGATGGGCAAGAGAGGCGGTGGGCTCTCACACCATCACAGTTGTAAAAAGAACTGGGGTCATCAGGGTTTGGGTGAAGCCCAGTACTACCTTCATTACATGGAACTCCAATAGGTTGAGTGGTTTTTGTAGTAGGAGCTGTTGTTGTGGAAGCTGTGGATGTAGTAGTTGGAGCTGTGGTTGTAGTTTGAGCTATGGTTGTTGGAGAAGCAGTTGTAGTTGAGGGAATTGTGGTTGTAGTCGTGGGAGCTGCAGTTGTAGTAGTTGGAGCTGTGGTTAAAGTAGTGGGAGCTGTGGTTGTAGTTGTGGGAGCTTTTGTGGTAATTGGAGCTGTTGTGGTTGTGGTAGCTGCAGGTGTCGTAGTGGGAGTTCTTATTGTCGTGGGAGCTGTGGTTGAAGTAGTGGGAGCTGCAGTTGTAGTAGTTGGATCTGTGGTTGTTGTTTGAGCTATGGTTGTTGACGCAGCAGTTGTAGTTGTGGGAGCTGTTGTGGTAATTGGAACTGCTGTGGTTGTGAGAGCTGCAGTTGTGGTAGTGGCTGTTGTTGTGGTGAGAACTGTGGTTGTAGTAGTGCGAGCTGTGGTTGTCGTTGTGGGAGCTGGGGTTGTGGTTGTGGGAGCTGCAGTTGTAATAGTCGGAGCTGTGGTTGTAGTTGTGGGAGCTATGGTTGTAGTTGTGGGAGCTATGGTTGTGGTAGTGGGAGATAGGGTTGTGGTAGTTAGAGCTGCTGCTGTAGTAGTGGGAGCTGGGGTCATAGTAGGAGCTGTGGTTGTGGTAGTTAGAGCTGCTGTTGTAGTAGTGGGAGCTGGGGTTGTTGTGGGAGCTGCTGTTGTGGTTGTGGGAGCTGGGGTCATAGTAGGAGCTGTGGGTGTGGTAGTTGGAGCTACAGTTGTAGTAGTGGAGAGCTGGGGTTGTTGTGGGAGGTGCTATTATGGTTGTGGGAGCTGGGGTCGTAGTGGGAGCTGGGGTTGTGGTAGTTGGAGCTGTGATTGTAGTTGTGGGAGCTGTGGTTGTGGTAGTTGGAGCTGCAGTTGTAGTAGTGGGAGCTGCTGTTGTGGTTGTGGGAGCTGGGGTCATAGTGGGAGCTGGGGTTGTGGTAGTTGGAGCTGTGATTGTAGTTGTGGGAGCTGTGGTTGTCGTAGTTGGAGCTACAGTTGTAGTAGTGGGAGCTGGGGTTGTTGTGGGAGGTGCTGTTGTGGTTGTGGGAGCTGGGGTCGTAGTGGGAGCTGGGGTTGTGATAGTTGGAGCTGTCAGTTGCAGTAGTGGTGAGCTTGCTGTTGTGGTTGTGGGAGCTGGGGTCATAGTGGGAGCTATGGTTGTGGTAGTTGAAGCTGCAGTTGTAGTAGCGGGAGCTGCTGTTGTGGTTGTGGGAGCTGTGGTTGTGGTAGTTGGAGCTGTGATTGTAGTTGTGGGAGCTGTGGTTGTGGTAGTTGGAGCTGCAGTTGTAGTAGTGGGAGCTGCTGTTGTGGTTGTGGGAGCTGGGGTCGTAGTGGGAGCTGGGGTTGTGGTAGTTGGAGCTGTGATTGTAGTTGTGGGAGCTGTGGTTGTGGTAGTGGGAGCTGCAGTTTTAGTAGTGGGAGCTGTAGTTGTGTTTGTGGGAGCTACAGTTGTTGTAGTGGCTGTTGTTGTCGTGGTGGGAGCTGTGGTTGTAGTAGTGGGAGCTGTGGTTGTCGTTGTGGGAGCTGGGGTTGTGGTAGTGGGAGCTGCAGTTGTAGTAGTCGGAGCTGTGGTTGTAGTTGTGGGAGCTGGTGTTGTTGTGGGAGCTGCTGTTGTGGTTGTGGGAGCTGGGGTCGTAGTGGGAGCTATGGTTGTGGTAGTTTGAGCTGCAGTTGTAGTAGTTGGAGCTGTGGTTAAAGCAGTGGGAGCTGTGGTTGTAGTAGTGGGAGCTGCTGTTGTGGTTGTGGGAGCTGGGGTCGTAGTGGGAGCTGGGGTTGTGGTAGTTGGAGCTGTGATTGTAGTTGCGGGAGCTGTGGTTGTGGTAGTTGGAGCTGCAATAGTAGTGGGAGCTGTAGTTGTGTTTGTGGGAGCTACAGTTGTTGTAGTGGCTGTTGTTGTAGTAGTGGGAGCTGTGGTTGTAGTAGTGGGAGCTGTGGTTGTCGTTGTGGGAGCTGGGGTTGTGGTAGTGGGAGCTGTGGTAGTGGTTGTGGGAGCTGGGGTCATAGTGGGAGCTATGGTTGTGGTAGTTTGAGCTGCAGTTGTAGTACTGGGAGCTGCTGTTGTGGTTGTGGGAGCTGGGGTCGTAGTGGGAGCTGGGGTTGTGGTAGTTGGAGCTGCAGTTGTGGTAGTTGGAGCTGTGGTTAAAGCAGTGGGAGCTGTGGTTGTTGTTTGAGCTATGGTTGTTGACGCAGCAGTTGTAGTTGTGGGAGCTGTTGTGGTAATTGGAACTGTTGTGGTTGTGAGAGCTGCAGTTGTGGTAGTGGCTGTTTTTGTGGTGGGAACTGTGGTTGTAGTAGTGGGAGCTGTGGTTGTTGTTGTGGGAGCTGGGGTTGTGGTAGTGGGAGCTGCAGTTGTAATAGTCGGAGCTGTGGTTGTAGTTGTGGGAGCTGGTGTTGTTGTGGGAGCTGCTGTTGTGGTTGTGGGAGCTGGGGTCGTAGTGGGAGCTATGGTTGTGGTAGTTTGAGCTGCAGTTGTAGTAGTTGGAGCTGTGGTTAAAGCAGTGGGAGCTGTGGTTGTAGTAGTGGGAGCTGCTGTTGTGGTTGTGGGAGCTGGGGTCGTAGTGGGAGCTGGGGTTGTGGTAGTTGGAGCTGTGGTTGTAGTTGTGGGAGCTGTGGTTGTGGTAGTTGGAGCTGCAATAGTAGTGGGAGCTGTAGTTGTGTTTGTGGGAGCTACAGTTGTTGTAGTGGCTGTTGTTGTAGTAGTGGGAGCTGTGGTTGTAGTAGTGGGAGCTGTGGTTGTCGTTGTGGGAGCTGGGGTTGTGGTAGTGGGAGCTGTGGTAGTGGTTGTGGGAGCTGGGGTCATAGTGGGAGCTATGGTTGTGGTAGTTTGAGCTGCAGTTGTAGTACTGGGAGCTGCTGTTGTGGTTGTGGGAGCTGGGGTCGTAGTGGGAGCTGGGGTTGTGGTAGTTGGAGCTGCAGTTGTGGTAGTTGGAGCTGTGGTTAAAGCAGTGGGAGCTGTGGTTGTTGTTTGAGCTATGGTTGTTGACGCAGCAGTTGTAGTTGTGGGAGCTGTTGTGGTAATTGGAACTGTTGTGGTTGTGAGAGCTGCAGTTGTGGTAGTGGCTGTTTTTGTGGTGGGAACTGTGGTTGTAGTAGTGGGAGCTGTGGTTGTTGTTGTGGGAGCTGGGGTTGTGGTAGTGGGAGCTGCAGTTGTAATAGTCGGAGCTGTGGTTGTAGTTGTGGGAGCTGGTGTTGTTGTGGGAGCTGCTGTTGTGGTTGTGGGAGCTGGGGTCGTAGTGGGAGCTATGGTTGTGGTAGTTTGAGCTGCAGTTGTAGTAGTTGGAGCTGTGGTTAAAGCAGTGGGAGCTGTGGTTGTAGTAGTGGGAGCTGCTGTTGTGGTTGTGGGAGCTGGGGTCGTAGTGGGAGCTGGGGTTGTGGTAGTTGGAGCTGTGATTGTAGTTGTGGGAGCTGTGGTTGTGGTAGTTGGAGCTGCAATAGTAGTGGGAGCTGTAGTTGTGTTTGTGGGAGCTACAGTTGTTGTAGTGGCTGTTGTTGTAGTAGTGGGAGCTGTGGTTGTAGTAGTGGGAGCTGTGGTTGTCGTTGTGGGAGCTGGGGTTGTGGTAGTGGGAGCTGTGGTAGTGGTTGTGGGAGCTGGGGTCATAGTGGGAGCTATGGTTGTGGTAGTTTGAGCTGCAGTTGTAGTACTGGGAGCTGCTGTTGTGGTTGTGGGAGCTGGGGTCGTAGTGGGAGCTGGGGTTGTGGTAGTTGGAGCTGCAGTTGTGGTAGTTGGAGCTGTGGTTAAAGCAGTGGGAGCTGTGGTTGTTGTTTGAGCTATGGTTGTTGACGCAGCAGTTGTAGTTGTGGGAGCTGTTGTGGTAATTGGAACTGTTGTGGTTGTGAGAGCTGCAGTTGTGGTAGTGGCTGTTTTTGTGGTGGGAACTGTGGTTGTAGTAGTGGGAGCTGTGGTTGTTGTTGTGGGAGCTATGGTTGTGGTAGTGGGAGATAGGGTTGTGGTAGTTAGAGCTGCTGTTGTAGTAGTGGGAGCTGGGGTTGTTGTGGGAGCTGGGGTCATAGTGGGAGCTGGGGTTGTGGTAGTTGGAGCTGTGATTGTAGTTGTGGGAGCTGTGGTTGTCGTAGTTGGAGCTACAGTTGTAGTAGTGGGAGCTGGGGTTGTTGTGGGAGGTGCTGTTGTGGTTGTGGGAGCTGGGGTCGTAGTGGGAGCTGGGGTTGTGGTAGTTGGAGCTGTGATTGTAGTTGTGGGAGCTATGGTTGTGGTAGTTGAAGCTGCAGTTGTAGTAGCGGGAGCTGCTGTTGTGGTTGTGGGAGCTGTGGTTGTGGTAGTTGGAGCTGTTATTGTAGTTGTGGGAGCTGTGGTTGTGGTAGCTGGAGCTGCAGTTTGAGTAGTGGGAGCTGCTGTTGTGGTTGTGGGAGCTGGGGTCGTAGTGGGAGCTGGGGTTGTGGTAGTTGGAGCTGCAGTTGTAGTAGTTGGAGCTGTGATTGTAGTTGTGGGAGTTGTGGTTGTGGTAGTTGGAGCTGCAGTTGTAGTAGTGGGAGGTGTAGTTGTGTTTGTGGGAGCTACAGTTGTTGTAGTGGGAGTTGTTGTCATAGTGGGAGCTGTGGTTAAAGTAGTGGGAGCTGTGGTTGTTGTGGGAGCTGCGGTTGTAGTGGTCAGAGCTGTGGTCATAGTAGTTGGAGCTGTGGTTGTTGTGTGAGCTGTTGTAGTCGGGGGGGATGTTGTTGTGGTAGTGGGAGTTGTAGTCACAGTGGGAGCTGTGGTTGGAGCAGTTGCAGTAGTAGGAGGTACAGATGTAGTAGTAGGAGCTGCAGTCGTATTAGTAGTAATGGGAACCGTTGTCGTAGTGGGAACTGCGGTTGTAGTGGGCGGAGCTGTGGGCGGAGCTGTGGTCGTAGTAGTGGGAGCTGTGGTTGTTGTTTGAGCTATGGTTGTCAGAGAAGCAGTTGTAGTTGTGGGAACTGTGGTTGTAGTAGTGGGAGCTGTTGTTGTGGGAGTTGTGCTGGTAGTAGTGGAGGCTGTTGTGGTTGTGGTAGTGGGAGTTGTGGTCGTAGTAGTGGAAATTGTTGTGGGAACAGAGGTTGTAGTAGGGGAAGCTGTAGTGGTTGTGATAGTGTAAGCTGTTGTGGTTGTAGTGGTGGGAGCTATAGTCGTAGAAATGGGTATGGCAGTGGAGGCACAGCATTTGCAGCAGTCACGGAAGATCAAACCTGCTGGGCAGGATAGAAGATGCTCTCTTACACCATCACAGTTGTAAAAAGAATGGGGGTCATTGGGGTTGGGGTGAAGCCCAATGTTGTCTCCATTACATATGACTCCACTAGATCTTGTTTTAGAAGCAGGTGAGGGTGTTGTAATTGTTTTAATAGGAGGTGTTGTGGCTGTAGTTATGGGAGTGGCAGTGGAGGCACAGCATTTGCAGCTGTCATGAAAGATCAAACCTGGTGGGCAAGATATGCGGTGGGCTCTCACACCATCACAGTTGTAAAAAGAACTGGGGTCATCAGGGTTTGGGTGAAGCCCAGCACCACCTTCATTACACAGAACTCCAATAGGTTGAGTGGTTTTTGTAGTAGGAGCTGCGGTTGTATTAGACGGAGCTGTTGTTGTGGAAGCTGTGGATGTAGTAGTTGGAGCTGTGTTTGTTGTTTGAGTTGTGGTTGTGGGAGCTGCAGTTGTGTGAGTGGGAGCTGTGTTTGTAGTAGTGTGAGCTGTTGTGGTACTTGGAGCTATTGTTGTAGTGGGAGCTACGGTTGTTGTAGTGGGATCTGTGGTTGTAGTTGCAACTGTTGTGGTTGTGGGAGTTGTGGTTGTAGTAGTGGGAGCTGTGGTTGTAGTAGTGGGAGCTACAGTTGTAGTACTTGGAGCTGCAGTTGTAGTTATGGGAGCTGTGATCGTCGGAGCTGTTGTTGTGGTTGTGGAAGTTGTGGTTCTCGTAGTGGGCGCTGTTGTCATAGTGTGAGCTGTGGTTGTAGTGGTTAGAGCAGCAGTTGTAGTAGTGGGAGCTACGGATGTAGTAGTGGGACCTGCAGTTGTAGTAATGGGAGCCGTTGTGGTAGTAGGAGCTGAGGTTGTAGTAGTTGGAGCTTTGGTTGTGGTAGTGGGAGCTGTTGTGGTAGTTTGAGCTGTCATGGTTGTGGGAGCTGCGGATGTAGCAGTGGGAGCTGTTGTGGTAATGGGAGCTTTAAAATAAAAAAGGATTTCTAAGTAAGTAAGTGATAACATTATTGCTAATGGCATGAAATCAAATAAAAAGCCACCACCCCAAAATAGGATGCGAAAGACACTTATTGAATTTTTGTTACCTGGAACCAGGAGAGTATGCAGGTGGCTGATGAAGGGATTTTTTCCTTGTTTACAGAACTGTCCACTAAAGTCATCCATGTCCAGAGACCAGACAAAAGCCCCTCCAAAGTTGTTTGCTTTTAGGTAGCTGACCTGAGAGGATGAGGTGGAATTTCTGTTAATTCCATTTTGGGTGATACCAGTTTTGAAATTATTACTGAATTACATAAGTGATTACCTTTATATCAAGGCTGTCCTTGTTATCAAATCCAACCCACTTATTTTTTGTTGTGGCATATGGAACTCTCTGATCAGTAATCCACTGGGTTGTAACCCTTTCAAGATGAAGGCAAATCTGAAAATAAGGGTCAATTATTAAATTTAGATCTATTGAAAGTTGTCACCCCAAATATAGTAAAAGCTGTTAGCATATAATGGTTCATATAGATCGCTTGCATTTACAAGCTTGTAATTTTACTTCATAGTAGGCCCAGATCAGTCCTTTACTGGTGTAACGACCCTTCCCACTGGCACCATTGGCTGGTGCTCCAACACCACTGGATGCAGAGGAGAGGGTAAAAACTTGCCCATACGCTGCTAGTCCCATGATCAGTTTTTGTGCAGGTGCTCCCTGGTCCCTCCAGTACTGCATGGCAGAGTCCTAAAATGTGGAGATAGAAAAAACAGCTAGGATGAGAGGACATCTTTAGATGGAAATGTGTAATTAAAATATGAATCCACAAAAAATATACAGTGTTGGAGTAGATTTTGTCTCCAGTATCTTGGGATCCCTGGTACAAGGGGCTGTGATGGCCTGTGACATTTTCCCAGGGTCCATGAAAGTCAAATGTCAGCACATTAATGAAATCCAGGTTCCTGTTTAAATGCAGAGAAGATCATCACAAAAACATGATGACAGATAGCCATGGATATAAATGTCAAGAATTATATTAAAATAGTCTTACATGGCAATCTGTGCGACTTCGTAACTGTCATCAATGACTGCTTTCTCAGCAGAGACACTAGCAGTGAGGATTAATCTGTCACGGTTAGTTTGTGTTCCCTCAACCACAAAGGCATCTTTGAGCTCCTACACAACACAAAAGCCTGGTTCAGTCTCAGACAATTATAAAATCTTGTATCATATATACATATATTTTAAGTCATATTTCTGAGAGTCTCAGAAGAGAGGGTCTGACCTTGCATAGCATTGTAAATTTCTGCTTGTTGTCTGGTTGGCTTCCTGTTCCTGCATTGTGCCTCCAGTCCAGGTTGAGCCCATCAAAACCATATTGTCTCAGTAGAGTGATAGCAGACTGGATGAACATTGCTCTGTTTCCTTGTGTTGACACCATTGCACTGAATCTGGTAAAGAGTTGAACAAAACAGTGTTCTCAAGATTGCTTTTACTGACATCTTTAGTAAATAAAACTACCAGAAAAGCGTAGGAGTAAAATAGAAGTGTTAAATTTAGCATTTGACATGCATTAGATGTCATGCAAACATTGAAAGGCTTCACACTTAAGCAGTTTAATGTAGTTTTACTTAATTTCTTCCTAACTAAATTAAGATTAGTTGGAAATTAATTAAAGTTAAGTTGTTGGCAACCACAAAGCTATTTGGCGTACCAAGAATACTGACCACTTTGATGTGCACATATGTTTGTGAATATACAGTAAACCACTGTTGGTTACACCTAACCAAATGAAGGTATTAAGCATAAATGTATCTAGTGGTTGGACTATGTTTAAGTGTTTGCATTAGTATGTCATTACTTCAGATTTACATCACATACTTTATTTGCATCTGATAATGGAATCATGAATTGAACTTATTTATGTATGTAATAACAACATCTTACTTTGCGCTACCTCATTTGTGTGAAACCATACACTAGGGCTGTCAATTTACAGTTTATTCAAATGAGCCCTCTTCTCCCGCACACTGTAGCCTCCTCCCCCAAAACATGTCATTATTTTTGTTACTTCATTAACTTGCTGCTGTGCTCATCTGTGCTGCTTCTGCTGGCTCACTGGGATGGTAACCTAGCAGCTGAGTCCACAGATTTATTGTCATTGGAGAATAAGGTTGCCTTTTATAAAGCTGACAAAGCCTTATCTTTATTTGTGCCTTTCCCATCCACGGTGTAGAACCCAAAATACTTCTACACGCTGCTTCTCAGATGTTTTGGTGTTGTGATTGTCCGCTCAGGATGGCTCTGCTCACTATTGTCCACCATTTTCACAACAAAATGACGGTGCTTTACCATCAGCTTAATTTACTGATAAGTCAATAGAGTGGTGCAGGGATGATGTATTTTTCTAGGTCAACCCAGAAGTTAGCATCACCCTGGTTCCAATGGGAGCCAATGGGATTTTTTCATTGGATTTTGTATTACTGCAGAAGGTAAACTCTGTGACCAACAAAAGTTACATAAAGACTGTAGCCTACATTTCAAACAGGTCACCATAGCTGGAATATGAACCTTTCACCCCATATTTGAACAAATGTTCAAATGTTGAATAAAAAGTGACAGTCCTACCATACATCATGCATGGTACACAGATCACAGGAAATGTTTGAATTAAAGCATCATATTTAGGTGAATACCATATGTTGGTGTGCTGCTCAAATAGGTCTTTGCACTGAGAAAAAATAGTGTAAATGTTTTTGTATGTAACTTACTTTTGTGTGTTAAAGTTTGTGCCTCCAACTGCTAACAGGGTTTTGAGCTGTGGATTACTGTGGGAAAGGAGGTAAGGATTATTTTCAAAACACCAAACTGAACAGTTTCCAAAATATTGTGAGGCTAAAGGTCTGACCTGGTTTTGAGTCCATTAAAGGACCGATAGTGTTGAAAGTCAGTTTTTCTCCTGGGAACGAGCTCATTGATATTGTTAATGTCAGAAAAGGCATAGATCAGATGGGTACACTGGTTCGGATCGATGTCTGAAATCGTGAACTTCCTGTTGTCAGGAAGTTCAGCCAAGCTGTTATAGTAGCACACCAGCTTGGAGGAAGAGGCTGAAACATGAAGAAAAAAATTATAAAAATCCCTTGTTTTCCATCAAGTGTTGATTTGGGGACATTATTCTGCTAGTATGACTGTTAATTTTTATTAATTAATGCATGTTATAAACCTACCCAAGCTGGCGATGATCAAGCAGAGACCTTCAAAGCAACAGAATTGGTCAGTATCAGGTTGGAAAAAAGCTCAACAGGTCAGTTCACCCAAATTAAAAAAGGAACAAAATAAAATAAAAAGGAGGAAAAAATGCTGGGGGTGAATGGAATTTTATTATACATGTTAAAAATCAGCAACAATAAATGTTCATTCTTGATAATCCACAGACTTTATTGTGCATGTTGTGTGGATTATCCAGAGTAAAGGGGACACTTTCTGGAAAAACAGGTTGCTGTTGAATGTAATTTTTTTAAAGCCCTAAGCAACGTAAACAAAATTCCACTCATCATCATTGTATTGGGTTGTGGTAGAAATATCAGAGACCAAAACCTGGAGAAATAAAACCAAAACTATCTACGTGGATCAATACCACCAGAGGTAAGTGTGAAAATATGAGCTTTTGGGTGAACTGACCCTTTAAGGAAGCAATGACTTGATCTTTGTGCCTTACCTGCAGTCAGAATTAGATTCCGCATGTTGTTCCTATGTGAATAAATAGAAACAGAAGAGATCAAAGAAACAGTTTAATTTGCAATATAACAACAATTTTCTCACAACTCAAACTCACATTTTTAATTTAGGTTTGATCAATTAATTGCCTATGTCATGCAACAACCCCGTCTTAGCAGCCTGATAATCATGCCAACATGCTCGTATCAGTATTGTCATAACATGCAATTATCATAACATTAAATCCAAAACTGAAAGATGTAATGCCTGTACAGTATCTGCTGCTTCAACCCCCATAAATGTGTCTACTTGAGCAAGAGAATTAGTTAGAGGCTTGAAGTAGATATAGCCGTGTACATAATGAAAATGTGTTTGAATAAAATCAATAAAGTAAAAGATATACTTACATGGATAAAGGTGAAAGAAGAATATACTGTCTACCTATCTACTATCTGATGCCTAACTAATTTCTGGCTTTTAAATTGGGTAGATTGCTCAAAGGGTGTGGTAGTTGAATAGGGCAGGGATTATTAATGCAGTGTCGCAATGGCCAAAGCAAATGGACAAAGTCATGTCATGTCAGGTACTTCTGATTTTGAATTATCATATCAAATTTTATTCAGTTAAATTGCATGACACCACCATGTGGAAATTTCTTTATTCAGGGAGTGTCTCAATTTAATGTGCACTCAGGACCAGATATACACCTCTTTGATGGTATTATGTGATGGATAAGAATCTAAAAGTGTGAAGTGTGTAAAACTTTTTTAGGATACTGTATATAGAAACAATAATCTCAGAAACATTTCACAATATAATACAGTTCAGTACAAGACCACCTCAGACTACAGCCTTGAGAAATACTGTATTATATGGGTGCATCCAATATGATTTAGTGATCCACATTTCTATGATCAAATACATTTTATGCCTTAGTAATATAATATCATAATGAGACTATGATAAACAAAATATATTCCTTAGCAAAATCTAAGTCTTTTGAGGCCATGTTATTTGAGACATCAAAGTCAAGTCTCAACTCTGTGAGGGTCCAGCTTCAAGTTGTTCAGGTCTGTTGACAAATCTTTACGTAGCCCACAAGAAAAATTTTCAATACATAGGTGCACTGGTTAAATATATAGTGTTATTATTATTAATTTTCCTGAGATGTCACTGGGAAAACCTGTTTCTTTTCATATCACAAGTAAGTAATGCTTCACAGCACTCAATTCTAAGACTGAAGTTGCAAGTGCTACAACAACCACGTCTTAAGCACAGGTACTGTGTAGGTCTCTCCAAGTGCACCTGCTTTTTTGTCCACGTAGATCAGTAGCCCAAAGAAGTACAAAATGGCTGGCTGAGGCAGAATATAAATCTGATAGCGTAGTGATAAATAAGTTCACTCTTGGCAGCTGTGCCAGCCACAGTCACAGGTGACAACAACACCTCAACAAGAGGAAAGAGGCTTCCACAGGAAATTATATTGTTGTCTGGATGGTGCAGAGTGGTACAATCTGAACACATAGCGCCCCATATTAGCCAGAGAAACAGAGGTTGTAGGTTTTTATTCAACTTATACAAGGATGGTAGAAATGAACGATAAGAATGTTAGTGAAAGCATTTATATGTCCAGACCAAACCTCAGTTTTATTAGTACTACATCTCACATCATAAATGGTCACATCACGCAGTAAAATGTGACACAATAACATTTGCACCATCGTGCATTTCATGACTAAAAAGTGAAACAACACTTCTGATAAAAAAGATAACTGGAAAGGAAGCACTGACATGCAAGACTAATGTGATCTGACATCTCCCACAACAAAATACCGTCTGATGTGTATAGTATTGTATTATATTACTTTGTAGCAACCGTCTGTCACTTGCATGTGTTTTAATAAAGGTTAACGTAGTGGACAGCCATGTGCATATAACAGGTGTAGATTTATCAGCATACAGTATGTGTCCCGGGGCCTTCATATAGCTATAGTGATTTAATGAGCTGATGGAGAGGCTTTTCATACTCTATGAAACAGCTATGGAAGACAGAATCACTCATAATCAGTTTTCGATAAATGTAGATTGTTTTTTTTGATGTTCTAGCTTTAAGCACAATAAATGGTAATTTTTTTGTGCTAATTTATATGCCTCTACTGACTTGACTTGACTTACATAGATAGCCATTAATCCAGCCAGGGATATGTTTATGGAAAAACCAAAAACACCACATCTACTGTCAGTGACAATAGTTTCACTCTTGCATGATGAGTCAGAAGGCTAGCTTTGATTGCTAGTAGACTCCCTGAAACCAACAAATACATGTAACAAAATGGCATGATGTGATACTAGGTGTGTCAAATTAAACTAACTGTATAATAGATACACAGAATACAGATAAGATTGGTAGAAATGGGCAGTAGCATCATGAAAGGCAAGTCTAATTACACTGTGGTTAAAAAATAAACACACCCACACTTCATTGACAAAGAAAGCAATTGCTGACTCTTCTTGTAAACAGTCTTGTGTTTACAGTGGCTCACAAAGCCACTGTAAGGTAAGACAAGGTTATTTGTATAGCACCTCTCAGCAACAAGGCAGTTCAAACTGCTTGATGTAAGATTAAAAGGGATTACAAGACTATAAGAAAATAAATCATTAGGTCATCAATGAGTTTAATTTGTCAGATACTCAAATGTATGACTAACTAAACTGGCATTCCCATCAGCCTCAGCTGTAATGCTAGTAAGCAAGTGTTAGCATGCTGATATTGGTGTTTTGCCTTAAAGCACCACACATGCAACATGTACTGTATTATAAAGTGCCCCAGTTAAGAGGTGCAAAATATGACAGGAGGTACTGGAAACTCATGCAAATTGCTGCTGTGTATGAATTATCACAGCAGACTGACTGTGGCAGGGTAAATTTTATGAAAAGCAGGTACAAAATCTCTGGCAGTGTTTTATCAGATGCCCACAGAGGGACAGAGAGCGTCAACACAGAAGAGTAGCAATGTAACAGTTTGTTTGTTTTTTCTACATGGATTAAGCTGTTTTCCACAGTTACCTCCCACTTATTTTTCCTGGTTTTTAATGGCTCATAGCAGAGCATTAAAGCATTGCAGTTCAGCACCACCACAAGCTATTGTCCTCCAGAATGATCTTACAGTTGAATCAAAACCTCTGCAGGTGTTCCTAATAAATTGACAACTGAGTATGAGTATGGTGGGACTGTAGTTTCCCTTTGGGATTAATAATGTGCTTCATCTATCTATCTATCCATCCATCTGTCCGTCTGTCCTTCCATCTGTCCTGTACTCTATGCCTTAATATCGTAATAAGTTGGTCAAAGGAGTTGAAAGGTTTTACTAAATTCTCCCACACATATTTTTCAGGAGTCATTTATTCACAAATGAGGCTATTTTAAAAAATTTCTTGCAGGATTAATGCCCAATTGCAGTTTCCACACTGTCTGCCATCCAGTTAATATTCCATGTTCGGAAGCAGAGAACACTTTTTGTAGTACTTTCCAGACATGTGCAACTTGTGTTAGAACAGTCCAGATCATATCTTATTTACCTCCACTACCTGTAAATCAAATGATCTGGGGTGAGGCTCATTTGCATCTTTAGTCTTAGATAAAGACTACATAGAAAACTTGCAGTGTGCCCCAGAAGTTAAGTTGTGACAGACATGGTTAATTGTCTCATTTCTTTTATATTTCCATTATTAAATCAGTTTAGGAATCAGGCTTGCCACTGTTTATATAGAGATTGTAGAGGTTTTAGGATGGGGCTTTGTTACCTGGTTGTTAATTGTGAGATTAAGTTTGATGTATTACATACCTCTGTTGGAACACAACTCCTCACAAATCTGGAAACCTGCCAAATACTTGACTATGCTGAAAACCTTTTTGAAATTGATGTTGAGGTTTGCATCTATCACAATTCAAAACTATTTCACTGTAGCTTTTAAGTATGAGAAAGTGGTGGTCAGTGAGCATTTAAAGAGATGGTTTATTCAGGAGAGATACTGCAGTTTGTTAAGGCTGTAGATTAGCAACTAAGATATGGATACATACACAAATAATTACAAAAATCAACAATGACTCATACTGGCAGGTATTTCTCATCTTTAGTGCCTGATGTGGCATATTGCCACAGGAAAAAAGAAATCTCTGGAACATCATCAACTCTCCCCTCTCCAGAACTCCTCGCTCTTCCTCCTGCTTCACAGTCAGTGACTTCTTGGATCATTGAACTGTCAAGTTAGATACACGTTGTTATTGTTGTATAAGCACTGCCTTTTCACTGTGTGTACATAACAACACATAGAAGTGTGGGGGATCAGGAGCATTAATGGTTTAGGTGTGTCAACATTACAGCAGTGCAGATTTTAAGCCCCATAGTTTAAAAGTATTTGTATGTAAAATCGCATACCAGTGTTCAAACAAAGCAGCAAAATCCACAGTTAAAGTTTTGGGGAAAAAACTTTCAATATTATGTATGAGGAGCTTATCAGTTGATCTGCTTCATCAAGACTGTGTCAAGTCAAGTCAGTTTTATTTACGTAGCGCCAAAGCACAACAAAAGTTATCTCAAGGCACTTTTCATATAGAGCAGGTCTAGACCATACTCTATATTATTATCTGTACAGAGAAAGACACAACAGTTCCCACCATGACCAAGCGCTAGGCGACAGTGGCAAGGAAAAACTTGAACTGGACTCAGGGTGGGCAGCCATCTGCCTCAGTCGGTTGGGTTGAGATAATATTTAATTGATCAATTTAAACATCAGCAGCTGAGCAGGATCATAGGAGCAGCAGGAGGAAGCAAGCAAGAGGAGCAAGAGGAGATAGATGAAAGAGCATAAAATTACAGGAAAGGGAAGATAGCGAGTTAGTGACGTGTTTATGTGATATGAATCTGTACAGACAGAGAAAGAGAGAGGAACTCAGAACATCATGGGGAATCCCTGGCAGTCTAGGCCTATAGCAGCATAACTAGGGGATGGTTCAGGCAACCCTGAGCCAGCCCTAACTATAAGCTTTATCAAATAGGGAAGTTTTAAGCCTGCTCTTAAAAGTGTCTGCCTCTTAAAGGTGTCTGCCTCCTGGACCCTAATTGGTAGAAGGTTCAACTGTAGAGGAGTCAGCTGAAGGCTCTGCTTCCCATTCTCCTACTGGAAACTCTAGCAATCAGCAGTAAACCGGCCATCTGAGAGCGCAGTGCTCTAGTAAGCTCTTTAAGATATAATGGTGACTGACCATTAAACGCTTTGTAGGTGAGGAAGAGGATTTTAAATTCTATGCTGGATTTTATAGGGAGCTAATGTAGAGGAGCTAACATGGGGGAAATATGATCTCTTTTCTTAGCTCTTGTCAGTAACAATGCTGCAGCATTTTGTCTCAAGTCTTTAGAGAGGGTCTTTAGAGACGTGTTGGGGCAGCCTAACAAGATTGAATTGCAGTAGTCCTAGAAGTAACAAATGCATGGAGTAGTTTTCTTTATCCTTTTGAGACAGGAAAAGCCTGATTTTGGCAATATTACGCAGGTTTGTTTCATGTGGGCATTAAAGGACACATCCTAATCAAAGATAACTGTGTGGCTGTGGTTTGATCACATTTGATTGACAGTGGTCCAACAGCACTAGCAACCACATACTATAACTGTAATCACATTCTAATCCAGACGTTACTAAATTGATCATTCATTCCTCATTGATGCACTTAAGTGACTTCACATTTTTTTCACCTGAGCACCCACCCCTCAAAACTAGTGAAAACAGCACAGACATCTGATCTCTCATGAAATAACTAATAATAACTAATAACTGAAATAACTTCTTTTCTGAGTTGCAAAAACAATGTAAAAAATCAAACCCAAACCAGTAAATGTAGACCTAATGAAAGGGTAATGAATGACCTCTAAGTAGGGTAGTGTTTTTCTTATTTAGAAACCACATTATTGGCCCAGATTCAAGGTCAAACATCACAATTATATTCTAAATCTCTATGTAGACTCATTTGTAAACTAGATATTGGTTCTGCTTATTGATTTTAGTATGTGCTGTACAGTGAATGCTGGCATCATTTGTTGTTCCTGTGTATTCCTACTTTAAAAGTGTTTAGAATGTTTGCTGAATGGCATATCCTGCCACCAGCAATAGAAAATAACATTTACTGGCGGGTTTACAGAAAATAACAGTATTTAACCATGTATATATGTAAAACTTAGTGTTGAAATCTAAATTGTGGTTGGGGCTCTCTCACTTTACTCGCTAACATCTAAAATTGCCACACCCAAAAAAGTGCATTGAATATTCAGCACGTGGGTGGTTTAGGGAACGGTAGATCAGAGGTGCAGCTTGTTTGATACAAAGAACATGCCATCCACACAAGTAGTAATTATGGACATTTTACTCACTGGGTGCAATTTAGGACATAGCCTACCTTTGGGGTGTAATTTAGAACATTCCCTCTTAATTAAAATGCCATTTGTGTATGTTGACACACCCCAACCTAGTTGTGTAATTAGGGTACCAAGGACGTCAGAGCACACAAACTGTTGGGCCTGTCTTGTAATGGAATGCATGTAAAGATGAATTAACAGTTTGTACACTCATATTTCAAACAATTGGCAGCACCTACTGTACAACTGTAACAAAAGGGAAGTACCATTTTTATGAGGGCATAGCAGTAAAACTTAACCTTAGAAAGCTATTTGGAAAAAATCTTTGGCATTTTTTAAGAGCACTGGATCCACCTAGGTGAGCCAGGCAGTCACCTAGGGCAGAGGATGACAGATCATTTTATATTTAACTTACAAGAGGATGACAGAACATTTTGTAATTAACTTCTGACGTCCAATCTACTTGTAAATGATCACATACTTCTAATGTTAAAACAGTTAGAAAGCAAAAATGAAGTGAACAGGCAGACTCTGTAGAAGGAAATTCTATTGTGGGCAGCATCTCACTGTCATATCATCTGCTGGCTGCTGCTGATTTTGCTATCCTGCAGTTCATTTGCTCACACCACTCTGTAAGAACCATGTTTAAAAAACCAGGTTACTTATATATGTTTCATTCAAACTTTATAACATGAGCTTCTTTAGGATGATTCTAAACTGGGATATGGAAAACACTTTATATGTGCCGGTATTCTCAGTAGATCGAGACCAGGATCAGTCAAGGCATGTGATTAATAAGCAGGCATTTTATGATTTTTATGATTAATAGGCATCAGCTCTATATCCAGTTGTTGCTACTCATGTTCACATTTGGTGTTTTACAGCCAAAGGTTCATTTGTATTTCTGTTTTCATCTTTAATATTCACTGGAGTTTAGTGAGACAATTTTCAGGCAAGTCCATGTAGTGCTTTGAATTAAAAAATAAAACTAAATTATTATGATAAATGTTATTTAGGTTGTTTTAACATTGAGCACAATGTTGTTTAACATATATGAGGTTGTCAGGTCTCAGAAGATGTGATACATGACCATTCAGGCTCCAAATGAACGTCATGTCATTCAGATATATAGAAAATTATTACAATAGTATACTGTGTATTGTAGTATATTTAATGTTGCAGAGTAATGGAAAGAAGCCCCCAAGCCAATGCTTTTATAAGGATTACCATTTAATGCAAAAGAGGTAAGGTTTAATTAGCTTGTTTTAGGAAGAAAAAAAGAAAAAAATTCCTCCAGACGAGTAGTGTTCTTTAATGAACACCAAATACACTCATGAAATTGTAAATCATGACTGTTTTGCTCACTGTTAATAACCGCAAACATCACAGCGTGTGGCATGTATAATGATATGCAAGTTTTTAGGGCCAGTCACAGCATTTGCAGCTATCTCGAAAAACTAAATTAGCTGGGCAGTTTTGGATCCAGGTGATGCCATTGGCACAGCTGTAAAAAGAACCGGGTACATCAGGTTTGGCATAAATGCCACCAGCCCTTGTAGCACAGAAGTTGGTGTCTGGGATTTTGGGTGAAGTAGTGGTTGGAGGCCTGGGATGAAGTGTTGTGTCTTTGGTTGTAGGTGGAGTCACATGATTCTGAGGGGTTTCTCTAGTGGGAAGCGGAGGAAGATCTGGAGAAATAACAGTATGTTAGTAGTAGTCAAATGAATCAAAATGAACAAAGGCATTAATGCTTGGTGAAAATGAAAATATCTGTAAAATGTATCTATAATATCTATTTTCTTTTCTGTTCACCTGAAGCCAAAAGAGAGCGAAGGTAGCTGATGAGGGTGTAGTTTCCTTGTCCACAGAAATGTCCTTTAAAGTCATCCATATCCAGAGCCCAGACGAAGGCTCCTCCAAATCTGTTGTCTTTTAGGTAACGGACCTGAGTAATAATAGATATTTGCGCTTAAACACTGTCTTTAACTTGACTTTGAACTTTGAACGACTTTCTTATAGTAACACACGACTGAATACCTTAGTCTCAAAACTTTCTTTGTTGTCATATCCAACCCACTCATTTTGTTTGGTGGCGTAGGGAACTTTTTGGTCCTGAATCAACTGCACACTAGCCCCTTGAAGAAAAGTGCAAATCTGAAGAGAGAATTAAATTCCAAATACCAGCTATTACTAATAGAACAGACAGAGACTTAAGTTTAGTATGTAACTGCCAATTTCACCTCGTAATAGGACCAAATTCCAGCTTCCCCCGTAAAAGCACCAGCAGCTGCTGGACCACTGGCCGGTGCTCCAACCTGGCTGGATTGAGAAGACAGTCGAAATGTCCGTCCGTATGTAGCAAAGCCCATATTAAGCTTTTCTACAGGTGTTCCCTTGTCCCGCCAGTACCTCATGGCAAAGTCCTGAAATGTAAATTTGTAAACCTCAGTGGACGTTTAAGTCACATGCTTCATGCACATCATGATTATTTCACTAAGTCTGTCTCCATTTTGCTTTTATCAGCACACCAACTTTTCCACCTTAGCCAAGTTTAAAAACGTTTTAGCAGTGTTTCAGCTTTTTTTCAAATTTGCAGTGTTTCCATCCAGGTTTTTTATCCACAAATTGAAAATGCGTTTAAAAAACGTGGATAGAAACCCACTTACTGAGAGAGAAACAGAGACAGAAAGTTGGAATTAGAGGTGAGTTAAGTAGTATATGTTTACATTCATGATGCAGCTAAAAATGAATCCTTGAACTCACTGTGTTTAAGTAAACATGGTCCCCGGTGTCATGGGATCCTTTGAATAAGGGACTGTGATGTCCTGTCACACTCTCCCAGGTGCCATGAAAGTCATACGTCATCACACTAATAAAATCCAGGTACCTGATAAAATGCAAGTGAGATCGAGTTTACTGAAACATGACGACAGCTAATTATGAGGATAATATGGGGAGTAACACTTTGTTGTACTTTGCAATCTCTGCAATTTCATAACCAGCATCAATGGTTCCTTTCCCAGCAGACACAGCAGCAGAGATCATTAATCTGGGCTTGCCACTTGTGGTTCCCTCAGCTGTGTAGGCCTCTAGGAGTTCCTGTACACCACAGAGTCAAAGTCACTTCTTGGTTCCATGTTAAACATCAATTGAACATCAGAACAGTAATCTTGGATCTGACCTTGCATAGCAATGTGAATTTCTGCTTGTCCTCCAGAGGACTTCCTCTTGCTGCAGGGTATTCCCAATCCAGGTCTAACCCATCAAAACCATGTTTTCTCAGTAGTTTGATAGAAGACTGGATAAATGTATTTCTGATGGCTTTTGTCGACACCATTGTAGTAAATCTGGATAGCATTTTGGGGAAAGAAAGGGGCTGTCAAGACAACATATATATGCAGTATATTGATTTTGATTGATTGTTTTATGCAAAATATCTTACTTTTGTGTTCCAAAGTTCCAGCCTCCTACTGCCAACAGTGTTTTAAGATTTGGATTCCTGTAAGAATATACAAATTTAGTTGGCAGCAAGGGTTATCTTGCATAACATTTTACACGAGATAATGTCAGGACTGACCTCTGTTTGAGTCCATTAAATGATTTATAGAGCTTCTCATCATTCCATTCTATGGTGACTAACTCATTTGCGCTGTTAATACCAGCGAAGGCATAGATCAGGTGTGTGCACAGGTTTGGATCAACATTTGAAGGCATAAATTTCCCTTCCCCATGTCTGTACTGGGACCAGTTAGTGAAATAACACACCAGTCTGGAGGATGAGACTGAACATAGAATATAAAAAATCATCAATCTTTGAAGAATAATTAATGATTAGATAACAAAACTATTTGCTACTAAGACTGTTCAGTGTCAGTGGCTGATACTATATAATAAATGAACTCACCCAGACTGCCAAGGGAAAGACAGAGACCTTTTAAAGTTGGAAATTCAGTCAATAAATATTACATAAAAAGAGAAAAAAAACAATTTTGTAGCTTTTTACTGTGCCTTACCTGCAATCAGAGTTAGCTTGCTCATGGTGGTAGTTCTTGAATGAGCTCTTGCAGTCAAAAATAGAGTACCGAATGGCTTCTTTTGCTGATGACAAATACATACCATGATAATCATTAACCAGGAAAATATTGTACCATCTGAAGTTTAGGACACAAAGCTGTTGCTTCATCCAAGTAAGTCAAATAATAGAAGCTGGTAAAAGACCTTTGAACGCAAAAAGTAAACCTAGAAATTTAGAGGTATGTGTTATGTGTCACAAATTATTTACAGCTTTTTCAAAGATGTATTGATTGTCTTCAGCAAGAGCAGAAACTGTAGGGTCTCAACAGAGTGCAGTTTAACAATTGTCCTGTGAGTGAGGCTTTAAAATGTAGTCACTCATTCAGCAAAAACTCTTTTGTGTTATCAAAAGCAGACATATTGTAGTCATAGCTTCTCAGCACCATATTAACAACAATTTAAAATGTTTTTCACTGTTAGAACTAGACAGCCAGGCTTATATATATCATCTGATATTTTCTTATTACAGATATATTGGTATTAGTATTGTCCACCAGAGAGCTCAGCATGTCTCTGTATGAATCTTAGTCACAATGATAGGAAGTTTCTTTTTTGTTTGTTTTTTTTTTTTAAAATAATTCTATTGGCTGATATATACTTATTGGATCTTTTTTTAAAAATATAGTATGTTTTCCTTTTCCATCTTGTCATCTCGTCCAGTCTATAAAAATGTAATTATTTACATTGACTGAAACATTTAAAAATAAAACACACTGGTTTGTTGGATAAAGAATACGTTTATTTAAGGCCAGTCACAGCACTTGCATCTGTCACTGTAAACAAGATTAACTGGACATCTCTGGAGGTGTGTGTATCCGTGGAAGCACTGATAAAACGTGTTGCTGTCTTTGTCATTTATATAGAGGCCGTCAGCCTTTCCAGCACAGAAACTGCCTCCAGAGGCAACAGTTGTGGTAGTAGTCGTGGCAGTAGTTGAAGTGGTGGTACCAGCAGCAGCAGTCGTGGTGGTGGCTGGGCTGGGTTTGTTTGAAGTGATCACCGGTGGATGTGTGGTTACAGGAGGGGGAGGTGGAAAATCTAGCAAGATAAAATATATTAAATGTAGAGAGATTATGAAAGGAAGATTTAACTTAAGTGATGAAACGCTGACATGCTGTGCAGTGTTGAGGTCTAGTTCCTATTTACCTGAATTCAAAAGAGAGCGCAGATGACCGATGAGGGGATAGTTCCCCTGTCCACAGAACTGTCCAGCAAAATCATCCAGATCCAGACACCAGACGAAGGCTCCTCCAAATTTGTTATCTTTCAGATACTGTGCCTGTGGGATATCAAGTAAAGAGAGTGCTGCAGTTCAAAATGCAAGTTTTTCGGTTTCAATACAGGAAACACATTGTTCTATGCTCATTCATATACCCGAAGTAGTCTTTTTTCAGTTAAATTGAATTTGATTTAAAAAAATACTTTTCGTCTTTGTTTACAGTGTGCAAAAGTGTCACAGTATCGCATTTAAAAAGCCCCAAACATAAAAATGAAATACAGATTGTGCAGTTTGAAAACTTGGCATCTTGTCATAATCATCGCACAAATATAGCCCATTGCACTGTGGGGACACTGAAATGTCCAGCTTGGCCTCATACCAGAATAAAAACCTTCCTCCATTCACATATTTTTGAATGTACTGTTACATTTATAAGGATAAAATTTCTGTCATGTTAAAGCAGTATTGGAGACAGAGGTGATATAGAGCAGAATGTTTTGGCTTGTGACCCCCCTAATATGAATCATAGTCTGCTTGGTAGCTCATTTGCTGTAAAAACAAAGCAAAAATTTGAGAATAGTTTGGTACATCCCAACCCCTAGGTTTTCTGTCTTTGCAGTTTTGATTTGTGCCCATGTGGTTTGGGTTTCCAGCGCCTCGGGGTGACGGCTGTAATCTGGGAAATCGATGTAAGCTACATACCCAACATGTGAGGGAGATTTCATCATTTATTTTTGTAGCACAGGTAACAAAAACTAGTTGAATCATTAATTAAACAACAGAACAAAATTGGAAAAATGTAATTCTATACATGCAAGAAACTTGTCATGACCCAGTTGATCAGATTAAACAAGACTAAACATAAAGTTGTGAGTTAGAGTACCACCTTCTGCTCATTCTGAGGTATTGTAAACAGTATGTGCTGAGTGTGCAGCTTCATTGTGATCAGCTGTACATAGTGTCTGTACTAATATAGAAAGCAAAGATGCTGATAGCTGGCAAGCATATAGCAATATGTTAGTTTTATCTTATATTTATAGACCCTGTAAACATAGATAGAAAGGGTAATAGGTTATTTATTACCTTGATTTCAAAGCTCTGCCTGTTATCAAAGCCAACCCATTCATTGCCTTTGGTGGCATAGGGGACCTTTTGCTCATCAATCCAGTTGACGCTGCTTCCTTGGAGGAAAGTGCAAATCTGCAGACATGGAAGAAAAAGACACTCAAAAATCCTTAATAAGATTTGTGTTGTCTTAGTCTGAAACATCTCTCTATTTATGTTTGACTTGTATTAATTGACTCTGCATTAAATTCAGGTCTGTCATGTTTTGTCACTGACCTCGTAGTACGACCAAAACCCAGCTTCACGGGTGTAGGGTCCAGCAGAGGCTGGTCCGCTGGCTGGTGCTCCAACACCGTTACCTGATGTGCGAAATGTGCGTCCATATGTGGCAAAACCAACTATGAGCTTTTCGAGAGGAGCTCCCTGGTCTCTCCAGTATTTCATAGCAAAGTCCTGTGAGAAGAAATTGTGAAAAAAGAATTTCATATTTAAAACAAATACGTCTTTAGGTAGTCAGCTGGCAGGATGATGTTTGATTTTTGTTGAGGATTTTACTCACCACATTGAAGTAGATGTTGTCACCCTGATCGAAAGAGCTGCCGTACAGAGGGCTGTTGTGACCGGTGAACGGGTCCCATGCTCCGTGGAGGTCATAGGTCATGACATTGATAAAGTCTAGGAACCTGTTAGAAAATGTATGGAACAAGGATGATGTGAAAAAACTACATTTAAAAAAGAAAGCTTTAAGATAAAGTGTTTTCATTTCATGTGAGCTCACTTTGACACATCAGCAATTTCATAACCGTTATCAATGTTTCCCTTTCCAGCAGCCACTGCAGCTGTGAGCAGCAACCGCGGTTTTTTGGTCTCAGCAGCTTCTTTTTCAAAGGCAGCGAGTAATTCCTAAATACAAGAAAGATATATTTCAGGATAACTGTGTATAATGTGAGAATATCAAAATATATTAAGTGTGATTACTGCTAGGAAATACTAATACTGGAGACAGCCTCAGTTTGCTTTCACTTGAGATTAGTTGCATTACCTAATTTCCAAACTGACCTGGCAGAGCACTGTGAACCTCTTCTTGTCCTCTGGTGGGCTTCCTCGTGCTCCAGGATACTCCCAATCCAGATCCAGTCCATCAAAGCCATGCAGTCTTAAGAATCTGATAGCAGACTGGATGAATCTCTGGCGGTTGGTAGGGGATGAAACCATGATGGTAAATCTGTACACATGTAAAACAATCCATAGATAAACTGTTTATAGTGTTCCTCAGTATTATATAAGATAATGTAATCAAACAGTGTTGTGACGTGCTGTTGAGGACTTGTAGACTCACTGTGAAGTTCCAAAGTTCCACCCACCAACAGCCAGCAGAGTCTTCAGCCTGGGGTTCCTGTGACAGAGAGATGACCCAACACATGTAGATTTACACTTTTATCACTGGTGGAAGAACTTAGATCATTTACTTAAGTAAAAGTAGCACTACCACTACGCAGAAATGCTCTGTTACAAGTTTTTGTCAGCAATGGCTTTGCAACCGTGCAGGATACAGTCATGTTGAGAACACAATGAAGGCCGAGTTTGAAGATGTAAGCGCAATTAAAGATTATATATATAAGTTTCATTTTCCCAGAACTGAAAACAGCTCATGAACTTCAATTAATCTAACAGCCCCTTAATTTTCTTTTATTGAAAACTGTTAACTCTTCACCAGTCATACTTAAACATCCAATTTCATTCCAGTTACTTTTGTGATTAGGTACTATAAAAA
The DNA here is from genome assembly GCF_001640805.2 of Lates calcarifer. Taxonomy (NCBI): domain Eukaryota; kingdom Metazoa; phylum Chordata; class Actinopteri; family Centropomidae; genus Lates; species Lates calcarifer. The sequence goes on along the minus strand of NC_066838.1, from coordinate 20,693,958 downwards.
TATTACAACAGACAGACTGATGTTTCAAGTTGGAAAAACTCACCTGTTCTTGAGGTCATTGAAGGATTTGTAGAGAACATCATCATTCCACTCATAGGGCGACAGCTCATTCGAAGGGCTGATTATTGAGAAGGCGTAGATCAGGTGTGTGCAGAGGTTGGGGTCTACATTGGCAGGCAGATATTTGCCAACACCTGGCCTGTACTGGGACCAGTTGGTGAAGTAGCACACCAGTTTGGTAGAAGACACTTTTGAAAAGGAGGCAGACATAATTAGAATAACATTTCTTTGACACAGTCAAGATTCTCAGTCATGTTGATTCAAAGATTAATGTCAATAAGATATTAAAGAATTAATGCATACCAGTTTGAAGACATATCAAAAGGCACAATCCTAAACAAAAAAAAGACATTTAATTTCATATTTTTTTTCTTCCCAGGAGACTACTGCCTTTTAATGAATTAACAATTAAAAGACTGTAACTTACCAGCCAAGATTGTTAGCCGAGCCATGTTGTGTCAGCTGAGCTGTTTCCTCAGTGTGACCTGCAATGATAAAAATTGCTGTGTGTCACAAATCTTTATAAGATAGCATTATACTTTTGGTAAAATGCCACTTAGTAGGTAGCAATGCTGCACATAATAAAACTCCTCTAAAATGTAGACGACTAAATCCTCTGTGTGCTCATGGCTTACCTATTCCCAGAAGGCTGGCTGGATGTGCCTCAGATCCTCCTCTGAGTCCCTTTTATAGACGAGATAAGACAGGGACAAAGGCTGCATGCCAGCGAGGTATAATGGATACTTCAAGAGAGGAGAACTGTCTCTGAAAAATTGGTAACATTAGCTTGCCTGTGAGCTGTTAGGAGATGACTTGTGAAGATAAATGTTTTTATTGCCAGATAAATGTGGATCAGAGCATGAAGTTATGTAAATTTACTTCTGTGAGGTAAATTTACTTCTTGGTCTGATTACGACCGCTGGCCATTTAATTCTGATAAGATGAACTTGATAAATGTATGAACTGATGCACTGTATTTTATACAGCATCAGGGTTAAAATGGTTTCTGTGGTGCACACATACACAACACAATAGCCTTTGTATTGATATCTTTTACACTCAAGTTTGTGGTTTCAGGTCCTGTAGCTTACAGCCTTCTTTTGGACTGTTTGACAAATCTAAAAAATGTATTTCAGCTCTGAGCAATAGAATGATTTGGACTACTATAATGAATTGTCAACTAATGTTGTATTTTGCAGTGAAGAATACGGTGGCTCAAAGTAATGAGGACGAGCAGACTGTGGTTAGAAACTGAAGAATACCAATGAAATCTATGTTTTTTTTTTCATTTATGTCTTCTGTTTCTTTGAATTTTTTCCCTTTGCTTTTTGTCCTTTTGCTTTTTGTCCCTCATAAAAGGCAAAATCCAAAAATATCAGTCATAACAAAACAAACTTTAAATGCAGTAGGAATTAGTCTGCTCTCAATTAGTCAATCACTTTGTTGTCAAATGATGTCAAATGTCAGCCAATCATGAAAAATGCCTGTTGTCATCTTAAAATTAGTTGTGTCGTTAGATCAATAGAAAACCCAAAGATTTTCAATTTATTATTATGTATGACAAAGAAAAGCAACAAATTTCACATCACAGTCTGGATCCTTTAATCCTGAATATTGATGTATAACTGTTATAGGAGCCTAACATTGGAAAGAGACTGTTTTCTTGCATGTTTTGTCTTGACTTCCTGAATGTTCATTCAGTTCAAATGAAGTCTCCTTCTCCTTCAGTTGAAGGAGAAGACTTGTATGTTGATCGACACTTAACAATTTTGGCACTCATTCCAGTAAATGAGGGGTGTAATAATAATAAAACCTCAATATGCTGGTAAGTCAGAGACCACAGTACTATATCAGAGCTTTGATAAACTAGAAAGGTTATTAGATAAGATGTCCTTTTCCATTAAACTGCACGATCCCTGATGATGTAACTATGAGATATCTTATATGATAACAGACAGGCCAGGGTTCAGTAGGATGGAAATATTTTTTAGCTTTTGCTTTATACTTTTTGAAAGATCAGTGGATGCAAAAATATTTAAAGGAACAGTCCAACTTATTTGCTTTTCTGCTGAGATTTTGGTGAGAAGATTCCACTCCAATGTCTGATGGTAAACACAGGCTAACTGTTTCCCCCTGTTTCCAGTATTTATGCTAAGCGAGGTTAGTCTGCTGCTGGTGGTAGCTTCATACTTAGCACACAGATATAATTAGTACTATATGTACTACAACTATATGCAAGAAAGCGAATAAGCATATTTCCATAAACCTTTCTTTTGAGTTTTTAAAGTAAATTCCGTACACAACTCTGTACCTCAGACTTACATCACAAGTTTACATTGTTTAAACAGCCTCGATGGTTTAAAACCAGACATTTGTAAACGATTTCTGGCTACCCACTTAAAAATGAGGAAACATACCATAAAAGTTAAACATTCAGAATAATTACAGAAAGTAGAAATAAATATTTCTTCTTTATTTACATTAGGGCATAACTGTGGTAATAGATGTTTGATGTTAGGAGTCAAATAAACAAAGCTGTTACATAAAGATTAGTAATCTCTATATCCGTTGTGAGCGAAAAATGGAGACCAGTTCATAGAGAAATGTGAGCAACTTCAGTTTTTACAGCTTGTTTATGGCGGCTTGCTGATTCCCCTGAAAGTCTGACGTCTTGCCTCCCACTGGGCCATAATATGCAAACAACCTGTGCTGAAGAATAATCAGTCCCTGGATATATTTTATTATCCTTCATTTCACCTATCACCAACAACACTTTTATACATCAAAGGTACACATTGCCAAGGGGAGGCAATTTAACTTCTGAGATTAGGCTAAATTGCAGCTCACCTGATGTTGAGAGTATGACCCTTTTTTCCCAATCAATCAAAATACAAAAGTAACACAAATCTTATTATTTAAATTAGCAGTAGTGTAATAACAGTAGTTAAGTGGGTCCTTGCAACTGCTTTTATCAACATGATAAACTGATCCACTTCTGTCTCTTCTGATGTGCAGCCAGTGTCTCTCCATAACCGAACGATGCGTAGGCATGTGCATGAACACACAGTATTTTTATTTACAAAACAAACAGAAAAACTTTCATAAGATGATTAGGCATCTCTTTAGAAAAATTGTCCCATCTATCCCACCATTTTCTTCTTAAAATGCATGAAAGCTGCAAGGACACAGAGGGGGCAGAACAGCTCCAGTCTCCAGCTGTTCCCTCCTGCAGACAAACCAGAAGCACCACAGGTTCCTCCAGCTTCTTAATTCAAGGTGGAGGGTACAGGCACAGCAAAGTTGCACGACAAGTAGTTGAGCTGAAGTCAGACAGGATGATTCAGTTTGGAGTTTTATGCCAGGGAGTAGATGGTGTTCATTGGAGAGTGAAGTTCAAGACTTCCACCAAAGTCCAAATCCCTGACATCTCTCCTAGTTCCTGTGTACTGGCCAATGAACGAGCCGTCCTCGTTGAATGGTATCTCCCCTCCTTCTCCGTAGTCCACCAGACTGTCGTCGCTGTCTGATCGCTTCATCATTGCCTCCATAGACGGCTGTCCTCTTTGAAGCCCTCTTTCCTCCTCCCTACAAAAAAAAAAAACAAGCAAAAACTTGATTTCAGAGGTACATTTCGTCAGTGCCAGAACACCAAGATGTTTAAAACTCAACCTGTGAACTATGAACAGAAGTATACAAGTACAATGGTGATTTAATTCTGTCTTATCAATCAGTTTTACATAGTGATACATTCACATGCACATACCTCCGAGGGTAGGGTAGAGTGGAGACACGTGCTATCCTAAAATACAAGAACAGATTGTTTGAGATTATTGTATGAAAGGAGGGATCACATTTCAATGATCATACATTCACAATATACTTCTAGTAGTACCATTTATCTGCTAAATATGGTATTTACAACTCTGAAAATCTGTAGCAGGTATTCAGGTTTGAAATATCAGTGGTGTCAATGTGTCAACATTTAGTCTTTTCATACCTTTCAAGAGACCTTGAGTGGTTCAGTGCGAAAAGAACAGGGTTGAGATTTGAGGTTTAGATAGAAAAGGTAGAGTAAATACACAAACACACACACACACAGAAAAAAAATGTAAGTAAGATCAAAGAGTTATCATAAATAAGGCCATAAATACTGTAACTGGATTTGATTTATACCCGTGTCAGCATCATGCTAAAATGTTACCAACAATAAAGATGCTCTGTGGAGTTTTTGATCATTAGCACTATGGAGCAATATTTTCAGAAGTGGATCTCCATTCTGTTTGTATTGTGCTCATGCAGGAATGCAAAGTGACAAACTTTCCTTTCTCCAGGTTCCTGCAGTTCCACTGACTGGCAGTTGGTGGCAGCAATGCACAAAGACACATAGCAATGCGCCAGCAAAGATAAACAAAGGCAAACTATATATTAATATTAATGATGCACAGTTTAAAATATTTAAGAAATAATCTGCATTGCAAATGTTTTATGTGGAAGAACATAGGCTCTACATGTTTGTTAGGCCTCAAGAATACACTCAAAGTATTTTCGTGAATATCACTAAACATAAACTTAACGTTTGCTTATAAGATAACTCCACAGAGCAACTTTTATTTACCAAACAGGATGCTAATGCACAGTTACAAAGCAAATGGATGTAAATACATGGCTACTGTACAGTGTTACAGGAAACATAATGTTTTCTTTAGTGTTGAGAATTATTACCATACCATTATATCATACAAGTACATGATTTAACACACTTAGAAACTTAAATAAGATGTGCTAAAATCATTTTCACTCTCAAACAGAATAACATTTGTTGTGAGTGTGTTTGTATGTCTTATGTTCATTTTCACGCTTACCGATAATCAAATGATCCCTCTTGATCTTTGTCATCCACTGGCTCCAATGAAATGTCCTTTTTTTCCCGTACTGAAATTAAAACAAGCTAACTTGTTATAAGAGAAACAGTGATATTGGAAATACAATATGAGTAGCAGGAAAGGGGCTGTAACTAATAGTTATTCTCATTATCAATTAATCTGCCTCTTATTTTCTTGATAAATCATTTGGTCTAGAGCCTAAGGTGACGTCTTCAAATCCCTTGTTTTGTCTGACCAACAGTCAAGAACCCAAAGTCTTATGAAAGTGTAAAACGAGGAGGCAGTTTCACATTTGGGAAGCTGGAACCATAAAAAAGAGCTTAAACGTTAAATCTGTTTATCAAAATAATTGCAGATAAATTTTCCCCTTAGTCAACTAATTGATTAATCGCTTAATCTAATGCAGTTCTAGCCGGCATCACCACTGTACCTGGGTATTTCCCCCCTCGGCTCCTCTTGATAAAGCAGACTATGAGAAGTATGAGCACGATGAGAGCCACAGCACACATTATCCCAATGAACCAGCCCTGAGTGGTTATGTCTACCTGATCCTGAGCATAGGCTGGGAGACACACACAAGCATGTGTACACGCATATGAATACACACATTGTCAAAGTCAACATCACTTAACAACTCAAAGTGTTTATTTGGTAGAAAACAAAATGTGTTGATGCAATGGAACAAGTAGTAAATTACTTTCAGTTGTGTAGTGGGGTGACTCCTCTGTATGCCATTCGCCTATCCCAATCCGAGTTCGTGCTGCCACAGAGAATCTGTATCGAGTGTAGCGGTCGTATCGGCGGACTGAGAAGCTTGTTACATTTGGAGGGAACTCCTCAACTCGCAGCTCCTCTCCCCTGGTGGCGTTTACTGTGGCAAGAGTAGAAATTTCAGTGAGCTAAGAGAACTCTTGATGCTGCTAGAGTGCACACAACTGAGCTATTAAGTACCTCACCTGCTCAGAGAGTGCCTACACAAGTGTTCAATACCCTCTGGAGAACATACTTTAGTGGCACTCTGATCTGTGAGTGCATATTTAAGTGCGCTATTATGTACTTCAGGGATGTGGACTTGAGTGTCATGTGAAAAACTTTGGCAGCTTTAGTGAAATTTCCTTTTCTGTTACGAAAGCTTTACTGTGTCTCCAAGGACAAAGGCAGAACACAACATTAGACTTTGAAATTTTAGTCTATGAAGACAGAAAAATCTCTAGAGGTTCTGGAGAGTGTTTCAGGTGTTGGGTTGGCATACCTGTTTGATACTTGAGGGAATACCCAGTGATGATACCGTTGGGCTCTGCTGGCAGATCCCAGTCGACATAAATACTGTCCAGATGTCGCTGTTGGATCCTGAAGGATGTGGGAGCAGATGGTACTACAGACAAAAACACAGCAGGAGATGATAAACATAAACTGTGGAACTAAATCATTTAGGATTTGTGAGGATACTGATATTCTCTGAAGTTCTTGTTTCTTAGGTGGTGGATTTACCAACTTTTCTTACCTCCCTCAGGTGTTGAGAAGTGTATATTGTTACTGGGCGGCCCTTCATATCGATTGTTTGTCGCCACTATGTACATCTTGTAGTTGCTGTACGGGATGAGCCCAGTGAGGACCCCTGATGGCTCTGGACCGTTGTCTGCAAATGCTTTAGACTTCATTCCTCTGTTGACTCTATGCCACCTCAGCTGGCTGCTGTCCCTCCAGTAATAAACCTGAGAGATGAGAAGCAACACACCCAGCATTTTAATTCTGCTACACCTTTTCACTAAAACCACAAGCTGTAACAACCAGTCAAATTCCACAGTCAATTTTCAGAGTGATAATTGATTAAATATCCTTCAAATTAAAGAAATGATATAGGACAAACTCCATAGAATACAAATGAAAACAATATAAAGTTTTATAAAGACAAAGTAGTGATTGTTACAGCCTGTAGCTTTAGTATAAATATGTTTCTCATTATGAATTTGATGCCCATGATTGAAATGTTGGATGTCTATCTTTCTATGGTGCCAATATGCAGGAATTCAGCCATTTCTTTCACAGGGCTTGACAGTTAATCTGGTAACATTTTCTAAAAAATGTAACTTGCCCCTAACATACAGCCAACACTTGTATTACTCTACACTACTGCACCCAGTAAAACTTACTCACTAAAGTCCTTTGATTGTGTGTTCACTATCAGCAGTGGAATCTCTCAGTGAAGTACACTATGTCCCATTAAAGCTCATGATCCCATATTTAATTCACAGTAGACGCACCTTATATTCCTTCAGTTCTCCCATAATAGAGCTGCGTGCCACTGGGTCCCAGTGCACAGTCACCTGAGTGCTCTCGATGTCGGATACTCTCAGGTTCAGGGGTGCAGTTACGGGACCTTCGGGAAAACAGAGATGACAGAGTGCTTTGTCTTTGTTATCAGTGAACACAAAGAGAGGTGATCAAAAGTAAAACTTGTCCCCAAGATGTAAAAAAATACACTATTAACAAGAAGAGGTGTGCTCAAAATAACACACAGATGGGTGAAAAATTACAGGAAAAACATAACATCAGAGTCTGCTTTTTAGTTGCAATGCAATGGATTTAGGTACTTACGGTCTTCCCCAGAGTAACCAATGACAACAGGAGACTCTGGGCCCAACCCAAAGTCATTGACAGCCTGGACTTTGATCTCATAAGGAGTGAAGGTGTCTGCATCATAGATGTAGTATTTTAGCCATTTAGTGGTAGCGTTCTTCCACTCTTCTCTGGAATCTCTCCTTCTCCACCACACCAGATACTTCAGGTGGGGTCCGTTCCACTCTCTGTAGGTCAGAGGCTGAAAGGATGGTTCACAGCAACCAGCGTTGAAATTAAAATATTCAAAAGAGAAAATATTCAAGATAAATATGAAAGTATAGCAGCTTTTGATGGGTTCAGACCCTTACCTCCCAGCTGATCTCCATGTTATTCCTCCATGTGCCCACACCCTTTACGTTCTTTGGGATCACATCTGGGGCTGTGCAGAAAAACCAATGCAGTGGTAAGATCACAGGATTGAAAGAAATACTTTGTGTACTTTTGGGAAATGTGCTTATTATTACGTGCTTACGACAAGAGTTACAGTAGATGAGAAGATCAGTATGACTCTCAGGTCTGTATGATGAATATGAAACTCAGCCAGGAGACCTTACCTTAGTTTAACTTAGCATTAAGACTAGAAATTGGGAGAAACAGCTAGCCTGGCTCTGTCTAAGTTTACACAAATCCACCTACCAACACCTGTAAAGCTCACTATTCAACATAATTTGTTTAATCTGTACAAAAACACAAAGGAGCAGTGAGGTGGGGTTGTTTCCTTTGGACACACCAAGGCTAGCTGTCCCCCCTGCTTCCAGTCTTTGTGCTAAGCTAAGCTAACCATTTCCTGGCATTTGTTGTGCCAACAACACATGTCTGTTTCATCAAACCCACGTGCACCGCTGGTCTGGAAGCGCATAGATGGGCGACTGGGGCGACTTTGTCCAATTTCATTTATAGCGATGACCCTGAACTCGTAGTAGGTGAAAGGTGTTAGATGCAGAATAACAGAGTTGAGGTTTCCTGGGTATGTTGATAGGTTTCTCCACTTCCCTGGCAACCAGTCATCATCATCATACTGCACCAAGTACTCTGTAACAGAGTAATAAAGAGATTCTCTTAAAAAAATTTCCAGAAATGGGAGTTGGTAAATACCCAAGAATAATATTACTCACAAAATGTTTTTATTCTTTGGGTATATTGCATTTCGCAGCTCCTACCTGTGATGGGACTGTGGTTACTGTCTCCAGGAACCCAACTGAGTCTTACACTGCGTTCATATGGATCTGACAACTCCAAATTAGTGGGAGGATTCGGACGGTCTGCACACAAAAATATATAAACAGTTAAAAAGCCTAATATACCAAATGGTGGATGAAATATCATTTATTTGAAACGTGTCATACCCATCACCATTAGCCGTGCTGAGGCAGATTTCTGGTCCAGTTCACTCTTGATGATACAGGTATAATTACCCTCATCCCCTCTGTTTACATTAGTGATAATCAGATTTGATTCATCCAGGGAGAGTCTGAGGATCACAAGTGAGACACTGGTGAGATGCTAAAAGAATTATATAAAGAGTCTATATTTTTATTGAATTTATTTAAGAAAAAAAGACCTACCTCCAGCCAAGGGTGACCTGCTTTTTGTCTTTCATCCAGGTGGTTGTGAAAGGAGTAGTAACATCTGCTTTCACCCCACACTCGAATCGCACATCGCTTCCACGCATGACTCTCATACTCTGTGGTCTTGTCACAATTAAGATGGGTTCTGAGAGGAATGGAAATATATTTTTGTAAAATATTATCACTCAGATGTTTTTTTTTCATTATAAAACAGTGTCACTCTCACCTTTGACCTCTACTCTGACTTGATTCTCATCTCTTCCTGCGATGTTGCTGACTACACACAAGTAAGTTCCCTGGTCCTCTATGCGAATACGTTTGATCTCTAGAGTTCCATTACTGTGGGTCTTAAAACGATTTCCTTCCAGATTTCCCTGTCCATATTTGGACCTGTGTGAGCAGATGCAGAAACACATGCAGACACACACACATACTGTGAGCTGATGTTTGAACTCACTCTTACTTTGAAGTGTTAAACAGCTTGTTCTCACCATCGCAAGTCAGGGACTGGAGAACCAAAATAGCGGCAGTCTAAGAGGGTACGGCTGCCCTCTATCACCTTGATGAGGTCATTCCTTGGCCCGAGAATACGTGGTGTTGCATCTATAAGAAAAGATCTGACTGTTTACATACACCAGTCAGCTACAACATTAAAACCATAATGTGGCTGATTTGTGTTAAAGCAGTTTTTGTTCATCAATTGCTTTTACACATGTTAAAATTCAATTTAAGTGAAGAATGCTGGTTGTCACTTTTTTACCCTCTTAACCATCCACAACTCAGGCTGGGTCATGACTGAAAAACAATGACACTGTAAATGTCACAAATAACTCTGGTAACTTACGTAGCACGTTGACAAAAGCATTGGCCAGTAAGTACCCATACTCGTTTGAAGCATTGCACTGATAGACGGCAGTGTTTGCAGCGGTCACACCGCGGAGGCTCAGCGTGTCTCCTGACACCTGTCTGTTAGGCTGTGGTGTAGCACCTGGAAACAAAACAGACAAGGAAGGAAAAGAACAGCAGTATTAATACCAAATTTATTTTTACAGCTTGTGGGCATGATCTCCAAAAACGTACTCTCAATTGGTTCCCCGTTGATGAACCAGTTGACTGTGGGACGAGGAGCCCCATCTGAACGACAGACCAAACGTCCATTTTCTTCCGGGGCCAGGACCAAGTCAGTGGGCTTCTCCAACCAGAATGGAGCCGCTGCTCAATGTAAGTATGGAGGTCATTTGAATGTTACTGTGCAGGAAGAAAATAAAATTTTGAATGGTGCTCTGAAGGTGTGTTTCACCTTTGACCCTGACGGTTATTGTGTGCACAATGTAGCTGATCTTATTGGTAGCAGTGCACTCGTATTCACCGGCATCTTCAAATGTTGCCCTCTGGATTTGAATCAACTTGTTGAAGTGCTTTACTTTCATGCGTGGTGTCACCGCCAGGGCCTCACCATCCTTGGTCCAGGTAATATGAGGAGTTGGCCTTGATGATGACAAACAAGGCTTTACACAGGATGACATACATACAGACACATAACTCTTTGTGGCAGAATAGCATAGCATACTAAGAAAATGTCTATAGTGTTCACACTCACACTCCTGCAGCGATACACTCCAGGAGCAGTTCCTCCCCTTGCAGGACCACTATGGAGCTGGACGAGCCTGTGGGAGACAGCCAGGTGGGGGCAGCCTCTGCCACTGTTCGAGCTGGTGAGGAAACCAACCACAACATATCAGTCACACTCACCTCAAACAATTAAAAAACCTTTCTAAAACAGTATTAACTTAGAAAAGTAGAGGACAGCTGAAGCAGAGCACACACTCACCACAATTAGTAAGTTTAGTTGGGGAAAGTGATGAGTCTTTTAAGGGTAGAGTCTGAAAGTATAGTCTTTACAAAACCTCAGGGAATTGTAGGAAGAAAGACGACATTAAGGTTATATGTGTAAACACTTGAAAATGTGTGACCAGAAAGAAAAACTAGATGTCAGGAATTGTGAAGGCACATTCGTACTCACTTGTAAGCACTTTAACAACCACAGGCATCTTCTGCTGGATGACGTTCTTGTAGGGGAAACGGGCGTTGCAGCAGTAATCAGTGGCAGAGTCATTAAACAGGACGTTAGAGAAGTACAGATCTCCGTTGATTCCCATGGAAACTCTACGGTCCTGCCGTACAGCCTGTGTGGTGGGGAAAGCTGTCTGAATCGGCCAGTTGAAAGGTCTCGCATATGAGCCTGAGATGAAACGTGGTGTTCAAAATAAAGTCAGTTCATAGGAGATTCTCTGTGTTTGACCGTAGTATCAGGAACTTTAACTCTAGAGAGACACTCACAGCTGGACATCCAATAGGTTTCAGGTTTAGGCGGGCCGGGTGGAGGGTCACAGGACAAGACCAGAGGCAAGCCAGCGCTAACCACCACAGGCTCCAGAATCTCCCGCGGCCACACAGGAGCTCCTACACAAACGCAGAGGAATACGTGTCTCCACTGAGCAGAAAAGTTGCTAAATAGGTGGATGGGTAAAAACTGGTTAATGATAGTCCCTACTCTTTTTTCAGATTTGGCTGCAAAAAGGCTAAGACTATTCTTCTTTTAAGATACACCGTCCCACCTCCATAGTGGCCATAGAAGTGCTATTTGAGATGTGCTTTGGTCTAACTCACATATTATTATTTTGTATATTGTATTGAAGTCACTTTATTTACAACATTTTCAGCTATCCAGCTGAAAAACACAGGTGATCCACTTCAAGGTAAGTGGCATTGCCCCTGGTAAGTCAATCAGCCACGTGGCAATCAGTGAGTGTCCTTTTCCCTTCAGTAGGAATGAACTGGACTTGAGTTGTTGATATTTGTACATTGCAGATCATTGCAAGTCAACTCAAAGAGATCACTGAGATCTCAACAGATGGAAACACTGATAGAAACATTTTGCTAATGGCTTTTCAATTCTGAGTAGTTCACAGTCACTGCCCACAGTGAGGTCACTGTGAATCCCCTGTCAGTGGTGGATCCAAACAATTAGTTGATTCTCTAATAGTCCCCAGTACTGAACTTACTGTACAGTCGTAGTCTGATCTTGTTGGAGTATGCAGACCCGTACTCGTTGGAGGCAATGCACTGATACTCAGCCTCATACTGTTCTGGATTTTTCCAGGCATAGATGTCCAGTGTCCCTGAGCGCCTTCGCATTGATGTCTGAGGGTCACGTGCCACGTTGAAATACTTCCCATTCCGCCTCCATGAGAAACTTGAGCAAAACGTGTGAAGCAAGACAGAAAAATCAGTGAAGTAGTTTGCAGGTAATGATGTCAGCTTTAACAAAACTGTTCAGCACGCTGTGTCAGCTCTTACATGGGATGAGGGTTTCCTTTGGCTTCACACTCTATGACCATGGTGTCTTTAGGATCAACAATATGCTCCTTCATCGACTGCTTTATAATGGTTGGGGGTTGTCTGACTGCAGGGCACAGAGATGTATCGTGTATTGGAAACATATGTGATTAAATTATACATTCTGCAACTTACAACAGAAAGTTAAGATACTGACTCACTTTCCAGAGGGATGTCCAAAGCCCAAACACTCTGCCATAAAAGCAGCAGCAGCAGAGCTGGTACGGCCAGAGTCCCCATCTTTACAGTTCATTTAAACCAGCAATACTTTTGGTCACCAGTTCTCCTGTTCTTAAAATAAATTATAAGAAAAAGAAAACGTAGATTTTACTGATGGTTCACAAGCCACCCACCTTGCAGAAGTGACATCAAAAAGTACATAGATCCTTTACTTAAGTAAAGCTTAAGCTTAACAGTTCTGATATATAGAACACCTGACAAGAGGTCCCAAGGTTGTGAATCACTAATATATAACAATACATTGTATTTTATGTAATTTTTTTGTGTGTGTGTTTTAAATAAGAAATTATAATGTAAAAAGTAACTAAAGCTGCCAAGTGAATGTAGCAGAGTAAAACAGAAAATATTTCCCTCTCAAATGTAGTAGAGTTAGTGCAAGAAGTTATTGCTATAAATATGCAATGAACCATGAGTCATGTTAGTATGATCAAATCAGAAAGTTCTTACTTCTGTCATGTGAAGTCAAATCAGGGCTCTCTCTCCCTCATCTCTGTAGCTTCCGGACTGCATTAATAATTCCACTCACTTTTTTCCAGGAAATTATTCTTGTTTGTGCAGGTTATCAATTAACGCTTCAGTCCTTCAAATATCAGGTCAAGGGCCCTAGAGGAGTTGATACACTTCAGTAATACAGTTTCTTTCTGTCACTGCCACTTACACTCTGCCCACCCATCTCATGAATAATGAATGAGCACCATACACCACCTACACCTCACCCACCACACTTCACTGTTCTCATGATTCTGAACAATCCATCTCCATCAAACACAGTCGCAATGTTTGTCCGTACAATAAACAAAGTGGAGTTCCAAGAATCACAGGGCATTTTGTATGATTTGGACTGAGAAATACAGGGCATATTTTTCTTGAGCCTGATTTTTCTTTCTCCAAGCTGAATAATGTTTGCTTTGACCTGGCACAGTGTGAGCTGAGAAATCAGTTTAGTGCGCTGGATGAGAGCACAAAAAATCAACCCATATTCTGTACAATTTGCATTCATGGTTGGTTTTGATGACATCAGAACGTGGGCTTTATTGTTGACTGGAGAGAACCGGGAAAGCGAGGATGAAAGCAACGTTTGTTTCTCTCATATGAATTTTGCATGTTGCAAATCTAAAGTCACATGGATCCAGCACAATAGCCCTGGCAAAGGATGGGAACAGCCAACATTCAAATGTGAGCGATACAACTTAAACTCCGTCCACACACATCCTGCATTTAAAATTTTGCCTTATTTTCCAAAATTATGATTAAAATTCTTTTTGTGAAATAGATTTGAGAAACACTCAGCCATTCATATGCATATCCTCAGAGGAGGAAAAGGTCATTACCATTCAGCTGAGAAAATCCTGCAGGGGGAAGGAGCAATTTTCTTTTCTAGAAACGGTGCCAAAGACGCAGGAGAAGCTGTATTTGTGTTAGACAAAAGCCATCTCACGGCTGTCGACAGAGTCCTGACCTGTGTAGGCTTTCAGGCATCCACACAGGGCTGCAATATACAGGCCAGCACAGACTGGACTAAACAATAGCTTGGTGGGTCAGGGGGTAAGGGTAAAATGAGGTGGCATCGCTACCTACAGATGAAATTGAACTTGTAATTAAGGTCTGGATTCACAGGTCTAATAATAAAGCTGACTTGAAAGTGGAAGGTTTGCATAAATGCAGTACTGATTATTACCAAATTTATTTATTTTCACTCATACTATCAAGGAGTTTCAGAGCTCTCATGACGTAAACCATTAAGGCTCTCAAAGCTCTGTATCCTCCAGCCCTGATCCCCTTGGAGTGTCTGAAACACAACTTGACTTGCCTCACACAGAAAACAAAAGCAGAGGGGGTATGTTTAGCTTCTTGGCTTTCAGAATGGGCTTTTCTCCCCATACACTGGACTGAAGCAGGCCTGGCAGCGAGCAGTGATCAGTGCCATGCACCAGATTGCACAGTGAAGAGGCCGAGAGGCGGACAGAGCCAGCTCAGTGACGACAAGAAGGTCTCTATGCTCGCGGGTCTCCTTTGGCACGTGTGCCCAGGGCTCGGGTAAGAGCAGATGGCATGTGGGAGGGAGTGTCCTGCCGCACAAGCTGCCCGTTCAGACCCAGAGCACCTATCATCTGCACTTTGACGTCACTGCATCAGGGAGACCACAAGAGGAGGCTGGAGAGAAACTCCTGTTGAGCAGGACACTGTGCTACATTAAGTCATCACTGTGCAATCAAGTCATTACTGTCTAACAAACTTCAGCGCTGTGATTGTGACTTTGTGGTGAGGTGACCGTACACTACAGCCACATTTTCAAACAGCATCGTGTAATAAGAGTCTACCGCAATAGCTGCTCTGTGAGGCTGTCTTTAATTACAACAAAGCTTTGAGCTAAATGCTAACATCAGCATAACCACTGGTGGAAGAAGCACAGATCTATTACTTCTGTAAAAGTAGCAATAGTGATAGCAGTGTAGAAATACTCTAAGTAAAAGAATATTAATTAACTTAAAAATATACTTAAAGTACCAAAAGTAAAAGTATTCATTATGCAGTGGTGACACTAGATGAACTTTATAGTAGAGCTAAAAGAAGAAGTCAGGAGATCACCAAAGTCCTTGGGATTTATCATCTGGAGAAGATGAATGTCTCTTAAAAATGTAATGCCAAACAAAAACTTGTTGTGATATTTCAGTCCCAACCAAAGAGGTGGCTCAGTTTAGAGACTAACATTGCCATCCCTACAGATATGCCTCTGGTGTGGCTAAAAATACAAAGACCCATAGATACTTAGTGGTATACATATGCAAAATTATGGCACATTTAAAATTCTTAGTATTCTTATTATTACAAATAATAAGGTATGTAGTTCATATAAACCTAACTGCTCATCACATTTGCTTCTACAACACTGCCCCATAAGAATTATTCAAATCCAAGCTAGTCATCTCAATGGCAGGTGTGAGAGCTGAACAATATGGAGCTCACTCTCATACAAATCTGCTGATGCAGTTGTAAACCCATCCCACTTCTCAACTCAGACTATGACATCATTAAGACTTTGACTTCCACTGACGCCCGTCTTGGGCAACAGCTGCAATGACTACAGGACTCCTTCACAAACCAAAACGCTCTTTGCAAAAGTGTCTTAACATGCTCCAATACTGTGAAAATTAATATTCAAAATTGGCAAAAAAAGGTTCAGTTGATAAATGTTACGGTTCCTACCTTGAAGTGTTTCCTCCGCTCCTTGGTCCCTTTTTCCTCTTGTTGCAGTGGAAGACTCACAGTAGCATCTCCAGACGGAGTTTCATCTTCCCAGTAGCATCTGTTGTTAGTGATATTTGTCACTCCATTATCCTAAAGCAGGTGACAGACGAGATAACAGAGGCTCATGTGGCCCATCAGGATGGCTGTCCCAAGCCTGAATCACACGCTTGGCAAACTGAGAGCCTGTTATAATAAATCCATTGTGAAATCCACACATAAATATAACGTCATCTCCACTGTGACGGGAGAGTGAAGTGAAACAGAGCTGACATGTTTCGCAGAAGTTTGCGGATTAGGTTGAGGTGTCATCAGGCTACCATCTAGCAACAATCAAGTTCAGCTTGCATAAGAGACCAAATATTTTTCGTATTTTTTCATGTGTGCTGTTGGATTTGCAGTGTGTTCGATGGGGGGTGGGTCACTGACCTTGTATCTGCACTCTGGCTGGCACGGACGCACGCTTGCTCTCACAAAGCTGTTTCTGTCTGGAACAAAGTCAGTCTATTGTGGACAGGGAGGGCATAGCTTCCAGACACATTGGAGGGGGGGGGGGTTGTTAACCCATCACAGTCAAGTGACTGGATGGTTTCTCCCCCATTGATAAATCATTTTCCAAGACCAGGTTGATTTATTTATTTGGTTGAAGAAAAGTGGAGACATTTTATTTAAGTTCAGTAAATACTGTTTGACGAGGAAACAAGTCTTCATAAATATTAATTTATTTTAAACATATGCTCATAAATACCCAAATCATCCAGTATTATATTAAAACATACTGTGGCATGAGTTATAGCTTATATTACACTCAAAACCACTGAGGAGTGCATTCTCAAATACAGTAATAATAATTACATTGAGTGAATTATGTCACATATGCAACTTGCGCAAACCTTTTTAAACAAAGTGCATGAGAGTGCTAATTTCATGAATGTGCGTATTTGCTCTGTGTGTCTATGTTAAGAAATTAAATGAAATACTATATGTATGTGAAACCTGTCAACAACATCACATTTATCTTATATACAGTGCATGGACAGCAGGAAGTGGAAAAAATAACAGAATTGCCAATTTGGTGAAGCTCAGTTTGTTTGGCTTCTTTGTACGTCTTGAAGTTATATTTAAATTGAAAGTCCTCTAAAGCTAATTGAGCTGATCAGTATACTATTTAAGAATAAAAGGAAAGAAAAATGGAATAAAAGTCTACAGTCATGCTAGTGGTTGTGAGGCTATACATGCTGTTAGTGACATCTAACATGCTAATGTTGAGCTCACATAAGGGTTGTTGTACATTACAGTGTTTCTGTTATTTTGTCCACAGCCTGTACACGTGTGCATCTGTGCATAGGATATGTATCTATTTGCAGACTTGCCTTATACCTACTCACACCCATCTCTGTTTCATCTCCCAGGCCCTCTCACTCATCCAGTCTTTAGTTCTGCTCACAGCTGAGCGCTCTGCCCCAAGCACCAAACAGAGCCTGGCCAGTTTGGGCCTGTTTCTCTCCAGGTAGGTCTGGGTGTCTCTCTGTAGCTGGTCCAGGGCCACCGGCCGGCTCTCGTCCAGGGACACCAGGGAGCTAAGCATGGGGTTGAAACGGTAGTAGACGTCTGGGGCCAGGAGGTCGTCCAGAAGGGTGTGGACCCCTTCAGTGTCAGTGGCACTGCTGATCAGGTTGCTGATTTTGGCCCTCAGGCTAGTGGAGGTGGCAGGACCCCTCTTGGCGTTGTCATAACGACCGGTGCCAAGGGACAACACACACTGGAAGGGCTGGTTGGGCCACAACAGACGGCTCTCGTGGACAGCCAAGGCACAGGGGTTGTTCATGATAATTCCCCCATCCTACAAAGAGACACAGAAATGAATCTACAAGTGAACACGGATGTTTTGAGAAGTATTTTATTTCAGTAATAATTATACATGTGAGACAATACAAAGAGCTCTTTTAACTGACTCAGATTTTCTGATCATTTGCTCTTCCTCTTTATTTCTCACATTAAAGCTTGAACAACAATATAACTTAGCAGCTTTATTAATATGTTTAATCACCAATGTCTTGATTTCATTTAGCAACTGCCCTACCTGGTGAATATCACTTTGTAATGGGAACTCTTGGAAGTATCCTGGGGCAGCTGATGATGCTCTCACTGCCTGCCACATCTGGTAGCCTGAGCCTCCTGCGTAGCGGCTGAGGGAGCCTGGTTTGTGGTTGTAGTTGCGGAAGACGAAGGCCTTAGGACTCGTACCCCAGTTCACCACTGCACTCACCGCTGAAACCTGAGCAGATACAGTATCTGTCTGTTAAACCTGTGCTAATTCAGTTTTTAATGGTTAAAACCACAGTTGCTATTATTTATAGTTTGACCACGGTGGGGCACTCTACTACCACACCAGCAACTCATTAATCCAGCTGTATTTTTATCAGTCTGACTGTGGTTTTGATCATAAAATCAACTGCTCTGATGATTGCAGTGTTCTTACCTTGGGACTCAACTCATCTCTGGCTGTTTTAATAAGAACTGTATTTCCCAGCTTTTCTCTAAATGGGATAAAAACATAATTAAGCCAGAGCAGTCCATATTGTAACATGTAGAGAATGCACTGTCTTCACATGTATAGTGTTGTTAGAATCTCTACCGTAATATTTCCTCCCAGGTCTCAGTGTTATAGTAGGAGTGACTCCAGCCCATCTTCACAGTGCCGACCAGCGGGTTCTGACGAAACACTTCAGAGCCAAATCGACGATACATGTCAGCACACTCCTCTAGTGAAAAATGGGCCAGACCCAGCATGAAGGCTAAAACAGCGCCTTTAATAATGAACACACACAGAGACAGAAAAGTGAGATGCAGAAAAATAGTTTCAGACTGCGAAGCATCGAGATGTTGCTGGGAATACATTACATTGTTGTTTTTGGTTGTTATTTGTCACCTGTGCTCACTCCACAGATGTAGTCAAACAGCTGGTGGATCTTTCTGCCTGTCTCATCCTCCAGTAGCTTTAACATCTGCAGAGGCACCACACCTCTGGAAAAGCCAAAGAAAAAATATTAATAGTATTAAAAATACACATATCATGTGTTGGTACATTTACTCATATCTGTGTGTCACACTGCGTTTGGTCATTATAAATGTATTTAACTGTACAGCACACAGGACAGAGATTATTGTAACATGGACTCTTCAGCTTTTTGAATATGAGAGTCTGCTACTTTTCTTTGACTTATATGTTAGTAAACTATACATCTTTGGGTCTTAAACTATTGGCCAGATGAAACAAGCAGCTTGAACATGTTACCAGTGGCTTTGTGAACTTGTGATGGACATTATCACTGTTTTCTGGCATTTTACAGACAAAACGGCTACTCAGTTAATTGAAAAAAATGACATATGCATTGATAATGACAATAATTGTAAATTGCAGCTTTGTATAGAATGTAATGAGCATCATTTATTTACCTCGTGCCACCCCCATCAATTGAGAGGACTCTAATGCCGCAACCTTTGACTGGATTCACATAGCCGATTAGAGCTAAGGTTTCTCTTAAGGTGCTCTGAAGCTCCTGGTTGTCTTTGTAGGTTCGCCGCTTTCGCAACAACATGACTGCAGTTTTCTCCTGGAAACAGAAACGTCCTCATGAATTGACTGAGACAGAATGTGTTTGTAAAACTTTTACAAATGTGATTGTGTCACCTCCAACACACCTGCCACATTAAAGCTTTGCATGAGGGGTAACGGATAAGATGTTCATTGAGTGCCTCCACACAGGCAATCAGAGCTCCTGGAGACGGGGCCAGTCCCAGACTGCCAATCAACCCACGTGTGACTTCCTCTGCTTGCCTCCTGCTCAAGACAAGCTGACAACATACAACCAGAAAACTTGTAAACATTTGCGTAACAATTTGTTTTGGTTTTGTGATTTACTTTATTGTACAAGACTAGCAAGTTTTTTTTACTTCCTGCACAATTTGAAGAGACAATGCTGATCAGTGTGAAATCACCTGATGTGATCTCAACTCACCTTTTTATTCAGAATTGCCTGTGGTGAAGTCATGGCCAGTTTGGGCTTACTAGTCTGAGTCAAGGGGCCCAGTTTTAGATAAGCACCCAGCAAGTCAGGGATGGCACTTGTGGGGTGGCGAAGGTAGTCCATAAAGGTTACAGTCTTCATTCTCTCAGAGGTAACAGATCCAGGGTCCGTCTGTATTAGATTTCTATCTGCATCCTCATTCAGTCCACTCTGACCCTTGAAATACTGGTTGATGTGATTGGCCATTTGGAAATAGTTCTCCCCAAAGTTAGTAGTAGCACGGCTGCGGTGGAAAAGGCCTCCAATTTCAGGGCTGATTGGTTCTCTTTGCTTCAGCTGTGATGTAGCACCTTGAGTTTGAGAGGTAGATTGCGATGAAAAATAGTTTTTGGAAGTACTGCTCTTTTCCTCAGGAAGTTGCTCTCTCCTATTCTGAACTCCATCAGTAACCTTGGTACCAAAGTATTTATTGATGTGTCTTGCAAAATGAAGGTAGCCCTCCTCCTGGCTGCTGGAGAGGTTGTTAGACTCCACCGTTCCCTGTTCAGCACTCGATTTTACTGGGGACATTTCAGTGTCTTTAAGGGTTGTACTATAAGTGTGTTGCACTTTTCTCCTCTTCAGCCTTCTGTGTGTCCCTCTGGTGGAACACATGGTTTGTACATTCTCCTGTATTTCAGCTTTTGCAAAGCCCCGGGAAAAGACTGAGTTAATGTGATTAGCTACATAACTGTAGCTCTCACCAAACCTTGTTGCCAAAGAACTGATGTGAAATAATTGGAGTCCAGACATTTCCTGGATTGAAGGACTTGTTCCTGAGCTCTCCTGTTTCTCATTGCTGTTATAGACCTGTGTTGTGTCTTTGCCCTCAGATACATTTTGCTCTCTGGCTGTTCGCTGACTTTGACTACGCCTCTGTGACCTGCCAAGATGTTCTGGAGTTGCGACAAGAAGATTGGCATTCACAGCTAGAGGTACAACATCCTTTCTCTTGAAATAAATGTTAATGTGTCTGGACAGTTGATGAAATGATTGACCAAGACGTCCTCCCAGTGAACTCCAGTGAAAACTTTTCTGTGCTTCCTCTAAGATCCCAATGGGAGCTTCAGCTTTGAATACATCCCTATTAGAGGATGAGTAAAAACGCACAACCTGGAGATGCTTCACTTGTTTGTTAAAATCTCTGAGGAGGCAGTAAGAGGTAGAGCCTGTATCACTGTGGTTAAATTTTAGTAAAGTGGCTTTTCTTGTAAGTTTGGAAAAATGAGGAGGTGACAGCAGCGAATATCTGTGGAGGTCCAAGCGGAGAGGTACTTTGACCAAAAGAGGGTGCTTTCTGATAAGGCTCATTAGGTACCTGATTTTGCAGTACGATCTCAAAGTCCTGTTCACAGAACCTGAACACATGTTGGTGCTGAGGTAGCGACCCATGCTGGACCTGATGTAGTGAGTGGCAGTCGATCAAGTGTCACTCTTGAGCCTGCATTGAATTAGGTTGTAGTAACATATACAACAGGAATCTAGGAAAAAAAACAGGCAACAAAGAGCAAACACATTACTCTACAGCCATACAAGCAGCTCTGAGAGGCTTTAAGCTAAATGCATCAAGGACTGACCACCAGACTGACATTGCCATCCTTAGAGGCACACTGCTGGCATGGCCAAAAATGTCAATTATAAATGTGTTTTTTTATGAACAAAACTACATGCAAGTTGTACTACTTTAAATATATGAACTGATACAAAACAAGCAGTCAACAAATCAATTACCTTGCAAAACACTTAAGGACAAAGTTCACATAAAAACAGAAATACTGAAACACGAGGCAAGTTCGGCACATTAATAACTGCTGCATGTCCGTTTAAAGCAGAGGCACATTGTCACTTCTATAAACAAATCACTCTTAGGTGAGAGAGCATGCTTTCAGGGTGAGCTGATCAGACTGTGTACAAACACCATGTTCCACAATAGCCTTGCACTTCCACCGTTTCCTAGTACTGTGTCCCATCAGGACTGTAACATGAAACCTCAGGGCAAATACATCAGTCTACACCGGCTTTAAATAACTTTCAGCCCTCTGTCAACAGATTAAGGTCTGCAATATGACACAGAAATTAAAAAACATAGACAGATATGCTTTTAGTTGCTCTCATAACCATATCAAGTATGAATACACTATATCCCCTTTTAAAATAAAGTGCATTGTAAGTACTTATATATGCACATATGCAGAGTTTCTCTAATGCCTTTCAGAGAAAAAGGCAAACAGCGTCAGTGTGCAATAGTCAAACATCTACTATGGTTGTTTTCCTCTTAAGAAGTGGAAGGTCATGAACCAAAGTAGCTTACAGCCTCTCTAACCTTGACAGAAAATACCAGATAAAAGCATACACCTGATTTACCTGAAGCACAACTTCTAGTTCTTCTTTCTTTAGAATTCCTCTTCAACCAATTTTCTGTCCTTTGAAATATAGTACACCACTTGCCAAAGTATCAGAGGCACTATTTCTACTAAGTTTTGACACTTGATTCAATCATTCTGTTGAGCAGGGCTTTAATCTCATTGGCTGAGGTGAGCTGGGGGGGAGGGGGCAACTTGACCAATGTCCAGTAAGACCACACAGGCTTAAGGTCATGTGTTGTCACTGCTGACGGCCGGACTGGAAGCACAGGTCTAAAATTAGGGAGGGGGGTGATAACTTAAGGGTCTCAGTGAGTGGATGTTCACTGCTTCTTACGTCACAGCACATCAGATTCTCACACGCACCTCCCTCCAAAACAGACAGGGCTGTGACGCACTTTAATTCTTAGAAACTGTGCACAGGCCTCACAGTAAATGTGATACAAAACAATTACGAGATTATAGTGGTTAATAGACATATAATACTTTTCTATACCAACACTGTTACCCTGTTGCTCCTGCTTTGTCACTCAGTAAAAACATAATGGTATCCTTAAACACCCTGTATCTTCTTCCCTTGTACAGACATACATGTTCCCAATAAGCACGTTATTGATACCTGTATTTACTGTAAATAAATGTCTACCTTATATCAGTGTGTTTTGCAAACATTTTTGTCCCATAGTCACAACTTGTAACCTTTAACAAGCACACACTGTCCTGCACTGGAATGTATTGTTGATGAAACAGTAGCAGAGGCTTACGCAAGATTAAAAACTCTTAAATGTCTGAATGTGTCCACCCAGCTCACAGAAATTACTTAAAAAGAGTAATTTGAAAAATAATATCATGCCAATTCAGTCAGTTTGGGTTTTTGAGTTTCCTTTATTGTCAGAACTGCTAAATATTGATGTCACTGAGCTCTGTAAGAAAAAAAAATCTACTAAACCATCACTCTCTTTCATAGTTATTATTTTTGACTTACAATGACATCTAGTGGCAGATTCCTGACAGTTTGCTTTATCTATCTGCTTCTGAATCAACCTCAATTTGAGATACTGTGTACAACAGGAAATTTAGTGTATTTTGCTCCAGTGATTTTCAGTCTTATCTCTCTATATTTGCCATAGTATGACAATGTCATATAAAGGACATCATTACTCTTTATCCTTTGCAGAAAGGCTCTTTCTCTGGTGGCTGATTTTTCTCATTCTATTTTCTGTTGTTCTGTCTTACGATAGCAAATCCTCTTTCAGTTACATTTCTTAGAATTTTTAATATGAAGCTCATCATTATGAATCAATTTTTAATATTCAGGACATTTTCAGGAGATTGCAGAAACATTTAAGTGTTTCTGCTTTATCTTGCTACCATTAATTTTAATGTTTGTATATATTGTAACTGTAGATGTTTGCATTGTTTTAACTGATCTAACTGAAGATTATCAAGTCACACTAACAGACATCCTGCACTAAACAATGGTTTCACAACATACACATTTAATCCAGCAGCCAATATTTCCCTTCAGCGAAAAAATAGTCTGAAGCTTTTCCAGTTTGTGGTAAAGCAATGATTAAACTGCAATAACCATGTGGTACTTATCCCGTTCTTCTTCACAGTCAATTAACATATTAAACATACATCATTGTTTCTGTGGTCAAGAGTTAATGCGTTTTCTTTTCACAGCGTCC
The DNA here is from genome assembly GCF_001640805.2 of Lates calcarifer. NCBI lineage: Eukaryota > Metazoa > Chordata > Actinopteri > Centropomidae > Lates > Lates calcarifer. Next base: position 20,669,816 of record NC_066838.1, on the reverse strand, counting down.
TGTGGTGCACTCCTCCCCACGCCCAGTCCACTTAAGGCGATTCCTGGCAAAGATGGCGTAGGATTTGTCCATAAATGGCCTCACAGGTGGCCACATCATGAAGCGACCCAGCCAGCCGAGGCCCACGGCACCGTACATGACTGCAAATGCTGGGATCCCACGGTGAACCTGCCAATACACAGACATTTAGCCACCTGGCATAATATTACACTTGGACTAATCTGCAAAAGTCTTCCAAAATGGAAGTTTGACATGCAGAATATTACAGTCCTTGAGTCAGTGGAATGCGAGTTTACCTCTTCTTTCTCATCAATCACATGCATTTCCTCCATGGCCATCTCATAGCTGACACCCTTATATTTCTCTCCATCATAGCCTGACAGGGAGATATCAATAAAGTCCACCTTCCCGGGCTGGTTTCTCTGCAGAAACTGGAGGAAGCGGATCTCCGTCACACATATGGGACAAAGCCCATCATACAGCACCTGAAACAGAGCAGAGAATAGATAATAACAGCACCAGCATCTTCAATTTTCTATTTCAACCTGGGGTATTTCACTCATGCATGTACACAAGAGCAAAATGACTTTTAGTGGAGAAAACAGATTTCCAGCTGGCAGAAGCTTCTTTAGTAATTTCATGCTTTTTTTGGTTGAACACTCTAAAACATTTATGGACAAAAACTCCACAAGTATACAACTTTCCTTCATTTCATATCATATCATATCATATCATATCATTATCAGTCAATCAGATATCAGATGAAGATTTTAAACATGCAATCATCCAACGTCAGATTTTATATTATTATAGATTATTAAATGATAAAAACAGTGTGTAATTCTGCATAATGATCACTTTTACTTTTGATACTTTAGGTACATTTTGCTTGGCTAATACTTGCGGACTTTTACTTGAAATTGAGTGTTTCGTATGATGGTATTGTTGGTTTTACGTAAAAGTTTTTCCACCACTGCTCCAGTTTTTAAGTCATGACACTGTTTATGTGCACACTGAAAACTGAAATAGGTTAGTAGAAACACAGAATAAGCTGATTACCTTGACAGCAGCAGACTCAGAGCTGAAGGTCCGGTGCTGATGTCTGCAGAGGGCAGGGGTCACTCTTACCGCTGCACTTGAATTTACACAAGTGGGTAATCTGGTCAAACATATTCTGACTCTGGAAAACATCTGGAAAGACAATGAACCCACCGAAACAGCTACAGATAATGCTAAGCTCTCCTAGCACCTGACTTTGATGTAGCAAACACTGACGTTAGCTAACGTTTGTTACACAACCGGTTGAATAACACACACAGACGGAGGTCGCCCGCTGATGTCGTTCATCAGAAACAGTTGACAGAAACCTCTAACGCTACAGCACATATTATCCTTACATTTGGCGTTACAATAAGAGGAAGTTAAAGGTAGTTAAAGCTGTAAATGTACAATTTAGTGAAGGCAGTTGACCGGACAGCGTGACTGAAAAGAGGCGTGGTGTATAAGTGTAGTAACAGAGAGGAGCCTGGTGCGAGAGGTCCCACTCTGTTGCGTTTTCCAAGTCTGATGTTGGTGGAACAAAGCTGAGGTCACCAAGCTGCCATTTAGGCAACCTGTTTCCATGGCTGATATCTTTTAAAAGACTGAAACGTGATACACGTAATGCTGGGTTTTTCTGTCCATATGCAAAGATAAACGAGTTTTTAGAAATGTATTGTCTTATAATTAAAGGTAACTGATCTTGGCCCCAGTTATGTTCATGGACTCTAAGTGAAAATCTAGTTTTAAGACCTGAATTGTTTTAGTTTCTGCGGCCATTTGTTTCGGGTTTTTTTTTATTTATTTTTTTAAAATCACATTGCTTCCATTCTTCCTGTGTGTCGAGTAATTAACACACAAGAAACCTCAGGCAAGGTTGTTTTATTCCACAATAGGAGTCCTGTAAGGCTGCAGCCAACCAACAATTATTTTCACTATCACTACATCTGACAATTATTTTTCTTTAATAATTCATTCATTGTTCAGTCAACAAAATGTCAGAAAATAGTGGAAACTGTCCACTACTATTCCCTGAAGCCCAAATTAACATTCAACTTGCTTTTTTTTTTGTCTGACCAACAGTCAAACGACCCAAAAATATTGGATGTGCTGTGGTAGAAAACCACTAAACTAGCAAATACTCACTTTTGAGAGGCTGGCACCAGTGAATCTTTGGCATTTTTTTCCTGAAAAAAATTATCTACATTTTTGCCTGATCTGTGTTTAGGGGAATAATGAAACTACCATGTATAATGGGGCTCAACAATAAATTTTTGCCCCAGGACCCCCTAGGTGGTTAATTGTTGGTATTTCTGACAGAATTAATGTAACTAGATTAAAGTCAGTATTGACACCAATTCAATACACTGAATTGGTGCATCCCTAATGAAACTGTCATCATTTAATACCTTTGGCTGACTATTACACCATTGATGCTGATGCTGCTAATAAATTCAGTTCAATTCAATTCAATTCAAAATGAATCTGTGATCCAAGATTTTAGCCATTTTGTCCAGGTATACCCCCCCCCCATACTTGCACAAATGAGCACACAGATACACACAGAGTACAAAGGGCCTCAGCAGGAGTACACAACTTTTAAACAGATTAAAGAAAATAGGTTACATTTTTACCAGACAGACTCTGGTAATTATACCTGTCTGGCACTGAATTTTGTTGTTCTGCTCATAGAAACATTTACCATACATGTGCCAGGTCTCTTATTAACCATTAATAACTGTGTGTATGGTCACTTGTTTTTATCATGCAAGCACACGTGATGAGATCAAAGGCCTTGCAGCAGGGACTTTCTGAGGGAAACAGCCACAACCTGGCACAGCAGGAGAGTTCATAGCCTGGGCAAAACGTTTTCAAGGACTGTGCAGAGGTGAGCTCTTGTGCTATGCAGACTGTGTGTATTAGGGCCTTACCATTGCTTTAATAATGTACAGCTGTTTATACTCTGTTCACTTCTTTTACCTGTTCCCCCTACCTAGCTGGTGAATCGATCATGCCCCCTGCAGCAGCAACCAATTTAGGCTACACCCCACCAGATGGAGGCTGGGGCTGGGCTGTCGTCTTTGCTGCTTTCATCTCCATAGGATTTTCCTATGCCTTTCCCAAGTCACTCACCATCTACTTTAAGGAGATTCAGGAATATTTTTCGGTTTCCTACAGTGAGATTGCCTGGGTGTCCTCAGTCATGCTTGCTTCTATGTATGCAGGAGGTCAGTGGCATCAAATTTTTTTTTTTTTTGAATTGCACATGCCCACACAACTTAATATGCCATCAACAGTCTGACTAAGCAAAGTAATTCTATCCTCACTTTTTTTCGTCTTAATACAGTCATAGCTTCAGTGTTGTAAAGTAGTCAGAAAGTGAGATATTTCTCTCCTCTGTGCAGGACCTGTGAGCAGTGTACTTGTCAACCGCTATGGCAGCAGACCTGTGGTTATGGTCGGTGGGCTAATGGTTAGTGCTGCCATGGTTCTCGCCTCTTTTGGCACCACTATCATTCATCTGTATCTTTGTGTTGGAGTAATTGGAGGTAAATTATTTTTCTTCTGTCGTTAAGAATCACATATGCTGTTCCTTGTCAGTGATTCAGCAAAATATCCTTGAAATGTGTTCACTTACATAAGTACCTTGAGTTAATATGGATTTTGAGTACTTGCTGCTGTACTCTGTAATATTTGTGCTATGTTGCCTGGTTATGACTGGCTGACAAAGGAAGATGCAAAGGTTGTGGCGCAACTCACATGAACTCATGGAGTTTTTTTGACTATCAGGGCCCATCCATGAGGATTGTTTGTTTGGGGTCAACGTTGGCCATTCTGTGCAATGTGTAAATATTTACAATGAATTTGTAATTTGTGTTTGTAATGTGCAATTAAATATCAATGCCCAGTCGAAACAGTGCTGTTAAAGCAATTCCCTTATTTCAGTCAGACCTTAGTTTTTGAAAATGTCTGGCTAATACATGCATGCATGTATGCCAGACCACTAAAAGTGAGCAAACAACCCTCTCAGACTTTAAACCTAATCTCTAATCTAGTAGAGAGGCACCACCTACTGTGGCACAGAGAACAACTGTACACGGAAATAGTTGTGGGACTTTTGGACCACCATGGACATTAAATAAAAAAAAGTCAGAAATTAGGGCTGCAGCTACCAGCTATTTTCAATACTGATTAATCTGTTGAGCACTTACTCAGTTAATAAGTCATTTAGGTTATAAAATGTCTGATTATGGTGAAAAAGGTCAGTCACAATTTCCTAAAAGCCAAGGTGACATCTTCAAATTGCTTCTTTTGTCCAGACCTGAGAGATTTTCAGTTTGTTATCACAAATGACAAAGCAAAGCAGCAAATCCTGATAACTGAGATGGTGGTAACAGAAAATGCTTCTTCAAAAATGTGTCACAGTTCTCAGAAAAGGGACCCAAGAGTGACTCAGGAGGCAAAAGTCTTTACTTAGGGAAAAGAAAGCTTCCAAGGATACAAAAAGTACAAAGGGTTGAGCTGAGGCAAAATCCAAAAAAACACAGGCAAGGTCAAAAAAACAATCAGGATCAACAGAGGCAGGCAAAGAACAGAATGTTGAAAAGCTAAGACACATGACAAAAAAACAATCTGGCAGAAAACAAGTGGAAACTGACTGGTATACAGCAGTTCCTCTGGAGCTAATGAGGGAATGGGGAACAGGTGAGCAGGTAAATAGGGAGGAGTGGGTTAGATGATACAGCTAACAGGAGAGTCAGGCAGGTGGGAGTAACAGGGTCTGAACTGACAGCAGTATTAGAACATGTATGCACAAACCACTGGACTGAATGAATGAAAGGATGAGTGAGCTAAAAAACGGAATAATAAAATGAATTTGTATTTATCTTTGCTGTATACTCATCCAAGTGGAATCAGTTTTTATGGTGTGCAATCAACCATTTATTTATTTCACCAGGTTTTGGCCTCGCCTTCAACCTGCAGCCGGCCCTGACCATCATAGGCACCTACTTCCAGGTCAAAAGGCCGCTGGCGAATGGGCTCGCTATGACAGGGAGTCCAGTTGTTCTGTCCACTCTGGCTCCTCTTAATCAGTTTCTGTTTGATTCTTTTGGCTGGAGGGGGAGCTTCCTCATCCTAGGATCTATTGTTTTGAACTGCTGTGTGGCTGGTGCTCTGATGAGACCAGTCAAGAAAAGTGTCCAACCCAAACCCAAGACTGAACCACGAAGAGTGTAACGGGGCAGCTGCTGAGGACACCGGTGCTCAGTTGTCTAACCTCCTAACTGAAGAGAGCCCAAGTGAGAGCAGGAGTCAGAGCTGCATGCACAAGTTCATAGATTTCTCACTTTTCAAACACAGGGGCTTCCTCATTTATCTCATTGGTAATGTGGTCATGTTTTTTGGCTTTTTCGCACCTGTGGTTTTTCTGGCGCCCTATGCCAAACATCAAGGGATTGATGAATATTCAGCAGCTTTCTTGCTTTCCACTTTTGCTCTGGTGGACATGTTTATCAGACCAGCAACTGGCTTCATTGGCAACACCAAGTGGATTAGGCCAAGGATCCAGTATTTCTTCAGTTTTGCTGTATCATACAACGGTATATGTCACCTTTTGTGTCCACTGGCACCTGGATATGTAGGTCTGGTCGTTTATGCTGTCTTCTTTGGTTTGGCTTTTGGGATGGTTTCTGCGTTGCTCTTTGAAGCTCTGATGGACATTGTTGGAGCTCATCGCTTCTCCACTGCAGTTGGACTGGTCACCATAATTGAATGTGGACCGGTGCTTCTTGGCCCACCCATCTCAGGTTTGTAAACTTACAGCTGTGGAGACATTTACATACAATATTTTTTTAAACTGAGGAATTTGTAAAATGGTGACCAATGACCTGTGTTTCTTCTCTTTCAGGCGCGTTGGTTGATATTTTCGGAGATTACAAATACATGTATTATGCATGTGGTGTGTTTATGCTGGTGCCTGGTATATTTTTCTTCATCATGCACTACTACAACTACAAGAAACTGGACGAGGAGCAGAGGCAGAGTGTGACTGTGGAGATGAGGACTTCTAAAGACACTTTAGAACTTAAAATGAGCCAAGACGATAAAACAGCACATGAAACAGATGGATGAACTTGCTGACTATGAGTTGATTTTAATGGGTGTAAGGGAGATGACACGGGTTCTACTGCAGGACATAGTGTATACAGGCTATTACTGATAAAAATTATTTTCTATTTTTGATGAGGTTATTGGACTCTTTGGACTTTTGGTCTGGAGATGGAGATGAACATTTGGTATTTTAATAGTTATTTTATGTATGTTGTTATTATTATTACATTATGTGACAACTGTAACTCTAATGACCTTTGTTCATCAATCATCTAAAACTGCCCCTGTTCCTTTCAGTACAATTATCATAATGGCTCTATAATATGGTTCCTCTTGGTTTATTTAGTGACTGAATAAAAAGTAATTTTCCTGAGGGACTGATATAAAATAATGAGTCAAAACCCTGAACATAGAGCCATACCACTGCTGTTTATTGTCATCTTCGTACCACTAGATGGCACTGGACACTATCGTGTGAGAGCTGGTCAAGGTGCAGCATCTCTCCTATTAAACTGCAATTAAACTAAAGCCATCTTCATTGAGAGTTTAGTTCATTGCAGCATTGCTTTCTAAAGCTTGAGTCATGACCTTCCCATGGGCAGCTAGAAATTTTAAATGGGTCACCAAGGGCGCCGCAATTAAAAAATGAGAATGTTAAATGCCTAGTGTAAAGAACAGGCTTTCTCTCTTGAAATACCTTCCCAGAAATCGCCTGGCCAAAAATTTAAATCTTATTTTCAGTGAAAAATTCTATATTCATTCCTTAAGTTTTATTCTACAATAAAATACATTTTCAGCGTCATGGGGATCTGTAAAAGTAGTTTCATTGCTGCACCACTTTAGTCATAATAATTCAGTATGAAGTTATGGAAATGTTTTAGAATTTAACTTTTAAATAAGTGTAGGGAACCCTGTGTGCATTTAATAATAAGATTGTATTTGCATGTGTGGCTGAAGAAGTGAAATACTTTTTTTGGCCCCACTGACATAAAAAGTATTGTATGTGTAACACCAATACTTTCACTATAGTAGCTATACAGGCCAGGCCCTCAGAAATTTCAGTATTTTAAAGTGCTATTTTTAGTTGTTTGTGTATTTTTAATTGACACTGTCTTGCCTAAAACATATTGTGAAGAACCTAATAATGCAAGATCAAAGTTTCTGATTCATCTGGCACACATCAGAGAAAATACCTGACAGCAGATAAAATTTGTGATCTCATGCCAGGTCGCATTATCCCACCACAGGTCAGGCTTCATTTTCCAGCATCCTGCATGATTACAGACCCTTAGTACCTGCAATACAAGATACATGGTTGAGCCATTCAGGAAAAGAACAATGCCATTATTACAGATGTATGTTTAAATGATCCTTCCTTATCATGTCCCTGCAAGGTGCATATTGACTCCCTTTTTCAGATGGGCGAAAATTGCTTATGTGAGTGAATCAATAAGTTTCTTTATACCCTTAGATACCATTATGTGAAAATCAGATAAACAGTGTAAGTCCATGGCTTATGGGAGGGTGGACTTCTCTTTTAATCCTGGTTTAATTTCAATAAACAATCACCGGGTCAAAATGTAACCTAGTTTGAGTCAATATAACACTGACGCAATACTGGGTTAACTTGACCCAAAAGTTTTTTTTCCAACCCACAGTTAGTGTTATTTTTATATTTTATTTTCACATTTATTACCCAGTAGTACCCAAATTGGGTCAATATGTAGAGGGAAGCATAAATACACTATTTTAAGCTGTAGTATCAATATAGGTATCAATATGACTATGTAGATATGTGGCAGATATTGCAATGGAATAGAAAGGTTAATGAGTGGACACAACGTAAGAGAGTGAGAACTTCCAATTAGTGGCAGTTCCCATGAGCTCTGTATCATCTCCTCGCTGAACAGCTTGGGCATAATCACTGTGATGAACTGTGACTGATGTCAGTAAATCTGACTTTAATTGGGACTGAGAAGATTGAATCCAGGCAGCTCTGCATCCAATCCCTGTGTAGCCAGCTACCGTGCGGTGGCATGATGTTTTAAGCATGCTGCTGGTCTGAGCAGTTGCATCCCAAATTCTGTTTTAACCACACGGTTGGGATGTCTGTAAAGAAGGAAGTGATACTGTCTACTTAATCCAACATGTTTGTTAATAATCTCTGCTAATCTTCTTTACCCACAGCAGCAGAACTAATCTGTCTTCACAATGTTTACACTCGAAGAGACTTAAGAGTTTATTCATCAGCCCTGTGGACGGAGCTATTAATGACACATCGCTGGTCTAAAATAAACATTGATAGCCAGTGCAGCTAACACGGATACACAGGGCACGTTGACATGTTCTAAAAGACAGAGGGGCAATTGCCATGTCAGTCTACCCAAGGAGCTCTCAAGGACTCAATCACCTCTCCTAGAGACTAGAGACACCAAGTCCAGCGGTGTGTGCTAACTGACTGTCGTCTCTGATGAAACACAAGATTTACTGCGATCATTTGGAAAAAACCAGGCACAGAGTACCCTACTCGCAAAATCAATAATCTTTGCCAGCAACTACTGTGACATCGATCATGGTCACCTTGATATTTATGTATTGTAAAATCATCTTGTATTTCAGATATACTTTTGAAATTAGATTTTTCTCCAGCACGAGCAGTCAACATCTGAATGAGTAGAGGTAATAGCAGAGCCAGTCTGGATTTTGCTTCACCCACAAAAATCCCTAGAGGGCAGCCTGAATCACTCATATAGCTGGTCATTAATGTTCATCTTGAAAGGGACAGTTATCAAACCATACATGTACACTAAGCTGTGAACTGCAGTGTTACTGAGGACATCAAATTAAATACTGTATACAATTTTGAAATATTTGTGCTTTACTTGAGTATGTCTGTTTGCTGCTTCTTTATACCTCTATTCCACCAATCTAGAGTAATATGCCCACTGATCAGCGTTGCTTCTTCAGAGCAGTCTGGATGCTATACTGACTATACTCACTATCTGCAAGTAATGAGATGGGCCAGTCAGGCTGGTGCTAGCTGGTTAGCAATGCTAACTTCAGCAGAAGAAAATATGTGATGGAACTAGTTTGATGCTAAACTTGCAACTTTTCTTCAAGACTGGTAACTAAACAGCTGTTTACATTGGCTATGTAGCAATAGCAAAACTTACAAATAGCTCCTTTAAGTAAAGGATCTGAATACTTGTTCCTCCAGTGGTGTATTGTACTAATATTGTACAACAGGTTGTTGGTGAAAGCGTGCTAAAATCATACTGAATCTCAACAATCTTTGGATGAATACCATTTTTGGATGTTAATGTGTCTGTGAGATAGTCTGGTGCCAAGGCAGGCTGGTATTACAGGCACTTGACCATACAAACTGTGCAGCTGCTGCTGGACATCAGGCTTCCTTGCGGAATACCAATGGGACAAAACAGAGCCCTTATGAAGACGGCCATTTTTTGAACTCAGACAAAAGAGGAACTTAAACCCCTAAACTACTCAATCATGACTAATGCTTGTAAAAGAAATTGAGTCGCAAAGCAAAAGGACTTAATGAGATTATGCTACCCATAATTAACAATCTGTGAAACACATTTCCCAAAACCAGGAACAGTGCGCCTTTTTGTCTGCCGTCGAGCCTAAGAATGTGTGAATTATCATCCAAACACACATTTACCCCACTTTTCAGGGTTGACAATGCAGAGCCCCTGACCAATATCCTTAATCTGCCACTCAAAATACATTTAGCCTTTGTGAGAACAAATGTGCAGCACTGAAACATTGGTTGTGGAGACTCTCTACTGCCTATTAGAACCATTGTTCCTCTTTATCTGGTGAACACAGACAACCACTAAAGCTTGCATGTCTGGGGACGGTGCTGCCGTTGTGTGCATATTACAAGAAGAATACGAGGATTGTCCCGTGGATTATAATCTCTTCTTTGAATACCACACTGAATTACAGTGCTGTACAAACAAATTTGATTGAAGAGCTGAAGAATGGACGGGTGACATAAACTACCCTCAAGCACTGTAGCATTTACACAGTGTGCACAGATGCAGTCAGATGTAATCTGTGGCATGTGAATGATAAAAAATAAGTGGGCTGTGTTATCAGTCTATCAGGGCAGCACACTTGAATGACCAATTCGACCCGAGAGATAACATTGTAAGATTTCATTTAATTCCTCAGTCTTGATTTGGAAAATTGTATTGAATCTAAGATAGTTCCCAATCCCCATCTGCAGACGTCTGAAATAGGCATTCCAGCGTCATGTCCTCAGGGATCGACACCCAGGCCTGGGCTGAGACTGAGAGCATGACAGAGAGACTGGGCATGGAAAAGGGAGAGAAGCAGAAATAATTATAAGAGCAACTGAGGCGTATCGGTTTGTCCTTGGCTCAAAATGAAAAGCAGGATGAGACATGATGGCACAAATCAACTGCAAGCCCATATACAGTACCTGATTCACTCATAACATCTGTGTAATTACACATCAGGAACCTTGTAATACTGGGATTCTGTTACCAAATTGTGCCATCGTCACATTTCTGGCCAGGACCTAGAATAATTAAGTGTATCATTACCCTGAACTGAAATTGCAGAGGAGTAGGGAGTAGTGATGATGGTAACCCTCACTGGGAATGTGGGAAGCATTAATGACAAACTTATTTTGATACCCAGGGTGCACTATGTCAATTTTAAGAAGCTTGTATGTGCTGAAAAGATTTTGAGTACACTGTTCTTTGTAATTGTGAATCAGTGCTATAGTGGCTGAAGTGAATCAATGTCCTCAGAGGTTCTTTGTGTTTCAAGGGCAGTCTCTCCTGAGTCTCAGCTGACATGATGAGGTTGTTGACTGTCACAGCTGCCTCTCTAAGCCCGCCAAAGGTATGTGATTAAATTCCCATTCTTTTCCTAAAGAGAAGTGGAGCCATTTAGAAACCTATAAACCATATGGACAAGTCAATGAATTGTCTTTAAAGTAGACCCTATAGGTTTGCTCAGAAGGAAATGACAATAGAAACTGGATGCCTTTGTGTGCAACACACAGTACATATGAACACAATGGAGCTTTTTTCTCTAAGATTTCATGTAATTGAGCAACAGTTTTGGAGGAGTTGTAGTTAGAAAGTAATTCAAAATCTCATTTTCTGGTTTGAAGGTTTCAGAAGTACTGTAATATGAAAAGAGTTGCAATGATGAACAAAATTGAATAATTTAAGTGAAACCCCTCTTAAGTAATAAAGCTAGTGATATTCCATATTTTTTTACAACATAGACGTGTATTGTTGTAGTAGACACATCAGTGAGGTGACACATTTTAGTCCAGTAGAAACTAATAGGCTTGGGGCGCCATAAGGGAGGATGGGGAAATTGCAAAATCTTGAGAAATGAACCAATCCAGATAATACATGATTTATATTTGCCCTCCACAATGACTCCACCTGAGGACTTTGTAACTCAAAGGTATGTTGTTTATGGACATTTGCTTAAATGATATTTTCATGGGTGATGGTGGTGTCATCCATGAACTTTATGATGGTGTTGGAGCTAAGTATTGCTGTGCTTTCGTTGGTGGTGAGGGCATACAGTACTGAACTTAGCACATATTCCTGGTGGAATTGATATAGCCTTAGTTTAATGCATCTGCCAAGAAAAAACTTAAATTGTTTGAAAAAAAGGAGCAAAAGAGGATCAATTAATTTTTAATCAAAACTAAAAACAAGAAATCAAAGGCTTTCAATGCAGTTTGTTCTGACAGATTTGACATACTGCCTCAGAAAACCCAGTGAAAAAAACAGAACGGGTTTAATTTTGCAGACTGATACGTATTTATGTGCAAGCATTTGCAAACATTTCACTGTTAATTCGCTATCTTTATGAAAACTTAATTAAATTACTAAATACTTATTTAACTGAAGCCAGTCCTTATGATTGTGGTTCAGTCGTTATGTTATTTGGCATCTGTTTGACCCTGCATCTGATGTCAAATTGTTCTTTAGCAGCTGGTTCCTGCATTCCTAGGAGTGTAGCCACAAATTGGGTTCCAAATCATTTATATTCACCCTAAGGATATCTCTCTTCCTTGATGCACCTCTAAAATCAGTCCAGCCATTTCTGTTCCTGCTATGCAAGACAAATCAATGATAAACCTCAAAATGCTTGCAAGTGCATTTGGTTATTAAGTGTTTGTTGGTTCTGCAATATGTGTGCAGGCTCCACTGGAGCCTAAACTAAGAATTCAAAATGATTTCCTTCATTTCTCTCATGTAGAAAATTGTGCTCATGAGATCTGATATCTCATGATATCTGAACACAGATTTTCAGAACAGTTGCATTAGTAGCTTTCTTTTAAATGAAGAGGAGTATGCATCATCACTGAGGGAGCTAATGCAACAGAATGACAAACAACATAACTCACAAACTGACTCCTGTGCAGCCAATCAGCTTTAATGTATTGTAATGTATTCATAAGGTCGTTCAGTGGTGATGGATTGGCTGAGCTTCAGAAAGTGCGGAGCTAATAAACAAATTTGTTGAGTCTTTATCTTCCCTTACTGTTGCAGCCCAGGATGCATCACCACATATAAAGCTTTAAATGTGTTTCTCAGACATATTTTTTTTTTATCATTTTATCAAGAAGACAACAAATAAAATATATAATATAATGTGAATGGTTTGTAAAAATGCTTTAAAGGTCAATTCTTACAGCGTGGTTTTACAACAAAATGGCATGAAACCTAAATTAGAAAACAAGGCAAATGTAATCAATTCATAATTTTCTGAAATATGAGAAAAGCTGACAGTTTCAAATTAAAAATAAGCTTGTTTTGCAGTTAAATTAAACAGCTTATATAAACAACCAAATAAGCAAAATGTACACAAAAGACCGAAATTAACCTCATCATCGCAGAGTGAAGAGCATGATTGCAAGCGCAGGCACAATTACACAATACCATGTTTCAAAAAGCAGCCCTCTCAGCTGTCTAAATAGGATGATTGCTGCTGGTCTGAAGGGTCCTTCAGTGAGAGGAGCTTTGGAGGAAAGAGACAGAGAGAAAGAGGTAGCACATGTGGGAGGTGCCAAATAAAACATTACTGATTAACTTGTTTAGTACTGTGCAGTGATTCTGGTGTGTGTGTATGTGGTTCCACTTGTAATCTATACAGTATGTACAGCTACCTTTTGTGTGCACCCACATGTCTAAAGATGGCAGATTTACTATCACTTTTGATAAAACAAAATGAAAGATGCCTGAGCTTGGATGCTCTTTTTTTTTTTTTACCCTGCCTCTTCTTTGAGCAGCAGCAACATTCACGGACAGAGGCAAAGGAGGACATCCTTTGTTACAAGAGGCTGATCCTTATTATCCTTTAACAACATGATGATATAATTATCTTCCCATGTAACTGCCAAGTATATAGCTAATAGCAGCCATTTATCAGCACATATTAACTAAAGCAGACCCCCTTAATTAATCAGCTGTTCTGGCTTTTGTCATGTGATGCATTACTCTTACAGCCCAATAAAGCAGCTGTAAGCACATGATAGTCAGTGGTCATCAAATTTAAATATCTCATTTCTATTTGTATAATTTGCACACTGGATTTAATGAATATAACTTCTCATTTTTCACTCTCCCAGCCGGGTTCACCTGCATTACCACAGAAAGCACTCTTGTCCCTTGTGACTGATTCACTGATTCAGAGCTCCTTGCTTTTGGATTAGCATGCTCATTACAGCCCACATCTATTCTGTCTTAAGCCATCGTCTGTGTCTCATCAACCCCCATGTGAACCCGAGCATCAAACCCGTGTAAACTGGCTTCATGACAGTGAGTATAATTTGATTAGCCTTTTTTTTTTTTTTTGAATTACAGGGTAATCGTTCTTTTAAGTGTGTGTAATATATCTTTCCTCTATAAGAGGCTTCTAGCCATGATTTCTAGACAATATTTTTATTAAGAGACAAGTGACAACATTTAGTTTCTTAAAGAGGGGTCCAAGTTGTTGATATCGTGCTCTGTACTGTCATAACTTCTCTTTAACAGGTGAAAGTCCTCGTAAAACAGTGGTGTAATATACAGTAGTGAGAACAAAAGAGAGACTCACTCTACACATCTACGGTATACTGTATATGTTGTTTTCAGCTGTTGAGTTATGGCAATAGCACACAATGGATGATAGGACCATAGACTTATCAATAATGCATAAGATAGTAAGAGAAATGACAGGCACTCTGCTGGTAGGTTCTCTCCAGAAGCAAGCCATAAATTTGCAGGGCAATAATAATGACTCTTCTCAGGGAAATAAAGGCCACCCTCTGCTCCCCATAGTCATAAACCTGACTCACTCTTCCATTGGTTGGAAGAAAAATGCTTCCTCTCCTACCACACAGGAGTCATACACAGGAGGTACTTCAACCAGCCAACTTGATATGCAATCATCTCTCTTTACAGAGGAAAGAATACAATTTCAGTTTTTATATTAGCTATTTTCCTATTATGCCTGTGGAGGTGGGGAGAAATGGTGAGCACAGTAATGGTGAGATGAAGTTCACTTGAACAGCTCCGGAAAATATTCAAAAAAGATTTCCAGCTATTCTCTTACTTTGACCATATTCTAATCCTGTTGTGCAGCCTGCTGTGTTTCTATTTCAACATGTTGAATAATAAAAATAATAATTTTCTTTGTATGTATATATATATAGTTATTATTATTATTATCATAATCATTGTTATTATTATTTTAAGCTTGGGTTAGTTGTCTTAGGCAAGAAAACATTTAACTTTCTCCAATATGAATATGAAGGTCTCATTTTTGGCAAAGTCATCGCAAAAAAAAAAAAAGTTAAATATTTTGAGAAATGTCCTAAATGCACTTAGGTATGCCACTCTTATATTTTCCTGCTAAAAATGAAGCTGGAGCCAGGCGATCATTAGATGAGTTTAGCATAAAGGCTGCGGGCAGAGCGAGACAGGTAACCTGGCTCTGCCCGAAGGAAATAAAAATCCATCTCACTGCACCTCTAAAGGTTAGTAATTAAAACACTATTTTTTGTTGGTTTAATCCATGTTATGTTCCATATATGTCTATTAAATATGAAGCTGGATCCAGGAGATCATTAGCTTAGCATGCTAATTAGCATAAAGACTGCATAAAAAAGGGGGGCTGGGAGAAACAGCTAGCCTGGCTCTGTTCGAAGGTAACAACTTTTACATATATACCAGCACCACAAAAGCTCACTATTCAATGTTGAATAATAATTCCAGTAAATTTCAACTTGGTTTATTTGCGATAAATGTAACTATTGGTTTCACGTGTCATGATAACTTAAAATCTCACAGCTAACTAGCCACCTCTGTTGTGGAGATACGGGACAGGAAAACTCGCATAAAACAGGGTATATGGGGCAATTGGCTTGAGTGTCCTACAGCTTTCCAAATAAATGTGTTTATTTCTCCTTTATTCTAAGACCTTTTGTGTCTAACTGATAGTATACTCAGATAGTAGCCACTTCGAACCGCCGTTATGCTAATTTAAGGATCTACATCCGGTTCAACTTGTTAGCTTAGGCCTCTCATTAACACTGCTCCAATGCCACCTGTTAACCTGAGACAAAGGAATACAACCCGATGCTAATGTTTATTGGTGGTGGGCCGTACAGACTTAAATCCCTAACAGTGTTTGAGGTGTTGTTGTTCTCTTACCATATGGAAAGCTGAGTGTTTGTTGAGCCGTCCTCTGTCTTTTCTTTAGTCCGTTTTGGGGGAAAGTCTCCGGGAGGACAACATTGACAAGTGCCGCCAAGTCGCTTACTGTGAATTCACTGCTGGAATTACTATCAGCCATGGACGCATCCATTTTCCAAGTCTGGAATCATCGCTTCCCTGATCAGGAAAGGTTTTCCTTCACAGAGAGTAGTGGCCGCAGGAACACCACCACTTTTTTGGGAGGTAAGTTGTTTTGATTAGTTCCTTGTCTGTTCACACCGGTTCGGATAAATGAGTAATTCCTCCTCATGATAGTCCACGGCATAATCCGCCATTGCATTTAGCATATTCCCCAGTTTTCTCAGATTATGTGTAAGTGCAATTAGAGATAGCCTCACACATGTAAACATACCTACCGTGTGCAGATGAATATTCATGTTTTGGGGTAAGATGAGCCAGCAAGTTGTGGATAGTATGGCATAATGGACGTTTTTAGTGGCTACATTTGGCATACTTCCAGTCAGACTCAGAGTCAAGTATTTGAAATGATTCATGTAGAAATCAGGTTTATTTGCAAAACTGTAGGGCGCCAGTTGCCCTAATACATATGCGCACCCACTGGCAGCTCCTGCACACCCAGTTTTGTGTTTGTCCCACATTACAGATTGAAGAATGTCTAGTCAGTCTTAGCTGTCTCTCTTTCATGGGTCCAGTTGTGGTGACAGCAAATGACCATGAGCTGATGTAACTCAATGTAATTTCCTATTAAGAATTTCTTTCATTGGTCTTTCTGAAAATTTAAAAATGTTCCTGTGGTTTACAATCCATATTTTAAGATAAATCGACATCCACTACATCTTATATCATCTATTAATTTTCTTCCATCACAACCATCACATAACAGGAATTGTCACTTGTAGAAAGGTTTTAAGCTGACCTCTGCAGGTACCTCCAGCTGTTCCAAGTCACATTCAGTCGGTAGTGGCCCAGAACAAATAGCCTGGGACGGATAGTGCTGGGGTGGGTCTCCATAATCAACTCTAGTGAGCTGCCTTTGGAGTGCAAACAGCAGGTATCAAACAGTTTAGGGTCCATTTGTTGTGCTGAGTGCTTTCCACAAAAGGTTGCATGAGACAGTCTGACCTTGTCAGGAGGGTTAGACTGAGATTTCTCCTGAATCCTTTTCAGGTGGAGAAGAAGACCAGCAGAGATTTGACATATCTCTCACTGATTTCTTCCTGAATTATGTATCTTCACCAGCCACACGATATCACAAAAAATAACCTATAACCATTTTCTGTCCATGTATGCTCATCGGTTTTGGAAATATGGAATTGGTCT
This sequence comes from Lates calcarifer, assembly GCF_001640805.2. NCBI lineage: Eukaryota > Metazoa > Chordata > Actinopteri > Centropomidae > Lates > Lates calcarifer. The sequence continues at coordinate 20,652,603 of NC_066838.1, read as the reverse complement.
GTATTATACCAGATTTCAGGCTTGTTTTTGGTATTTGGCTGTAGCAGTAAAAGAAAATAACCAAAGCAAAGGCACAGACATGGCTCCTTTACAAGCATGATCAGTGTATGCATCTCTGACATCTAACATACGCCTGTTGCGGAAACATGACCAACTGATTATGTTTGTGCCATTCAGCTGTTAATGTAAACATTTGAAGGTCAAATGTGGTTTCATCTCAGAGAGATGAATTCAGGCATCACAGGAGGGCTGGCAAGTTCAATTACATGAACCACAATTTTTGCATTGTCATGTGATGTGACTTCAGTGCACCATGTCAACCGTATGAATTGAGGAGAACACAATAAAAGCAGTGACTGATTGTATGACTCTGGGGAGAAAACGTCCTCTTGTCAGATTCCTTCCCTTTTAATAGTCCTTTCAAAGAAAATGTAATCTCCCAGTTTAATGTTCTCATATCTGATTTTACAATCTTAAAGACAGTCACACAAGAAACGCACATCACACTTGGCATAGGCCTATGCTGTACATTTAATCTCAATTATCAATGCATCTCCATGTGCTTAACCCAGATAACAGCTGACTGCTGATGACATTTTTAAAGTCAGGAATAAACGCCACCTATTGTATTAGTGTTTTCTTCACCTGGATGCCTTGAGAGAGAGAGAGAGAGAGAGAACAGTTTTTACAGTAGCAAATCTCAGGAGGCAGAGAGGCAGTTACTGGAATGGAACGGTGAAGACCAGAGCCAGAAGGCAACAGCATCTGCTCTCTCTGGAGACTGCCATCAGCAGTTTGGCTAAAAGAATGGCTACTTATGTTGAAATGTCTGTGTGCTAGCTGTATTTTTTCTGCCTGACACTGCAATACTGTAGTTCTCCTTGTTAATTTGAAAATTTCATAATGTGCATGCAATGACATTTGACTTAATAGTGGGATCAAATAGTGTAGCTCTCAGTAAATGTCAATCGGACTCAGGAAATAATGGAGCAAAAAGGTGTTTGCGTTTCCAGTTTTAAGTATAAGCTTTAAAAAATAGCAGAGTGAGACATGTATTACATTGGCAAACTGTTAGCTTTTATTCTGCCTTTCACCTGAGTTTTCTCATATCACACCTCAGGTGTGTCTGGGAAGTTAATGAGTTGTTTCGCCTGAGAGAAATATGCCTCACTCTTATCCACGACAAAGATATAATGGAAAAGATTAATATCCTTAAAAGAATCTATTAAATGTTAAGATCAACTGATGTAAAAGGTGAGACACTCAATTTCCATTAAACATGAGGGGCTCAGCGAATTGAAAAACATCCCGCTCAAGACTTCGGTTATTTTAATAGCAGTTTGGGCCGATTCCACCCACTAAGACATTAATACTCTACTGAATAAGATTCAAAGGCCAGATTCTCACACTGGCTTCTATAAAGATAATCTTATTTCTTACTTGGCTGAACTTGAGAGTTGGCTCATGCAGATAAAGTAGACACCAACTGTTTCCCATTGACCTTTCCAGAAAGGAGCAGAGAATGCCTTAGAAAACAAAAACACTCAATGAAAATGCAAATGAATCACATGAAAGGCATCCCTCACTATTTCACTGTAAGTAATTTGCTGGCGGTGATTTATTGATCTCAGAGAAAAGATATTTGAGTTGTTAAACCAACAGCAAGATAATATCTTCTTCTCTTATTGAATCTTTGAAACTGCTTTCACACCACTTGTCTTTCTTGTGTCGCAGCACAGCAACCAAACTGTTTGTGTGAGTGGAAGGTGCATGTGAGGTTTTTTGTTATATTATGGCAGGACTGCCTGTAGAAATATGTGACTTTTATCTACAAGAAACCCCCTTCCTTATTGTTCAAAAGGCATTGCGTGATGATGCATGACATGATCTACAGTATGACATGTTCTCTGTGTCTGATAGAAATCGCCCCCTTGGGCATAGTGTCATTGTAATCAGCAGTAATATCATCTTAAAATGTCACAGCTAAACCTTTAGTGATTCCTGTTATGACAAGACTAGGCACTGCTGAGGGGGAAGCTAAATAGAAAACTGCTCCATAGTTCTTCCAGAGACATCTCCAGCTCTCCCACCCTGAGCAAAACACAACGATTTATTGACATTTTTACTCTGCTTAGCCGTGCTTGGCACAAGTAGCAACCAACATATTATCTTGTAGGCATGCCATTTTGGAAAGTAAATTTGACATAGAATCGGACAAGCGCCAAGAGTAGGTCCATATTGCTGCCAATATTTATAAAATGCATGATTGTATGTTGTCTCTCTGCAAATCTAAGAAGAAGCATATGTTCCTAAGAATGCCATCACTGTAGGTATGTAACATTCAGACCAAAGCCCGAGGGAGCTTATGGGCTGTCTGCTTCCCAGCCATATCTGTACCGACTGTTTTAGATTTAGGAGACAACTCTTGTGAACATTCTTACAAAAATTGTCCTTTTTTTCAGGGTTACTTTTCCAAGAGCAGCCGTCAGAACCATTCAGGGAGGAGTCCATTGAATCAGTAGTGCATGAACCTTCTTCAGACAGAAACCGGTGGTCTGCAGGTCAGGAAAAAATCTTTTTGATTGGTTTGTTGCACTGCAAATGCATAGATTCAGGGGCACTTGGGGTTTTTTGTTTATTGTAAACTATAATGTTACAATTAAGTTTGCTTTTTGTCATGAGTTTCTGAGTCACTGAAAGTTACATCCTCAAAAAAAGCAACACATTTTTAAACATGAAAGTAAAGGACCATCACAGAAAAGCACTCTTTGCCTTATCACAGTTGAGTGCAGCTAACTTGCAACTGAAACGTCAGAGAGTCATCACTGTCCGTTGGGATTCGTGGCAGTGGAGTGTGACCACAAGGAAAGGTTGTACACAAATGCTGCAGTTGTGTCCACTGAGGTCCATGATGAATAATGTTTCATTTCCCTGTATATCAACCATATACATGGAAATGACAATAAACCTGAAAAAAACATTTAAGGACAATTTTAAAAAGAACTACATATCTGTGAGCAGATATGTAGTTCTATTTAGCAAAAGTTTTATGTCTTTAGGAGGAACCACTAGGCAAATAAAATTATATTGAGATATAAACTACTGTTTAAACTAAGGTTTTGCCGTTTTAATGGGATTTATGTTGACATTGAGAGACATAGGATAACACCAGACTTAACCTGTAATGACAAAGAAAAGGAAAAGGTGACAGTTTTTGTGAATATTCCAGGATAACGTGGCCACATCAGGCCCACAGCATTCACAATGTCCAAAAATAAATAAGCTTGTTATTTCTGAACAACCAGCAAAGAACCTCTTGACTGTGCTTCACTGGGTTCCAGCTCCTTTCCATTTATTGACAGTGTGATTTATGTTCAATGGCTTTGTATAATTTTGTCTAACTTTATCACAGATCTGCAACATATTTACCCAGGAAGGTTGAGACCTACTAGTAGCCATTCATTAACAGTTGTTGCGCATTAGAGATGGGAAAATTAAAAAGTATCAGCATGACTTATGAAGTATTGTAGCAAGTATCAGCACTAACTTCACTTCACACTTTTCTTCGCACTTTCTGTGCCGCTTATGTTTTACAATGCGTCTGATTGATGAATGAAAACATGTTGAGAAGTAGATTATTAATGATGGATTCACCTCAAAGCCTTTAGTGTGGTGAACCCACTGCCATTCCACGTTTAAAGAGTAATTTAACACTCTCTATAAATCTTGTGTTTGCTGATCTCTGTTGGTTCGGTACCTTCTCACCTTGCTGTGGTGATGTACAGGTGCACTCCAGGATCCTGTGACATCACTGTTGGGTGTGGTTATTGGCATAAGAGAGCTTCTTTGTAACAGAGGTTAAACTTTGAACCAGAGAGGGCAGCAGAACACTGCTTTTCAGCCCTGTGTTAAGTTACTCTTTAAGTTAGATAGTATGAATATTTCTCTCCAATTGTTGTAGATAATCGTCTGTGCATATCTCAGGAATAAAGATCAATGATATTGATTTCAGGGTTCTGTGTTTGAGATACACAGCCTACTGTGTGCTCCAAGAATTCCCTGTATTTCTGAACAAAGCCCTTGTAAAACAGATGGCTTGAATAAAGTTCAGTCCTTATGTGTCAAAGCACAGCATCAACATGGGACTAGCTCTATGAACAATTAATGACTGCCCTATCTCTGGAAACTATTGTTCTGCTCAGAACAATTCAGCAATTTATGCTATTTGGCTTCCCACTATATGTCCCAAATCCCCTCTGCACAGAGTTGACTCTGCCAAAGCCTCAGACATTAATGCTGTGTTGTAGTGTGCCTACATCTCAAGCAGTTTCTTGCTGTTCTTCTCACTCTGGGTATTCTTCACTCCTTCCTGAACTGGGAATGCACCCTGTCTTCCTGAGCAAGCATCAAAATAAAATGTGAAGTCTTTATGCCGTAGAGATGGCAGTGTGAGCTGCAGGCCTTGGGCATGTTCTGCATGCCAGTGATAAAAAATCCAGACACAATGCAAAAGTAGAGCTCACCATGTAGCGAAGGTGACTGGGAGTGGGGAGGATCGAGCTATTTCCTACACATACAGATCGGTGCTGATTTACTCTGAATAACAGCACTCACCTCCCCTTCTTTGCCTCGGTCACCATTACGTCTTCATCATAGACTGAAGAACTCCCCCACTGTAGGTGAAGATTACCTTTAGCTGAATGGACATTATTATTTCTCAACACAATCTGCTTTCAATTTTCCTTTCTGCTCAGCATGTGAAAACATGTTCTTTCCTAATCTTCTTTTACCCACCACCCTGTAACAACACTAAGGTAAGCTAAGCACTGAGGGTTTACGTCTTTCCCTTCTCATGTATCTGGTAATATGACGTGGACTTTCTTGTTAGGTTTCTTGGATTAACTTTTAATCACTTGAAAACATTAGGCTTGTCCTTAGCGCTCTAAATGTAGGGCAGAGTAGAAATTGACAACAAAAAAGGAAAGGAACTGAAGGAAATGTTGCCTCAGGGGAAAAAGAAATCCATTCTAAATGTAAATAATTGTTAATCATATGGTCACAGCAGCGTGAGTGGTGCCAGATTCCCTGATTTGCATTTGTCAGAAGCATATGATCAGGTGGAGTGCCACCATGCCATCTAATCCAGAGGCAGTCTGGCTTTAAGAGATGTGATACAGTCTTTACACTCAGTCAGGCTGTACGGGAACATTTGTTTCTTAGTGCTCGCTAAAGGGGGGACTCAGCGAGAGCCGCTGCTCAGAGGCTGCCTCTCACTGGAAGGATGCAGACGGTGAAAGAAGAGATTCCACTACAGTTAATTAAGGAGCACTCTGCACGTGCCTATAAATGCGAAGGGGCAAATGAATTCAGTGTCAGTGGGAGCAGCTCCTCAAGGGGAAGCAGTGATATTTCAAAGGTGGAATTGAAAGAGCTGTAAATCTATTTCCTGACTCCGGCTTGACGGTCATTTCTGAATCACTGGACTGTTGCTATCAAAGTGTGGAGCAGGGAGGCAGAGTCAGTGGAGTTCCCTCCTCGAGCCAAATTCAGAGTTATTGGATGGGATCAACATGAGCAGCATTATGGATGGATTTATGTCATTCTGTTGAGATATTTATATACTCCTTGTTGGGTTGCTCAGGTAAGATTTTTTTTTCTTTCTTTCACCTCTGAGCAAAAATTATTCATTGTTAGGAGACTCTGCTTTCTGCATTAAACTGTCAAATCATAAATTTAACTACAAAATGTGAGATTTGCACAGATAAAGAATACCTGCACAGTATGGCATATTGTTGAGGTAAACAAAGCACAGTTTTATTTTATTTCATTTCATGGTATGGTTTTGTGTTTAATTGTAGTTTAATTTCAAGATGTTTTATTTAGCTAGTCTGAATTATTTTATTGCCACAAATAGACACATGGAAGTAGTAGCAAGTATTTTTTCATGCATAGAATCTGGAGAATGTACTTCTTTTGTATCTGTGCGGGGAGCTTAATAGCACCAATCTATGTGCTATACACATTTTTCTTTCCTAAGGTTAGATAAAAGTTTTTATGCAGTTGTAAATTATTTAATATCATGTTGAAATCATATCTTGAATATATCAAATCCAAACAAATCTCATATGTGTTATAAATAGAATATGATATGAATTAATACATTTAAAATATTATTAATGATCTAATGCTTGTTAGTACTTTGCTGCTGTGAAGAAAACTGTTGTAAAACAATTTCAGGGTTGAAACATTTTGTATTTTCTCCTTCATAGATTTCCTCCGCAGACACCCACCTCATATGACCAGGAGCATTCCTCGTTGTTATTCTATTTTTTCTTTTTTTTCTCTCTTATCTAAACAGCATGGTGAAACATTACAAGGCTTTTGATTCCTATTACTGCTATGTCACTGTCACATTATTCTGACAGATACAGAAAAGCCTCGGCAGCTAGCTGCTTGCGAAATCTTATCTTTCTTTAAGTTTGATTTTGGTTTTGAGGCAGGAGCACAGCTCAGGAGTTGAAGGGAGTCAGCCTGTCAGGGGAAATCTCTGCTGCATGGGAAAAACTCCCCAGGGATCACTCCACATTTGCAGCGCTGTGGCTCAGGGACAAGACAGGGCAAACTAGGAAGACGAAACAGTGAGGAAGTCATACTTATATAATCATGCTAATGATAAATTCCGATGACTAAAAGACTCCACTCAGGGCGTTAAGACCAATTATAGACTGAAGTGCTTCTACAGAATGTTGAAATTTATGTATTTGTGTGTGTTTGTTTGGGCTGGAGGTCATAGGTTGAGAACATGATGTATTTTGTGTTGACTCCACCTTTGCTGGTCCTTAGCAGATGTGTCCTGTCATGTCCTGGCTGCTCTGCCTGTGCCTCTGGGTCAGTGTGACTGCCATTCAACTGTGTCAGGCCACTTTCTACGACACCATCCAACAGCATCATGGGACGAGGCCTGAACGAACCACCATTCACATGATTGGTGAGTCCTTTGTTGCCTTCTCTCCTGCTCTTGGTATGACAGTTTTCTCAAAAGCATCAGTTTTGAGCTAAAAAAGTCTTTTCTTTTCAGTTCCTGCCATTGCACCTTGTGCACTCCACTGTTGCATACTGGGTTTGGTTGCTTATGTGTTTAATTAGACTGTCACAAGCAAGGAGAAAATAGGAACACTTTATTTTGTTCTGGGCTCATATTTCCATCCTAATTTTATTAAGTCATTATATTCATGAATATATAAGCAGTCCAGCTTAGACTAACAACCAATTATTTAGCAAGCACATTATACAGTGTCTGTTTTTCATTAAGATTTGGCCTTGATAGCAAGCGGCTGTCTGTACTGAAGATCACACAGATATACAATGAATGCTTTTGCACTTTCAGTCTTGAGCTATTACCGTTGATATTCATGCTACACTGCTCCCCCTCAATTTGATCTGTGCGATTGTGCTCCCTGTGAAAATTGCACTGAATAGAATATGACCGAAACATTACGGTCGAACTTTTTGTTTTCACCAGGCGGATGTGAGCTGTGGTTATGGTAAATAATTATGATCTCGGGATTCAACAGAGGAGAGGAAGCCGAATGCTGTCAGAACTTCAAAGGGAGAAGTAGCTGCATGAGCGTGCAGGTCCTTGGTGTCTGTTATTTCCTCTATGCGCCGGTGCACCTCAAGCATATCAGCAAGGGGTCTTTTCAATACTCTCAATATTGTGAGCCAGAAGACTTGCTGTTCCAACACCTTCATTTCATTACTCACGTCTACACATGTGTATTGGGGGAGAAAAAGACGTACAAAAAAAGAAAAGGACACTCACAAATAGGATATCTTCTAAAGAGTGTTCTCATGTCAACAAAAGGGAAATGGAATTAATATTTCAAATGTGCATTCAGGTACCTCTTTGGAGAAAACAAGTTCAAAGCGAAAAATACGAATCCTTCAGGACCCTCTGCTACTAAAAGTGTAAATGCCCTGTCATTCCATTTACCATAGTATGGCTAGTCCTCACTCCTGGATAAATGAGATGCCAGTTTTATGAGAGGAGGATGGGATGCCTGTCTGGATTGATTCTGACACTGGGACATTTGTTCTGTGCTGTGTGTTGTGTGCCTGTTGGATTGGTGGGAGGATTGGGGTTGACGGGTCATGAATTGGTGGCAAGAAGGCCATTGGTTGCAGACCACTGGGCCAATCATTAAAGGCAGCGAAATGCCACAAGTTCACGGTGACTGGTATTACCAGAGGAAATCGAGATTACAGAGGGCGAGAGATCAGTTGTGTCCTTGCCAATAGAAATTTAGATCTATGGGGAGATGTTATTTAGGAAACCACAAGTCAATCACATGTAGTGACTTTGGGAACAGCTAAATTTTGATCTTTTGATCATGCAAATTCTTGATAAATTATTAGTTGCAAAGGAAAACTCCTGTAGTCTAAAAAGGTATACAAGAAGGGAAGAGTACAGATTTATCAGCAGCATTGAGTTGCTCACCCCAAATGTGTTCTCAGTAATCAGTTCTTTTGACAGCATATAAGCAACTGCTTCACTCATGCACCGACATATTGGCAGTCTTATTACAAAAACTGTGTGTCCAGAAGTCCATTAGCTGGATGACCCTTGAGTAGACGTTTGTGTATGCTCAGTGATTCAGACAATGCGGCCTGCTTTCCACCCTACAGCTCTACTTACAGATTGCTGCCTGCCACTCTCTCAGATATGCTCAGGGCTGTTCTCTGCTTTCCCGGTACAGGCAGTGTTGTTCTCTGCGGTATGATTCATAAGGTGCTGTATTTATTTGGTGCAAAGAGCGTGAACGGTGCACAAAAGAGAACAGATTGTGTTTGTCGTGCATCTGTAAAGTGCTGGACAGAGATGTTGCTTTTGGGGTCATGCATTTCCCAACCCCTGAACGTGTCCACAGGAAACTGCAGAAGGAGAATTTTTCTTGTCTGAAACATTGACTTGCTAAACAAAAAAATAAACTCCTACTTGCATCAATTAAAAAAACAAATCTAGTGACTGAAAATATGAAAATGTGCTTTTGCAGGTGTGACAAATTACACTTCTTCAGGAGCAACATTTCAGCTCATGATATTTCGAAAAGACTGAAATATATGCTTCAGAGCAGAAAGAACAAAGGTGTGTAGAATGTGTAGCACTCTATTTACAGCGGAGGAAACAGTGCCATTGGTGATGCACTGCATCATGTGGAGGTGTTAGCAGGATGTATGACAAAGAGTAGATAGTTGCTGCCTGAGGTGGCCTTGTTCTCTCCTGAACTCACTCCCACCAACAGTCAGCTTTGCAGGGTCAAACTGTTCATAACTAAAAGGTCATTGATTCTCCATGCTATGCAGATAATGTTTCGTGGTCACTCTAAATTGTGTAGCTGTGAGTGTATGTGCATAATGAGATGAGATATGCAGAGAGGCAGAAATGGTGATACAAGCAGAAGTAACTCACTTGTAAGTATCTACTGTATATTATAATTTATTCAGGACTAAGTCATAAATACTTAACCCTGTGTGATATCCATTCCGCTGTTTCCTCTCCCTTCACAATGTTACCTACAATGATAGTCCTCTGTAGCAGTTGGAGTAAACCTCCCTCCTCAGCCCTGTCAGTGCCTCTTAAAGATATAACTTTTCAACATGGATGTAATTTCAATGTCAAGCAACTTTAATATCAGTTTTCTTCTAATATATGGCATGCACCTATAGTTTAATTTCTTTCCAGAGTGAAAATACCATTTAAATCCCCCATGTCTCCCTTTCAGTAGGTTTAGTGAGGAGTAGGGGATCAGGACTTTCATTTTTTTCCCCCATGCACTCCAACAAAAGAAACCACTCGCTGGTAAAGCTCACAATGAAACAAACATGAAAAATGGATTTTCGGCTGTCACAAACAAAGGTTGTATCCTCTATGCACTGTTTTAGACACTGACAATTTAATAGCCTTATATAATGCATCCTGGAGGCACATTATTTTGACATACATCTTCCTCTACCCCTCCCCTAGACCTCCTCTCAACCATTGCTCTCACTAGTGTCATTGCTGCTCTGCCGCAGTGCCAATGGGAAGTGGCGTGCAGCCTCAGCCCAAGGCCTCCCCACATCTGGAGCTCAGCAAACCTACTTTGTCCTGATGTTGTTACACATGCTGCTGTGAAGTTGAAGGACCACTGGCCACTCTGTAAAACACCAGAAGCGACTTCTATAGCCTTAAAAGTGGATTTCTTTTGCTTTAATGGGTCTGTTGTAAAAAGAGGCAAAGCTTGCTCAGCTGCTGTTGTATCATATATTATACCAGGAATACACTTATTCGTGTCATTTCCTTGGTTAGCCCCAAAAGAAAAATATATTCTTAAGTAAATGAATCTCAGGACAATCAGTGCCCTAATTATTACTGTATGCTCACAGCTACAAATAGGTTTTACATATTTCAGTATTTCCCATTTATTTCCTTTTTCAGGCTATGAATTATTCATAAGACAGAGCTCCTCTAAGCTTGTGGATATTTGTTTAAACAGCATGTTTAATTGAAGTCTTTCAGCCAATTCTGTACAGGGGCTATGGTTTGTGGTCACAACGCTTATATGCAAAATGAATTTCTGTGGCCCACAGCTTAATTAATTAACCGGCTTTCTCCCTCTCATGACTACGCCAGCTGCTTCTTGTCTTAGCCAGAATCCCCAAGCATTAATAAAAAGGGTGTTTAAAGACACAAAGTTCATGGTTCAATACATATCGTACTGGTGGTGTCATGGCGGGTTTTGGCACAGTGGGGAGAATGAAGAACTACATTTCTTTTTAACCCTACATTCGTTGGCTCATTAGCTGGTACTTGTGTAACGCAGACTGAGCAATTGGAATAACATCGCTCGTATACTTTTAAGAACATACCTGTAATAATAATGATATCCCCACCCCATCATTTATAGATGCCAAAAATCTTTCAATGTAGCATATTATATTCTGTGTTTATGCACATATTCTATTATGCGACTCTAGAAACAAAATTACTCAGCATAGTAATCACAAATCAGTCACTGTCCTGTGGTCATTGCAACACTGTTGTACTCACCGCTGGCAGCAGTCTGCTATTCCGCTGTCAAGCTCATGACCTCTGAGCTTGCATTGTCAAACCCATGCTCCAATTCTGTTTCTGAAATAACTGACTGATCATTTTGCACAGAAAATATATTCTTCGTCATCAGTTGCTTCAGGCATGTCTTCATTTTTAGATTGACTGTCATCGACCCTTTCAAACACTTTCAAAAATGTGCGCAATTCATGTCTCTCACATCCGCGTTGCACTGTCATGTTACTTTGACAGTAAGCTCACACAAAGAAACTTCATCCTTGTGTCTGCATTAATTTGTAGTATCAGTGCCTCAAAATGAGGCAAAACAAGAAAACACTGCAAAAACAACTGTCTTACATACCTTGAGCCTCTAAAGACCCTATCAGGTTTTTAGAGAAAAACATTAGAACAAGTTTACAGCCACCCAAGCAGCTCTGTGAGTGTACTACTCGGTGTACTCAGTGCTTCGATGTTTAGCAGGTATGTTTATCTCATTTTAGTGAGTTAGCATGCTAATATTTGCTGAATTGCACTAAACACAAAGTACAGCTGAGGCTGATAGGATGTTATTAGTTAAAATAAAATTAATGAAATGTACTCCCAGGTACTGAAGTATAAAAAGCATCAACACTAAGCAGTATTATATTAGTTGAGCAAGACACCAGGATACTAAATGTTTACAGTTGAAACTGAATTTTGTAAATGTAAACCGTACATTGACTGTATTATAATAAAAAGACTGTAATTATTTGGATCATAGGGTGGTGTGAATTGGAACAACTACACCAGATGTGTCTCTCTTAGTAATTGTATTTAGGAGGAATTTACTGTTTATTAACAGTAACAGTAAATTTATAGTGGAGGACACTTAGAATAGCATTATAAGCTTATCGTTTCTAACCACTTTGTCTTTGTGGGGTGTAAGAAGCGGTGCACCCTCTTGAGGTCATTAGCAAGATATTTAGACCTTTGTTTTGTTAGTAGTTAGCGGCAGTTTTCTAAATATGTTGTTGTGACAGCAGACATAGCTGAGGGATAGTTGACTCTGAAACCCCGAGCCCTGATAAAAGGGCTCAGTTTTCTTTAATCCAGAAATAGTCCAAGACACAGCTCAGCTATTAGAGATGCTATTCTTTGGTTGTGTGCAAACAGCAAATCATCAAATCAAAGTGTTTTTCCTCATATTGAATAATGTTCTGGAAAGTTATTGAGCCTGCTGAACATTTATCTGTAGCTAAAAATGAATTAGTGGCCTCTTAACAGTGTTTATGGATAACATTAATTTTTCATACTAATTGATGTGTAATGATGATGTTAGGTGTAATTAGTATTAAACTTTCATTACTGTGAATTGCACATTTGCATTAGACCAGTGGCGGATTTAGAGGCTTTTGAATGGGGGTGCCAGACCAGGGACACAGTTTTAAGGAGGAGGAGGTGCATTTGTAAAATGAGCAAAAATGTATTAAGATTCATAAGAATTACCCGTGCATCTCTTTGTGGTTGTTTCAGGCCTTTTTGTCGTCATTTGAATGACTTTCCAAACAGAAATGTTAACAGTCACTTCAAACAGAGGCTATGGTCCAGTGGCCCAGAGCCTGTACCTGGCTGGCATGTTCAGTAATACATTCATGATACTAACAAGTCAACTACCTATGACCTTCTGGTAGAGGGGACACCAGGGGTGGCATATACCCCTCCTGGAATCTGACTGGCCACCTCTGACCACCTCTCTGGCTCACAGTACCAGGAAAATAAGCACTAATCTGAAGCACTTTACATCACCATAATGGATTTATGGTGGATTGTGTGTATTAATGGTTTTGGCTTGCCCTAGTTGGAATCAAACCCTTAAACACACTGAGTACCAGGGTATCAGACCTTAGTAATTAATGACACAATGACAGCACTTCAGAACTCTCTTTATTAATAACATGAAAAAAACAGACCAACCTCTTTTGTTCCCAGGCCAGAGAATCAAAATAAGCCCTCACAATGGAAAGAATCACACCATCACCATACTTCACAGCAATGGCTGATTGTCAGTGGTTGCACAAGTCTGTGTGGGCTCATGTGTGAACACTGTTCCTCTTTAATTCAACATTTTCCCCATGAAACAAAATCTACTGGTAAATTAATCATAGCCTGTGTCCCCACTGTTTGTAAATATTATATCAGGGTGTTCAGACCTTCTTGTCTTATGTGTACTGAGAATTGTTCCAGAAAATATGCTCCCTGCCAAGGTAAAAGGCTGCCCTGATGCCAAGTTTTCCTGTTAGCCCACATTATATGGAAGTAGAAGTTTGTCACAGGCTATTTTCTCCTTTTCTGTCTTTTTCCCCCTTTCTTTGTGGAGGATTTTCAAGGTGTGGCAGCCCCCAGGCTCTCTCTGCTCTTTAGACGATGAACAGGGTTTTTGTCACTTCACTGCTGGCCATTTGCGAGGGAATTTAGATGTGATTTGAGATTTTATGACCCAGTTGTTAGACACATCCTTTATTCAAATCTAGTTAAAACTGGGTCTGAGAGATTCTGAGTTATTTCATGTGACTAAAACCCTGTCGTCCCCAAACGGCATCAGCGAGAAGAAAAACTACTTCTATTAATTCATCCTCTCGGTGAAAATGGGACTTCATTTCCTAATTTTTGATTTTCTCAATGAAAAGAAATGCTTCTCGCAGAATGGGAATTATGCTTGAGAGATCATTTCGTATGGCATTGCCTTTGTGGTAGCCTATTTTAAATGCTTGGCAAGAATATGAAATTTATTATCATTACTTAGACCTCATTAAACTGAAAAGAAGCATCTCAACTTACTAATTGGTTCCAAGGGGGAGGGTAGTATGAGAAATAAGCAAAGTAATTAATATTGGGTTTATCAGGCTCTTTTTTATTTCCTGCTCTAATATCTCCTTGGTGCACCATAAGTCTTCTAGCATATTTACACTACAGATCCAATTACCTTTCCTGGGGAGACTGGAGTGAGCATGTGTGAAAATTGGGGGGTGGGGGGGTGAGAAAAATCATTTTTGTCAAAAATGAACAATATGATGGAAGGACTGACAGGAAAAAAATGTAATTACTGTAAAATACAGATCATGTTATTTGTTTTTTATGGGTTTCTATTATGATCTGATACTATATCCTCTCATTTGACAAAATTTAATGAGGCAGTCAACGAAAAAAACGTTTCTACAAAGTTATGTATAGGTGCTGAAAATATTTCACTATATACCAACACATGTTCTATACCTTCCTTAATTGCAGACAGATGTGATTAAAAGGATCATGTGACACAATGTGCATTGTATTGTCATACTGACTAAGTAACAAACCATCCCCCCTACAATTTCTCCCTTCATCAGCTTGCAGGTCTTGCATAATCATGGGTACCGATCCTTCAAAGTACATGTCATGCAGCAAGGAAGGTCATTTAGCCTTTGTATTATGCATTATTACACAGTTTACATGTTGCAGGCACAGTGTCTGGCTGGCCGTGAGAGGGCCAGCAGTCACATCAGAGGCGAGCAGCTGTTCTCTAAAGGCTCTCCGACTCAGCTCTATCTCTGTTTCCTTTTCTTCTCACTGAATGTAACGCTTTCATCAGAGCAGGCGATCTAAAAATATGAAATACCAGTTCTGGACATTTGCCAGTCTGAGAAAAGGGCTAGATAGAAGGACAGGAGCAGCTTGACATTTAAAAATGAATGACATCGCACTGACAGAAGACATATTTTCTTTAAATTGGTAATCTGTTTGCCCCTTTTCAAAAATCTCAGAAATGAAGGTGTGTCAGGAGAGGATAATGTAGATAGGGTGCCTTTGTTTATGTGTGTTTAATGGACATAAAAGCTGCTGTTTGATTGTTGTTGTACAACACATCTCTGTCATGCTGAACAAGCTACACATCACCATAAAATCAAATAACCACAGGCGTTTTTCATGCACAGGTCCTATTCGTTGAGCGTCAGAATAGCATTTAATGCCCTTGATCAGGACCAGTCTTGCAGTGTCCTGAGCCTGTGTTGTGTGTGACAACAGACAACAACAAGCTTTGAGGCTCGCATGCAAATGAAAAACCCATTCCCTACTACTTGCTGCTTCCTCTGTTCCATGCAGTTTTCATGCATCTTAAAACAACACCAGCTCTGCTCTGTGAGTAGTCTTTTTGCATTTCAATAAAGTATCACCCATCTTTGGCCCAGTGCACAGGACCAATCTTATGGCCTCCTTGTGTGACGCGCTGTCAAAACCGCCAGCCATATTTCATGAATTTCTGTGCTTTTATTTGTCATGGACAGTGCTTTTTTCAGAGTAGCAATTGGTAGTTTTCTTTGCTTGTAAATTGTTTTGATTCCTCTCTCTGGCAAGCACATGCACTCTCCCTGCCACAAACACACACACAAGTGTAAATTTTAAACTAACACATGCCTCAAAAAAACCTAGTTTGTTAAGAAAAAAAAAAAGTCCTCGTGTTGACACCTTTAATATCTGTAGCTTCCCCCAAACATAGTTAATTCTCAAAACATTTCAAACTCTCAAGTTTACTCAGGCGGTTTTTAATCATTTACACCAACACACAGTCCTCTGCATTTTCTCCAGCCTCCAAACAAATTTGTCTCGCAGTTTACTGAGCAATATATCACTCACTTTCACCTCAGCATTTATGTCTCGAATAACAACAGTCCTACAGGGACTTCAGATGTTTTCACTGAAGGCAGGAGGAAAAAAAATAGTCACTCAATTTGACACCATGCAGTCGCATGTTTTGTGCCTCTCACTGTCTTCCATCTGCATTAATTTGACATTCTCTAATCTGGCGCTCCTATTTCCTGTCAGCAACAGAACTGCTGCTAGCCTGCTGGCTTGGAAGTCTGTAGAGAGCATGCACAGAGAGAAAGAGGAGCCTATTATGGGTCACCTTGGATGAATTTCGCATTAAAAGGTGACAGGCATGCTGTTCTAAAACATGGACCACTGTGGTTTTGGAGATCAGGGCCTGCTGTCTCTTGTAAATGACTTTTAAGCTACAAAATAATTAACCACAGATACAGACTGTTTGTTTGCAGGGGCTTCCATGTGACATGGACTTTGGAGTTATTCAGATGTCACACAGTTATCAAGATATATCATCACATGGCACTTAAATGTGTGTGCGAGTGTGCCCACTCAGTGCAGGGTACACACACAATGCCACTGGCTGCCAATCATTGGAATCCAAACCCCAGGAGAGAAACAGGTTACCTGCTAAATTGAGTCCCTTAGGCTTTCCAGTTTGGTTTGTATATGGAGTGTAACCATGACTACTTTCAGTCCCATCCTTTTAGTAATATGCTGTATTCATTAAATCCACATATTTCACTTAGATTATTAGGCTTTACCCAAATGATATACAGTGTTCAGCGAACCTCTATAAATTGCACAAGTAGTATTTTTTTCATGTCCACACTGTGTTGAACGCCTGGAACAGATGGCAGAGGAGTATTGCCATTCAGACGGTATGCTGGTACTCGCTATCAGCGTCTCCAGAGACAACCACAGAGTCTGGGCTCATTACAGTAGACAGCGAGTCATTGCATACTTATTGCGTAGTGACATTTCTATTGAGATAGACTGACCATTTTCCTCTGCGCAATGGCTGTTTCATCACGTTTGAAGATCCATTTACTGGTCCCACATGAACTCTGCTCACATTCATTAGGCAGGCAGAGCCACAGATCCACAGAAATTCAGAGTTGGCGCTGCACGTTCATGTCATGCATGATTTGACAGCATTTGCCTTCATCCAGGCTTGCTGTCCATAACTCATCGGATTTCGATGCAGTGTTGTTGGCTTCCAGTGTGACTCATTGTGCTGGAGACCGTCGACTCTACGGCACTGGCTCTCCTTCCAGCAGCTGAGACACTGCTGATGCCAGGTGTTGTCATTTGTGTGCATAATAGTATTACAGTTAAGTGCTCTGACAAATTTCTGTGTGGTAAACTTCAACGATGCAGATCCCTCTGTGAGAAGTTGTGTAGAGTGCCAGAGGGTTTCTTAGGTTTCACAGAAGTCATTTTTCTTCTCACTGTTGAGTTATTACAATATCTGTCAACACACTGTTACATCTTGATATGCAGACATAAAAGAAGATGTTAGTCACTTTGTAACAGGTGGGGAAAAAAAAAAAAAGAAAATTTTTCCCCCTTATTTTTTCATGTGACAGTTATAGTTTGGCATCAATAATTATATTTTAAAAAAATTAATTAACAAAATTTGGCCACAAGTAGGCATACAACACATGTTACTGTATAACAGACACCAGTCAATCATTTGATGTCAGTTTGTTATTCTGACATTGGTTAAGCTCCACAATTGATACAGTGAGACACATGTCCGACAACTTGTCTGTAGCTGCTGGACAGATCACTAGTCTATCACAGGGCTGATATAGAGACAAATAATCATTCACACTCGTGTTTACACAGGCAATTTAGCGTCTCCAATTAACCTCAGACTAACTATATAGTGTGTATAATGAGGCATTTTTGATCTTAGAAACTGTAGTTGATGAAACAGTCTCACCACAAGATTTAATTGTTGTATTTGTTTTGTACCATTAAGTAATCTTAAGTTAACTCTGCATTTACAATTCAAATCTTCAATCGTATCACATGATCCCCATCAGCAGAGTGTGCGCAGTTGTTGTGGAATTGCAGATGTAAAAATGTTGCTCTAGATGCAAAAAAGCAGTGCTCTAAATGTAATAAGACAACAATGTAAAAAACAATGACCCATTCTACAGTAAAAGTACTGTGGAATGAACCATTTCATAATGTTACTCTGGCCATAACTGGGTCCTAAAAACCATTATTTCCATAAAACAAGCAAATGAATCAGTCCATGCAGTAAGATTTCAGTATTTCACACCGTCTTTTTAATTCAAATGAACCTGTCTAAAGAACTAACTGCGAAAGTACAGCACATGTTGCTGCACTACAATTATGAAAGATGAAACTCGATTTTAGAAAATACTTGAAGCAAACAGATTTGCACTGACAGCAAAATAAAGGGGTTAGGACTCAAATAACTCAATGAGAGACTTTTACAGGGAACAAATGCATCATAACTTAAAAGGTTATTGTGTTTTGGGTGTAAAATGTTAGTTTGTAAAGTAAGTGTGGCTGTTTAAATATAAAGTATGATATTCTTCTTTGAAATATAGCATAGCAGAAATATAAGAATAAAATAAAATTGCATAAAAAGTAAAGACTCAAGTCAATTACAAGTCCCCATTGATTTTACTAATTAAGTTCAGCTTACCTGTCAGGAGGAGTACTGCTTAGTCTGTGAGAACAGCTATATACAGTGAATGTATGCTAACAGATGGCATTATGGGGAATGTAGGGTCCAGGGTTTTGTGGTGTCTGACCGCTACTATGTACTACTGAAGTCATGATATGTCAGCTGCACAGAATTTGACCATTCTTTGTTTACTAGTATCTTGTGACCCCAACTTTTTCTTGCAAAACTAAATTGCTGCAGTACCCCTTCAACTACAGTAAATGTACTAAGTCACTCCACCACAATGTAAATGTGTTCATCCAGAAACAATTATTTATGTTCTCTTATAAGTATTTCTTAAATTAACATTTAATTTGCAGCCTCTCTACACTTAGAATGCTTAAGTTGTTTGAATATTAAAGTGGTGCTGATGTCAAATTCTTAATAATTCATAAAAATGGGACATGGCATCCGTAACTCGAATTAGTCAAGGCCAAAGACAATTTCAGGCGAGAATGAGACCAGAGAAATTTGCACCATGGACCATAACACTAAACACAGCAGATGTTCATTGTTCTCAGGGATGTTTTTTTTTTTTTTCATCTCAAAGCCAAAACGAGCCAACAAAAGAAATCTCAGTGCAGGAAATAAATCAACATAAGAAACCATACAACACCAGGAATGAATCATCCTTGAAAACACGACACTACCACCATCTCATATAGCACAGAGTTATGGCTTCTTCAGCTCTTTCAGACCTAAAAATTGAGCTGTGCCATGTTGGGGGCAGGTTGTAGGTGGTCACCTCTGTTTCCAGGCTCAGAGTAATGAAGAGGCAGGAAAACAAAGCAAGGCAACAAAAACAGGGCAATTCCAGTTGAGACCCCCCCGCTTCTGTGTGACCTCTGACCTGACGAATGACAATTTCTTTGTGACCCTTGTTCCCTGTCAGTCAAAACGTTGCTGGAGAGACAACACGAGCGCGCGCACACGCACACACATACGCTCATACCCTGAAGCCGTTTGTTTCTTGGGAGGCTGACTTTGTTCATAGTTGCTGATAATGGGGGAAAATGGAAATACAGAAAACAATTATACCCTTGCTTGGCTCCAGCCCTCACCTGATGAGAGCGTGCATCTCCAGCCATGTTATTCTCTGTCTCCCTCTGAAATATTTAGAATGCAAAGATGGGGTCTTGGAGCATGCAGCGTGTTGTAGTCGCAGGCTGAAACCATGGGTGAACTTGAAGAGTGCTCATCAGTGTTGCATAGCTTTTGTTTAAAGGTACCCAGTACACCTGCCAGCTGGAAATACCACACTGATTTGCATTTTTATTCGATTTTAATGTATTCTTTGGAGGTGATGATTTCCAAATATAGAGTATACCGATTCTTTGCTCTGTTTGCTAGCAACAAGCAGTGCAAGTTAATTCTGTTGAGTAGTGTGTTTTTAATAGATCAAAGAGGAAATCTGGGGCTGTCTTATGCAATTAAGGAGATGCATTAAGAAGAACAAACCCCTGTGGGCTGTTGTTTTCAAATGATGCCCCACTGCTTCCACTGGTACATCACGATTAACGTTGTGCAGACATGCCCTTTTGTTGAGTGCATCAGACAGCAGGCACCATTCTCCCAGACCGGCTACAAGATCTGGATATTTTTCAGTTAAACCAAAGGCTGTTGATGTTTTCTGAAATACAGAGCCAGGAGTCATGATAACCCCAAGAAGCTCAGCAGACTTGGCAAGAAGCAGGGAAAAGAAAGGTTTTCTTGATTCTGTCTTCACCCCTTTATTGGAATTTATTTTGTTAATTAATTCATTTTGTTTTTTTAAAACCTCCTCATCCAATCAACACCTTCTTTTGAAGTTGACACTCGTTCTCTATTACCCTCAGCACAAGCAGATTTACAGCATAGCACTGTATATACACTGTATATCCACTCTGAGGAAACACTGAATCCTGAATGAAGCACAATCAACTTTATCACTATCTAATTTTGACCTCTCTTGAAGGTTTTGTGCATGTAAGAGAAGATGATGATCACTTTTAATCCATTGCAGTTGAAATTACAGAATCAAGTGTGAGACAAGCCAAGTGATCCACTTCTATCCAGCAGGTCAAGTGGGGCTGTGTTAGTTAATCCCCACAGGAGCTCACATGATGGCTCAATTACATCCAGAGACTGACGCATAACTTTCACTCTTCATTCTGAATTTAAGCTACTTTATGGCTTAGTTTGGCTTTGGGTTGAAAACATACAGTTTTCTACGTAATTCAGCTGTATATACAATGGCAAACCAGTTTTTGACAAGTCTGAAAATTGCTGTGTCCTTGCTGTTGTAATCCCAAATGACCTGTTGAGATTTGCAATTCAAACACTTTATTTTGGCCCACAGTTTAGCACTTATAGGAAATATTAAACATTGAACAAAATGGTTTGTTATTAACTATAATGTAGTTGTACAGGAATGTATGGGTGTTTTTAAGTGGTTATTTGCTTTTTGTTGTTTTAGAGCTGCAGCAATTAGTAGATTAGTTGGTAAACGGAATTCATCAACAACTATTGTGAAAACCTATTTATCAAATTAGAAATTTTTAAAGTAGTAATGAAAAGCATTTCATTGGTTCCAGTCTCTCTAATCTGAGGTTTTGATTCTTTTCTTTGTGATATGTTATAATAAACTGAATATCCTTGGGTTTTTGACTGTTGGTTGAATAAAACAAGCTATCCCTGTTGAGTACTGTACATAACCTTAGGCTACAGGAAATTATGGGCATTGTTTTTCAACAAATGATTAACAGTTAATAAGTAATTGATAATACAGCTCTGACATGGCTGCAATTGTATATGATTAAAGAATAATTACATGCATTAGTCAATTCTAACAGTGTTTTATAAAGCATTTGATAACTATTTATATACATGTACAAAGGCCAGTTTTAGATAGAAGAAAACTTTCTTTTTTCCACCAGTCTGCCCAAGAATATTGAAAAATACCTTTCTCAACTTCTGAAAGCATCTGATGTCTTCTGATGTCATTTTTTTCTGACCGAGTTCAAAACCCAAAGATATTTAATTTTAAATGATATAAAACACAGAAAAGCAGCAAATCCCCACATTGAACAAGCTGCAACCAGCAAATATTTGACAGTTGGCACAAGTGAAAAGCGTGTTTCATATTTTTATCTATGACAATTATTGTTACATTATGTTTTAAAGAAGTTCATCGTCTGTTTGTATACCACATATGGATGATTCAGAGAAGGAGATATGAATGAGGGATCATAAACGTCTTTGTATCTGCTTTCAACTATGTTATTGTGTGTTATTAGTTGTTTACATATTGCTTATAATTGCTAATTAGAGGATGTTAAATAAGGGCTAGTTAACTGTCAGCACTTAGCTTTCAGATTGTTTGAATTACAATTTATTGAATAGCAGTGAACCGATGTTGTTTACTGCTGTAGCCACAGCAGGTTTTTTCTTAAGATAGTGTGCACGGCTGCATTTTTGCTTCTAAGAAACTGCTCTGCATCAGGAGGTTCTCACAAACCAAAATATTCAAATGTAGTTAAAGCAATATATGCAAATGTAGCCATGACACATTTCACAAATCCACAGCTCATTGTCAAACATTACTTCAAATCACTTTGCTGGCAATATACCAGATACTTTTCCCCCCTCTCTCCGCTCTTTCTCTCTACAACCTCCTTGATCTTGTGTCATGCTGACGGGTGTAATTGTCAGATGGTCCTTTGCTGCACAGCCCTCATATGTGGAGAGTCTGAGCACAGCGGGTGGGAGAGGCCAGTGGTTGAGGTGGGTCGTGTCCGCTCGGTCCAGTCCTCTCATCCTTCGGGGTACAGCCAGTAGTTTGGTGATAATTGCATGGTGGAGCCAGTGTTCATATTCATGATGACCCTGAAGCAGGCCTCTCCTCCTGTTAATAGGTGTCTTTTTTCTGCCCCCTCTCACACATCTCTTCATCATCATTTCAGATTCAACAAGCTGCAGGGGCATCATCCACAGAGTGAAAGAGTGTAAAGCACAGGAATAATTATTCTTATTTACAGCAAACAAGTGTGACATTTTACAGTTATTTTACTGCATGAAGTAAACCTGTGAATAAATGATGAATATGCAGATGTGTAGATTAAGCACAAGATACCTGATGTTAAACTTAAAATACATTTTCAGACTATTCAAAAAAATGTGAAGAAACATGGATATAACATCTTTTACTTAAGTAAAGGTAAGTTTTCACACTACAATGTAAGAAATACTCAAAAACCTTTCAAGACCCAACTAAAGTAAAATACAGAAGTGTTATCAGTTAAATCTACTCATACTACACAGTAAACTGGCTGTGCAATGAAATGTCTCTTATTAATATATATGATATTATTAGATTGTTAATACAGTGTGTAAATGGTATTTTACTGTGGTCAAGGTGGAGCTAGTTTTCATTTTGTGTACAGTTTGGTAGTTTAGTGGTCTCTCCAAATGGTCACAAGATAAATGTGAGGCATTGTGAGATGATTAATGGGAAAGCTCTGCTACACCAGTTGGTTTTCATTTGGATGTTTCTCTAATCTTTTATCTTTTTGTGACTTATTAGATCATTTGAAACGCAATTTAAATTAAATAATGTGAGAAGCTGAGAGGGTGCTAACAACTCTTAGAAGTCTGAAGTCTGAAACTTGACAAGGGGAACCAACCAGACAGTCAGTTAGTTGCTTAATGTATAAAAAAAATCTTTATTATCTGTATTTGATATTTATGCATAAATAGCTGTTGATTGATTTTTAATCAACTAATTGCTAACTTCTGAAATAGTGGGGTAGAAAGGTAAAGTAGCGTTAAATACAACCTGAGTGAATGTGATTACTTCGCTTCCATGAGTGATAACAGTCTATGTTAATCCACAAATGTCGATAAAATGAGGTGTTCAGAAAGCAAAATGTTGCTGTGTCTGATCACGGCTGAGATGCTGACTTAATGTAGTTTGTTGTCTGTTGTCTTTTCTCCTTATCAGAGGGGGGCACATGTGAAGTAATTGCTGCTCACAGATGCTGTAATAAGAATCGTATTGAGGAGCGGTCACAGACGGTCAAGTGTTCTTGTCTGCCAGGGAAGGTGGCTGGAACCACAAGAAACAGACCCTCATGTGTTGATGGTAAGTAATAAAACAGATGTAGAAAAATAAAATATCAGGTTTTACTACAATGCTGTCCTAAGTTCACATGAGGAAAAAATATTTGTTTTGAATGTGCTTGCCTTGCAGGAAAAGTATGACTTCCATTTTTATATTTATTTGAACCAAACATGTACTGTATTATACGATATATAAAATCCTGTCAGACAGAACTGTTACGTTTTGTAAAGATACAGAGATTTGTTGAAATAAAAGTCTAAGTCACCCATGCAGTGCCTTGTCCCAGATAAGATTAACATTACCTGGGATAATGTCACATCCAAATTCTGTTGCTGACAGACAGCGGAAGGTATCTGCAGGGGTAAGCTTTACTCCAACTGCAGACAGCCAAACACCACCGCTGAATGTAGCACACCTCAGGGAAGAGTCAAGAAATAAATAATAACATAAAGCAAACAGATGCAGAGGGTAATGGCGACTGATTACATAGGTGCCTTGTAGATATTTCATATCATTTATATGTTCTTTGACAAACATCTGTGATGCAGGCTCAGTCCTTTGTAAGAAATGGATTTGGTGCTTGGGTCTGACACAACTAAAACACACATTGACTTTAGGAAAACCTCTCACCTGCAGCTTTTATCTTAAATCCTTTTATAAATATTACTGCAATCTCTGAGCAGACTGGGGGAATTTGAGGTCTCACAATGTCAGCTCTGACAGATTCTTTTCCTCTGTCACACATTACAAACCATTTACTGTCTACTTACCCTGTATTTAAGGCAATTTTCTCTCCCGACAGCAGAAATGTGGCGTGCATTAAAGTCAAGTCACAGTCACACCTACCGATCCATTCACTCAATATACATGTGACACATACAGCCAAGTTACTTACTGCCACTTTTAACATGACACATTTGATAATTAGGAGTAGACACCTCCACCTAAATGGCCATCTATCTGTAAAATGCCGGGCTGTGCTATCTGGCTTTGCACTCTGTTAGGGTGTACCTGCATCACCATTTCTCTTGTCTTTGTTGCCTGTAGCATCCATAGTAATTGGGAAGTGGTGGTGTGAGATGGAGCCTTGCCTGGAGGGGGAGGAATGCAAGACGCTCCCTGACAACTCAGGCTGGATGTGCTACGCCGGCAACAAGATCAAAACCACAAGGGTAAGATAACCTCTCTTGACCGTGGGAAGCGAGACATTATAGCAGAACAGTGGGGTAGAAATGCACAGTGCTGCGACTCTCACTGTGGCATCAACAAAACAGCATAGTTATTGGGATTGAATTTCACTGCAAATTGACTTGTCAACAGCATGTTTCTAACCCCTCAGTTTCCTCCTCCTTTTTTCCTTGCCAGAACACGCAGCCATACACAACATCAACATATTAACACATTGCAGAAAGGATGCAAGGGAATGCCTCTGGTGCAAGGGTTAATTTGCAGGTCAGCCTCTTCCTTTATGCTGGGACACTGGTATACTAATTAATTTCTCTCAACTGTCTTAATCGCTAAACTTTGTAAAGGGCAAAACACATGATTTCTATTCATTTCTGTGATATTTACATCCCTCTGAATATGTCTTTCCTTCTCGTTTCAGCACTGACAAAGGACCAATTACCACAAAGACAATTAACCTATTGTTGCTTTAAGAAATGTGAACACTTCTCAGATTAAAGTGTAAAAAGATGTAGAATACATAAAGCACATCCTGCTCAAGGCTACTGAAAATACTGATGCTCCAAGCTGCCTGCGGGGAACTTCATCATAACCTTGTAATGAATATATTTTCATCATTTCTTTGAGATGGGATGTGAATGTCTGCATTTGGATTAATATCTGGATAGCATCTGATGTCCCTCCTCAGACATCAGTGAGACAGATGTCTACCAGGCAGCACCAAACAGAAGAGGAATACATCAAAGGACACGGGATGAGCGAGAACAGTAGTTGACAGCCCTCAGGATTTTATTTTCTCTTTTTAATATTCTAAGAGGAAAAAATATTGTACATAAATTGTTTGTCATTTCCTGTGTACACGGACTTTATTTTTGGTGGTGGTTAATATCAATCATTTGAGTCCCTGAATGCAGTCTTGATCCTTCCTCTTCCTACCCACAAAACCCAACACAGCCAAAGTTTGGATGAGTTCAAGGGTGTGATGTGAAGATGAAACAGATGCATTTTGAGGGAGATGTTTTACAATTACTGCTTGTGTGTCTTGATACTGTACATTTTACCAATTGTTTGTATGGTACTAGTATGCCTTTGATCACCTCTTCAATGACTTAACCAGTCAAACCTGGTAACGTGTCAGCTACCCTGAAACTGATTGATTTACCAAATGTGATACCAGTACATTGTTTTCAATACTTGAAATGCCTTATTTGTGTCTAATCATTCTGATGATGATGTTGTACATAGGACGCCATCTATTGATATGTGCTGAAATTTCATTAAAGTCATTGTTCCTGTAACTAATGTGGGTGCATTTTTGACATTGCCCTCACAGGTGTGTATTCTCAGACTAATCACAAATCTGTATATCCCTGAAGCTAACAAGTCCAAACTACTCCTTTTAAAGGAAGATTTTGGCAGTTTTGGAAATACGCTTTTTTGCTTTCTTGCTGAGAGTCAGATGAGAGGTTTGTTACCACTCTCAACAGTTAGCTTAGCTTAGCACAAAGACTGTAACCTAAGGAAAATAGCTAGCCTGGCTCTGAAGAAAGTTAACAAAATCCACCTACCAGTATCTCTAAAGCTCACAATGTTATATCTAATTTGTTTGCACAAACAAAAACTAAAGTGTAAAAATGACAAGTTGTGGGTTCATGGAAGGTTTCTTGGCCGGGGGCAGTGATTTCCTAGACTTACTGCTCCCAGCCATGAAATAGTCCTTAGAGAAAAACATAAGTTGCTGCTTTTACACATCAGTTTTTGTGCAGATTAAACAAATGAGATATAATATGTTAATCAGTAAGCTCTAGAGGTCCTGGTAGGCAGATTATCTTTCTTTTGGGCATAGCCAATTTAGCAATGTTCATCCCTTTTTCCAGTCTCTATACTAAGCTAACTGTCTCCTATAGAGAGTGCCACCAATCATCCCATATAACTTCCAGAAAGAAAGTGAATAGGTGCTGTTCCCAAAATGTCAAACTATCTATTTAATCATAATTATGTCAACTGAAAACATCTCAGTCACCTCCTTCAGACTTACAGCTTCAAGCCTGGCACTCAGGTTATTAACTGCAGCTCTGCCACTCTTGCTCTCTGTACACATAGGTATATAAGACTGAGAACCATTTCACACATAGATGAATGGGTAACAGGACTTGCTTCTGTATTTACAACACTTTGATGCAGTATCACAGTGGGATACTGGTCATTGCTTCCACAGCCTCTGCCCCTCAGGATTTATTCCAGGAGGAACTCTGGGTGACTGCTGGTGCTGTGCAGCGTGTCATCCATCTTCTGGAAAAATGAAAGTTTTTCCTGCACCTTCCACTTATTTCATTTTTTTCTACTGTCTGCTTACAGTATACTTAGCTGCGTTAAAAACCTTGTTTGTTCCTTAAAATGCAACAGCTCTCATTTATGAGATAAAAATGTAAATTCCAGATTATTTTTTTCTTTACCCAGGGCTGCAGCCCAGAACAAACACAATGCAGTAAATAGCAGGGTTGTCTCAATTTTCTAATTTTACCTTACAGAACTATTCAAGCCAATATATCAATGTAGTAATATCACATACACTAATCAGCCACAACATCAAATCCAGTAACTAGTTTTTATGTTGTGGCTGATTGATGTACATTGCACATATGTAAAAGTGGTTCAACATTTAATGATAAAAAGAACAAATGTAGGGAATCCAATAACTGGCAGCAGCATGTTGTTTCAAAATGCATATAAACAGTTAAGCATAATGGAACTACTGGACAGGTAAAGGTAATATATGTTTTTTATTACTCTGATAGACTTGGATGCTGATTAGTATTTAGGCCAGCAGTTGCTGGTCAGTCAATTTTGAATTTCTGCCTCAGTTCAGTGGTCTGACAGCCCTTAGCCGTGTTTGGTCCACCAGCCGTTCTGAACATTGACAGAATGTCCAGATTATCAGTCTGCTTCTGGTATCTACCTTTATGCCTGACAGTGAAATTGGAATATCTTGTCATTCTATCTTGTCAACTAAGATAAAATTGTGACTTTTGTTTGTTTGATAGTTTTTTTTTTTTGGTAGCATTCAACAACAAAAGCTCCCACCACAGCACTTTGCACATTATCCTGTGATTTGGCCACATATCAATCCCTGCACAAACATTAGGGGAATAGTTAAAGTGAAAACCATTTAAACCATTTTCCAGAGGCAGGTTGCGTCGTCAAAGGTATCTCACAGACAGAACAAAAGATAAAATGTTTTCAGAAAAAAGGTTTAACTACATGCTACTGTATGTGACCGAATCAAAACCGCAGACCCAGTAGAACTGTCAGCTTTTTAGAAAGACAGTACAAACATGAGTGGAACAGAAATGGGGTGAGACTTTGGCTTTCAATGAAACACATGCTAAACTTAATTGCATATCAACTAGAATCAACTTGAATAGTTGACACCTGACTCATACTTGTCTTGGTCAGCCCCATTCATTATCATACAGAGTGAGAATTTGACTCAATTAAGAACTTTAATGAGGAGAGACAACCATGTTAGCTTTAATGAGAAGGATGACTTTGCACTGTAAATCCAGGTGTGGTTGAATTAGCAATCAGTGGTGAATTAATAGGCATCTGAATGGCTTGTGTTCAGTGTTTCTGCTGTGTTTCTGCCCTTGCCCATGTTGTCTGTTTGCTCCATCTGTGTTGTGGATCATGCAGCATAAACACAGATGCCAAATTACAGCACAGTGTCCACCATCCTTTGTACTGAAATTATAATATTTGTCCGAGGCGGCAGCAGCTGCTATATATGTCTGTATGAATACATGAAAATGCTGTTTAGGTCTTGGTTTATTTGCTTCAGGCAACCACGATTTGAACTAGCAGTTGAAACAATGTTTCCTGTCTAACATGGGGATTGCTAAATGAACATAATGTGTGCAAGATGGAAGCAAGAACCATCCCATTTTCTGTCAGTCTTTGGAGTGGCTCTCTGGGCTGCTGCTGTAGGCTCTGATGTCTCACATCAAGCTGCAGAACAGTGAGAAATAAGACACAAGTGATGGTGATGTGCCCTGACTTCTTTTTATGACACACCAGGGACGTCCTGGGAATTGAGGCTCCCGTGGGTTTGTTCTGAAGACACATTTCATTCAAAACACTCAGACAGTCTAGTCATGCTCCAGTCTCTGCACTTGGAAGTTGCTGCTCTGTTTCCATGAATATCAAGGTGCAACTTAAAGCAAGTGGATATGATGATAAGGTGTTAAGTGTGAAATAACTCCCATCAAGATATAATCCCCACACAACGATAATTATCTGCTTGGGGGGAAGATCAATGCTCAAGATGCCTTTTTATTAGTAACTGCGCGGCTGTTTGTGAAAGCTAGATCTGCTCCGGATATATTCCCAAGTTACTGTTAGGAATGCACATATATCGTGTGCTCAAAGCATTTAATAAGGTAAAAGTTATCAACTCCTTTTTGCCATTCTTTTCTGTGGCATCAAGCAATCAGCAAGATTACGTAGTCTAATCACATCCTGTAACCGAGAACTGTCTCCACTGCCCCTGCAGGATTCAGGGATTTCAAAGTCAAGGTAACGTGGACCAAACTGGATTCTAATTAAAGTTGACATCAGGTGCCTTGTGCTCCTTCCCCCTCCTCCTCAGGCTTTCATCTAAATGATTCATGCAGAGAACACCAGGCCTTTCATGCCGTTAGGTCCTCACAAAGGAATAACAACTTGATCACACATAGCATACATAGACAGATTTACAATGACACCGGCACAGTGTCTGTTGCACCCGCTTATATCAAGTTATGTCAGACCAATGCTGAGGCGCTCAGCTGACATTCTGTGTTTTCGCAGGGACGTTTGTGCAGATATTCATGCTGGCAAATGTGAGAGAGTAAATTAAATCAGGGGGCTAAAAATGGTTTTCTAATCAAATCACACCGCCTCATGAAGACAAAATACAACCAAATGTTTAGTTTCCAGGTGTGGTAATTTGAATGGGGTGTAACCTGCTGCGAACCTGACGTGATTGTTTGGAAATGAACGTGACAAGTGTGTGTCGGCCATATGTTGTGGGCTGGAACACTGGCATTGTGAGTTGCTGTGGGTAAAAGCATCTGCTAAATGCCTCACAGAAACATGAAATTGAATCCCTCTCTGAAATTGCAGAGGATACAGGTAGGCGAAATTATTGCTGAATAGAGAGATAAATACTTGGAGGCTTTTTTTTCCCCTTATAAGTGGGGAGAGGATTTATCTCTGTGTGAGAGAGCCTGCCTTGAATTAAAGATGAGCTCCCTCTGCCTTTTTGTCAAGCTATTGTGAACAACACAGCATATAGTACACAATAACTACAGGTATGCAAAAATAGGTTCGGTATAATAGTTCATCTTTATGAAGAAGCTGAACAGACTTACCATGACATGGAAGTGCCTCCAGGCTAAGTGAAAGGGCCGTGCGCTCTTATTTATATTTGAGCTGCACACTGAAAATGTTGCCACTGAAAAACCTGAAACTGAGCTGAAGTTGGGCCGTTAATGAATACTAACAACTTTAGCTAGGGCTAGTAGTTTGGTTTCTAATGTCTCTGCCCTGAAAATCAAAAAGGTTTGTGCCTTTAGAGGGGACTGAAATGTCATCTAACAGTAACATCTAAATGAGTAAGATGCTATGTCGTTAAGCATTTTTTAGATGGGATGCTATTTTGTTTATCACCAAGAAACTGTCTGTCTTAGCTTCTTTGTTTCATAGCAGACAATGACATAATGTGAGAGTCATCTGTTGAGGCGAAGGACGTGAAATGAGCAGCGGCCGACTCATGTCCAATCCATCTCCCTGGCTATGGTGTCTTGCTGTAGGTTATTTTCTTCCTCGCCACTCTGGCCTCACCCCTTATGCTTGACTTTAATGGAGACTGACAGTAAATCACAATTACCCATACAAGACACTTTAAAAATAGTTTAGGAAATTAGGCTGTCCTAATCTGAAGGTTGAACACACGAAACGGCCCGCCCTTAATGGCTTTCTGTGCAGGCACATCATACTTCAGAAGTTCAGAAGACCTGGGTTTGTTTAATCTTTAAACAAACAGTTTGACATTTTGGGAAATACAGTTTTGAGTTAGGTATGAAGCAAGGGTCAACAGCTGGTTATCTTAGCTTAGCATAAATGCTTGTAACAAGGGGAACAGCTCATGTGGCTCTGACCACAAGTTACAAAATCTACCTACCAGCATCTCTATAGCTCACCACTTAATATGTTACATCACAAGTGTTTAATCCATACAAAAGCTAAAGCATGAAAAACAACAATTTAGCAAAATGTGAAGATATTTTTTAGAATTCGTACTTGTTTCGATTCATTCAAATGCTTTATTTTGTTTGAGTGCTTTGATCCACATTACAAAACCCTTGATCTTCACCAGTCATTTGGTTTTGTCATCAGGTTTTACACTTTCATGGAACAAAATTAGAATGACATCCAGTCGCCTGTTGGAAGAAAAAAAAAACCTGAAATAATTTACACAGACAACACTGAAATGGGAACTTATTATCACTTTGCTGTGGAAAGCAGTGACAAAGTAAACCTTGTTTCAGAAATAAAGATTACACTTAAAATACGAAATGTATAAAATTTGCACATCTGGTACATATAGTGTTTCTCAGTGCATTAGTATTAACAATGCAAATTCTATACTCCCTCTGTTTCATTACTGTAACATACAGCCATGAGGCATGAAAACATATGAATACATCACACACAGCTGATAACATTAATATTGTCCAATTAATGTTTGTTCATTAAAATGTAATTGCTCGGCTCTCTGTTTTAATTAAGCAAACATGGAATCTCTATTCCAGATAGTATGTACCCGTAAATGACAAAGCAAATAGATGAAACCCCTAAACCATGACCAAACTACATTTAGTCTATTGCTCTGGGTTGCCTATATACCATAGTTGCCTGCAGTAAAAGAAGGCTAATTTAGTTTAGACACGCACACCCAGTATATAAAGAGAGAGAGAGAGAGACAAGGGGAATTGTGTTTACATTTTTTATTACAAGTGTCAACTCTAGATGAGGAAAAAGTTGTTAAAGGGGAATAGAACAGTGTTTCCATTATGCTTTTCATGTGCCCCAAGACACTTTATTTTCTATTAGGGAACATGAACTACTGTCACCAGTAGAGAGACACAAGAGATTGAAGGTTCCCTGCCACATATCAACTGGAAACTGATATCAAATAAGCTGCCAGAACCATGTTATTTGTGGGTCTGGTTTGAATTGTGAGAGTCAAGTCTAAATAATACCTAAAATTGAGGTTATTTCTTTCTAATTTTGTGGATGATAAGGAGAAAATAAGGCATTTGTTTAATCCTCTCTTCATCTGTTGTGATTGACTGTACTGTATTTTTGCCTCAGCTGCGTGGCATTTTTCTAAGAGCGAGGATCCTATAGCGCCTACCTTAATTATCTTATTTTGGCTGCTTTCATTTTGAATTTGCGATGTGATTTTTGTTTTTAAAGCTGCGTATTATGACAGGTGCTCAAAGGGTTTCTACTCAATTTGTACAAAAGCACAGAGGTAAAGCTCTTCTGACTGGCTTTAAGGTTATTCTACAGATAAAAGGTAATCAAGCAGTTCTGCACAGGTTCTCTTAAACTTTTGTAAGAGCTCGTGTGAGTGTGTGTGAATCAGAGTTTATTTAAGACACATTTGAAAGTCACCTAATGAATGTCACACCAGCTCCTTTGAAAATAAATCAGGAAAAGAAAGCTGTGAGTTCTGCTGGTGTTTTAGGAATATAGGTATAAATTTGAGGATGCATGCTGTCATCGTTGGCATAAACCCACAGGGGTGTAACAGAATTTGCCTTATTTCAGACTTTTATTCCAAAAACTTAGTTCTTTTTGAAAATTTGAAAAACAATCTTATTTCACAAAATATGGCAGTAAAGGTGGAAAATATTACAGACAACATACAACCATGACAGTACAATATATACTGTGTGTACAGGAACAAAACATTTAAATCTCAATATGTTTGCTTAAAAGTAAACAGAGAAGAGTGTAAGGATGGTAATAATATGGAAGTCACACATCAACTTATTCTATTAAATTCCCAGTGGATTCATCTTTTTTTGCAGCTTCTGTAGAGTTAGTGAGAAAATGTAGCTCTATGAGTTCCTGATCTTTCCAAAGCTTTCTTGTCCAGGTCTGCTCAGATTCTAAGAATAGTCAGGGAATCTTGGGACCTTTAACTTCAATGAGCTTTGCATTTCTGTGCAATGTATGAATGCATAAATACAAGATAGGAAATGGTTCAGTGAGAAAGAATATGGGTAAGACTACTGTTGGACTTCTACAGAGGTTTAAGCTCCTGAGTTTAGCTTGCAATTATATGTAAAGTCTAACTCCTCTGTGTAAACTTCATTTTTCAGTTCAAGTCTGAGAAGTTAAATCAGTCACAATTCGCTTGCCTGAGGCAGTCAAGAACAGATTTAAATGTTTGTTAGTTTATTCCCAGAGTTGGTAAACATCATCAACAAGAGTTTGTCTGCGTTTAAGAGAAGCTTCAGCTGCCAAAACGGAACAAAATCAAAAATGAAAAAACTATGAAAAGCTTTAGAACTGCAACTGCAATAACTATTTTCATTATGAATCAATCTGCCCATTTTCTTGATGAATCTTTTGTTGTACAGGTTAGCAGAACATTGTGATAAATTCCCATAACAATTTTCTATTTCCCATAACAAGGTGATGTCTTCAGACACTGTCCAACCAACACTCAAAAATCAAAATAAGTTAGAAACAAAACTAAGTTATTGATGACATAAGACAAAGAAAAACAGGACATCTGGATGCTGGAACCAGAGAGAGTTTAGTGTTTTTTGTTTGAAAATGATGTGAACAATTAAAAGATGGAGTTACATATTCATCTGGTCTGAATGTTCTTAAATCAATACTGAATAATGGTGTATGTGTAGGTCACTGAAGAACTCCTCTATATCTTAAACAATGTGCACAAAATAACATGAACACCTATACAGTGTAATACAATCCATTGCAACATCTTCACAATGTACTGTGTACTCCATGTGTTATGTCAGACAGGTATTATTTCAAATGCAAGGTCAGTTTGTTGGCATCTAAGAGCTTCTGGCAGTGTTGAAGTAGACTGCATTACATTGCAAGGAGTTTCAATTATTTTGTCCACCCTTCACACAGATGTACTACATTTTAATACACCCAGCATCTTTTGTAAACATTAGTTTTGAAGCACCATCATTCTGTTTAATCTGAGAGATGTTGGTAGATCAGTTTTATAATACTGTTGTCAACTGCGTCACAAGTGTCTGATGGGTATATATATATATAAGTAGCTACAGTATGACTCAAAGCTCTGATGGAGACACAGCTGTTTACGATGCTCCTAAACAGAATCACATGTGTCTCAAAGAACAATTAGTTGTGTAATAAGCTTTCAGTGAATCTACAAAATAAGTCACCAAAGGCATATTACTCTGATGAAATCACAGATGTAAATAAAAAAAACTGCACCACTGAATATCAATACGTTTCCTAAAATTACATAATTTTACCATTTTTGACAACATTCACAAAGCTCCTGATATTAAATAATAATTGGAACTTGAATGTTTACAAGTAAACCCATGCATAAACTGCCTTGGACTGCACGACAGCTCAGTGAGGAACCTTGTCACTACAAAAACAATCATAATGCATAACTGCGTTAAATAAACAAACTGCTTACTATTCAGCTGCTTTCAACTAGCACAGTGTGTTGCATTCATACAAACCTGATGTCTTAGTTGGGATGATTTGCACTTGCTGTATTTGCATTATTGTAAAACGCTTCTTCGTTGCAAAGGTAAAAAGCAAAAATGTCTGGCTGAACTCAAGCAATAAAAGAGAGGAAATCAGGGTATGTCCAGAAGGAATATTATTCATATAAAGGGGACAACTGATGAAGTGGTAATAACGGTAAACATTCTGTTCTGCTAGTAGCTACGATTTGCTTCGAGGCAGAGAATCTCCAATGTTTCCCATCATTACTAGAAGCGGAGTCCCCTCCACAGGAGCACTCAGTTTAGAGAGACAAACAAAAGCATGATGTAAATACTCTCAGCAGTGAAGAAGCTCCTCTTCTCTTCTCTCTCCCCTTTCTCCCCATGATTAGCATTTCAAACAGTCCTTGTTTTGCATCAGGGCTTCATGCTTGTGTGCATGCCATCACAGCGTTGCAGGTGGTGGCCTGTCCAACCAGTGGAGTCGAAAAGCAGCCTTTGTGTGTGTGTGTGTGTGTGTGTGTGTGTGTGTGTGTGTGCGCGCGCCTGTAGGCGTGCTTTTGAGAGTGCCTCTTCGTGGTAAGAACTAGTCCAAAGGGATCTGACCTCTTTAGAAAATTCAGAGTACGTCTACAGGACAGCATTGTCTACAAATGCGACATAATCATAAATTTCTCAGTATTTGTGGTCCTGCTTTGATCGGGGAGAGCCACAAGCCACTGACTGAATTCACATTCTGCCTCATGAAAATCCACAAAATCTCTTTTTAAGTGTCTGCCAGCAGGCCCATCCAAACTTTGATTGAGTGCATCACAGTGTGCCCTGCATATCAAGCACTGAAACAATGATACAGACTTTTGCAGGAGCAGTCTGTTTGGACTGGAAAAAAGGTGCTGCATCATTTTATCTAAAGTCAATTGCTAATAGATTGTCCACTCCATGGGATTAACCCCAACTCAAATTGTGTTCAAGCCAAAGGAAATTAAAAATAATGAGTTCCTGCAGTTTAAAACTCAGTCAGGAGATATCTAATTAAATCTATATTGTTCTTGGCTCTATCTGACGGGGCGTTGACTGTCCTCAGAGTCCGGTGTTAGTTAAGGTGACAGCTGCAGGCTGGGACGGGCTTGTACTAATTAGATGGGACCTTGCTACCGTGCCACCTAAAAAAAAAAAAAAAAAAACATATGAAGGTACAAAATTTCACAACTCAGGTTTTGTTAATTTCCCTCACAATTATCACAATATATTTAATACAAGATAAAGCTGAGGGATTTGATAAAATTTGTATTTTGCTCTATTTTTGTCAGCCATTAGCTAAATCCAGTCCTCCAGTGATTTTCATACATATTTAAGGATTAAATTAAAAACTCAAACAACTCCTGAGATTTTAGCTTTGTTATTAGCTTATGGTAACTAGCTACATCTGGTTAAAATTTGCTGGTAACAATGATCATTTCTGCAAATAGAATCCACAAATTGTCAGCCTGCCTTTGTCCTCATTTTGTGTGAAAATGAAGACTGGTTGTTTCAAGTGGAGAATCTGCTTCTCTTATCACTGTGTGCTGTATATGTACCGCGCAAGAACAAAAGGCTTGACAGGCATGGCAACAGTGAAAAACTAAGCAAAGAGGTCAACTGTATTCTGTTCTGTTTCATTCTATTGTTCAATAGTACAATCTGAAGAGCCACATGACTACTGGGTAGCTATTGATCACTGGCTGGCTGCATGCTGTCTGAACTCACTTGCCTCTGTTTCCCCTCCAAGGAATCATATATAGAAGACAGTTCAGCGAAAAGGCAACTTATGAGAAAGTGCATTTCCAAATGCAGTGGGGTTTCCTTTGGACGTCAGATTTAATTACATGGGTTTTAGTGTTCAGCATTAGTTTACAGCTTATTTCATGTTTGTCCTCTTGGCCCCATCATTCACCAGATTATAGAATTAGGTTTTCTGAGCCCACTGTGCCTAGTGGAGAGCAAGACGCTTGATATGGCCAATGGGAGCAGTGACTATTATGGCTGATTGTGGAATCTTTCAGCATCAAAGGAGGGCTTACTAAAATAAAGCTTTATGATGAGCATTCACAAGTTTGTCGGGCCCCTGTTTGCATAAGAGTAATGCAATAAAAAGGAAGAGATTTATCGTATGACTGCATTTAAGCATCTATAAATACCATGTTTTAAAGTAAGGGCATTTTGTGTTATGTTTTTTGTATGGTGTTGTTGTAACTGTGACTCAGACTAATGCAGGGCCTCTCCTCACCTTTGTGGTCTTTACTTTGTTCCCAAAGATGCATGACCAACCAGTGAGGTCAGGGAGAACTCGGCACTCCTCCCCCTCCAGACACGGCTCCATTTTACACCACCACTTCTGACGCACAATAGAGGCTGGAGAAAAACACAGCAGAAGGTCACTTTTTAGATGGAAAGATTTCAAAAAAAAAAAAAGAGCTGTTTGGAAAAAAACATCTCAATCATATGTCTCACACTCTGGTCCTTAAATGCCTCAGTATCAGTGAACTCCGGTGAAGCTACTTTGACAAATAATATATTCATGTCATGTCAGAATATTTCTGGTTTAGAGAGGTAGAAGAGGATGCCCGTAATATTACCTTCAACACAAGAGGGCAGAGCCCGTGTTGTGCCCGCTACCTGTCCTGGGAAGCAGGAGCACTTGACTGTTTGAGAGCGTTCTTCAATCTTGTTCTTATTGCAGCAACGATGAGCAGCAACCACTTCACAAGTCCCTGTCCTCTCCTGCGATGACCCTGAGGAAGAAAATTTGGAGAGAAAGGTGACAATTTTTCATACTAAGTTTTGCATGTAAGTAGTGACCTCAGCCTTTTAGAGATGGCAGCTTTGTAGTCAAATCGCAATGACTTCCTGAATTTATTAGATGTTAAAATTAAATTAATGCACTTATCTTTTTTTGTTACACTCATTCAGATGACCAAGTAAATGTACTTCCTACCTTATGTGGATGTTTCTAAAGCTACAGCACCACCAAGTGGATAAAAAGCATTAGCACTCATTACACAGTCAAGGAAGAACACGTTCAAATATGAGAACAGATTAGCAGCAATCACCTGCATGTTGAGTTACCTGCTGTCATGTTTGAGACTGTGTAACAGTAACAGTGTGAACAGAAATATCAGAGACACGTCTGCTTCTGCATTATTTCATAGGAAATAAAAGAAACTGAATGTTGATTTGGTGGTTATTACACCACTGATGATTCATGCTGGCACTTCCAATTGAATGGTGTGCAACAGAGCAGAAATAAACACAATAAAGGGGAAAAAACCCCATGCATACTTATTGCTAATTTAGAACAGAGTTGTCTGGTTGCATGACCGACAACACCTGCAGGACAGGAAGGTTAATTCATAATTAAAATGGGGTTTCAAATCAGACTACTATCAAAGCAGAGGCTGAGAAATTAAACATGTAATAATTTTTTTTTTTTTTAATCTCAGGTTTCATATTGGAGTTATCCATGCAAAGCTGCTGGCACCAGTTGTAAGTAACTAAACACATTTCCTTTATTCTACTACACTACATTTGAGTGGGAAATATAGTACTTTCTCCACTATATGTATCTGAAAGCTATAGTTACTTTTCAAATTACAATTTCATGAAAAAATAACATTGGATATGCTTATACATTACAGTCTATTTTATGATCAAACCAGTCATTCCCTGTCTTTTTGGTTCATGAAGAAACAGTGTTTACTTGAGGCTCAGTCCATGAGTTGTTAAATACTCCCTCTGGACTATTCTAAGTGCATGGCCTAATAACTGAAATAACTGTTTGAGGATCAACAAAGTCAAACTATCCAAAATTTTATGAAAAACAAATATAGATCTGTGTGCAGAACTTTGTTTTTTCTTCTTCCTTGCCCCATTAATCATCTCATGACCCCTAAAATTTATCTTGTGACCCTTTGGTAGGGCCTGGGCCTCAACGTTGGGAACCACTGACTTAAACCATCCAAAGATATAAAGTAGTTAGTCTCAGGGGCCATTATTCAGCAGGACCAGTGCTTTTACTTTTGCTGATGATAGTTCTGTACTATTACTTCAGAAAAAGGATTTTAATACTGCTGTAATTAAGTAAATGAGCCTCCACTTTCATAGTCCACATCCATGTGCTATCAAATCCTTTTTACAGCATCTCAACATAAATATCCACTAGACTATGGGGCTCTGAGTTTCAAACATGAAAAACTATTGCCTCCATGTTCACTTCTGTTTCTAGTAAAGACATGGTGAATCTCTGGTTCTTGTTGTTTAAACTGAGCTCTGTACCAGGCGACCAGGCTGGTGACCAGGAGCCTTAATGAGTCCCCCAGGGCATGTGCGTGGTCTGGATGGGTCTGAAACATACCTGTCTGTCCTCGGGAGCTTTGGTTGCCAGTGGACACTAGCTGGCTGCAGAGGCTTAGTATACAGAGAAGCAGGAGACCCCAGTGTAATGGCCAAGCCAGTATGTTCAGCTTCATATTGCCTGCACAAGAAATAGAGCTTTACACACACTTGAGCAGAATTAGGTCAATAGTTTTCCCTAAAGCATGTGACCTTAAAGTAAAATAATATGCATTATTAAACGCTCCTGATATCTCCTGACTCCTGATATGAGGCTCATAAGATCACTGCATCTATTTGCTCAATTATGACTCCCACATCACCCGAGCTAAGCCAAAGCAAATCAAAGAAATTCCAATAAAAGACCGATCAGAGGCAACTTTGGGGGCAGATGAGAGTGGGTCCTTGCAGTGAGTCATATTATCCCCTGAGCTGTAAACATCCCTGGATTCAAAGCCAAACTCTCCCTCCAATACAAGTTGTATGTTCCGCATGAGTCACAGAAAAATTGGGACGTGGACTTTTATGTCAAATTACAGCAAAAAACGAAATTCACCAGTTTGCTTGAGGCGTTTTTATTCACCAATAAAAGTTTATGGCTGCAGCTAACAGTTATTTTCATTATCAATCATTCTTTTCCTGTAGAAGCAAGTGTTGGAATCATACCTTTCCCTGTGACTTAAAGGAACATTTTAAATATTCAACCTCTTACCTCTGCTCGGGTTATTGAGAAACAGGATAGGCCCTAAGCCGCTGCTGAAGCCTCCTTCAGTATTTTGAGCTAACATCATCCACCATCTGACGACCGTCTCAGTAAAGATGCGAAAGTTTGTCACAAGTGTGATTCTCCAGTTTGAAGTTTTCTTCCTCAATTCAGAGGAGGGAAAAAAAAATAATCGCGAGACCGCCCGTCAGGCGCTAAATGACGCCTCGGCTGGTAGAGATGACAGTCTCCTCGTCTGCACACTGATGACAACCTGCAGATTTACACCTCGGCTCCTTTTCCTGGCGTTACTGTACTTCTCAGGCAGTATGTGATGCTTAGAGATGTGTCGGTCTGCGAACACAGCGGCAAACACTCCGAGAAGTAAAAGCCTGTCAGCTTTTCCTGTCGGGAAAATTAAAACTTAATCAAGACAGAAACCATCTGTCTTCCGGACAATGTGCGGCCACTTTCATTAGCGCGCTAAGAAGCTTAAAGTGAGTATTTACATCCTGTCACACAGTGGACAGAGAGGATAGAAACTGCATCTGAGAATGGCCAAAGTCCCCTGGTTTAGTTTGTCACGAAATGTTTTATTGATTTTAAAACATAATAAAAACATAGTAAATGGGAGATATAGGATTTAGATTTGTAGTTTTATTTTCATTAGTGTACATTATTTATTAGATTTTCAATTAAGCGTATTAAACCAAAATGTCACAGATGTACAATTAATAAAGCCTCAACAGAAATTTACAATGTAAATCCAAAAATATTTAAACACATAATCGCTGAGTGATACATTTTGAGGAACAATTTGGGGAAATAGCCAACAGCTCATGATTTTAACTTATCATAAGTGCTGGAGGGGGTGGGGCGAACCATGGATCTACCAGTTAAAGCTCACAAATTTCCTGCTATTTCTTTAAAATGCTGGGACTACGGTTTTCATTTATTATTTCAATAAATACAATGCCCATTTGTTGCTGTAATCTTAGTAACAGACTTCCTCCCGAGATTTTATGTGTTTTGGGTGTAATCCAGTTAAAGTCCTTCGAGATAAACAACTAGTCCAGCCTGTTGCTTGTACGTGAACAAAAAAGAAAAGAAAAGAAAAATCTGGTGAGATAGGTTTTGTCTACGACCATGATAAGAAAATTTTATTAGAACATAGTGCACATCATTATTCTCATTTGACTTACAGGTAAATAGCGACAATATAAGCCAACACAGGACAAATACACAAAGTAAACAACATAACCAATACAAAAAAAACAATGTTGTTAACTGATTTCATGTTCATACAACAACCAATCCTATTCCACAAGTGAGACCGTATTCATTTACATCATCATATAAAATCTGCTACTGCAACATCACAGCAACCTTGAGATGTAACACCTAGTTTGCATTCAGCTGCAGTCAATCTGATATCAGTGCTGTGTGTTGTAATGGAGGTTCAGGCAGTGAAATTGAGCTTGAAGAGAACCGTCTGGGGCGTGGTGACATCTGCCACAGCCAGTTCCTGTCCATCCGACAAGCCCAGCTCTGCACCAGAAGACAAAAACAAAATGTGTCACAGGTCACACCAAAAAGACTGGGAATGACTGAAGTAGTGCTTCTCATTACCTTTCAAAGTCTTGCAGAGGTTTGGCCTGGTTCTCTCCTCTATGGATTTAACAGACTGGAATAAAATTATAATCGTGGTTTAATCATAGTTGGGAGTTGACCAAACACCACACAGGACTCTAAAAGATTAAATATATTACCTGCAAATACAGCGTCTTATTCTTCCCTTCCAGAGTTGTGGTGATAGCTGGGGATTTCATTTGCCTGGAAAACATGTATACACAATCTTAACCTGATCATTTGTTATTTCTGTTGAAGTAGCATTAGAAGATGTTTTCCTGAATACTCACAGAGAGGCATTCTCTGTCAGGTACTCTAAAACCTCTTGTAACTTGGCAGAGGGAGGGAACTGGAGATCTTGAGGCACCTGGCTGCATGCTGAGCAATTTTCCTGCAAATCAGAGGAAGCAGAGCAAACAGGTTATTCTCTGTACAGAGAAATGTACATTACTCTGCCCTACACGATTCCAATTAGGGTGTAACAAACAAACCTTTCTCTCAGCCTCAAAAGTGTAGGTGTACAGTCCATCCACATCATTAAAGACCAAGTAATTATTTAAAGGAATATATGCACTGAAAGATAAAATCTTATGTTAGTAAATGTACGTAATCTCCATTTGAAAAATCAATAGATAATTGGGATGAGAGATTGAGGTTACCAACCTTGTAGCAATTTTAAAAACTTCAGTGGCACAAGCAGCTGTGGAGGACAAAAGCAAAGGCAAGTTAACCTGAATAGTATAAGTCATAATGGAGTGTACACCCAACTGCTCCTGCTCTCTACGTTCGCCAAACACATTTGTTAGACCTCATTCTAAAAGCCTTTCTTCTTGTGGAAATGAAACATTATTTGAACAGTAAACATTACAGGCACCCAAGCAGGGTTATTACAGAACATTTTAATTACATTTTTATCTGCAATAGTCTACCTTTACCACACATTACAACAGCGCTGCTGCTAATTCCCCTTTTTTCTAAGTCATTTGGTGGGAACACGTCAGGTGGAAACATTAAAATTTCCACTGGAGACTAAGTTTTCAACCATAATAAAATGAGTATTAATGTTACTAAGGTGAAAATTTGTTACTGGCATTTTAACTGACAAAATAAACAGTCTTTGGCTTGAAATTAGAAGCCAGCTTTTGTTTACTCCTGTGTAAAATCAAAGACCCACTGTTAAAAATTACAACAAATTCTGCCACCATTGTCACTGTAAGCTGTTAATGTGCTATGCAAGAACAGTTAGCTTGACAGGCTAACAATATGCGGCGATGTAGCTAAGGGTCTATTTTTTGATGATGAAATGTCAAACATCTCTTAACAGCAAGAGCTACTGCCTAAAAAACTTTGGAGTTTCATACCAGCAATAACAGCATTAGTTGATGCCACAGCAGGAATGATCCTCTTCACGACTCCTGTGATACAACAGAGTTGCTGGTTTAATTTCATTACAGTTATAGATACTTGTGAACGAAACAGCTGTTAATTATGGCGAGAATTTTATCAGGTCCATCAAAAAAAACTGATGTACCACATTAGCGATGAATAAATTATTATCTTTTCATTCGCAGGTTCACCTTGAGTGAGTCTGTATGTCACTCCTGTGATGTTGAACTCGGCAGCTCTCTCCTGGGCTCTGTCAAACACCCACTGG
Source organism: Lates calcarifer (assembly GCF_001640805.2). Lineage (NCBI taxonomy): Eukaryota > Metazoa > Chordata > Actinopteri > Centropomidae > Lates > Lates calcarifer. The sequence goes on along the minus strand of NC_066838.1, from coordinate 20,609,753 downwards.
ATGTGCTCTGGATTGTCCCCATCTAAGCTGGTATCTAGAGGAGGAAAAGACCCAGGTTTCTGGCCTTTATTGTAATAATGTACACATGTCTAAGGCTGCAGGACTTGATTAGATGTGGTAGGGTAGAAAAAAGTGGTAAATATCTTAGCATACCTCCAAATGGCTTTTCTTTTGGCCACTGTAAGATTCTGGCATATTCAATACAATGTTCTGGTAGTCTTGGCATTGATGCAATGGTGCACATGGGGAAATTAATCTGTGTATTGTTGGAAAAAAGAAAAAGAAAAAAGGTCAAGCATAAAAGCATTTTAAGTAGCACTAGAAGAACTTGACTTCCAAGAAAACACCTGCATGTGACATGTTTTTCTGTAGGTGGTGCTCTTTTCTTTGCCTATTTAGTCAATTTCTGCTTATGACCTAAGTCTTTTATTTTTTCTCCAAACACAAACAGCTGTTGCTGCAGATGGAAATGTGAAACATCGCCTTCTGTGCACCACAGATGCTCTCTCTCACCCAAAACACAAGCTGAGCAGTAAATGTGAAATCTTTTGTAAAACTTCTTAGGTTTTCTGTCTTAATGACTACATGACTATTTAAAAAGGATGTAGAAGATAAATAGAAGCTGATAAATGACCTGTGGTGGGTACAGCTCCAGCGTGCAGTCGATGCATGCAGTCATGCCGGGGAGAATGACACGAGCGTTTCCTTTAAAACCCTCTGTTCCTCCGTCAATGAGGGGGATGATGGAGCTGGGATCCAGGACTCCATCTTCATAGCTCAGGAGGGATATCTAGAGAAGGCAAGAACACTCATAACTCACCATAGATTCTGCTTATACAGTATATGCATATGCCAAGGTATATAAGGTAAAGCCAACACTACATTAAATTTCTGTGTCCTACCAACATCCCATTCATCCAGCGTCTGGCAATGATGGAGTCCAGTCCACAGACAATGATGTGGAACTCTGCAAATACAAGATGAGTGTTTTAAACATCTGAGGTGGCAAACTTTGCTAATGAATAGATCTTGTAATAATAACACACTTACGCCTGTAGAAAGACTCATCAAAGTCTTGGATCTTTTTAAAGTGACTGCATGTTATTAATAAGGAATAAATATCATGATCAAGATATTTCATACAGTGTTAGCTAAACCTGTGCTGCTTTTCAGCTGTGAAAACTGTTGCTGCAAAGGATACGGGACAACTTTACATCCAGGTATACGACTGTTGATAAAGTCAGCAGCCACTTCTGCCTTTGGTCGTCCAACATCTTTGGGCCTAAATGGACACAGGACATGAGACATGAGATGTTACAGTGCCACAGTCACCAACAGGCAAACTCATGTAGTGATGGAAGGCAACAAAGTATATTTAAGTACAAATCTGAGGGAATTACTTAATACCATAACAATTTAGCAATTACATTTTTGTCTAATATTAAATTACTATTAAACTATAAGGAGAGGGAAGAACAGAGGTGAAACCTACCTGAAAAGAAACTGCCTGTTGAGGTTGGACACATCGATAGTGTCCATGTCAACCACATGAATAAGGCGAAACCCAGAAAGGGCCTAAAGCACAAGAAGACAATGGAAGAACTTATCAAAACCAGTGTATTTTCTCGGTACATTAATGTAACTTGATTTCAAGCTATTTCCTACCAGATTTTTGAGTAGTTCACATCCAAGTCCTCCTGCACCAATGACCAGAATCTTGCATGTCTCCAACAAAAACTGAAGAGACTGACATGAAAGAAGCATCAAAATGTTTAAAGAACTGCATTGAGAGAAATATCCCTATAGCTGGGTGAACTCAAAGCTACCATGTGATATATGAACTGTGTACACTCTGTTTCATGAAGGTATTCTCGTGTCACCTCAGTGCTTGGCTCAAAGTCAGGATGGGTGAATGGGCCAGGTCTCTCCAAAAACTTCCTCACATGATTCCATCGGCCATCCCAGTCGCAACCGCTGTCCCTGTGTCCACCATCTACAGCCATTCTAAGCACACAACACACCAGGATACACTGAACTTGTACTATAACTTAATGAATACATTTCTCCCTACTTATCCCTATATCATGTATTTATTTTCTTTTGTGGTCTATAAAAAATATTCAAGGTAAACAGTTTGAGGGGGAAATTCAGTCTTCAGTTCAATAACTCACAATACATACACATGCACTCAGTAGACACACAGTACAGTTTGTATTCAGGGGTCACGTGAAACAAAAAAGCTGTTAACCACTAAGAAATGTGACTAACTGATGGAAGTATACCAAGCATATGCACTGTCCCAATTCCATACTATATACTACAATTGTAAACAGTTGGTACATTATTCTGATCTTTATAGCATACAAGAATACAAGAAAGCAGTGTATTTTGCTGTTTTGTGCTGACAAATGCAGTAACAACTGCACTTTGTTTCCGGAGCTGTCTCACCACTATTGTTTTTACACATTATCTCTCTTGTTAGTAGCTCCAGTCATTCTCGATGGTCCCATTTTCAGTTGTAACACTAACTCAATCCATGCTGAGGATTAATATGCAGTACGGAATTAGAGCACTGCTATAATGTACTGGTCATCCCAAGTTTGTCATGCAAGGAGGATACAGGAGTGGTGCATTGCAGGGTCTCTGCATTATGTTTGACAGTGTGAATGGATCCACTGCGTTCATGGATGAATCATACAGACAGCTAACTGGTTTATTTAGGCTGTCCCTGGCTAAAATGTTTATTTACATGTCTCCTGGCCCAGCAGTCGCTGCTCACTGTGCAACGCAAACCTGCTGCCAGTCAGACCTTTATTTAGCATTCGTCACTAACTTCTCAGTCAGGTCCTCTATTCGCCTTCTTTTCTTCTCCCTGGAAGAAGAAAGGAAAATAGGGTTCAAGCAGGTCGTGTTGATGAAGAACTGCGTGGATTTAAGTATGGTAAAATTGTATTTTCCGTCCATTGAGACTTACGGCTCCTCGGCATCCGCCATACTTTCACGGTCCCATGTCCTCGATTCTGACGGCTGTGTTCACGAGTGTCAAAGCTGCGCTGCATACAGCAGTTTGAAGCGCCCATATAGGTGTTTTACTGCTGCTTTCACATGAATTAACAGATAAAACTAAAGATATTGATGCGGATTCTTCTTTGTATAGCACAGTCTGCAACATTTGCCACATATAAATGTGGCCGGTTTGTTCTCATCCTGGAACAATTTGGCAATATTTTGACACATAGGATGGAGCCATTGTTACTGATGCTATCAATGATTTCTCCCTGTAACATCCTAGTGCACATTTAGGATTTCTTAACAGTTTTAACTTGCAATTATATTACTAGCAAAATACAAATAGATATAAGTTCTGATTCAGCTCTCTCTGTCTTCTTGGAGGAACTCCAACTTTACATTAAAGTTTGAATGTTTTATTAACCATTTTTAAAACATATCTGACATTTGTAATGTGTTCCTTGAATTTGTCTAAATCAACAACGGCCTTATGATTTATTTTATTCTTTACATTAACACTGGTTTATATTTTGTTCCTTTCACATGCTGTTCTAGCTTTAAAATGCAGCGGTGCTGCTGCGCATTCTAGAACGCAAGTATAAAATTCCAAGCACTTCCTCGAGAATATGACTCTCGCGAGATCTTGAGCTAGCGTTGTGCTTCTGGTTTGACTCCTGTTCTCGAAGCTCAGACGGTGATCAGCTGATCTGTCAAAATATTACGCAGCCCGTGTGGGTATGTTTGTGTTTGTGTCCCGTCTCTTAACTACACGTTGAAGACATGGCAGCCAAGATGGAGCTTGCACCTCTCAGACCGTGGGATGATTTCTTCCCCGGAACCGACCGTTTTGCCAAACCAGAATTCGGAGATTTAACGAAGTGGAACAACAGAGTGATCAGTAATTTACTGTACTACCAGACGAATTATTTCGCCGTGGCTGTGGTGGTTTTCATCATTGTGGGGTAAGTACTGGCAGTATGCTAACGCAGGCTGGCTAGCATCTCTGGCCCTGTGTTTAATTAGCCTGCATACCTTCTACCCACACCCATCATGACCACATAGGCTATTTCTGTAACAGTTGGCATTGTTGTGCCACGTTTAAAATACTGTAACTCTTTTATAGTCACTTCGTTTTAGATATTTATGTTGCTTAACGTATAAACCCTTTCTTTCTTAATATTTCCGCATTCAGTAGCAGTAGTAGTATATAAGGTAAAAACACTGCACCTAGCTTAAATGTGTCCAACTGCTTCTCATTTCTCAAAAGAAACAATCAACCATAGATCGTCTTTGATTTTTAAATTAATGTCATATATTTAGATGTTGAGTATTTTAGAGGATCAGTGGTGCTTCGTTAGATCTGGACCAACAGCATGGTTATATATCACTGCTGTTAGCTGGCTGTGACTTTGCATAAAAGATATAATTTGATAGCCTTCTTTGGATAGAGGATGATGTAGTGGAAATGATGAGTACAGGCCTTACTGCAGGGATCTGTCCTCTTCTGGTTTACACCAAACTGGCCAGGATGTTAGCTATTGTTGTTACCACCAGCAGGTTGTGCTGTTGAAAAAAAGCAGACATCATATGAAGTTCATGTACGGTGTGTCATCTTTTAATGTTATCATATTCAGGTTCCTGAACCCATTTGGCATGTTTCTGGGAGGAACTGTGGTGACTCTGGTCTTCGTGGGTTCAGTGTGGGCAGGAGAGAACAAGGCCACCATCAAGAACTTCAAAAGGAAGAACCCCACCCTGTTTGTCATTGGGGTTATGGTCACCAGCTACTTTCTCCTGTCGCTGTGTGGTGGTGTCATGGTATTCATCTTTGGAATCACCTTCCCATTGCTGTGTAAGTCTCCTTACATTTAAAGCTAGAAATATTATATACAAATATTATATACAAATATATATTTTACAATGCTGGATTGTCAGAAGTTGCAGGTTGAGCCTGTTTAAATCTAAAACAGTCACTGTACTTTCTTCCTGCATGAACAAGCTGTTAGTTAAGTTAGAGTCTGTTCATATTCTTTTATTAAAGATGATTACGTTGATAAGTTATTATTGATTACATTCAGAATATGATCATATATGATAGTAACCTGACTTCATTATGTTTAAATAATAATATAATTTATATAAATTACATAATAATAATAACAATAATAAGAATAAGAATCATCATCATCATCATCATTATCATCAGAATATACATTTTATTTGAATAGCATCATTTATATTTTATATGTATCACTTGTTTTAAATGTTTAAAACATTTGAATTGATTGGATTTAAATGTTTAAAGCCCAAACAATAAAGGAAAACACAAATAAATTTAGGAAAAAAACAATGAAACTGAGTAGAAAGTAGAATATTTCAATACAATAAGTGCCGGAACAAGAGACTAAAAAGCATTCAAATTTTCAAGGAATTATAGAGGTTGCATGCCAAATGTTTATGGGCATGCTGTTCCACAGTTTTGGTGGAAAAACCAAAACTTAAGTGGAAAAGTACTGTCTCAGAGAAACAGTTAGTGTTCTCTTTTAAATTTAAGTCTTGGTCTGCAATGACGCTCAAGTTTATTGCTTCTGATTGAACCTATTTTGCAACAGTTTTGAGGGCAATAATCTTTCTTAGTTTCATCCTCAATAACTATAGTTTCTGTTTTCTCCTCATTTAATTTCAAATAGTTGTTAGTCATCCAAGTTGTAATACTTTTTAAGCATTCTGTTAAACAATTTAGAACATACAGTAAGTGCTTCACCTTGTCTGTGAGCAGAAACACTGTTCAGATATAATGCAGAGCAAAGAGAGCTGTTAGATAGTTTTCTTTAGGTTACAAATGACACTGCCACTTGTAATTTAAGGTTATGACTCCTATAAAATTACACGTATTATAAGAAATAACATAGTTTTTTCCTCTGTGTCTTTTGCAGCATTCATTTTGACATGGAAATGCAAAAGATCAGCTAACTTTGTCACGTTATATAAGTTCTCTGGTTAACACTGGCTATTTTACTTGTAGTGAACACAGTTGTGGGGACAGATACAATATTTAATTTTTAACTATAAATATATGTATAGATTTAATTGTATTGTTTAAATTTTAAATTGTGTTCCCTAGGGCATATTGCAAACACGTGTTGGCTAATGTTATACGACATTAGGGGGCGGTGAGTCACACAGGGATGCATAACTGAGGTTTTTCTGTTGGTGAACGAGTTTTTCCAAACACTCATTCTGACTCAGTGCAGGGATTGAACAGTATGTACAATATGACTGACATGTATTCGCTCATGACACAGCCAGTAAAATAAAGTCGGCATTACAAGGCAAGCTATACTGTGCTGTAGATTATAGTTTTGGATTTGCTGCAGTTCTCAAAATACATTTAGAGTCAGAAATTCAGCAGAGTGGTTTAGATAATTGATGGGTTGGATCGTTAGAACAAATGCAGCAGCTCTAACATTGCGGCGGATAGACGAGGCAGTTTGATCGCCTCCCAGGAGGCCTGCCCACCGCTGCCTGTGTTGACGGGTTGCTATGGGTTGTTGATTTGGACAGAACTACATTTACTGGCTGATGTCATGCATTCAGTATCTGCCTGACATGGGAATAAAAGATATGCCTACCCTTACACCTGCTTTAAAGTCTGGGGTGCAGCAGTATCACATTTTGTTTTGTTATTTTCAAAAGATGTATTCCAGAGAACATCATTTCTAATGTTTTAGACATTAAAATGTATGATTTTATTTTCACATTGGAAAAAATAATAATATCACCCTTTTGCTTTTCCTGCAGTGATCCTGATCCATGCCTCTCTGAGACTGCGCAACATGAAGAACAGACTGGAGAACAAGATTGAAGGTGTTGGGCTGAAGAAGACCCCCATGGGCGTCATCATGGACCTCCTGGATCAGCAGGAGGAGAAAATTAACAAGATTCAGGATTTTATTGAAAGCAAACTGAAGGAGTAAGGCTGTAGCCAAGAGTGTGCCAAGGGAAGTAAGTGTCATACAGTATGAATTAGATTTTCACAGTGTTATCCCCATGTGTCAGATTTTTATCCCCCTATACAAGTTACAGAAGGTTACATTCCCATGATTTTTATCCATTTACTTTATGCTCTTACACATTTGTATTGATTTACATGATCTAAAGTGAACAGTTGGTTACTTACAACAAGACTATAACAAGCACAGTCACTATGTAGACTGGATGTTGAGAGGCAATGGGCACTAAAGATTACCAAAGGTTTAAGCATTCCCCTGTCAAAAAGTGTTCCCGAAACAAATAACTTCCCCTGTTAACAACACACTTTGTTCTGCATGATGACTGAGTATTTATTTCAGTAAAATAAAGCTCAGTGTCTCAACACAATGCCGTTATTAAATACCAGTTATATTTATTTCAAAAAAGAGATCAGATCCTTTCAGTTTGCTACCTCAAAACAAGCATGTTGAATTTTCTTCTCACAGAGTAGACCCAACCCCGAGTGAACTGTTAACTGCTTAATAAACAGCAATAACTCTCATCTTGTTACTTCAGGCTTGTATGAATACTGACCTGAGACCTTCTAGTGTAGACATGGTTGTATGGCCTGACTAATAATCGTGGAGTTTAGATTTTTCTGTTGCCAAAAGATTTGTGCATACAGTTCCTGACCATACAGGCTGGCCTGAGTGTATCCCCTCTGACCACAGCTATGCAATGTTGAAAAATGAATGGCAAGTGCAGCTTTATTGTTTGAATATTATGCCATGTTATTTACATGTTTGCTGTTATTTTTGTGTGTCTTCATTTTCATAATATAGCATGCAGAAATGTATAAAATGGCTGCAGACGACAGAGTATATGACTTTGGCAATGAGGCAAAAATACTGCTTAATTGAAATTTTAACTTTAAAACACCACCGTTCACTTATCACTGGTAAAAACTGGACTAGAGACATATTATGCTATTATGCTATTTTCCCATCAAATCCCATTTCCTTGTTAAAAAAAAGTTAAATTAAATCTGTTATCTGTAATGTTAAGTGTTTATTTTATACTTACACTCCTAATAGTAAAAGCTGTTGTTTCCTGTTATTCTTCACACCTTGACTGCAGTTTGTGCATGCTGACTTCACAAATGGCAGTTCAGAGAGATTGTCTGTTACATGGATGCTATATTATATATTATCTATGTTTTTATGTGACTTTTTCATTCTTGAAAAGTGATGATGAAATCACAGAACTGGGCGTAAAACATGGCTGTCCTCTATAAAAAATAAAGAGAACCTGACTTATGTTGCAGTCATTTTTCAATTCAAATCTCAGTGTGAAATATATAGACTGGTTATTTTTTTCACAAAATGTATGAGCTATTCTTGTCTTATTTTGCTTAAATGCAAAACAAAGTAGTGAACTGTAGGGTTTACTAAAACAAATGAAAAACTTATACTACTGAATAGTGAACTAATTCATACCCCCCAGATAGTGTGTACACGGTGTCACTGGGCAACAGTTTTTCAGGACTTACTCATCTGCAAATATTGCTCTTATATATGCTCTTTATAAAAAACAAAACAGTGATTTGTCCTTTTTCATATCTGCACATAACTAACTGAAATTATTCTTTGGGAATGCATTTAGCGGGACGCTGATACACTGCTACACGGTGCTTTTTATTTATAATTGTTTAAAAAAGTAAGAAGAAAAGAACCCCCAGGCAAAGAATAGAAGATTTCTTTATAGCAAAAGGTAAGTACATTCATTGCTCCATAATGAATCATCTAACATTTAATCAAACAAACCTACTCTACAAATCTGTTTTTGAAATGTTCATGTGCAAAAGCCCTCTACAAGCAAACTGATGAGGTAATGCATTTTAATATGATTTAGATACAGCATGTTTTGCAATGAACTTTAATTTTCATACCTTTATTGTTATGACTTCCAGAAGACGAGCATTTAGTGAGATAACACATCAATGGAACAACAACCAGCAAACAATTTTCATATGTAATGACAATGTAGCTGTGTTTTAATTTACTCAGTTCCTTTGAATAGTTTTAGCACGACTGATACCAAATATGTTTAAAATAAACAGAGAGTATGGTGAAGACAAACAGCTCAAGTTGTAACCTCAGAGGAGACTTGTTTCACTTGATTCCAGGACTTTAGGGAGCGGCACCTGCAAGCAGTGACAGAGAAGAATAAAAAACTTTATTCACTTTCAGTATGTAATCATTATGGATAATACCAGAACACCCTATAGGTAGTTAATCAGTTAACAACATTTAAGATATTGTATCTTGACTGATAACTGATAACTTTTAGATACTCACAGATTTGAGATAGGCCACATTGCTCTTTTTGATCTCATTTAGGAGCTGATCACGTGGAGTGAGCTCAACTTTTGGCGGCACTCGTCTACGAGGGACAGGCTTCAAAGTCTTAATTACATCAGTCAGGTTGGGTTTTTCATCTGTCATCTCTCCACTGCCAGCATCCTTCACTTTGGGAGTCTTCCTCAGTTGAAAACTGGGCCTCTCTTGTCTCCTGTCATCCCTTGGGTCCAGCTCCAGAAATGGGTCACGTTTCTTGGGCGTCCTCTTCAGCTGAACATCCCTTAATGGATTTGCTGGTTCGGCACTGGGTTGTTTGGGAATGCTTTTATGTTTGAGCTGCTTCTTAGGCTCTGGCTGCTCTGTCTGGTTGTGTGTTGGAGGCTCAGTGCTCAGTTCTGACGAGGGTGGCACGAGCCCGTGCTGCTGCAAGAATTCTAGGGGTGGTATGTACCCCAGCATCTCTAGTAAACCAGGAGGCAGGTTTAGACTGTTCTCATACATCTGCATCAGCTCTTTTTGCTCCTTCAGTTGCTGCTGCTTCTGCTCCTCCTTCCTCAGCTGCCTCTGACGGTCAAGATTCCTGGTTAAAATGTTGGTCACCACCATCCTGGGCCCCGGCTGCTCAAAGTGGTAGCCCATCTTCAGGAGGGTGTTGTTGGCCTTGAGCAGACGTGAGATCTCCATCTCTGCGTGGTGACCCAGCATGTGCCTTTGGTTGTGAAATCGCAGCTCTGTGAGAGTCTCGTTGAACTGGAGGCAGCGGATGATAGCCACGATGCCCTTTCCAGTTATAAAATTAGACTCGATATTCAAAGTCGTAATGCTCCGATTCTCTCGCAACATGTTGGCCAAGTTGAAAGCTATGTTTTCATCGACTCCGGTGTTGGCTATGCTGAAGGTTTTCACATGTTTATTCTTCTTCAAGGCGTTGACGTAGTCCAAGAGCATTTCTTTGGGAATGTTTTCTATATTGTTGAGGTTTACCTCAGTGATAGAGGGGTTGTTGTTCCGGATCTTGTCAAGTGTCGACTCCAAGTTTGTCTCATTTCCTGAAGGCCTTGATGTCATTTTTATGTTGTTGAGTGCAAGTTTTGGAATTTTTAATTTGTTAATTTTTCTCTCTTCTTTCTGTGGAAGCTTATCATTGGTTTCATTTATCTCTGGCTCCTCTGGAGCATCTTTGGGAAGCAGAGAGTCTGTCATTTTAATTTCCTCTTTCTCCTCAATGTGTGACATGCTGTGTTTGGGGGCTAAGCTCTCAGTCTGTTCCACTGTGTCTAACAAAGGCTGATTGCCATCTTTTTCTGTTACAGTTTCTGTGTTGGTTTCCGGAGGACTTACATGTTTGTCTATATTTTCCTGACTCTCTGTATTCACAGGTAGGTTCACCTCTCTCTCATCTTTCACTTCCACCTCTTTGCCCTTTTCGTCACTCTCATCAACCTCTTCAATAATTTCCTCAATTATCTCCTCTATAATTTCCTCTCCATCTGCACCATCTACAGCCTCTTCCACTATGACTTCCTCTATCACTTCATACTCTTCATATTCCACAGTCTCTGTGTTTTCTTCTTTTTCTTTCTTTTCAGCTTCCTCCATCAAAGTTTTCTAATGAAAACAATACATCAGAACATCAGGATTAGAACCAAGACCTTTTGTTCAGCCTTAACATTTCACTTTATAATGGTCATAGTTTCTACAGAATATGCTTGATATTCTAGATTGATCATGAACCTTTGAGAGTTTGACACCTTACCTCACTGGGCAGCAAAGTAGCAGGCACTCGTTCTTCCTCAAGCATGCGTTTGGACTCTTTCTCCCAGTAGAGGTAATCAACTAGGGATCTGTGGTCGAACGTCCCTGTCGGAGGCTTTTCTGTCTGGTCCTTCTGTCTCTGTCCAACCGGTACACTGTCATCTGGGGCAATAATAACATCCATCTCACTCTGAAGCTCCTTAAGCTCCTCAGGTGAAAGCATAGCAAGGAGTTCATCCTCATCAATGTCTTCTTCATTGAGGTCATCGGTATCTCTGCCGTTTGACATATTTGCGCTCTGTAGGTTTTAGCCTCTGCTGTTATCAAAAGGAAGAATAATTTCTGTCCAGTCTATTACTGAGGACAGAGCGTACTGGGTAGCCTCTGACTCTGACTTCAGCTAGAAACGGCTTGCTCCTGCCTCATGTGGAGTCTAAAATTAAACCCTGTGAACTGCATGGAAGATATTTAAGGTACAAGCAGGGGAAAGACATGCTAACATTCTTTTTTCAGCCCCTTCTCCCAGCTGGCCTGGCCATCAGGATCCTTTGGGATGACAGCTGCTTCAGGCAAAGGAAAGTGCAGGATTGACAGCAGCAGGTGGACCATTTTCACAGGCCTGGTGGGAGGGGGTAAAGTCTCCACAGCACACTGAACTCCTCCCAGAGCTCTCCAGAAGACATAACCTCTGAAGTGCAGCACAACAACAAACACATGAGCCAGAGGAGATCGTTTGTCTGTGGGGGAATGGATACTCACAGTTGGAGAGAAGACGCTTCTTCTGTCTGACTTTTCTTAGATCATCATTCAAAGTAAAGTTTGATATATAGCTCATGAGAATTTCTTTCCAATGACACCCTGAAAGTTCAAGTTTTATTGATATATGAAATAGAAAACTTAAATAGAATAGTTTGACTTGTTTTAGATATGCTTTTTTACATTGTTGACAGATAGATGAAAAGACCTATACCACTCTCATAGGGTAGCTGTATTAAAGCCAATTAGCTTAGCTTGGCATACCATCAAGACTGTAAACAGATGGAAACCCAAGCCTGGCTCTGTCTATAAATCACAAAATATGCCAAACCAGGAGGCCTATCTCTAAAGCTCATTTGTTTATGTTATATCTCATTTGTGAGTTAAAAAAATTGTCTACGGTTTTATGTTCTGGTGCAACAAATTGGGGGAAAAAATTAAAAACTGCAAAGCCAGGCTAGCTGTTTTCTCAGTTTTGGTCTGTATGATAAGCTAACCAGTTAGCTGTAGTCTGATAACGTTCTGTTGATTGAATTTCCCAAAATATTGAACTATACCTTTAAAGGGTGGGGTTAGCAGTTATAAACTAATGTACTTTTAATCAAACTCTGGGAATATCTCCTAATAGTCCGCTAGCTGCCCCCTCTGTGAGGCTGCTGAAAAATATCGAGTGTTTCTACACAGCCCTGGCTCTAGAATGTGGGGTAGAAATAAAGTGGATTGATGCAATCCGTTCCAGTCAATCATGGCGTTCGTGCTCGTGCACAGGAGGTAGGAGGTTATAAAGGGGGCAGAAGGGGAGCAGAGACGGGGTAATGGCCGATGAACAACCTAAGAGGAAATAAGCGGCGGAGGGACTTCCGGGAATGGTTACTCTGTTTTTGCTTGGCAGGTCAGTGACATTGGTTTTGCTGTGTTTCACGGTGCCAACAGCGCAGTATTCTTTTGTCCTGTTTGTTCTTGGTATAAGTTGGTTAGACTAAGAAGAGAGTTGTGAGTATCGCTGTCTGCAGCTACTGTGCTAGCTCTGAGAAACCGTCTCGTCCGCTCTGCATGTTAGCTTCGCTGCAGCTAATATAACAGCCTAAGCGCCCCGTCGTTGTTGATTCTGTATTGTGATATTTGTCCTATCAACGTTTGCGAAGGCTTTTATGGACACGAAGACCTGAAAACAAGTTTGCGAGCTCATTGGGATTGGTGCATTATTTGAAATGCTAATGCCAGGTGAAGTTACCTTCCTTGTTAACTAAGCTACAAATCTACAGGTGTGTCTTCGGTCACTGTAGTTCTGTAAACTAAACCTACACTGATCTCTGGCTAACTTTACTCCGTAACGTTGCAGATGTTGTGTGCATGTCGTTCCTTTTGCTAACGTTTTTATTACTTTTGTTTTTCTTCAACTGTTGGACGCAAAAGTGGACGCACACAATTCCGCCATTTCCCTCCTCGGCCAGTTGTCAGCATGGGTTGCCATGGCGATGCGCGTCCGAACTTCGGAAGGAACACCGAAGGCAGAGGTGGGTTTTGTTTCGCTCAAGTTTTTCTCCAGGATACCTTACTCTGCCCTAAAGGCTTACTCACTCACTTAATTAGAGAACCTGAACCGGTTGTTTACCACGCACACCAGCCGCTTCAAGAAAGTGACAACAGCCCTTTATGTGTCACACATGTATTTATTCACATCCTTGTTCCCCGTGGAAAATATTTTATGACAACATCAAACAACATGTAACTACACTGACTGTACAAATATGTGAGAAAACAAATAATGGGACATGAATATGGTTTTTACGGCAGTGGTCTTCTGTTGATATAAAAAGAAGTTCTTATCAAAAAATCTGTGTTCTCATCATGCATTTAAAAACACAATACGGCACCAACAAGGACAAATGGTTCTATAAACAATATTGACATAATACATTCTGATTTAAAGTTTAAGGAAAGTAAGAAATGGAAATTTGTTGACTACAGAGTCTGCTCTAATGATGATCAATGATGATGATGATCTTTTTTTTATCATGTCACATTTGTGAACATTTCAAGCTGTTTTCAATTTGATGTTATATTTAGGATTATTTTTATGTACTTTACTGAGATGAAAGTAACGAAAGTAATTTTATTCTATCATCTACTGTTTTGTATAAGGCAGTAGCTAGTTCCTGTTAAAATACATGGAATTGGGTTCGATTAAAAACATGTTGCCTCTTTTTCATCTTTAATACACAGTAGTGTTATAATCCAGTGCGGTTGTGCAACATCTTAAAAGTTTCTTGACACATTCTCATCTGCCTGTACAATTCATCCAATCCAAGGCACATGGGAAAGTCATTCAAGAGTGTCATCACTGTGTTCAGAGGTTACTTTAACATGAGGACAGCGTACACCTAGACTCCACCACAGATAGAGCATCTCCTAAGATGGAGTTATGGCGGCCAAAACATTTGTGTACAGCCTGTGTTTCAACTTCATCACCTTCATGTGCTGCTGGCCATGGCTTTATTTGTGCCAAATTTTGGTTTGGTCCTCTTCAGTGGATGCTCATGTAGCTTCCATCTGGGTGAAATCTGTACAAGAAGTGAAACAATAATATGTCAAGTCTACTATAGCTCTGTTGCTTGAGAACAAGGAACACATGACTGAATCTTGTGATAAAACTGAGGAATGGAAATGGAAATGCAAGAAACCAAAGAGTCCACATTACTTTGTAAGCGGGTACAACATGATTTGAGCTTCAAGGACTAAATAGAAACGTCCTACTTTTTAGCTGTGCTAGTGGCATAGCTTAGGAATGGCAATCTTGGCTGGTCAACTGGTCCATCACTTTGGTCCAAATTAAGATATCTCAGCAACTAATATATTTGTTGATGGGGCATTTGGTTTTTTTGTGAAATATCTCAACAACTATTGGATGGATTATCATGAAACTTATTGCCAAGCAATAATGTTCCCCTCTGAATGTATTGTGATAACGTCTATGACTCTTACCTTTGCCATCTGCAGAACAGATGTCATTCCCTAGCAAATGTTAGCATGCTAACACACAAAGTTAATATGGTGAACATGGTAAACATTCCACCTGCTGAACACTAAAATGTTTGTATGCTGGTGTTAGCATTTAGCTCAAAGCACTGCTGTGTTTAAGTCCAGCCTCAAGTATAACTGCAGACTCTGTAGTTACTTAATCATGTGATAAACACTCAGGTATGTCCTTGCTTTGATGTATGTCAGGTGCAAAATCATCAAGATACAGACTGAAATATTTTTGAGAAAATACAAAGATGTTGTGCCTGAAGAAAAAAATAGCAAACCACAATATGAAAATGTGGATGATTTGATTAAATAATCTATAAAGAAGTAACACACAAATGAGGATGGAATGTCACAACGGAGATGACTGGCAACACGACACAAAGCAGCCCACAGTGTTTGGTCTCACCCTTAAGTGCTAGAATGGTTGTCTGATGGTTCATCTGTACTAGTGGCCTCAGCGCCAACCATCTCAACTGACTCAGAATTTTTAGGCATTGTGTCAGACACTTTGTTTTCTGGAGAAAGTCTGCACACATGAGCATTAATCATGAGTCAGGACATGCAGGAGGGAAGAAAGAGAGAAGATCCTGTATGAGCTAAATAGTTTAAGGTCACACTGGCAGAAAACAATGAAAAAATAAAACTTCTTTCCCGCAAATGCAGAGAAATACAATGTGACCTTTCATCCAGAGGCAGAGCAGTGCACAAAACCAAAGCCTTGAACTGCAACAGACAGGCATTAAAGGAAATACAAGTGGCACTGACAGTGCCTGCCACTGTACATCAAGGAGGGGGAGAGGGGCATTAGCAGGGTAATTACTGTATCCTTAATATAGCACCCAGTATTTCATCTGAAATTCCACTAATAATTACACTGAAAGGACAATCCCCACTTGTCTGTGACTGACTCACTTCCTCTTGCATCCACATCTTTAGTGAGAGATCAGAGGTTTAGTGAGCTGCCGCACTCACCTGCTGTGTGTGGGACTGCGGTTGTACGGTGAAGCATGAGCTCCAGGGTGAGGGTACTGAGGTGTGTCGGGTGTGTCATACTCCGTCAGGCCAACTGCCAGCTGGTTACGCCAGTTGCCTGTGCTCTCTACTGAGGACACTGCAAACAAGGCAAAGGCAAACGCACTCAGTTAATGTTGGAGTGTAACTCAGTAGTAATTGTTGTTATTGGAAACACTGTTAAATCCAGCTTCACTTCAGTGTTGCAAAACACAACTTCCCCTCACATGATATGGCAATATGTTATTATTACTTACAACATAGTGTGTCCTGGCTCAATTTGTAGGACCAAAATTATAAACTATAAAATATTTGTTAGGGTTAGGGTTAGGGTTACATATTTCTCATACATACATAATAAGAAAAGACGTCAATATCAGCTGGTTTAGGGAAAAACAACTTCAAAATTTTTTTTTTGTTCATGCCGTGGAGAAAATATCTATTCAATCCTGATGGTTAGAAGAGCCTTTGAGGGTTGTGAAAATACCTTCAGAACAGTGCTAAGTGTTATTATTAATATATGAGAAGCACAAACTGGAACTGTTTTCTTCCTAAACTTATATTCTTGGCACCTTAGAAAAGCTTTGGATGCAGGATGTGAAAACTCTCCAGTGAAACACACATAAATAAAATGGTTTGGGTGTGTCAGCAGCTTTTTAAGGCTTGATGAAGGAAGTCACACTGTTGGGGAAAAAACATAACTCAAATGAACAAATTAGATATCAAAATAAAATGGCATTGCTGGCAGGATGTGTACACGTCACAGAGACCCCACTAGCTGATATATTATGTAACAACTAACTGCAGTCTGATATGGAAATATATCTAATACTAATTTAGAAGATATAAACTGGTTTTATTAAATGGTGTTTTCTTTGGAGATTTTTCTTTCTTCAACAAACTGCTCAAGGACATTGTCTCACCTGAGGAGAAGGAGGTGGTTCTGCTGGAGTGGCTGAAGGCTGCTGGCATGGTCTGGTAGCCCAGACTGAGCTGAGAGCCACTGTCAAAGTCAAATCCAGCCAGCATCCCCCTCCCTCCCTCCCTGTGGCCCCTGCTCCGGTGGTACCAGCCTCTCAGATGCTCCGCCACCAGGGCCTTCTGCATGTTCTTTGCCAAGAGCTCATTTCTGGGCCCCTCTCTGTTCCGGGGTGGCCTCACTGTCGCATAGGGATTCTGGGAAAGACCATCTGCCCGGTCAGTGCTGTAATGCCTGAATCTGTCATGTCCATGATACCCATTCATTTGGTAGGAGGGATTGACGTTGTAGTGACCCTCGACTTCATTCTCAAACACATAGGCACCGTTAGCATAAGGCTCCATGTCTGAGCAGGGGTAGTCAGCGACGTAGTAGGCACTCGGAGCATAGTGTGCTGAGGTCTCACATGAATAACTGCAACCAGAATGGTGCTGGACTAAGTTGGGCATGCTGCCGGTATTTCCGTACACTTCCACCTTCCTGTGGAGGCGATGCATGGTTGAGGTGCGGGAGTCCAGTGTACTGTAGTGGGAGTTGGCTGCCCCGCAGTAGTCCAAACTGGACTGACTGGTGTAGGAGGAGCAGTCCTCCAATACCTCCGTGCTGTTGCTGCGGTGGGGTTGTGACAAAATAAACACTGGCTTCTCTGAGTCTGTGTCTTTTCGTAGTCGAGGTTGTGACTCCAGACTTCCGCTGCGATGCCTGAAGCAATGAGGAGACCCCTCAGACCTGGAGAAGGGACACAACTCTTAAAATGTTTCTTAGGCTCATATCTCTGAACTTGTTAGCAGATACATGTTAGAGATTTGTGTGAGAGCTTTGGTTAAAGGTTGGCAAGAAGCAGGCATTGGGTTGCAGTGAAGTTATTGTTGAGAGGAGGGAAAAAAATAGGGTTGGCAATGCTGGGGAAAAGAGATCACACCTGAGCTGGCTGCTGCTGTAGGCATTGCGGGTCATAACCGGGGTAGGAGGCATGCTGCGTGGATCTCTAGGAGGTCTGGGAAGTGTTTTATAGGGACTACTGTGGGTGGAGGAGACATCTCTTGGATTCTGGTAGTAGTGGGAAGCCTCCTGGCCTTCAAAAGCTAATCTAAAAGGGTGTGGTATTAGGAGAGGATCAAAAAAAAAAGAGATGAGATTTAAGGAGAGGCACGAGGATGCAAACATGACCCGGCAAATATCATGGATTCTGCCAAAACATGATATCATAGCTTCATTCCAAAAACACGTAAGCTTCAAATAAAATCAAAAGTTGTGAAACAAGTTACACTTCTCACTAGACCTCATGGGAAACAACAAATAGAACGGCGCGGGATATGTGTTTCCTCACCTGCTGTGATTCTTGTTATTGTGATTTTCCCTCGGAGATCCCTGTCTCTCTAAATCAAATTCTGCCCCCAGTGATCGCATTGGGCTAAGCTGAGGGGAACCTTGGACCGACCGTGACCGTGGCCTCTGATTGACGCTGTCTGAGTCGTCTGTATACAAAGGCAACACCGAGTAAAAATATAGACTCTCACTCTTTTAATAACAGTTATTTCATTAATCATTTCAGTGGGACAGATGATTTTAATGCACCAGAATGCTGTCTGACTCACCATCATCCAGTGGGAGACTAGACAGGGAGCTACAGTTGGAACGGACGAGTTCATCTGGTGAGAGAGAAAATAACTCCATATTTATGGTGAATATAGCTAAATGATTAATGCGGAAACACAGGTCAACCTGCAGCCATACCTGCAATGATCACTGAGGCCCGCTGTGTGGGCTTTTTTCCCTTCTTGATTCTGTACTGGTTCATCTCATCCTCTATCTGCTGCAGTTTGTGCATGGCATCCAAACAGTTTCTTCTCCTCTTCTTCTTGACTGTTTTGCACAATTCTGGCTCATTTGCAAGTTTCTTAGCCGCCTCCACAATCTTTTGCTGCAGAGCAAATCTGCTCTCCAGGTTCCTCAGGAAAGGATCCTGCACAGAACACAAGCAGCACATCCCCATAGATACCACTAAATAACAAGTATTCAGCTATGCATAGGTTAATCAGGAAACAACTACTATCATCTGATTTTCCTATTCATTTAAAATGCATTACAAAATAGATTTAATTAGGTCTTCATGTCACATGAAACTTATTAAAATGATTTTAAATAAGCCATCAATGTAGTTCTGTCACACTCTGCAAATTAGTAGCTGAGTGCACATACTGTAAAGGGCAAGGCTGGCAATATTATCTATTTTTCCATTGTAAACAAATCCCATGAAAAACAAAACCAGCTATCTGGTAGACTGTCTGTCAGTTCTTCTCAACTGTCCTATTCCGTCCGCGGTTCTCAAAATGGAGGAACATCTCACAGTGCAGTGCAGTGGTATGACTCATATGATTGATATGTGTTAAATAGTTTTTGACCACCAGAGGACTTTCAGCTACTTGCTGTTTGTGACCTTTATATGGGTTTTGTTGACAATAGGAAAAAAATAAATATCAGAATTATTCTTCAAAGAGTTAACTATATTAACTTAAACATGCATTGAACAAACAGTCTTACTCATGAAAAAATCAGGCATGCATTTGATTTAGATGCACCATTAAATACAGACCTCATGGTAGGGGAATAGGTCATCTAACTTGAAAGCAGTGCCAACTCGCCGTCTGACCTGTGGCGGTCTTTCACCTGAAGAGAGAGGATACTCTTTTGGCAGCTTGCCAGTAAGCTCCTGAAAACACAAAACAAGAAGTCCCCCTGACACTTAAATGAACTGAAAGTATCAGCAGAAACCATCAATCCAGTGGCCACACAGTGAGACAGTTTAATAAGGGGAGTTCAGCAGACTGAATGCAGCTGTTTACAGAGAAAGACTTATATGTGCCTTGCAAAATTTAGTACCAGCGCAGAAGAAGTGTAATACAAAATGATTTCTCACCGCCTCTCTCAGGCAAATCTTCTTCAGTTCTTTTGTTTTCTTGGCCAAAATATCTTGGATCTCTTGTTCTTTTTTCCTCAGCTCAGAAAGTTTCTCTTTTTTCTGTTCCTCACTCATTTCAGAGTCTGCAGAACCTGTGAAAACAGTATTCTGTTTATACCCTCACATCCAAAAATGCAAACCACTAATTTACAAACATCCCATCATTCATATTTTACAGACTAGTCACTTGAGAGGACAAATATGATCTGAAAATATGAATTTTGCTTAATATACAGATGCTTCGTGAACAGAAATAATTCTAACCAACCTGTAGATACCAGACTCCCATTGCTGGCTGTTATGAAGTTATTCTTCAGGCCTGTGTCTCCCAGTCTGTTTATTTTTGCTCCTCCGTGCTCAGTGAGATCCATAGCAATTTCCTCCAGGCTCCTTGCTGCTCCTAATTTGGCCTAAAAGAATGAAGAACATTATGTAAAGCAAAGATTAGTAGATGGTCAGTATTCTAAGTAACAGGCAGTGACTGACAACTGACACTTACTTTGCTTTGCTTTCTGTCCAAGTAGAACTGGTGCTGGCTAATGGCCATGACCCAAATGGTTTTGATCAGAGAATGGCTGGCATACCACGTGTGGATGAGTAGGCCAGTCTGCCCAAAGGTGCGCTTGGTTACTGCTCTCCTGTTGCAAGGAGCACAGCACAAAAGAAATTAATATAAAAGCTGCAGTGAGAGGAATAATGACTTTAGATAAATCCTGAAAAGATGGATCAGTCAGAGACAGAACAAAAATAAAAACAACAAAACAATCAGCCTGTGCAAACAAAAGAATCAGAAAGAAGAATCTCTCCTCCTTCTTACCTGTGTGGATCATTAACTTCTACAGCAAATTTTTTCTCTCGGAAGTACAAGTTTTCTAGCTGCTTCCACTGGTATAGCTGCAGGTAAGAATGTAGCAATGACTATCTGATTAGAGAAATAGATGTTATGTGGTAATTCACAACATAATACTGTATATACAGAGATAAAAGGTAGTGCAGTGCCAGGAATAATGACTTTGAAAATGTTGATTTGTGACTATAGCTCTGGTGAATATTCCTATATCATTTCAAAAATCATCTATAATATGGTGGCCATAACTGTCATGACTGATGTCAGATAAACTTGCAAAAATAAAATTAGTAGTGCAGGTGTTTCAGCTAGTCTGTTTCAACCACAGTCATTAAAGAAAGCCAGACTGTAATATGAACGGTCATTACAGTCTGGGCCGCCTGACATGCCAAGTCTGCAATAATGCAGGTGTTAAAGAGAGAAGAATGCCACAAGGGGACATTACACAAAGACTCATCACAGTATACAACGCTTTCCATGGCTCATCATATTACCCAGGTGCTCACACTGACAACAGCCAGATATGAACAATCTGTTTGGCTAAATGAGTCACTGTATGTCTGGACAAAATCCGAATGAGACACAAAGTAGACCAGACAGCACGCAGAAAATGATATTACACGTGGATGCTTTGAGGAGTATTGTGTATCACATTTAGTAACAAGTCTGAAGAGGCAAACTTCCGCCCAGTTCTACTTTCAAAGATGTCTTTTTAAAGATTGATTCTTTTTGTTATTTGACATACAAATTAGTAAATGTCCTGAAAAAGACAAAGAACCAAAACTCAATCTACTCTGCAGTATTACTTTCAAAGACAGAGACAGACCAGACAAAGAAGTGTAGTATCTAGTCTTACCAGTACAATGTATGTTCACAAGTCCCACAAGTTTATTAAGTTATTAAATCCACCCTGGCTTTGCTGTCAGCACAAACACTTTGTTCTAACTCCTGTCAGCTCCTGACTTGTCTCCTCAGGTATTCTCAGAACATGCACGATAACGCCCAAATCCAGCCCCTTTTCCATTTGACATCAGCAGCTCACTCCCTCCTCTCCTCACTCCAAAACACACCACAGCCTGCATACAGCTGGCTGCTTGCACAATTTTAAAATGCAACAGACAGAGATGGATTGCACCATGTCGCTGTTTGATTGCCACGCTTTAACAGGACGACAATGCCAGTAATGAATAAGGATTGTTCTGAACAGCGCAGCTCTGCATGTCTGCACCCATATGCTCAAGCCACAGACTGACCAACATAGCTTGCAGATCACTCACATGGGTGTTTCTCCTGACATGTCACAGGATAAAACAACATTAATGGAACAAGAAAAGCAGGTTCACTATGAGTGTGATTCTCAAGGACTTTATTCAAAAACTCATTGGCCTCATTATGGTTAACTGCTAGAGCTCTTTAGACTGAGATTGGTGTCCCAGTTTTTCAAGTCTGGCCTCGCCTGCTCCAGCTGAAGCCCAGCCTTTGTTAGAGTGGAATAGATGATGCATGAATTAGAGCTGGTGAATCAACACGCTACGTGCAACAGCGGCAATCCTCACCCATGCTTTGTGCTATCATGTTCACAGTCAGATTAGTGAAGCAGAGAAACAACAAGCGGCCATTTTAGAGAGCCAGCTGCAGGGGATGTTTACCTTTCGAGGTTTTAATTTATCCTGCAGGTCATACTGGCCGATGCCCTTATAGCTGATTCCAAGCCACCATGGGATCCCTTGTTTATCCTGTCAGGCAAGAGCACAGTTTATATGAGATG
Organism: Lates calcarifer; assembly: GCF_001640805.2. Taxonomy (NCBI): domain Eukaryota; kingdom Metazoa; phylum Chordata; class Actinopteri; family Centropomidae; genus Lates; species Lates calcarifer. Next base: position 20,587,304 of record NC_066838.1, on the reverse strand, counting down.
GCTGACTCACTCTCAGGTGCAACAGCTGTCATTTCTCATTAATCACAGTGGAAGACCTACCTTAACTTCATAGTAGTGCACGCCATACGTGGGCAACGATTCCACTAACGTCAAATACCTAGAACAAAAGCAAATTTCTTATTTAAAACCACTGGCTGCTTTTTCAACATCTGCACGTGGTTTACATTTGAAATGTGAAGATAGCACTGGGAATGTGATATCTGTCCAGAGAATCTGTGTGACTTATTGGACTGCAACTGAAGAGGAGCTATTGATTTATATCAGATGATGAGAAGGGGAATGGCAGAGAGAGGGTAGTGCTAATGGAGGTGAGAGGAAGATAAAATAAATGAACTTAAAGCTTAATAACATTCATTGTCTAATAATGCTTTTTTTTTCTCAATACTTACTGCACAATGGCCTGTCCTCGGGAGACCCCTTTCAGCTGTTTATAGTATTCAATTACACGATCCTCACTGCAGTGACACATAAAGAAGACACCCTTTTACTCTTTAAACAGGTGTATATTATCAGATTTAGTCATTCTGCATGCTCCCTCAGACAGGAAAAAAAGAGAACTGAATACATTAGTAAATAATATTGTTGGTAAACTAATTAAATTGAGTGTAAATTTTCTTTTTAACCTCAGATCAGTTTGTCAAAAGCAAGAAGTAAGGAAAGTGAATGTTTTCAGGTCAGCTCTACAGGCCTATATGACCTACAGGTCATTGGTGTAGGCAAGATTTCAATTAAGCATTTCTTCTAAACATACCAGTATGCCAGTGATGGGTGCTCCTTGAGTACTTTGGTGGGAAGAGTTGGTAGTTTCTTCAAGTCAGCTCTAGTGTTTTCATCACTGAAACAGAAAAAAAGATGACAGTCTATAGAATTACTTAACTACTGTACCTGAGTACTCCTACTTTACTCAAGTATTTTTAATATTGTACTGCTTTGTACTGCATGACTTCCACAGCAAAACTTGAACTTTTTACTTGTGAGCATTTTTATTGTGCTACAAATTTATAGTCTTAAAAAAATGGAATCAGCCAATAAATACTTGCTTAAATACCTGCAAAACCCTGGCAACAATACATGACATCATTGTCCTCAATGCCTTAGATGCTACCCTGATTATAAAGACTTTACTTGGACAGCTAAAGATACCTATATTTCCAAATCACCTTGCTTACAGCTGGTCAAAGCCAGGTGGTGACCTGCACAAAGACCTGCAGTATTTCGTCAGAACACTGCAAGTATATAATATCAAAAGGTATCTCTGTTAACTACACCTAATAGCTGCTCTCTGCAATGTGAAGGTGTCTCTCAGCTCTGGTACTTGGCTTCTATCAGCACTATGAGATTCATTAGTTGGCTAGCGCAAGCTTCTCGGCACTCTGTGGTAAGCCCCACATAACACTGCTATTGATTTTTGTTGTCTGCACTGAAACAAGTGACCTATTGAGTGTCTTTGCTAAAAGCTCACTATTAACTTGTCCTGCTGCTGTTAAATACTTCTTACCCAGCTGATAATGTGCTCTTACCTTGTGTAGTCTCCCTTAGCCTCCTAATGATAAAAAAAATTACATCTTATTAGATTACATGCTTTAAGATGCAGCAATTATTGTATGTATATGTGGCTATTAAAAGCACTAACCTGCAAAGCATTTGCAGCTAATTTGAAGACGTTTTCACTCTCCACTTCGATAATCCCCTGAGAGACATAAAAGATCAACAGGATAAAAAATAAGTAGGATGCAGAAAATGCGGTCTGTGTGGATAAAGCTTTCTATATCCAAACATAGAATCTTCTCTCTGTTGCCCTACAATAACCTCTCAAAATGAACCCTTGTGTTTTTCTAGTTTCTTAGACTGTCTGCTTTACATTCCAGCCAGCAGAGTGAGAAAACTGTGCCCTGCAGCCACTGTGTCTTGAGCTGAGGTGCTGCAAGGGTCCAGAGACAGTGAATCATTGAGGAGCTGCTGAGGAGAAAACAAACAACCATAGCAAAATCATTTTTCATTTCTTCAAACCACAGAAAAAACTTACATTGTAGACAGCAGATTTCGCATTCAGGAAGAATAACTCCACCGTTATGATGTCCTTAAGCTGCGTTATGTTTTCTACATAAAACCTACGACAGATAAGAGGAGATTTATACACCACAAATTTAGGGTTAAACTGTGATAACTTGTCACTTTATTGTTGCTGCTGGGAAATCCTGCATTTGTACTTTGCCAAGTATGTGCTTCTGTAAGCAGTCTGAGGTGTGGAGTGATGTGCAAAACCCTGAAAACCTCCAAAAGGACACTTCAGAGTCCAAGGTTTTTCAGACACCAGCTAGAAATATATAATCAAGACAATCAGGATATGTGTATTTTGTCACAGAACTACCACTGACATTGTAGACAGCTGATAGCCATACTCCATGTCAACAAAGTAGTGCTCCCTGCTGGAGACCCTGTGCTTTGCATGATGAGATGAATTATTACCTGACCAGGAAGTTGAGGGCAATGGACCCGGGCTTCTTCGAAAAGTCATGTTCAAGAACTCTGCGGTCCATCTGCAACCACTTACGCTGACCACTGCAACAACAAACATACTGAAGCATCAGAAAGCTGCTTTTCGTGCACGTCTGTAAACATACATCTTTGGACATCAGTAAATGTCCAAACCACTGAAATAAAGATAAATAAATAGAACAATTTACTTACTTGTCATCGAAAAATGCAAGTCCAAAGAATTCCTTCTCTTTGAGGTTGAAGTGGGAGGACACCAAGTCAAGGAGTTCGTACGACAGCAGCTTAGGCTGTGGGGGAGATTTAGATTTAAACTGCCTTTAATCATAAATAGTAAAATAATTCAGTCAACTTCCTTAATAAATGCCCCATAGAGACTTGAAAAAAATATTTTTTATGTTGCCTTAGCGCACATACTCAGGTGCTTAACCCAGGTCGTGTTGCTGTAGGGTGTTGTTCCTCCTTGCTAAATTAACCTGCTGGCCCAATCATATATTTTGAGGGAATGTAATATAGGAAATGAAACCTCCCTTACCAACCCTATTTTCAAATTTTGTAAGGCATTTTCACTGAAATCATGACAAAGCAGTCATTACATTACGGAAAAATCAATATCACATTACTTGTGATATTGTCTTATTTTTTTGGCCACTTGGGTACAGTTTACAAGCTGTGAATACAACAGGGACAAATTAAATCATTTTAAGCTGGTACTGCAGTTGTTAGCCAATAGTTGCCTATTAGTAATGGAGCAACATTATCATTTTTGGAGTGTGCCAAATTCAGTTCTCATATTCACTCCTCTTTTAACTCTGGTTTCCCAGGAAATATCTGCTTCTTTAGCTGCTAAATGCTCCCCTGTGTTCACCAGCTGCTTCCCAAGTTTGCCAAGCAGTACCATTCACATTACACATAGTCATTAAATGCATTGATAGTATAAAAAGTTAATTGATTAAATTAATTGTAGCTGCTTTAAGTCAGGAACATTCATACCTGAACCAGCAGCTCTAGCTTCCTGTCATCCAGCAGCTGCACTTGGCACAGTCTGCCCTCAGTCATCTGCAGGGGGAAAGAAAAGAGGAAGTTCAAGGCTTGTGACAAAGATTGCAAACTGTTAATCATCACAAGGGACAATGACAAAAGGATCTCGTGAATTAGTAATGTTTTCACCACTTTGGCAGTGTATCATGCAGAAGGCCCAGGGATATTACAACACTATAATATCTAGAAATAGAGTTGAGACAAAGCCTTTTGTTAAACAGTTGCCATATTTACTATAAGCAGTCAAAGTGGGCAAAGGCCATGGTGGCAAGTACAGTGACCCTGTTCAAGAGAAAAAAAAAAAAAACACTGACGTTGTTAATGACAATAAAACTATTGTCTCAAGGATTTGTTGCCGTAGCAGCCAAAGGAAGGATTTTTAGCACTCTGAGTCTTTCACATCTAATTGTAGTGCGATTTTGAGGTACTTAGACTTGAGTATTTCTCTGTTATGGTTACTTTATACCTCCACACTACATTTCAGAGGGACATATTGTACTTTCACCACATTTATTTGATAGATAAAGTTACTATTTACCTTGGTTAGTTACTGCAGATTTTTTTTAACATGTAAATAAAATATGATCAATAGATACAGAATATATAGAAAACACTGAGGTTATATTAACTTCACCTCCATGAGCTACAACATTAAAAGTCTGCTCAGGCATGAATGCAACCATAATAAATTATACTTTTACTTGGATACAATAACATTTGCTTGCATTACTTCTGTACTTTTACTTCTTTTACATTTTTAAAACACGGCTTTTACTTATTTAGTATTTTCACACTGTTGTATTATCTCAGTACTTTCTCCACCACTGCAAAAATTTTCACTCTTTCCATTGTTTCACCCCTAAGCAATAAAACATTTATGCATCAAGTTCCAGCCAGCATGCAACTCTTAAAGCAGTAAACCACAACCTCATATCAAGTTCTGACTAAGCGCTGCATCCATTAAATCTAGTTTTCTGGTACTTGTACCCGCACAGTAAGAAGGAAATGATATTTGTTTGCTTGCGAAGGATCATTTTAACCACAATGCCCTTCAACAAATGTTTCTTGTAATGATAGAGGCAGGCTGACCTACTGGGAGACACCGAGAACACCATTTACTTGATAAATCAAATAGCTGGTAGGAATGACAGATTGAGGTTAACCAGTTTTACAACAAAACCTGCACACAAACTGAAAAAAAGCACAGCAAATAGATCCAACAGCCTCTTCATCTGACAGAATGAGGCTGATCACAACTTCTAACACTTGGAGTGAACTGAGCAGCTGCTGTACCTGGTAAACCTCTCCAGGGAGCGTGCAGGTGTGGATGCATCCCTGACCAGACTTCATCCTTTAATAAGAGTCTCCTCTTGGATCCAGACCGTGAAATTGTTAGCTTTGACTGAGCAGCAACAGACAATCAGGATCCAACACCGACTTCCATTCAGGTTATTGACAGGGCAGCCAGGCCTTTTGCTGTGTGCAGTGACAGCTTATAGAGTTTGGCCAGTTTACAAGAAATCAGCAGCTGACTTAATGAGGGCTGGCGGGGTCAGACTCCTGACCACAGTTTAGGGTTTACAGCTTATTAATGTGAACAATATGGGTCAGACAAGAAACACCAGTGGTTAATATAAGGATGTTAAGCATGTCTATATTGTCTGCTAATGCAGTTTAATTTACCATCATTTCACTAGTGCGCTGTTCTGTGGCTGAATGGGTTTAAATCTGGATATCAGGTTTCTTTTGCTTCTTTCTCTTGTAAATTTTAACTGAGTGATGTTATTTGATTATAGAGGCAGGAGAAATTCCCACTAAACTGACTGAAACAAGTCAAAGATGCTTTACTTTACACCTACTGTTCTTCTAATGTATTCTTTCCTCACACTGGACTAATAAATGATTAAACAAACTGCCCTGCGTCCTGAGAGGGGGCGGGCACACCCAGTCACTCCTTTAAATTACACCAACTGTATTGTTTTAATGAGCACTTTGTCGATTACAGCCTCTGAATAATGTGTCTTTCTTATGGCCACTGCCATAAATTTTCCTCCATGATCTAAATTAAAAGTGCACATTCAATAAATCCAATTAATTTGGAGTGTGGCTGCTCATGACAATCACAGAGAGTTTTATTACACTGATTTGAGCTTGATTTAGTTATGACTGCATCATGGTGGGGTCACACAATTTGTTTCTGTAATAAGCATGACTCCAGACTGACATATACAGTAAGGGCTCTGGCCACTAGGTGGTGCAGGGCTGATTATTCCTCTTTGTGAGGAAGAAGTTCATATGGAGAAAATGGCCACTTAAACAAGCACACACCACTGAGGAATTTTCATAAGCATTTATTAGTTCAACAGACAAAAGTCAAATTCAGCTGGGATGGCTCGTGCTTATGCAATATAAATGAAATGAGTGGGAGGAAGAGCCCTGATTTTTTAAGAATCTACACCATTAATCATCTGGGAGCTGTAATCACTACAAGATCTGCTATTTATAGCTGACTGAGACGCCCAGCAACCCTGACTAACCCTGCAGCTTCTCAGTAGTGACACAGGAGATTTTATCAAATATTATACACAAAAAGTGACAAATGGCATAAGACCAGTGCAGGCTGTGATTAAATAACTCAATAATTACATATGCACACTGGATAATCATTTAAACTTTCATTAGACATCTCATGATGTAAGTGTCAGAGCCAGTGTAACTCATCACAGCAAAGCAGGGAGCACTGCTTGGACAACCAAACATACCCCATTCAACCACAATAAAGGCCCAGCCTTGGATCCTGTGGGGTTAAGACAAGCATTGAACCTTCATGTAAAAAAGACATGGGAGGGAGAGAAAAAAGAACTGTCAGTCTTTGTTTTTGTCTCTCCGGAGACTGGACAGGCGCTGGTTGAGTGCTCCGCCACAGGGTGCGGGTTTGGCTCTAGTCTGGAGCCTGAGGTTGGCATATAGACAGCTTGTTATATGTGTGCTACAGTGAAATATCCCAGTAGAGACTTAGGGAAGGTGCAGATGTGGCCTCCTTCACAAAGAAACCAAGAATTACCATGTTCATTACAATAAAAACATAACCTGGTAAAATGTAGAGATGTAAATCCTCCTAATGATGAACAGACATTGTAAACCACATGAAAATGCTTGTTTTATAATAGCCTATTAACAGTGAAAAATTATGCCATATCAAGCTGTAAGTGTACAGCAAGCTCACAGGAGAATTGCTCTGTCTCCTGAGTAAACTGTCTGTCAGTGTTTAATACGTCAGATTGGTTAAATGTCATGTCCAGACTGCAGCCTGTCTTATCTCAGTTTCCCGTCTTCATGCATTATTGATGAAGGCTGGTATCACACACAAGTCAGTGTCTGCTCTGTGTGCTTACATGTTCTTTTGAAGACACCCACTGCAATTCTTCAGACAGGTAAATTATTTTTCTTAGTTTATAGTATCTTAATTTCCATTTCTGAGAAAACCTGTGCAAATTATTAGTATCTTGAGACTGGATTTGCCCATAAAGACAAAGACAAGAAGCCCAGAGAAATCAGAATAAAATCTTCCTGTGGCTACAAACAAGGATGTGACATCCAGTACAATGTGGTGTTAAAGGGAAACATGCTATCTTCTGTGTTTTGGGTTCATGAGCTCTTGAGTTCCCTTGTGATATTAAGACAATGTAAAATGAGCAGATCCTTTTCTATAGCTGTACCTGATCTCTGTCTGACCTTTGTTACCTGACCCTGACAGGTAACAGCACAGTTAAAGGCCAACTCCACTGATGTTACATCAAATTCATCAAAGTCAAAGTTTTCAGGTCTTGGGAAGTGAAAAAAGTTGTATAAAGTAATTCCTGATTACAGATGGAACAGGACAAAGTCTGATAAATTGTTACTTGAATCAGTGTCAGTTAGGGCTGAAGATTACAAGTTTGGCCCACATTAAAATCTAAAGGTAAAACTTCACAGTACAGTCCAAGCACAGAATGAGAAGCCAGTTGGTCACAGAGGCAGTAGGATGAAGGATATGGCAGGATTATCTCCTCATCTGATATCTCATCATGACTCATGTTGTCAGCAGTCAAAAGGTATCTGTCTACCATCATCTCCCAGAGAGAACCAGCCTGGCTGTTTGTGATATCCGGGAAATTCATGAACACAATGAGGCTCAGGATATTATGGACAAATTAGAACCTGGGAGAAATATTAATTTTGTTTTTTTAACAGCAGGACTGTAGATGTTCGATACAACAAGGGCAGGCTGCATCACAGGGGAGTGATTCATGTGAATGATGTCATCATGCAGTACATATTCCTATTCCCACCTCGAGAAAGGACGTCTACAGAGGCAGTAGGACATTGTGATATATCCTTCCATGTCCTGTCCTACAAGTGCAAGTAGCGACATGGACCACAATATTTCATTAGCAGCCACAGTGACAGTGGTGGTCAAATCTGCTTCTATCAATCTCTGTAATATGGTAATGCTAGCAGTAGAATGGCAGTTCATATTGAAGTGAGGAGCTTTGGTAACATTTTCACATTTTTCTGCTTTTGTCTTCTCCAGAGCTGCATACACTGATTGAACTCACAGAGTTTTCACTGCTGTCTTAAGAACTGACCTTGAGTGATTGTGACTGTGTGTTAAAAAAAAACTAAAGCTACATAATGAAAGAGAGATCCAGTGGTTACATTTTCATGACTGCTGAGTTAAAATAAATAAATCTGAATATTTAAATATGACTTTAAAACACTCAGTGCTGAATCTTTACAAGCCTGTAACAGTATTTGCAAATTCTGTTCCAATAGTTGTCAAGACATTTTAGTTTTTGACCAAAGTGTTGGACCACCTGATCAACAGACAGACCAATAGTTGAATCCTTAGAGCCACACTGCAACAGCATGGCAAAAATATTTCATTACGTCCATAGGGTTTAACCATATCCACACTTAAAGCAAATTGTAATGAGTTTGAATGTATTATATTTCTTAATCTTTCTTGACTGATAGAGAAGGAGATGAAATAACACTCAGTCCTCTAGAGGCTTAGAATTCAGTTGCATTCCACAATACAAAAGTGGCAAACACTTTTCTGAAGACTTTGCAAATGCATTGCAAAGTTTATGTGATTTTTTGGATCCAGTCTCTGTAAAAAGACTGATCTGGAGGTCGATTAGAAAACCTCTCCACTGTTATTGATTTTGAAGATCAAGATACTCAGGTTACAGATATTTTAAAAGCCCCAAACTGCCTAAATGCAGCATTTCAGTGCAGAATTTCAATGCCTTAAAAGTGCACCAAAGGACACAGGACTGATTCAAAACACACAGACGAGTCTGTAAGCATTAAGCTCTTACAATTTTTAGAAAGCTTTGCCACACGTTGCCCTCATTCTTACAGTTTCACAGCTGTCCCCGGTGACAGTCCCGATATCACCAACTGCAGAGTTTCATTACAAAAAAAAAAACCCTGCAGTGACTTTCTGCAGAGCTCAGGGACAAGGCACTGAGGCACGGATGTGAATGGGTGGAGAAAATGGAACATGACCAAATTACATGATGTGGACGGCAGTGTCTGTGGCCCTGTGAAAATCATCATGCTGTGACAGTGTTGACTGAGATGCAATCAATTCATACTTATTGTCTTTACCTTGACTGAAAGCTGGATCAGCTGGAACTGGTTTTGATTTTCAGGACAGCTTGCACATGTGTAAAACAAAGTTCTAATCCCAAATCCTCACCCACCAACCTGTGATAAGTGATGCTGCTCTGCTATAGGCTTTCAGCTATTATAAATATCAGATTTATTCTCTCTGTGGTAAGTGAATGAATACAAGATTACTTGCCTCTCCAAAAATAGATCTCTCCCCCTCTGTCTTTAGCACATTTCTCAGAAAGTCTCAGAAAGCTTTGATTCCTAAATGGAGGGTTGCCAACTGAGTGCTGAGACATTTCTCAGCAGCTTCAAACAGACAGAGGAGCATCTATGTCTTGTTACTCTCACACTGACATACAAGTGAGGATGCTCATAAAAAATACACTGAATTGTGTCTATTCTGATTCTGTTTAAACCCAGAAACATGACTTTAACGACCCTCTGCCCTTTCAAAGAGTTTGTCAGAAATGCAGACTGTGGTGATGAATGACACAGGACATCCTTTCCAACAAATAGGAAGAACGACAAAGTTTCACGCTGAACACGTGTGTCACTCAGACTCAACCATCACACCAACAATTCCTGTTTACAATGCCTGATGCTTTAAATACACCCAGATGTGCGTATTTTCCTCCAGCCCACAAGATAACATCAGTAGGTCAGTGTCAACCTCTGTGGGGGGTTGATCTTTGTTTTACTCAGAGAGTAAAAATTGATGCCAGAGTGATAAATGTAAAAAAGAAAAAATGCATGAGTTATTGAGGAGGAGGTAGCAAAGAGGATACCTTGGCCTTCCTGCACCAAAACTACAACAACTAGTGTAATGTCCATGTTAACCCTGAACTAAATAGGCTTGGCCTGGGTCACCAAATGTCACCACAGTAATTCTCAAACCACATATAATTATAGGAAATGCTAGCAAGGCAACCCCCACCACCACCACCACCACCACCATAAAAATGTCATTTTCAGGAATAAAGTAATGCATAGGACAGGCATGATTCACAGTGCAGCAAAAGGGTAAAATGATGATTCATCCAGCATTTTTAATATTCACCATGAAAGACTTCCCAAATCAATGTATTATACTGCTGGTTCATTCAGCCAGTTAAGTGGTTCATAAGCCACTTTTTAACTTAAAACACTCATCTAACAATACCATCTAACATTTGCTTTATCCACTACAATCAGCAGCTTTGCTCACAGCATCCTATGATGAGACTTGCCCACCTCAGGGCCAGTTTCCACTGTGCAGGGAGAACAATGAATGTGCTACAGTAGCCTACTGTACTGTACATGGGTGGTTTCCACCTGAGCCCCACGACTGAACAGACGTGTCAAATAAAAACCACACTCCTCCTTGTTTCACTGAGGAGACACGCCAGTCGCTGCTGAGAGACAAACCCGATGCTGTTGTAATTTTCATTGACGCTCGCTCTCTCCGGATCACATGCGACCATGACTCGGTCTACTTTGTCTCCTCACATCACCAGCCCACAGAGGCGGGTTGAACCTGCTCCATCACATCACATATGTATATCGCCTTACCTTTGCGCTCCTTATATCCCGCTCTAAGTATTGATAAGGTAGGGCTTCCCCTGCATATTGATCACCCCGACGTTCAGCTGTCTCCCCGACTGCTTTTGCCAGGGAGGGGAGCCGCCGTGCAGCCGGTGTCCGTGTTCATCCTCCGGTGCTACACTGTAGCGCACACACTCGCCTCGTATTCAGCCACACTCACCACGCCTTCACCCGCCGGCTATTATGTGAACAAGCCCCGCATCCCCTCCCTCTCTCTCCCTGCCTCCCTCCCTCCCTCCCCTCTTATCCAGCAGATGCCGGCCGGCGTGGTTCACACTGAATCCCCATAATAATGAAGTGTGATAGCCTGAAGGCTGTGTGTGTGCTGCATCCCTTACTTTCCTTTAAAATGCTTTCTAGGTGCCCTGTTTAGTGTTAGCAGCCAGAATTATAAGATTATGTTTAATAATTTAGTATAAAATTATAGCCTACTTTGTTCTCTTGTTATCCTGATCCCTGAAAAGATAATCTTCAAAACTCTTACTATTGTATTCAATATTCACTTCACTAAGGCCTTACCTCATCACATAACATCAGGTTATTATATAGTGTTTGGATTCTCATTAGTTGTTACCATGACAACAACCATTTTTCCTTGGATTCACATAAAAATATACTGTATCTTCAACAAATGTTTATTGTTACAATAGAAAATAAAACACGTACAGTGGCACAATACATCACACTCAGTAAACCTACATCAAAACCAAACTTTTGGCAAACAAACACTTTGAAAAATTGAGAATAAAACATAAACATAATTCTAAATCTCAATGAATATGCAGATCCACATTGTAAAAAAAGTTAAATAATACGTTTTTGTTATGTATTTGGGTTTTTTTCACTAGATTCTTCATATCTAAATAATTGCAGACAATATATCCAGAAAATAATATATCTCAGTATGTCCTACTGTGTTTCTGAAGTATTTGCACCTTCAGTTTTTCATCACATTGCTGTCTTTTAATGCAGTGCGTATGACTTAAGTAAATTCTCAGAAACGAAACGGGTTTTTCATGTATGCTTTAGCCTGTTTGGAAACACTATATTTGCACAAAGGCTTTTTCCTTGACTTTTGGTGATAAACAGGAGCTACGTGATGAAAAACGTGAGCTCCTGAGGTGGATATATTAGGCACATCAGACGACTCAAGACAAAATTTGGGTCAAAGTCAGCATGCAGCACTATTTACAATAGAAAGTCAATGTGTTGTTCAAGAGCAAATACATGCTTAGCAAATTCAAATACCAGTTTGGTGACTGTAATTATGCTGCTGAGCCACGTATTATGTTTATGTCACTTTACACATGAGTTAACGTCTTTGGCATGTGCAAATCAAAAGACACAACACTGCTGAACCAGATTACTGGTGTGTCTTTCAGGTGTGATATTCACTCCCACTCAGGAGTGACCGTGCTCCTGAAATATTCATTACTGTCTTTACTCTTAACTCAGCTAGTAATTTTCCAAAAGAGACAGATACAGCCTCCTAGTTGCAGTCCCCAAATAACAATTAATCCTGTTTCACAAATAAACACTAAGATCATTTAATACTGAGATAAACTAACCTGCATTTTATAATGAAAAACTACACTGCTATTACTGTATGTGTACAACAGTCTACAGTTAATTCTGTAACCTGTCAGCAGAGCAAGGCTTCCCCGCCCCCTGCCCCCCTTGCTCTTGGATTTCTGACATCAGACATGAATAAGTATCTCATTAAGATCCCCCAAAACCATCTGTCCAGTGAGTCTCCTCCTTACAGGAAAATCTCTTGTAAACAAAAGAATACAATTCCCTCATTACCATCGTTACCCTCATTAGGAACTTAATTCTGTCATCAATGACAAGCTGTATTTTTAATAAAGTCTATTTCTAAAACTGTGCTTCTAATAACTGGCATGTATAACTCTTACCAGATCCAGCAATGTAAACATTTACAGTTCATTTTACACCACAAGCTTCAAGTCAGCAAGAATGTAGGCTGATGTTGCCCATTTGTACAGCATTTTATTTTGAAATGTCATGTATATTGATGGAAACATTTGTCAGATTGCACAATTGGTAGAAAAGAGAAGAACACAAAAAGTAACCTCAAGTCATCATCATTTTAAAATCATTTTGCACAATTAAAAATGTCGTCTCTAGCTATTTTGTAACTACTGGATGCACTATAATTATGCAGTTTGGGAATATGTATTTGTATTTTTTTCCATAAGTGACTGTGTGTGCTAAAGTCTCCATTTAAGTGTAGTCAAATGTTGGTTTGCAAATGCAAAAATACACTCACACATCACCATAATAGAAACTGAAAGAGCTGGACAACAACTTATAACTAGAATTAACTTTATCTGTGGTCTCATGCAGAAATACTTTGGTACATGCTGTATATTATAAAAATAATTTTGAGTAATAAATGGACAAGTCTCCTTTTAACCAAACATTGTGTGAACTTCTACTTTTTAGTAAGCCAGATCATGTAGCCACATTTCACTGTAGCACTGATGCTCAGCAGATTTACATGAAGATGTCTGGTTTCGGAAATACACATTCTGAGTTGCCCATTATAACTACATTTTGTAAGATTATGACAATCTTGATTTTCCTCTAACAATAAAGAGTAAAGGTTCCCAGACATCCAGGGGTTTACTCCATATTGTTTGGGTTGACATTTGATTAAACACAAATTTGTTAGAAATTTGCATAGAAATAAACTGTCTGTAAAATACTGTACAAATGGTGTGCCCAGTCTTGAAGAGGGACTCTGCATTGTAGTTTTAAGACCTGACTTGTTTTAGTTTACATTGAGCTCATCTATTGTTAAGTTGTGTTTTATTACATTGCTTCCATTTTTAGTAATTGACACACAGAAGTACTGTAACATTTCAACCAGTAATTACTGTCATTATTAATATGTCTGGCAATTATTTTCTTAAATGTTCAACTGACTGTTTTGTGTAAAAGTCAGAAAATTGTGGAAAATACTGTCATTACTCCTTGGAACCCGAGTTAACATATTTAAATCGCTTTTGTAGTCAGACCAACAGTCAAAAATCCCAAAGATGTTGAATTTACAATCATAGAAAACTGTGAAAAAACAGCAAATGCTCACATTTTAGAAGCTGGTACCAGTGAATTTTGGCGGTTTTGATTAAACAAGCAACTTAAATGATTTATCTATCATCAAAATTATTGCCAGTTTATTTTCTCTCATCAGTTGATCAACCAAATATTTCTGCTCCAAAGAACTTTTAGGTTTCTGGGTGCCTGGGAAAATTATGAAACTGTCATGTATAAACCGGGTCAGTAGGGGCCCAGCAATCCTCTAGGAGGTTAATCTTGCCATGTACACACTAATATATATCACTGTTTAGCTTACTTTGAGAAATATAATTTTATTTTTACTTAATTTTTTCATAGTATTATTAGCAAAGGAAAATAAAGTCACTGATCATATTATATCTTAACAGACCAAAGAAAAACACAAGGAGGAAGATTATCAGACCTTAGTATTCACTTCAAGTTGAATGGGCCAATTAATTTTCTACAATGGTATTGAATTTGTCATAATGGGCACAGATCAGTGGGCCTGTGTCTTTACTGTGTTCCAGTTTTCTTTGTAACACTAAATGATCAGTGAATAACAACATATCAACAGAAGCCCGCACTAGTGTCCTGTAACTACAGGACACCTCTGGCTCATGTTCCAGGATCTTGTTTTGACTTAAGCAAACAGGAAGTGCTCTGTGACAAACGGCTGCAAGACACTGATGACATATGTCTCTCATGGATGAGCCGTGTGTGAAAAGAAAAGTAAAGAGGACTGTCTGTTTACACCTGAGCAGAAACGTTTCTCTGCTGTTGCTGGCCTACATTTCAGTTCATGCTCTGTGTCATTAGGCAGCAATGTTTGCGCTGGCTGTCGCTACTTATTAAATCTGCACAACACTGTGCAAACGATGATGTGTTAGCCATTGTAATTATGTACATGTGTTCAGTTATCTCATGGCACATGGCCAGTGTGACGCTGGAAATTTACTGTCATTCAGTTGTGGGCTGCAGCCTCCTTGAATGAATTATGAACACATGAGCAGACTAATCAATTATCAGCTATACAGCCTGTTGAATGTAAATTATTTGTCATTGCCCTGATAATATGATTTGGTTGTCAAAGACCTGTTTAGAGCAGTAGTCCCCTGCTCAGAAAATGTCTATAATGTTGCTAAATCTAAAAGAAAGTATTCTTTTGCCCTACATTACACAACAGGCTCAAGTTTTACTCTTAAACTGTTGCAGATAAATTTGTTGTGAGTTGCACAAAATGATTTGCATCTGACAGTCAAAAATGTATGCACTTCACAAATATCAGTTACCAAGCCCTGCAATCATAGATTTATTTAAATGTAAACAAAAAAGTTTAAGCAGTGAAATGTACCTCAACTATCAAAAATCAAAAGTGCTCATTAGCAGCCATAAGAGTTATTTTACAAGACTGGATTATTACTGTTAGTGCATCTGTATGCAGCACAATACATAAGTTGCATTTTAATGTTTTTTGTTGGTTTTAACCAAATTATGCTTCAAAGACAGAACAGTGTGCATATTGTACCACAAGTATCTGATATTTATATACTTCATGCCCACTTGAGGAATTACAAAAGGCATTGTTGTCTATGAATTATGGGGGCCTCCTTCAGCTGGAGGCCCTGGGTAATCAGTACCTCTATTCACCCCCACAACACCCAGAATAATATGTGTTGTCTAGTCTATTGTGTGTCTGACTCTGTCCCCTCTGACTGAATGTGAAGCCCTGCAGCTCCTGAGTCATGTCTCCTGATCTGACTGTAGCAGAGTTTGCTTTTAATGCGTCTCTAAGCCACCGTGACAGAGAAAAAGACTTGTGTGAATAATGGTGATCTTTGAAATGGAGAAAAAAAAAAATACAGATTCTGTTTTCCTCTCTCTTTGTCTGTTTTAAATTATCATCTTGTCATTTAAGGCTTTATTTTTTGTTTTTAAGTCTGTGCTATTCAGCAGAGACACATTTGCATGATATTTTCATTGGTAAAATGCAGACTTAAACCAGTTCAGCAGGATGAGGTGAATGCAAATATTGAACTTGAATTTCCATTTTGTAATAGATGGACGCCCCCCCGGGCCCACAGCACTGGCTTTCTAAGCTCTATACTGCCCCCAAGTGGTAGATGGGAGTCTAACCGAGGAGACCAAAATTGGTGAGAGTGTGTGTTGGCTAAGAAGGAGACGAGCAGTAAACTTAGGTCAGTCTGTCTGCACAGGAAACGGAGGGGATCAGACATGAGGGTCGACAGAGTTTCCAGTTTTTCACAAATTACAGATTGAATGACTGAGACAATAAGACAACTACAGGATACAGGCTGTAAATGAACATTACATAACGAGTTCTGCTCAGGTATGATTTTGAGATTGATTTTGTGTTGTTTTTAATGGTAAAGTGGACGTGAATCACTGATCAGGTGCAGTGTTCAAACCACCTGCCAGACGATTCAGTAAAGCCTGTAACACAGATGCATGTTTCCCTTTCATTACTGAACATGGACTCATCAGTAGCCCTCTCACTTTCAGCTTGTAGCGGTTTTTACATGTCACTTTACATGCACTATGATATGTGAGTTTAATTCATATATTAGGCTATATTATGATAATTAACCGTTCCCTGTTTTTTCCATCTAATACAATAATGTTTTTTCCTAAACTGAAACAACTTGTATCAGACTGGCTTTTTGTTTGTCAGACAGCAAGCTTTCATGCTGATATCAGCATTTCTAAGAAAAAAAAATGTATAAAAGTGTAAAATATAGCATTGTGGTATAGTTAGGTGCAATGTGAGGTTGCTGTTTTATAAACTAATAAAGCTTTAGGACTCCAAGTTACAGGTTAGGATCCATTTGAAAAGTCAAAATCAGTGTTTACATATATTTAATATGATTAACGGCTAACTCAATATTATTGAGGGAAAACAAAACTTTTTTGCCACTTGAGTTTCACTGTGCGCAAATAAGACCGTCACCGTAAAATCCCCTTCGGATGTTGCAGCCAATGAAAACCATGCTGACATTGACAGGCGAGGTGCATCTTGGTAGTCGTAGTCCGTGCGTCGCCTGCAGCCCGTTAGCATCGCTGTGCTCGCTGCTGTGGAAGACTACAGAGCTCTGGGTCCTGGACAGAGGCGGCTTGCGTTGACAGTGGTTGGTACTGAGCGAAGTACGGCGGCACAAATATCGTCTGTCTGTTTTTTTTTTAGGGGTATAACGTTTCCAAAAGTTGACATCTACAACTATGCAGTCCGAATCGGGAATTGTTCCCGACTTCGAGGTTGGAGAGGAGTTTCAAGAGGAACCTAAAACGTATTACGAATTGAAGAGTCAACCCTTGAAAAACAGGTCAGTTCTTTGGCTGTGGACAGTTATTTCCCACGCTGGAGCGGTTTTTGTGTTTAGGTGATAATTAGGCTGCAGACCTTTTTTTTGAGTGTTGTCCAGGTCTCCGTGCATGTGCGAGTCTCCTCCGGTGATGTTACTGGAGCTGGTTCCCGGCGCTGAGCTCTGGAGTGGGATTCAACTTGTCTCTCATTCCTTATGGTTATCCTGCTGGCATGAAGTTATGCAACACTTGGGTGTTGTCTTGTCAACATCAACTTCAAATATTAGCTCGTAGAGGAGCAGACAGGTCAGAGTTTGATGAGATGCTGCTCAGCCTCATTTCTGCTGGTGGTTGACGTGTTGTTCAAGGAATTAGATGGATTGTTTTTGATTTGGATTCTCCTGAAACTCTCCTTAGAAATATTTCTTAAGCTCCTCTGTATGGCAGTACACATGGAAAATACTGTCTACATTGCAATCTATAAAAGAACTGTTTTCATTTGTCAAATAATGTTGTTAGTGTCAAACCTAAGATCAGTCTACAGGGTAAATGATACAGATGCTAGTTTTACTGCAGTTGTTTTGAAATACATGGCAAAAAGTTTACAGTTAGAATTCACTGTCTGAAAGTGAGGAGAGCTCTAGTAGTTTTAACAGAAAACAATCTGGTTTTGAATCAAGCATTCAAGCGTTGGCCTCTCTGTAAATTATATTAGCATCTGGCTGAAGTGATGTAGTTGTTGGAGAAAGTGCTCAGAAATCCTAACAAAGCAAATAATATTTCATAGAATAAATGAAGCAACAATCAGCAGTTCCCCTGGTGTCTCAAGACTTGAACACAAACACTCTGCAGCACTGACTTATTAGAAAGCTATTTTCAGCTTTTGCACATTGAGGCCTCTCCAAATAGTCAACATGGAGCTGAGTCAGGTCTATGTGGTCTTATTTGACCTTTCACCCTTTTTCTGGAAGTGCTACACAGTGAGTGTACTGTCTGATATGTCTGTCTGTATATGGTGTTAAATTCAGATGCTATTACTTGTTGTCTGTCTTGGTGGGTGAGGAATTCATAAGTTCAGTATTTTGGGAAGTATGCTTATTTGCTTGTTGAGTATCTGATTATAAGATTGATAACACTGTCAAAACTGTTCACTAAATATGAAGCTAAAGCCAACAGGTTAGCTTAGCAGATGGTTAGCTCAGCTTACCATAAATACTGGAAGCAGGGGGAAAAGCTAGCCTGGCTCCGTCTCAATGTAAAAACTTTTAAAGCTCACAGATTTAGATGTTATATCACGTTCTTCAATCTGCACATAAACTGAAGTGCAAAAACACCATGTTGTAATTTTATGAGGGGTTATGTGCCAGACTTTTTCTTGGCCGGGCGCAGTGATTTCCTGGAGTTTCTGTTGGTTGCATGACAACCTCAACAGAACTCCTGTAAAGCCAAAAGCTGTAATTTTTCAGATTAGTTTAAGGAAAACAAAGTGTATGAACTCAGTCAGTGCTCTTCAGAGAGACTGACAGTGACCTGTAATAATCTTATAAAATCTCAATTACAAAACACAACACTGACTAACCAAAATATAACCAGTTTTATTTTTGTGTTGTGGTAAAATTACATGACTGACTTCTCTGAGTGATTTTAAGACATAATGAAACACTTCAGCTGTGATACAACTGGGAAGTTGTGAAATTCACCACTTTGCCTGTGTGATGATCATGACGACGATGATGACGGCAATATGTCTGTTAGCACAATGCCCTCTGATTATTTTGTATCTACACGTCTCTGTTATGTTGTTTAGAGGTAGTAATACATGGCCTCATTGTCAGGGTGAAACATACAGAGGACAGTACACCACTGTGTTCAGACAGAGCTCTTATTGCAGATGTTTGGTAGACTCCACTTATTTCTTCCCCCTCTGGTTCTTTTTGACATGTTGTTGTGGATTTGTAGTTTATCTCCTTTTCTCTAAATTCAGCCAAAACACAAGATCAGGAAGAAACTGTCATCTCGGACAGTCCCAACCTTTAACCCAGTTCTGCATTTTTTAAACTAATTTCTTCATTAGTGAAATGCCATTACACTGTTACACATACACGGGTTGAATCTGAGCTGTGTTGTTTTGTTGCTTGCAGAGCAGTAGTCAGTCCTCGTATAGCTGCAGTATCAGCGCTGTTTTGCAGAGAATCACAGAATATTTTACTTAATCTTATTTCCTTTGGAATATGTGAAGTTGTCTGAACCCTTGTTTCGATTGAAGGTATCCCACTTCCTCTTCCATCACATGAGGATGACCCAGCACAATAATAGTCACAATGACTGTGTTATGAGACATTGTTGTGCAAAATGGTTATAATTAGTTGGATTGATTATTGACTTGTGTGATGTGTCTTGTCAAGGCTGCCCCCGCTGCTTCTAAATTTGAAATCTTAAGTGTGACAAAATGTCATCTTAGCTTTCGCAGATCTATTTGTTTTCTTGCTGTCTCCGTATCAGCTTGACAGCACACTCAGGCTGCTGCAGACGATGTGCCAGACTTTTTGTGCCTAATATAGATGTGAGACAGGCGGCAAAGCTGGTCTTCTATGCAGTGTAAATAAGCTGTGTAAATATAGCAGTGGATGTGTTATATCTGAAACTGAGAGTTGGGGGATCATTTTTTGCAGGCATACTTGGCATGCAAATCAACTATAAATATTTATGCAACAGTTATATTGAAGCTGAAAGTCTTAGAGTCTTATGTGCTTTCTAGTGCAGGGGTAACATCTGGCAAAAGCTGGGATTGCTCAAATGTTCATATAAATCCATGTAGTTTCTCAAAATGAGGGTTTTTACTTTGCTCAATATAAACTTTTTAATTTAATAAGAGTCAAACTCTTCAAGTGTAATCAGTAATATAACTACAAAGACGTGTGCAAGAGCTTTGCCTAAATAACACAGTTTAAAATGGACAGAATTCTGATTTAAAGGTGCTATATGTAAGTTTCTGCTATTGCTACATAGTTATCATTGGCATTAACAGCTGTTTACGAACCAGGAACTTCAGGCATCGTTGCTTTTAGAAGACAAGAGGTTAGAATAGACCCTCTGGACTTCATCCTCTCCTGTTGGACTGATGGCAGACAGGATGTTACAGTGACAGAGACAGGTAGGGGCGGGGTGGTTAAGTAGAAGTAAAGAATAGAAAAACAAGAGTTTTTAACATTAACATTGCTTTTATCTGCTGGAGATGTCTCTCTGCACGTAAAAGAATAAAGTTGGATACTGATCTTCTAGACACTTTAACACAGTTAACAGCCATAAATGCTAATGTTGGTTATGTAGTGATAGCAAAAACTTAAATGATAGCATAATTAAGTCAGAAAATATTTGATAGATAAAGGACTAAGATTGTGATCAAAACTTTGATGGCAGCTTTCAATATTACACTTTTTGAAACTGTATACATTTAAATCAGTCTACTTCCTTTGTCTGTGCTTTGCTTTTCATAGAATTTCTAATCCAGAATCTTTTTAGAGGAATATTTTCTGTAACTAAAAATAACCATCAACCATGCATGGTATCAGATTAACAAATATATATTGACCTTATATATATATATTGCAATATCAAATATATGGTTATTATTAAGGCCTTGTATAGTTATCATATGTTGCAGAGTGGCTCTAGGCTTTTGCCAACATTTATGTTTATGGAAACTGTGAATAAAATACAATTAAATTGTAGAGTAAGTGTTTAATATGTCAAAAGAAAGTCAAAGCAAACTGCCTGTGACAGAGCGCTGAGTCAGAGGTTGACAGTTATGAAAGTTGGTGTTCGGAGCAGCTTGTTCTCATGGGGAGTCCCAGACAGAGATGCCAGAGAGGCCGAAGAGTTACATGCATGATCTAAGAAGGACCGCGGGAGCTAAATGACACAGACAGGTGTTGTGGCTGCAGTAAAATATTGTTAGAACGACTTGTCCTGAGGTCATGATCACTTTGCTGCATCTTAACCTCTTCTGTTGCTTCTTGAAGCACATGTCTGCTTTACTTTGGAAAATTCTCACAAACTCTGGGTTTTTGTTCTGCTTCATGGGTTGTAATATTAATGATCTGTGATCTCTGGTAACCTCTGTTGGTGACCAGTAGGAACTGCAGCACACTGGAAACATCACTTCAGCAAGTTGCATCCTCAGATCTTACCAGCATGGCCTGTTATTGACACAATGAATAATGTAACGCTGTAAAAAAGAAACAGCCACTTCATAATATTGCCAAAGGTAAAACATTGTAGTGCTAAAACCAACAATTATTTTCTGTATTTTCTAG
Source organism: Lates calcarifer (assembly GCF_001640805.2). NCBI lineage: Eukaryota > Metazoa > Chordata > Actinopteri > Centropomidae > Lates > Lates calcarifer. The sequence continues at coordinate 20,565,786 of NC_066838.1, read as the reverse complement.
TCTGCAGAATGATTCCTTGGTTAATCTGTTAATTGTTTGGTCTAAGAAATGTCAGGAAAGAGTGAAAAATTACTTGCAAAATATCCCAGAGCCCAATGTTATCCTCATTTGTATTTTCACTCATTGTGTGTAAAATGAGTCATATTTTTCAGCTATGAATGATTACCATCGTTCTTTTACAATGCGACAGTGTGTTGGTTGTCTGTTAGTAGAGCTGCTTTGTTTGTTCATACAACATCCTTATTCACATGAACTTGAAAACCTTATGGACTCACTCAACCCGCTTTAGTGCATGAAAATCCTCCTTGGATGTTCTGTGCCCTTGGATGCTTTGTTTTCTCCTTGTTTAAGCACAGAGGGAGCAGAAGCAAGAGCAGGCTGTCCTGTTGGAAAAGTGAAGGGAATTATAAAGGGTAGTGAACCTAATTATAGAAATAAGGCCCAGCAAGTTTAAGCTATCTCAGGCAGTCCTGGTTCCCTGGAAATACCATGCAAAAAACCTGATTATCTCTTCGGATGCTTTAACTGTTTACCCTGTTTTGTTTTGCTGTAGAATCAGAAGCTATGAATCTCTCAAAGAGCAGTGTTAATTTTCAACCTAACTTAGTTTACAGCATTTAGAGTTTGTACCAGTTTTACATAATTTTTTACACTCATTTGACTTTTTTTTAATCGAAAGGTGATTGTAAGTTCTTGTTGGAGAATATAATAAAAGTTTTATTGCACATACCTATGTTAGAGTATGATGCAAATGGGGCTGCAACTTACAGTTATTTTGTTATTTATTGATTAGTGTGCCAGTTTTTTTCTAATTGTTCAAAATGTAAGAAAATAGTTTTAAAAATTCTGATTACAATTAACTAAAGCCCAAAGTGGTGACATGAAATGTCTTGTTTTGTCCCACAAAGGGTTAAAAACCCAAAGATATTCAATTATAATTGCATTATTACTCAAATGTTACTACCTAAGAAAAAAATTAGAAATATTTACATTTGCAAAGATGAAAATAGGTTGTTTGTGCTTGAAAAATTACTTGAACAGTTAATCAGTTATTAAAATCTTTGCTGAGTAATTTCCTGTTGATTGAATAATCAATCAGTCAACTAACTGTTGTGACTTTAGATACAAGGTTTGGCTTGTCAGCTACAGATCATGTTTTGTTTTCTGTGGTTTCTGTTGTAACAATATACTGTGTTGATGTTGTTTGATGTCAACTATTGGTCATAACGTGCTATTGCATTGTGCAGAAGCTCTGTGTTTAACCAGTTATACATATGCAAATACATACCTGCAGTTGCTGACATGGTTTAACTGTTTACCTAGTTGTAGTTGTTTGTACAGTTTTCTTCTTACTGCCTCTCTCTCTTGGCTCAAAAAATGTTTCAGACTGTTTTAAGCTGCATCCTCTGGGTGTAGGCGTACATAATTGATGCTCAAGACTTCACACTTGCATACAGATGCTTCCCATTATCGCTGATTTGCTTGCTAGTAACTGACTCAAGGGGACGATGCCAGCTGCAGCGCACTGGGGTGTGTGTAATCAGCAGGGCAGACCGAGCGGATCAGTGCACTGTCATGTAAGGTCATAATCACTGAGCTGTGTTCCAGCAGAGAGGTCGTGCGGTCGGCCTGATCTGCCCTGTGAGTACAACACCTGCATTCTGGTAGAGACAAACAAAAAAGGACAGGACCATCATAGGCAGATAGTTTGCAGGATGGTGTTTTAGCAGCACAGTTTCTTGGCTGTCTTTAAACATTACATCTCAGTAGCTTGTCCTTTCTTGCACAGAACTCCCTTTATAGCTTTGTGATTTTCATAAGTCAGAGTGTGTTCCCACTTTCTTCTCAGCAAGCGATTACAAAAGTCACAGCTAAGAGAAGGTGCATTGAGCTAAAAGATGAATGATCCCCCTATGGTGGGAGAATGCCTATTAATGACTTTACTGAAAGACTTAAATTATGTTTTGTGTAAGGATGTCAGTGGTTGTGTATTGGGTTTGATTTTACATCTGAGATAAAAACTTCTCCCAGACTATATGACACATTTAAACACAGTGTGTGTTCCTTATGTTTATGTTTCTCAAGATCTTCATACTGTTTGAAATCACATTTGCAGAGAAGCTTGTAATTCTTGAATTGCAGTTTAAACGTTATAATGAGGAAAAAGTTGCTGCCCAGTGAAAATCAGATTTTGAATCATTCAGATAAACTGAAAGGTTAACTGTTTCTTCATGGTTTCCATGTTCTCTTCTTTCTTAAAGACCCCCTCAAGGCCTGTTTTAATAGATGTCAAAATACTTTGCTTTGAATAGCAATTGTGTCTGATAGGGTTTTTCTACATCACACTTGAATATTGGACCATAACAGGCCTCAAAAATAGTTGTAATGTAACGAAATTATCGCATATATACACATGTTAAAGTCAGATTCCCTTGGAACAGACAGGAACTTTTGCCCTTCAGCAGATGAATGTGCAAACAGCCTTCTAGTGTCAAACTTTGCATGTACATCATTCTGCACAAATCATTTAAAAACTTATTGTATCATCTGAAAAATACACTGTCATAAAACTGAGGGGAGACTGGTTTCCTTAGCTCATGAAAAGCTGACATTTTAGAGATACATGGTTTTAACAGGACAGTGACTAAAACTTGGTTGCAGGCTGTCCACTCGACAGTGGCGACACACGTCTCAAAGTGAAACAGTATCCGTGTGGTTTTAAGGCAGCGTGTTGATGGACGGTGTGTTTCTAGTGGCCGCCTGCCCTCTCCTCTCCACTGCTGTTGCTCTGCTCTGCTGTTGCTCTGGACGGGGCTGGTCCTTTGCCTGGGACTCTGTGTGGCGATTGGAGATTCCAGGCCGGGCCCCGGAGCCTCCCCCCTCTGACACACTTTCAGCGCTGCACCACCAGCATGACTTTCACTGCTCTCCAAGGGCGGGTGGTGCACCTTCAGGAAAAAACAAACAAATATGGAGGCCGTAGGAGTGCAAGTGTACAGACCCTGCTCCTTTGACTGTCTGTGAGTATGGTACCTCGACATCTGTGATATTGTTGGCATGCATTAAGGCGTAATGTTGGGATGTTTATGTGTGTGTACATTATAATATGTACACATTAGGGCCAGTGTGCACTGAGCTTTGTGTGGGAAGTATAAATAATCATAGCTTTAGCAGATTTCTCTTTGTGCAGTGTTTTCTGTTTTGAGTAGTTTTGGCTTTAAGTGGTTAATAATCAGAATCACAGTTAGTAAGTGGTCACTAGTTAATGTCTGAGTGAAGTTCTTAAAATTTTTTGAGTAAAAATCTTCCTTAAATATGTTTATTTGTTGCAGAAAAGCAGTTAGGACAATGTGAAATTATTTGTCTTCTAGTTTTAAGATGAGGTTGTTTTACCATTTTTGTCCATTAGGCAGGGCTATTCTGATATCACCATCTACCCATCTCCAGCCAGTTACTGGTCATACTGGTATTACAGTTTGTTTTATTTTAATAGTGTAGTGTTTTGCATCTGATCAGTTGCTCTACTGAGCTTTATTACTTACCTTTGCTTCTCTCTGAATGCAAAGCTGCTTTCTTTTCCCGTGTAGCTGCTGCTTGTCTGTCAGTCAGTTAAACCCTGCATCAAAGACTCAGCTCTGTATGATGGAGTAGCGTAGTGAGCAGATCCAGAGGAATCATGAGTTGGGTGGGTGGGACTCTTCAAGACTGTACAGCCATTGTTTTTTCTTTTTTCTTTTTTTTGAGATACACACAAAAATGAGAGGAGGTGTACACACAAGCACACACACACACAAGTGACAAAGTTAAAAAGGACAAAAGAGCTTTTTATGTGTTTCAGTGGTTTGTTTGGCAAAAAGCCACAGAACAGTCGAAAAGAAGAAACAGAGAGAGAGAGAGAGAAGCTGAGCTCTGCTTTCTAGAGAGGTTTCTAGTCATTCATGTACACATACACACACCTACAAGTCAATCTGATAATCAGGAATGTATTAATGAAAATCATGAGGTGCTACAACTCTCACTATATTTCCACTATAAGCCGTGCACCACCATTTGCAAACTTGTGGGGTTTAATTCCCTGCAATTATTTAAGTAGGACTGACCAAATTGCTTGGCATGTTGCCACGGAAATTGACGTCCAAAACAGTATTCAAATGTTTTGTGTTTTTTAAAATTATTATTATTATTACGTATGCATGACCACAAAAATCCCAAATAGCCCATGAAATAAGAAATGGTAAGCCCACGTTATTCATCATGTATCAATATTAAGTATTTTTAGTTTTTCTAGAAAAGGACATTAAGTACATAGTAGTGATGGGTTTTGTTCAAGTTACCAGCACCGACACTGGGATGATGACATGTGACCACGTGACAGGCTTAGAGTTACAACTGCCCTGATGTAGTTGAACCCACAAATTTGTCTCGTTCTCTGCGCTTTTCTTTTTTTTAATGTTTTTGTTTGCAGACAAAGCAGCTCCTCTTGTATGGATGTTGTTTTGATTTAATCCTTGGTGCACACATGGAATATATAGAAGATATTTATGCCACAATTTCAGTAAAAACTCTCATATCTAGTATTTGTTGGAATTAAACATAAACATTTCCAAGGACTCACAACACTGTAAACTGCTTCCTTCAAAGTTTTTACTTTATTATGCTATTTGTAAGGTCAATTATGTGTAGTTTAATCTAAATTCAAGGTTCCCAAAGACTGTATATATGTGACACTGAAGTAAAGAAATGTGTATTTTCTTGAATTTGAATATTTAACTTCAGTTAGGCACTGAAACATTCAGTATATAGATATAGTACAATGTAGTGTAAAAGTTGTTTTTGGGGACTGTGTGCTCAGAAACAACAGCATGTTACTGAGTAACTGACGAGGCTGCTGTTTAAGTCATGGACCAGATATAAAACTTTAACTTTAATGTTCTGTCCTCCTTCAGCCATCTTTGCTGAAGTGTCCTTTAACAGCACAGTGGACTCTGAGCAGTGCATGTGTGTGCCTGTGTTTTCTCTCACACTGCCGACTCTTGAGTCTCGTGAGGTGAAGACAGAGGCTGGTGAATCCTCTCTTATTCCTGGAAGTGCTGCTACACCTTCAGGTTGTTGTTGTGTGTGAGGTGACAGCGAATGTGTTTGCGCTCAGATTGCCTGGATGGGTGTGAAGATGTTTTGATCAGATGTGTCATTGCCACAACTATTAAAACTCGAACTGTAAGACTGAGGGGCGTAGCCTGTCAATGGTGTGTGTTTTGGTGTAAAGTTGAGAGGGGAACAGATACAAAGCTGTGAAAGAAGCTTCCTGCACAGAGATATTTAACACTTGATAGTTTACATTTTTACACTCTGAGCCAAGTTGAATATGTTTAGCTGTACTCTTTAATAAGAGTCAAAATCACTAGGACAGGAATAAGCAAAGTGAAAGAGAACCATCCTTCACTGATTGATGTGTTTTCCAAAACATGATTTATGTGATGGAGTGTGAAAGAAGCAGAGAAGTGGTGAAATTAATATCTGCGTGTGGATGAGGGAAAAGGTATTTTTGTTTTGTTTTTTCTACACTTACATCCACCCCTACCAAAGTAAACAGAATGAAGTGAAGTGCAGGGGAGTTTGTCAGTGGCAGTCACTTCTTAAAGTTGCCAAACCATAGTTATATTGACATTCAGTACTTTTCACCAAAACACATTATCTATGGATTTAAATATTTCAAATCTTGCATTGTTTAATTCTGTGTTTACTTGCTAGTAGTCTTCTACTTCTTCACTGCCTCTGTTGGCACATTTCTGTAGATGTTGTGCATTACTGCCATCAACTGTTGATCAGTGGAATAGCATGAGACAGCAAAGTAAGGAGTCAGTCACTGTGCCTGTGTGCTGGCGTGTATGATACAATCAAAACTATGGTGCTAATAGTGGTCAAAAACTCTATAGGATGCCTTGAAGTAAAACTATTTGAATATTAGTGTCCAAATGTATTTAAAGTACTCTATCTCAAATCCAGAATAATATATATTATTGAATTGCTATAATTGATGCAGCTCTGCCTGTGCCTGTGTGGGTTCTCTCTGGGTACTCTGGCTTCCTCCCACAGTCCAAAGACATGCAAGTAAGGTTAATTGGTGACTCTAAATTCCCCGTGGGTGTGAATGTGAGTGTGGTTGTTTGTCTGTATATGTTGGCCCTGCAATGGACTGGTTATCTGTCCAGGGTATACCCCACTTATCACCCAATGTCAGCTGGAATAGGCTCCAGTCCCCTCATTACCTGTAAGGATAAGTGGTATATGTAATGGATGGATGGATAATTGATACATCAAATTTGATTATTATATTACTGTATTATTATTATAATCTCTGGAAGCATCACTTAGAGTTGCAGCTGATAAACACTGGGCTAATATTAACTATTTTATATACACCTGGGTAGCACTGGTATACAACTTGCAACCAAGTAACTGATATTCTATAATAATGCATCATCATTTATTCTGTAAATTTTCTATTAATAATTATAATCTCAATCTGTAAAGTAACTGCATCAGTAAAATAAATATAGTGCAGCAGAATACAGTGTTTTTCTCTGAAATGTAGTGGAGCAGGAGTCTAGGGATACAGCCAACGATTATCTTCATTATCAGTTAATCTGTTGACTATTTTCTTGATTATTTAATTATACCCATCATGACTTTCTACATCACAGTTCAAGAATTCTAGATTCCTGTTTTGATTGACAACAGGACAAAACCAGGCTATGTAAGAAACCTAGCAAATAATGATATTTGAGAAGTTGGCAACAGTGGCATTTTAGCTTAAAAATGACAAATGATAAATTACTGCCAATAACTGAATTAACCATCTACTTCTGTCAGCTTTAGTTTAATAAAAATTGTTGTGGTAATTTTGCCTGCAGTTGAACTTCTTATTTTTGTAACTGGAGAATAGGAAGGAAATTAAACTACTGTTGTGCTGAAACTCAAACGCTCAAACAATGAAGTAGATTAAACTGAGACAGGAGAATCAAAGGATTCAGTTTTGGCAGTGGAAATGAAAAATTAATAAAAGCCGTTTTAGCATTAGATCCAGTGACCTTTGTTTGAAATTTCTTGGATGAAAGGAAATACAATTGCCGAAAGTCACACAGACAAAGGAATTATGCATATGAACACCAAACTTTATTATATGTATTGGGTGAAGTTCAAAGAACCCCCCACCCCCAAAAAAAGTTGCTGTCGGATTGAAAGACCCAAACTGCTGCAGTACTTTCAGAGAACAAGCTACAGTCTTTGTTCTGCTGCAATACAGTCATATCAAATCTACTATTTAATTGATTTATCCAGGATCAGTAATTAGCAATTTTGCTTCAACATTGCCTTCAGAAATGCATGGAACTTCTTATATTAATCTTAAAAAACATAATTTTGCTCTTGTGCAGGGTTCAGTGGGTGTGGTGTCAGACAATGAGATTATATGCAGTGCTGGGGAGGGGAGAATTATGGTATGTTGAGGGCTCAACACCCACTGAATACGCTGTAGACCAAAGCTGTGTTTGACTCCGCTGGCTAATTAGTGCGATTACTGCACAGCTGGATTGGCCAGACGTTTTACTGAGTCTTATCAAAAGGATCACTCACTCGATGAAGGCTTCATCCCGACAACTTCTGCTTCAGCAGAGTCTCTCTATTTTAGGACTGCAGGACTCTGTCTGGGGAGAAGCCGTCTAAATTTAAGAGAGTGGGAAAACTGAAGCAACCTTTTGTGAAACATGTTCCTCTTTTTGTTGTGTGTAAAAAAGCTGTGAGCGCAGCAGCTGCTGTTTGCCCTCCAAAACCATCAGAATAAGATGGTTTGAAATTGCATTTTACTTAAATCTTTGATACTGAATTTCTAATAGTGTTGTAACTAATAATTATTTTCCCAATCTGTAAAGTGAAAAATGGTCATTACAGTTTCCCAGATCACCAACCAACTGTCCAAACCCCAAAGATATTACATTTACTATCATAGATGACAAAGAAAAGCAGCAAACCCTCATATTTGAGAATGTGGAAGCTTAATAAATGACTGAAATTATTAAAAGATGATCAAACTAGTGGCCTAATCTGCTTTCAATCAGCTAATCAATTAATCGACTAGTTGTTGCAGCACTACAGTTAAAAATTTTCTTTTGATCTCTGCCCCTGCAGTCATCCTCACAGTCAGTTTTCTTTCATCATATTAACCTTTTCTTCCATCTGCCTTCCCTCCATCCTTTTCTACCTCCTCTGCTAATCGTCCTTCTCTCTTGTCTCTTTTGCTTGACCTCTCTTTCCCCGTCTGACCCCTCTCTACCCTCTCTCTGTTATCACTCTCTTTCTTTTCCCCCCTCTTCATCTCACCTCCTCTCCTCTCCCTCCTTTTGCTTTCCCTCTCTTTCTTGACACCTGCACTCTCTCCATCTGTGCTCATTCATCTGGCATCTCTCTCTCTCTCTCTCTCTCTCTCTCTCTCTCTCTCTCTCTCTCTCTCTCTCTCCCCTCCTCAGCAGCCCGTCGGACCAGCACGGCTCCTCTAAGCCCCCGCTGAGCTCCTCGGCCATGACATCACGCATCCTGCTGCGGCAACAGCTGATGCGGGAGCAGCTTCAGGAGCAGGAGCGGCGGGAGCAGCAGAGACAACAGGCCTCCCAGTACCCACAAACCACAGCAGCCCAGACCCCTGCCATCAATGTCAGCGTGCCTGTCAGTTTGCCGCCTGCAGCACAGGTACCGATGGAGGTGCTGAAGGTAAGCAAAACGGGTTATGGTTTGTGACGGCAAGGGAAGACGAGGGAATATGGCCACGTGTGATTATCAGGATGTCAAAATTATTACAGTATATGTACAAAGTTTCCATCTCTGAAATTAGTAGTTGCATGTGTCACTGTTGCAGTCTGAGAGGGCTAAGCGGAGCTGTATTTATAGGTTTTATTGACTCGTGTGTGGACAGTCAGGCAATCGTGGTTTTACTATGACTGTGTGTGTAAAAAAAAAAAAACTCAGGAGTGAGTGAAGTGTGTTAAAATGCGTATATGGGGATTATCTTTCCTGAGAGAATTCCTCTTTAATGCATGCTGTGCTTCCAGCCATTTGGATTTAGCCATCTTTAATCCTATTTGCTCAGCTACATTCACATCTTTTCATAGCTTTGATTCCCTGGCAGTCCGAGGGACAGGAGACTGTTAAGATTTTCTGTAGGAGTAGACGCTGTTGTGTACGTGGGTGCTTTTTAACAAGGCACTTTGGTGAGTTTTTTCTGTTTGTCTTCTGCATGTGTTTTCAGAAAGGTTGTAATCTTAATGAAATAGCAGTAGAAATGCGTTGAGCTGTGCTGCATGCCGCTGACCTTACTTATCTGTGATTGCGAATATCTGTTTTGTTGCTGTTCTGTGGTCAGATCTGTTCTTTTTTCTAGTACGTTTTCCCTTGATTTGGTGATTTACAGTATAAAAAGTACAGTACAAAGATCTTAAGGATTTTTTTAAGTGTTCCTGACCAAAAAAAAAAAAGTTTAGTGAGTCGCTCCTACTTCAGTGTTGTGTCTGTACTGTTTTGTATACTGTGGCTTTTACTTGATTATGACGCTGATGTGAATGTACCTGGAGTTTGTCATGATGACACGTGCTTGTCCATTTATTCGTGCTTGTTTTCATGTGTTTGAGATTTTGCATTTCTCTAAAGGAGATCCCAAGTAAGCTTTCAAGAGCTTTTCAGTTTTTTGAAAAGACTGCAATCTCTTGAAAACAAACTTCAGGGAATCTTGACTTTCAGGATCTATCCAGTATCTACACATCATTAAACTACATCAGTGCCCGAACTAAATCTGAATTGTTTATGATATTAAATAGGCTTAAATAGGCTCGTTTAGACCCTTCAGTGGAAACAAGGTTTAATTGGAGAGTACATCAAAGTTCTAACTGCATCACTTAAAAATACTGATACACTGTGAGCTGTTGAGTAATCTTTGTTGAACTAAATCCATCCACAACACATTCAAAGATTTCATGGTTACTTGCTCAGCCACACTTTCATCACCCTGGATGTGTGTGGCATGGGCCAGCAGCGAAGGACACATACAGTATATCTATTGAAAACATTGCCCTCTTCATGCAGCATAAACATTACTTATTCTCCATAATCTGGTCTTTGAGAGGTTTAGGACTCCCCTCACCCCAAACCCTTGCCCTGTGTACAATACATCAAGTTAGAGTAGTTTTTTCTCTGCTTTGGCGAGAGCTTACAGACATTCTTCATTGACTGAAGCCCTCAAATGAAAAGGCCGTTCCAGCTTGGCGCTGTTGAGCTGGGTTAACCTGCTCCCCTGTCTGTGGGTAGATTAGCAAGAGTCCACACAAAGCTCAGGGGTACCAGGCAGAGCTGCTGGACCTCAAAAAGTGCAAACATTAAGCTCAGATGAGTTTATCTAAAGACTGATTGGACCCTTAATTAACCAAGTGACCTCTGACCTTCTGGGGAATAAGTAAAGGATCAGTTTAGGGATCAAGACAAAGGCGAACACAGCCTTACCACACACCGAACGCTAATTCAGTGAAGAATGCTCGTAATTAGCCCCTGCTGCTTTCATTCCATGGCATATTTAAGAGAAAAAAAACACTGCTTTGAAATTTATGTAGGATAACTTCCTAAAAGGGTTAAAAAATGATTTATAGATTTTTTTTTTCCTCAAAGGATTTATGGAGCCATGAAAAGAACAAAGTGCTCTTCAACCCTGTACAAAATGTACATTTCTTTTGGATTATACAGGCAGCGTAGCTCGTGACCATCAGAAAGTATATAAAGATAACACACAGGTATTTCATTTCAGTTTGGATTTGTTAATTGATTCAACAAGACATTTAACTTGTAATATTTCATCTCAAACACAAGATTATTCCATAATTTTGTTGGAATTTTGTGAAATTTTACACGTTTGTTTCATGAAGTTAAGTGTACAGTGCATTTCTGTCAACACTGCTCAATGTTGCTAAATAATTTTAGTAATAGTTATTTATAATCAGTTTTCTGGCCCTTGTATCTGTAAATTGTTAGTGTAGAAAACTGCAAACAACAATGTCAGAACCTATTTTCTGAGCATTTATGCTAATTTTAACAAAACATTTACGTTTTAAAGACACATGGTTTGCACTACGTTGGTAATTTGCCAACGTTTTGCATAATGGCATGACAAAACGTCAGAGTTGGAGAAGACCACAGGTTGCTCTGATGTAGCTTCTTGCATTAGCATCACAGTTGTTGTCTGCAGAGTTCCAGAGTACACGTTAACAGCTTAACTGTGAGACAAAGTGGCCTATTCTTCTAGTCTGCGTAGCTAATGGGGGCATTCTTGTTAATGTATCCTGGTAGGGCCCAAAGCATACAAGTCAAAAAAAATACAAATCAGCGTTTGTCATTCTGCTCTCACCCTGCATCCTCTCTCAATACAGCGGGACGCTTTGTGTGTGTTTCTGCAGAGTGTTTCTGACTCTTTTGGGGGTTATGTTGCAGAGGCCCTCGGGGCTGTTGATGGCTAAATCGGAGCTGATAAACAACAAGATGTCTTGTTTGCTGTGGTTGCAGATGCTGTGAGCTAGCAGTTCATATCACATTTCCAAACTGTGTATTTTGGAAAGAGCACATTAAGTGAAGCTGGGCAAAATAAAGTTCAAGTCCTGTCTGTTGGCTCTAAGATCTCTCTCTGTCTCTGCTCACTGGCTTTTATACAACCTGACGGACTAAATGATTCATAAAGTATCTCAGTGTATCTAGGACCCTTACAGGATGTAAGACCAATATTTACATATGAAAACTACCATCTTTAGACATCTTTTACATACTTGATGTACAGTTACAAAGACCCAATAGCAGTCAGAGTCAGATCAGTTTTCACCCCCAGAACAGTTCATTATAACAAAAGCTGCAGTATATATCGACAAGGCCAGGATGTTCCAGCTTGAGGTCTGTGGGCCTCCGGGGGGGCTTCAATGAACGCAGACCAGTGAGATCATCTAATTATGTGTGATAATTTAGGAAATCCCTGAGGACAAAAACAAGCTGCAGAAAAGCACTGATGCTTATTTTAATGTAAAGATAAGACTGACTGATGGTTAAATAAATACAATATCTTTAGGGTCTACCATTTACCATTCACTTGATCGTTTTAGGCCTGCGACTAATGACTATTTATATTTTCATAATCGATTGATTTGCTGATTATTTTCTCCAATAAATGATGAATTGTTGGATCTTGGCAATGTATTCTGACTGTTTGTTTTTGTTCAGCTAAGGGCCAGAATCAAAACATTTTTCACTGATATATGAGACAAAGAAAAGCAGCAAATCCTCACACTTGAGAACCAGTGAATTTTTGCTTTAAAAATTAAATCAGTTAATCATTTACCTAATTATTTTCTGTTGATCAGTGAACCCATTAATCAACTTATCTTTCAGCTCTGAACAAAATTTACAGAGAATGATTCAGAACATGTAAAGACTAAGACCAACAGTTCACATCTGTTTATACTGTAATACTAGGTTTCTATAGTTGTATTTTTTAACGGGGCACCTTTGACTTTGTCTTGTGCACATGATGCCCTCACTGACCTCTTTGTTTCTATTCTTGGTGTGAGAGCAAGAGAGACAGTTGTATGGAGCTCCTACAGTAATTCTTTGTACTGTTACTCTTTTTCTTTGTTTCTATTTTTAGACAGTGGCAGCTGTCAGTTCTGTGGATTTGTGAATTTACAAGAGACAATAGGAGAAGAGAGATGGAGTCAGTGGGTCTTTGTGTCTGTGCCTAACAAAAATATGACTGTACATGTTGGCATACTGCAGTGGTTTCCAACCCGGGGGTCTGGGACAACACAAAAGGTCACAAGATGAATCTGAAAGGGCCGTGAGATGATTAACAGGATAGGGAATCAGGAAAAAAACATATTTCTGCTTCAGAAATTCTCTTTCTTTTTTGACCTTTCTTGATACTTGCATTTCTTTTTGTGGTAAAATAAGATTTATTTCAATAATGCTGGGGTTGTAGTGGTTACAACTTCTACACTTATGGAACGCAAAACCACAATGTAAAAAAATCTCAGTTACAAGCAAAAGTTTTTAATATCCTATTAAATAAAAATGGAGTAGTAGTATGAGCAAAATGTACTCAAAGTATCAAAATTAAAGGCACTCATAATGTAGAAAAACCACCCCTGTGACTGGCACATACAACATTATTAGATAGTTGATGCTGATACAATAATAATAATAAGTAATATTTTTACTATTGTAACTGCATTTGTAACTACTTTATTTAATATAGTTTGGTAGTTAAGTCCAGTGGTGCCCAGCCAAGGGGTCTGGCCCTCCAAAAGGTCACCAGATAAGCTGAGCTGATTAATGGGAGAGGAAAGATGGGAAAAACACAGTCTGATATATAAATCTGCATAATGATACATAAATGTTTTAAAATAATCTAATATTATACAGTTTTTCCCCCATTGGCCTTTATTTTAATTAAACCAACTGAGGAGGTTAGAAATGAAATCACACTTTGACAGAGCAGCTAACAACTCACAGATGTCAGAAATGTGACAAGGGGCCCCAGTTAGGTATTGCTTTTTTGTAAGGGGTCACAACTGGTTTATTGCATTTTATTTTATGAGCTCATTATATGTTTCATTCAATGTAATCTTATCTGTAAACTAACAGTAATTACAGCTGTAAGATAAATGTAGTGGAGTAAAAGGTACAATATTTCTCTCCAAAATGTAGTGAAGTCAAAGTACAAAGTAACAAAAGGTTGAATAACCAAGGAAAGTACAAGTACCTCAGATTATACTCAGATACAGTACTTGAGTAAATGTACTTAATGTCAGTAAATATCACTTTCTGCTACTGCATACAGTATGCGCTGGCTAGCATGTGGCTCTGAAATTAATGAGAGGCATATTTTTAGCAGTATAAATATCAGCCTGTTACTGTATTCATCCTGTGTCTGGAGATGTTTGTGTAGCTGTATTTTCAGAGCCTTTGACCTGGCTTAACTGACTTAATTCAGGTATTCACAGAAATTTTTTTGTTGTATTTGACAAAACTCCAAAAGATTTGTGTGTAGCATGTCATGATTATTATTAATTCATCAGTTTACACCAAGCAGTTAAACCACAAACTTGAAGAAGCAGAAATGTGTGCATATGTTAGTATGTTAATATATTATGTTAAATAGAACTGTACTTTCGACTTTCTACTGTACTACCTTCAGAGAGACTGAGCAGGATAAATAACAAAATTTGCAGTTGCTAAAGCAGCTCTGATTATCCTTTTTCCTCAAACCCAGCTGTTGTAAAATGGTTAATGTTCCTATACAGAGACAGACATTATGCTCAGTAATCCTCAAGGTCAATGGGAATAGCTAAAGTGTGGCAGGAACCAACTGATGAGACTGACAGGATTTTCTTATTTATGTTTTCTCACAAGTGTTTTCTCTCACAATGTTCATTTCCATATTATAACAGAGACTGACGTGAAGTAAAAGATGTCACTTTGACTGGAGGAAAAAATATCAGAGCAGTTGTGATTGTGTCGGATATGATTACAGAACAAGAGAGAGAGATTGCTACATTGCCCTTTGTTCAAAAGTAAAACAGCAGAAATGATTAATTTACACATTCACTACATCCAGCTTCTTAAATGTGAATATTTTCTCATTTTCTTTGTCTCATATGATATTAAAATAAAACTGGGTTTTGGACTGATAGTCATACATTCAAACTATTTGAATGTAGGCCATGTCAACTTGGGCTTTGGGAAATTGTTATAGCATTTTTTTTACTTTTTAAAAATACTTTATAGCTCAAATGAAAAAAAAAGAAAATAATTGTTAGTTACAGCCATAAAGTAACTAAGTATACTTGATAAAAGACAAAATGAACAGACCTAAAACACAGACACAATATGAAAGAGAAATTTAAATAAAAATTTTAAAATGAGAAAATAATGAAGAGATTTATTTGTTAGATTCAAGGCACTGGGCCAACTTTTGCAGCAGAGTAACATCAGCTTGAATTAAAAGTCAAAGTTTAGTTGATAAAAGGCATAGCTGGCAACCAGCAGTAATCACAGTTTGTGGGTTTCTCATAAATGGCTTATATATATATCCATCTGGATTAGGTTTCCAAATGCTCTGCTAGTTTCAGGATCAATTCTACTATGGTTCATAGTGTATAAAGCATATGATTTTTTTGAGTTTTTAATGTGAAAAATGTCTGAATGCTGATGGCAACACCATAATGAGTACAAGGTAAAGACTAAAGGATTCTATTAGTCACCAACACTAATGAACCTCCCTCCTTTGCACATTGGCCCAAAGTGTGATATGCTTCTTCTTAATGTGTCACTGATGTGCTGTAAATATGCCCCTTCAGTGGTGTCAACTTTACAACCCTGTAATGACGATTTACAACCCAACATGATCTCAGTAATACCTGCAGGATATACTGCATGGTAATGTACCTCACATGAGTATCACCTGCAGAACAATGACATTGTATCTGAGCATGAAAGAGTCCCTGTTGAGTTGAGAAGAGGAAAAAATTGACAGTCACAGAGAGAGAATCAGTCAGATAACCTGAACTGATGGATTTAATAATATATAAAGATCCATCTGCACAATCTAATACAAGAGTAATACTGTTAACAGGAGATGAGCATGAGTATTAGAAACACTTCTGAACATAATGCAGACCAGTACAACACATCACTATGAACTTAATGTGATTAACACTTTTATGACCAAACTGAACATTATAAGAAACATAAAATTAGACAATGGCAGAACAGTTGTATTGGATTGCATTAGACTGTACAGATGTGCCAAATAAACTGACTACTAAGTGCATGTTGCATAAGAAGTAAATGTATTTCTTAGGCAACGTAAGACAAGTGTTAAACCAGGTCACCAGTATATATTTCACTGTCCTAAGAAAAAATAACTAATTTTGAATGGTAATAAAATTCAAATGTTCCATTGCATGACTACGGTCTTGCACATGGACTTGTTTTAAGACAGATAATGCTCCATATGTCATGGAATATAAGTCGCTGTTAGTCATTAATTTTTTTGTATCCATTCAATAACCATATGATTTCAACAGTCTGGTGTTGTGTGCAGATTCAAGGAGTTTGCACAGAAGCAGAGGAAATGTCAGAGGTAGCTAAGAGTTCTTTTAGGGCCTGTGACCTCCTCAGCTTCGTTAATGAACCCAAATCCTCTGGGGTTAAACAGAACAAACACATCAGTTTTTAAAAAATGAAGCAGCCGAGGCTGTTATTCATTGGTTTTGAGATGCAGTATGCCTGTTGTTGCCGATTAAAAATGTCATTTAGAGACACGAGGAGAGGCGAGCTGCAGACAAACAAGAATGTAACAGACTTTATTCTTTGTGCTGTGTTGAACTGGGAACACATGCTAAGCTTCCACAGGGTTAAAAAAAAAAAAAAAGAAGTGGATTGGGCTAAGTAACAGCCCCAGGCAAGTTTCAGTAAAAGAGGTGGCCTTGCAAAACAAAGGCGCTAACTGTAAGCACCACATCCTGACATCAAGTGATACACCATAAAGGAATAAATTCAGATTTTACATAAAACAACACAAATTTGAAAAGGCTCATTGTATTATGCTGAGATTCCTTGACATGCATAACTAATTACTTTCCTTGCCTTTTAAAAGATGAGCTGGATGTGTCTGTCCTCATGCAAGCCA
This sequence comes from Lates calcarifer, assembly GCF_001640805.2. Taxonomy (NCBI): domain Eukaryota; kingdom Metazoa; phylum Chordata; class Actinopteri; family Centropomidae; genus Lates; species Lates calcarifer. The sequence continues at coordinate 20,549,021 of NC_066838.1, read as the reverse complement.
GCTTAGTCCTCTGGTGCAACTAAGAAGGAAGCAGCTAAAGCACTTCTTAGGTTAGAGAGAAGTTAGACACAGAAGTTGAACCCTTTTTTGTTTGTTGTTGTTGCTGTTTTTTGTTTTTAAATTGGACAAATCAGTTTACAGCACATGATGCTTGAGATGCTTGGATATCAACCTTATGAGGTATGTTTAAAATTAGTGTTGTCATTTTAGGAGAGAGAGTATATATATAATTGCTACCATACATGTAAAATAACATGACATGCCAAATGTATGTATTAATGCCAGCACAATTGTGTCGTCAGCATTGATGAATGTGTTATGTATCTACATTTAGTGATTAACAACCTATAGTGTCTTTGTTTTACAAACCATGGACCATCTTCATTGTTGCATCAAAAACAAATTCAGACAAAACACAGGAAGGTTTAAATATAGACTCTTTAACTGTGAGCTGGAACAGACCGGTTCTGCTCCATTTAAAAAATGTTTCAGCCTTGACAAACACTGTCTCTGAAGTTTGTTTATTTGCCTCCAGAGTAGCTTTCCTGGATCATTAATGCTGTGTGGGGATTAATGATCCACAGAAATCAAATTTATCCATAACCAGGGAGTGCAGAGACAAGTGTGTGTGTAATTTCTGCTGCGGAAAATATGTGGACTCTGAATGTAGAAGAGCAGAGAGTAGTCGAGCCGAATAGCGATATGTAGAAAATGTTTACTTCTGAGGCTCTTTGAGATAACAACTCTTGACAGCCTCTCAAAAGAGAAAAATGCATAATGCATCGTAGGGGCTGAAATCTGTGTCAAGTTTATTTTAATATTATAGTCAGTACTGTGAAATACTAGGGAGAGGCAAGGCTTTGAGGTATATTTAGAGTTGTTTTAATCAAGTAAAGACAACTTTAAGAGCACAGATCCAAAAAACATAAAATATGACAAGAATGATATAGTTGCACTTTAAAGTTATTTGAAATGAACTTCCTCTTTCATTTGTCAGTATGAAGAAGGTGTATATTTCTATGATTTATTTCTATACAGGCATTAATTCTAATGAGCTGCCTGTAACCATCAACACATATCTATGCAGTATGTTTCCTGACACTGATGCATATTTAATTTTCCCACCTTCCTCCCCTGTTCTCTTCCTTCTCTGCTCTCTCCTTCACTCCCTCTCAATCACTAGGTCCAGACTCACCTGGAGAACCCAACAAAATACCACATCCAGCGCTCCCAGCAGCAGCAGGTGAAGCGGTACCTGGGAAAGCTTGGCTCTCAGGCGTTGAGCTTGCCCTGCCCCAACCAGTCCTCTGACCACGGGGGCATGCCGCCAGGGCCGGGCAACAGTGCCCCCAACAGCCCTATGGCCTTACTGACCCTGAACTCTAACTGCGAGAAAGAGGTGACTGGTTTAATTCAGACATATCTCACAATGACACAAGGAATGTGCCTTTTTAAAAAAAATTTTCTCATTTAATCATACTCATCTATACATCCTTTACCCCTTAATGTCTTTTTGTTTTAGATGGATGATGTCATTGATGACATTATTAGTCTGGAGTCCAGTTACAGTGATGATATCCTTGGCCTGATGGACCCAGGACTTCAGATGGCTAATACGGTATGTCTGCGTTTCAGTGTTCCCAAACCTGAGCCCTGCAAATAGACCACACACTTCACTCTTCTAAAGGCACCATGAGGGTATTTGATTTGATGTGTTGAGGGGTAAAAACTATAAACAATTTATGTTACACTCTACAACAATCTCTGGCTGTTAGTCCAAATTTAAAGATAGATAGTTATAGATAGTTTGTTATTTAATGAGTTTTTGAAGTGTTGGAAGGTGGATTTTGTTATCTTTGGACACAGACAGGCTAGCTATGCTAAGCTAAGTTATAGCTTCACATTTACAGCACAGATAAAATAGCAGCATCAATCCTCTCGGCTAACTCTCAACTCTCAGCAAAAAAAGTTCCCAAAATGTTGAACTATTCCTTTAACAGTGATGTCACGGCTATTTGCATAATAAAACATGGGTTAAGCTTTTCTCACTACATAAAAGACCTGTTCTATGTCAGCGCCCTTCCCATCATGCTTATCCTGTGATGCTGATTAGCATCTGTACAGCAGGAGGGAGAGATCATTACTTAATGTCCTCGCTGTGTCCCCTCAGATCCCCGTGCCTGCTAACCTCATGGACATGTATGGTAATCAGGGTATGTCCCAGCAAGGTCTGCCCATCAGCAACTCCTGCCCTGCCAACCTGCCCAACATCAAAAGGGAATACTCTGGTAAGCACCACAATCTGTCACAGTGAGAGACATAAAACACTTAAATGCCTGGCTTCTGTCATGAGAACAAATCTATCAAATGTTTACAGATCCATGAGCTGTGAAAATTAACTGTAACATTCAGCCTCTCTATTGCATGGAAACTATGAAGGCTCTAACAATACACGCAAAGTTCTACTCTCCAGGCCTTTGTTGAGCCCACATTATAGCATTTTACAATTAGTGCAGTTCTTGTAGTCCTTCTCAATGTGGGGATGTTGATTGTACATGACTGACATGTTTTTTTTCAATGTATTTGCATCTACTCTGTACATTTTGATTTTGAAAACAACATCATTTATCACATAGTTTCACAATCCCCGGCCATCATGCATATGCTGGATAAGTCTGGATCCTGTGGCAAATTTGACAACTATCAAAGGCCTGAAGGGTTCCCTGTGGGTACGTGTGGTTAATGAGCTTCAAAATGTAGAAGTTAGCTGCTGCACATTTTTTTCATACTTGCACTGCAATGTTGATTTTGTTGATTAATCAAAATGTGTTTTTCAGAAGCTGAGGTAAGGGCTCTGGCAAAGGAGAGGCAGAAGAAGGATAACCATAATTTGAGTAAGTTTTAATTGCACTTTAATTGCTCTTAATTATATGGTACATATCTCCATAAATGTGAATGTTTGGAAATACTTAGATGTGGTTATGGTTGCCATGGTGTTATACTCATTGTAACACTATAGAAAATCATCAAATCTAATTTTTCTCCTCTGTTTTTGTTCTGTAGTTGAGAGAAGGAGACGGTTTAACATCAATGATCGAATCAAGGAATTGGGAACTTTAATTCCCAAATCCAATGACCCGTAAGTTACCTATTTCAGTCACTTTCTTTATTTCTAAATTAAGACAGATTTGAAAACCATGATTAGTAACATTCTTTAACAGCAAAACTCGCCATTTGTTACTCAAAAAGTGAAATCTTAAGGGAAAGGCAGGAAAATGGAAATGCAGATAAAAATAAAAGTGGAAACAATACATACACACGTGTAATTTACCCTCTAGCTATTGTGAATGGGCATCAGTCTAAAGTGAGTAGCTCATTTTATAGATTATGAAAAATAGGGTGCGGTAGAATAGATTATTTCAACAACTTCAATAAAAGCAACAGTTGTGTGAAAGTTTATTTTCTAGGTCAGAGACCGAGCATTTAAGGATACACATTTTTTCAGGCAATCTTAAAGCAGTACTCACATGCCCGTATGTGCATTGAAAGAGCTACTAGTCGCTGTAATTGCTGTGAAGAGATCTCTCCCAAATGCAATACAAATGGAAGAAATGAGGGACAAAATCCTCATTCCTTAAGTTCAGCTGAAGCTAATATGAGGCTTCAGCAGTCTGAGTTAGACAAATCATGCCAGTATCTTCCAAAGTTTTAGCACAAAGTCCTCTCTTTGTGTTACCATCCCTCTATGGCAGCTGATTGAGGAAACACTGCCTGAGGAAACACACAGAGGGAATTTTGCACCAAAAAGACTGTAACATTTGAAGTTATCCACTTGATTTGTGTAACTCTCTGTTGAATCATCATATTAGCTTCAGCTGAACTTTATAATACATTTCTGTGGATTTTGTCTTCTGGTTTTACATAAGATATCAAAGTAAACAAACAAACAAGAAACATTGTAAGGTCCCTCTTTTTTCTTTTACTGCCCCTTGACTTTGCCTGTAGCTCTGGTTCTTTGTTGTCTATCCACCCATGGTTGTTTTGGTAAACCCCAGCTAGGAGCTCCACCCACTCTCACACCCACAAACACACAAACAGAGACTGCCTTTCACAAACAGCCCTGACTTAAAATAATAACACATTCAAGCAACATACAAGCATATCTGTGCTTTTTAGCACTAGAATTTTTCAATATTAGCATTAAATCTTCACTTTAAATTTAAATTCATTAGTGCAGTCAGAAAAAAATGGATTTTATAACCTGTTCTTAAGGCCTCTGTGCACTTTCAGTTTTTATCCAGCAACACAACACCCCTCAGCATAATAATGGAAAAGTAGGATCTATGTGTAACAGGGATTTTTCCCATTTAGTCCAGTAAAAATCGATTTGAACCCTGCAAAACTTCCACTACAACCTACAGTTCTGCTGAGAGCTCAGGGCCATCCTTATGACTGCCTGTGACCTCAGTGAGCTTTACATACATTTATTTCTTATGCAGCATTCAGTTCTGCAAAGAACTAACAACTGCTGGTCACCTCTGTGACCTCAGCAGCAGCAGCTTTGCTCCTTGTCCGTCCTCATTCTTCTCCTCAGTCTCGTTTTTGACTGAGCAGGCTTAAATGGCAGTGTGTGTTCTGAAAACCTCTAATCAGATTGGAGGTTTATGATTGCTTAATGTCTGACATCAAAACTGTGAGATCTGAGTGACTAGGATGTAATTTCTGCCCCATGAGATTAACAAAGTTCATTTTCTCTTATCTTATGGAAGAATAATGGCTCCTCTGAATTTCAGGGACATGCGCTGGAACAAAGGTACCATCCTGAAGGCATCAGTGGACTACATCAGGAAGCTACAGCGGGAGCAGCAGAGGGCAAAGGAGCTGGAGAATCGGCAGAAGAAACTTGAGCACGCCAACCGACATCTGATGTTGAGGATACAGGTAAACACACTTTAATAAAGCCAAGTTGAAGGTAGAGACACAGACTTAGAGAACGTTGTCTTAACCATGCCAGTTACATGCTAACAGTATTCAATCATTATAAACTAATACTAAAAAAGGAAAACTGCGATATGTGTCATGTGCACAGAGTGTACTATAATAGTTTAAATGAAATAAAGGGTGCCTCCCCTATCATCAGAGGAAATTTTTGCACAAAATATATAAATTGTCAGGGAGAAAGAGCAGAGGCACAAACTGACACAGCAGTGTATTTAAGGAGGAAACTGTCTGTTGATACCATAATCCTGTAACAAATTCATGACAAAGACCAGTGTGATACAGCTCAGCAGACATTGATTGATTGGTCACATTGTGCATTTGTCTTGCACTAAGTAGGAAAAAGTCTTTACAAGTGCGAAATGTTGAGGCACAAGGCTCAATCAGCCACAGGCAGATCTGTCTTCATAACACCACCAAACGTCACCAGCAGTCTTCACTAATCAATTAACTGGAGAAAACCCTGGATTAGTATGCTGTAATTTATAATAACTTGTCTGTCTCTGGGGGGTGTTGCAGGAGTTAGAGATGCAGGCCCGGGCTCATGGGCTGGCCATCGCATCCTCTGCGCTCTGCTCTGCTGAACTCGGGCCCAGGACCATCAAGCAGGAGCCTGCTCTGGAGGACTGTCACCAGGACCTGTACACGTTCCACCCCCATCACCAACACCACCCCGCCTGCACCCCTGAACCACCGGTCACCCTGGAGCTAAATGAAGGCCGCTCTAACTTCCCTGAGGGCCACTACAGTGTTCACAGCAAGCCGGGCTCCAAACTCAACGACATCCTCATGGAAGACACCTTATCACCGGTGAGAGGGGGGGACCCTTTGCTCTCGTCCGTCTCCCCAGACACCTCAAAGGACAGCAGCCGCAAGAGCAGTGTAAGCATGGATGAGAATGAGCAGGGCTGTTAGCACCCCCTGCTGGAAGACACCTCACCTGCATCTCCAACCCCTCCATCCTGCTGCACATGTTCCTGTCAGTAGCTAACTCACTCTCAGCTGCTGGAGAGGCTTTCTCGTCTTTGTGTCATTTGTTTGTCTCCCCTGCCCGTGTTTACATGTATTGAATCTTTTCTGTTCATGTTTTTTTTTGTTAGTTTTTTGTGATATCTTTGTCTTTTCAAGCCCTCAACCTTGATTTCAAGGACTGATTCTAAAGTATGTTTGTTTTAATCAATACTTTGATGACAATGAGTTACAATAATAGAAGTTTTTATATTTTAAAAAATATGCATTTATCTTTGGATAGAGGCTAGATTATGTTTATTATTATTGATTCCAAAGAATCTAGGGAAGTTATAAATCATGGTCAGAAATGTAGATATTTTGTGGTGAGATGAACACTGCTTTTTAAATCACTAGCAATAATAGAAGGAAAAAAATCTATTTATTACTATAGTGCATTACACTCCTTGTGTCTTAGATTGAACTTGAATGTGCCAATGCCTTATTAAGATGTGTATACATCGATGTTGTATTGCTATGCACATGTTTTGGCTGTTAGCTGAGTGTCAGTCTTCCAGTTGAAATTTCTTCCTTGACAAATATTAATCATTTGTAGATTTGATCTTATTTATGTATCTTTGTAAACAGGATTTTATGTACACATTCCCCTTAAAAATTAATTTATAACAAGGCTTTTAAAAGAGCCTGAGATATTAGATAAAAGCACATTAAAACAATCTTAAGCTAAAATGTCTCCTTCTTAGGTAATTTAAATGAACAAAATCAGCATTATTAATTGCTAATTTTAGTCTTTTACTCCTTTTATTCAGTGTCATAATGTCAAGATGCAGCACAACAATCCAGTAACAAGAGAGAAAGGTCAAGATTCACCATACATGTTTCACCACCACCATACTTTATCAACTCAGTGCTGATTGATCCAGCAGTGTGTACAAGATATATTACCAATACATTCCTCACTGCCAAAATCACGTAAATACTTTACTTAAAGATGCTATATGTACGTTTTTAGCTATTGTTATTTAGCCAAAATTAGCAGTAACAGTTGTTTACTTACCAGTCTAGATGAAATGTTGCGAGTTCAGCATCAAGCTTCATTCTCTTATTCGCCAAGAGCTTTCTGAACTTCTGGACACCAGTGTTAATTGGCCAATCCCATCTTAGCATCCAGACTGCTCTCAGTCCACTTTGAGAGGATGAAGAAGCAGTGCTGTCCAGAGAACGTATTCTAACCTCTTGTGTTCTATATGCAACAATGGCTGAAGTAAACAGATGGTAATGCTAATGTTAGCTATGCAACATTAGCAAGAAGTTACATAGACAACCTTTAAACAAAGAATTAAACAAAACCAAACTTCAAATGTTTTTTATAATGCAAAGTCTCAAAAGTAGTAGACTCTTAGCTCACAATCAAGGCTATAGTAGTCCTGACATATACACAGAAGAAGCTGATTTCTATTGATCTGAATATTGTTACATAATTCTACAAACATCTGATATGTGATTGATGCACAAAGATGAATCAATTCAGTTTTTAATATATTTTTGTCTATAGTGATCAAACTAACAAATCTGGTAAAACAGTTTATTGTAATACTTCAAACATTTTGATTCAAGTGCTCAGATTTTACAATTGTCCATTTCCTAAATTATTGGGTTTTTTTTTTGTTTGTTTGTTTTGTTTTTTTTTACATCACTGCAATGACATTTCACATTCAGGAGGTTTTTTTTCATTATATGAACATTTATGTTGCCATGGAGTATAAGGAGATTGCTTTGGGATTTTGTATGAAATGCATGACATTGTCAAAAACACTGGAATGACCTCTGTAAATTGAAATATGGTTTGTTTGCCTTTTTTGTATCTAAGCATAAACTAACTATTGTATTTGGCTTTTCAAATGCATACAGGATATTGTATGAGATTGTAGATTCTTTATGGTATATGGTTGATGTATATTTCAGCAATTTGTTTTCAACAGTTGTAGCACATTGCATACATATGCCTTTTTAATAACTACCTGCCATACATTGAGAGCCCTGTTACAGCACAGCCTCCACTTTGTTAAACTATGCAATGGTTGAAGTTGTGCCTGTAGAGCAGCATCATGTCTTGACAATGTGATCTCCTTATGAACTAATCTAAAATAGTAACAAAGTAATTATCTTTTTAATTGATTTAAGTGCCTTACAGTTATTTCTGTTACCCTGGTGATGTAAGAGGAGTGATGCAACATTTTGTTGATCTTTATATTGGTGTTTGGTTCTTCATGGATGAACCTGAGGAGTGCTAAGTTACCTGAGAGAGCAGTAGGAAGGGGATTTTGTCAGTACAAGACTTATAACACTATAAAAAAAAAAGCACAAGACCAAAGCGTAAAATATAAAATGAATAAATACAGGCATTACAAAATAATCATGAAAGTAAATAGAATAAAACATATAAATCAAACCACTAAATTCCAAAATTAATTAGTAAGTTAAAATCCATATTATGGAATGTTATTTTATCATTCTGATTCTCATAGCAGCAGAGTTTTATTTATTTTGTTTTTATTTCAGTGAAGAAATGTTTATTTGAAAGTGCCTTTTTTTTCAAACGTCTGTTTTTTGTTTTGTATATCACTGTCACGCTACTAAAATAAGAATGATGAAATAACATTTCATAGCAATGATTTGACTTGTAGTATTTTATAAAAATTTATTTCACAATTTAATTGTCCAATTTTTAGCCGTACTAGCCGCACAGCTGTATGGGTGGCAACATTTTTGGTGAGCGAGACTGAAATACATGAACAACTACTGGACAGATTGCCATGACATTTGGTTCAGGCAGTCTTATCATCCTCAAGATGTAGTAAAAATCGGCAGTCCCTTAACTTTTAACATATCACCATGTCATAATTCAAGGTTGTACAACACTTTTTGATTATTTATTTCAAAATACGAACGCTTAGGAACTCCATATGTTTTGGCTGTGTATTTTGTTTTATCTTTATAAAGTTATAAATTCTACACTGAACACTGTTTTTCAAAGTTGTACTGAATATTGAGAATCATTTTGAAATTAGTGTGAATGTAATTCACAGTGATGACTGCCAAATGTGTTGCCAAAATGAAATATAAAATAAGTTTATATAAAGATGTGAATAGCTATAAACCGCTCAACAGATGCACCTTTGTTAGTGGTGTTTCACCTTCATAATAATAAGCAATACCTACAGCATGCTGGCAATCAGGCTATAAATGCTACAAACAGGTGAACAATATACGTGTTCACATTTAACATGGGGAAACACTGAGCAAACACTACCCACTGATGTACACTATGCCTTGAAGGCTCTGGAGAAAGGTAGTAAGTGGAGACTGATTTAAAATCTTTTTGTCATAGGTGAAGTACAGCTTGAGTGGACTGCAAAATGACCCTAATGGTCTCACCAATCCCAGGTACTGAGCCTTAATAGTGCAACACACACAGGCCTGTAACATTGCCCTTTGACTGAACCCAGATCAGCTTTTTTCTAATGGAGCAGATAAATCATCTAAACCCTGAAATGTGACTGGTTAGAATGAACATCAGCATTACACATGGTGGTGGCGGCACTTAATTTAAAGCCATCACTATGACTGATTTCTCATAATGACTCTTCCAACTGTTGATTATTATGGCACATTATGGGTAAACCACTAATGAAGAACCATATTAGATCAATTTAGACCTCTGTGCTCATCCTCATCCCTGTGGTTCACACATACAGGTTCTCCGCTGATGTTGCTACTGTTCTTATTGTTACAGTTTATATGAGATGAATGTAGCAATTATTACTGTACACACTGGTTTCAGATTAGTGAACTCAAACTCATTGGTACTCAATGTGGAAACGATGTTGTGAGAAATATTAAAAGTTTTATTTGAATGTTGGTTTAGGTTGTGTTTTTCTTCCAACATTTTTTAACCAGTATACAAACTTAATTAAGGTTTATAACACACTATAATGTAGTTGTAAGCAGATATGAGGATATCCCATAAATACATGTTACTAACTCGATATCTTCCCTTTCCTATAGTTTTGTGTTCTTTTGTCTCTCTCTCTCCTCTTCTGTCACTTTCTGCAGGTATTTCTGCCTCCGGAGCTGTAGAGTGATCTGTGATGATGAGCCTTCTGCTGCTCCTACAACCCCACTCAACGCCTTCTGTATTATTGATACCACTTTTACATGGAATCTGCATTATGCTATGTTCTCCTGTCGCTCTTTCTCAGCCCAACCGGTCGAGGCAGATGGCCACCCACCTGGAGTCTGGTTCTGCTCGAGGTTTCTGTCTCTTAAAAGTAAGTTTTTCCTTGCCACTGTCACCTAGACTTTGCTCATTGTGGGAACTGTTGGGTCTCTCTCTATAATTATAATAATCTAAAGAATACGGTCTAGACCTGCTCTGTATGAAAAGTGCCTTGAGATAACTTCTGTTGTGATTCAGCGCTATATAAATAAAATTGAATTGAATACTGTTAGTGTTTACACAGCCTCCACTTATGGGTGCTCACAGGAGGAGTTATAGCTTAAATCTGCTTATAACTACATTATAGTGTGTGTGTAATCATTTATTAAATATGTATAAACTACTTATGAATGTTAAATACAGCAAAACATTAATATATCTCAAGTTACAAATAAAATGGTTGATGTTTTCATTTGTTTCCAGAAGAAGCAAGCTCATCAGTCCATTTCTGGTAAGCTTGGCAGAGGATATTTTCCTCAATCATGTCATGGAAGATTTCTGTAATATCAGAAAAACTTAAATTAACATATTTCATGTCACAGATAAATTGTGTTCCACCTGTATTTTATAAGGTCAAAATGTTGACAGACAGGTTTTATGGTGTGTTATTCTACCTGCATGTCCCAGTCCTGTTGGGAGAGGCATCCTCAGAGAGCCAGCAGAGTGCTTCAGACGCTCCTTGAGGGACTTCTGCACCAGGGCCAGAGTGCATTCCTGGTGCCACACAGGCAACTCCAGGCCCAGCATGCACCGGATGATGCGATCCTTCTCGTCTGCTGTCACTAGCCCCCTCTGGTGGGCCACATACACCATGAAGGACATGTCGATGTTGACCGCCTCCCCATGGAGCAACGCTGGCAACACTCTCTGCGCAGTCAGAAGATATGGAAATGTATACAATCATAAATTTAGGCAAGTTCAGCGACTCTACATTAGCTTATATCTCAAAAACAGAAACACAAAAGAAAATACTTCTCGACCATTTCTAATTCAGGGCTGATGAGATGACCAAAATCAACCAGCCTGTCCAAATCATCCTCCCACAGGTTAGGAGCCAGCTCCTCCAGCATGGTTTCTATGGCGATGCGGGTCGATGCTGTAGAGCTGTCTTCGTGTTCAGAGCTGTTGTTGCTCTCACATGACTGCAGCCTGGTGTGCAGCAGCTTCCCGCCCTCAGCCTCCAGCAGCTCAAACAGGCTGCGGTGCTTCATCAGGGCCATCTGAGGTAAAATGGAACAATTACAGAGGTTGGTTTGAGACAAAGGTAAGAGTAGAAATACACACCTAACAGTTGTGATGTCACATACTCATGCAGGTACATAACTGTGCACATCAGATTTAAGGGGAGCATAAACGAACTTTCCTCCTTCAGCAGGCGAATAAGAATTTAGACCTCTAGTGTCAAAATGCACAAACATTCTGAACAGTGATGCTCAAACACCCAAGTGAAGTAATGATGAAAAAACTTTTGAGTGGAGGGGTCTTATGTCAATAGACAGAACTCAGTAGAAACCAAGAGGGGTTTGGTATTTTTTTGGGGGGTGGTAAGTTTCAGCTTTGAGCCATGGTTTTCACCCACACTGATTGGTTTTTGAGGAAGCCTTGACCATGACTGTTGTGAGACTACAAATGGTCCCATCTTCACAGTTGTAGCTTGGGGAGATTCAACTCAGTTGACCTTTAGCAAACCAAGTATTAGTATTTTTGTTACAACATGCAGCTATTGTTGACCTCTTGTACTATATACTGTATGTTTGGTAGACACTGGTAATTTCTGTGGGGCAAACTTCTAAATCAATTAAAATTAGTTCTTAAAAATAGGCGAATGCAATTATCTGGATTTAGCCTTTACTGCCAAGAACTGAGGTCATTTCAGCACAGTTAGAAAATCAGCTTCAAGAGATATGAAACTTGAGAGAGATTATCCATCTCGATAAACATTTGAGTGCTCTTATACTGTATAAGGGCACCCAAATGTTTACAGTATTACAAATCTTGTTATTACACTTGCAAGAAGAAACTGCTTTGATTGTGTTTTCCTTGCTGGGTTGTGGGAAAACTCCTGAAGTACTGAAAGATATATTTTTTAAACTTGTGCAAACAAGATAACAACTTGTACACACAAATTAACATATCTACATGATACTTACTGACCTATGACTAAGAGAACAAAGCAAATTCACATTAGTTTCATTTCTCAGCAATATACTGTAGCTTGTCAATGCAAGGCTTTTTAGCTGACAAATATCTGTTTTCTGAGCCTAAATGCACGAACAAGAAAGCTGTTTTTTTTTGTTTGCAACGATACTACCATGCACAATAACATCAATATATTCTCAGCACACTCATTTTCCTCCCATACCAACAATAACAGCAGCCTATGTCTGCCTAGAAATCAGGAAAGCAGTCTGAAAACATATGTTGTGCTTTCAAAAATGGCTGGCAGTAAGTTAAACTGCACGCACTCGTTTGTTTATGGGATATCACATGCAAGACCATCAGGAAGATCACTCTATTCATCGATGATCATGCAGTGACGAGCACCTTTAACATCTCTGCCATCCCATTGGAGATCTGACGTGGTGGGAGAGTTTGGAGGAATGACCGATCTAAGAATGTCGCCACTGGTGGGACGTAACTTCCTAGCTTGTTTTTCCCACCGGCAAAGTTGACCCCCGTTTTCGCCCCCACACTGGCATCAACATAAGAGAGTAAAGTGGTTGGCACCCGAATGTATGGAGTCCTCCGGCGATAGAGAGATGCAGCCAAACCCACCACGTCCAGACAAACCCCACCACCGATGGCTATGATTGGCTCAGAGCGCCTGTCAATCCCGAACTCATGAACCTCCTCCAGGATCTTGGTCACTAACTCCATACACTTGTTCTCCTCGGTGGTGGGCAGAGGGAGTATCTTGTACGCAACTTCTCTGGCCTGAAAGTACCGAATAACCTGAGAGCCATACAGATGATTGACAGTCTCATCAATGACAACAAAACGTTTCACAGGTTTGGAGTTACTTATGGTGCCTTTAAGCTCTTCATCTCCTAGGTGACCCCAGAGCAACGTGTCATTTCTGGGATCCAGTATGTTTTTGCATTGAATGACTCTGTAGGTAAAAACGATGGGACTGACCACTGTCCAGGAAACTCCATGTTCTGACTTGTTCTCATAGCTGAAGATAATTCCCAATAAAGCAACAAAAGAAAAAAAAATATTAGCTCCAGTTCAAAGCTCAAATACATATGAATATTTTACTAAATCAGGATGTGCCTCCTCAAACTGGAGTGCAGGAAAAAAAAAAACATGATGTGAAAACATCCAAACTATTCTGTCTTTCCATTTAGGATCTAAACATTAAGAAAATATATTTTCAGGGCCTTTAAGTGATCTGAGTGCTTCCTCCACCACTGCTGCACATGAATCATATGTGAGTGACCTCAGTCTAAAATAGAAAGGTATGTCACCACCCCCAGCCCATGGAGCATATGAATGCATAGCTAAGAAGCATACAGCATAACAAACATACAGTGCAACCAATGAATGTGAACAAATTATAAATGCAAACCTATTTTAAGAGAGAGAGAGACTTATTATTAAGGTTGCATGACATTACATGGCAGTATGCGCTAATTAATTTGTGTGACAGCCAGATTAATTTTGCCATTCAACGTATGTAGTTGAATGGCAAATGGCAGTTGAATGGTGGTATAAACCCACTAATATTGCATATTACAGAATAATTTCTCAAATTAATTATAAAAATAACCATTTAAATGCATATGAATCACTTTACATTCAGTACTTACATTTTAGCATCTGATAGCTTTCCCTCTGCCAGTCGGCACTGCTCAGTTTGTCTGATCCATGTTCCTTTCACTTGGACCAGGTTAAACTTAGTTGGCTGTGAATGGCTGGAGTTGTTATTTGGAAACATGCTCCCTGTATTCCTCTGTCTCCCAAATGTCTTCAGTCTACTGTGTTACACTTTATGGAGTGACACTGGAAACATTAAGGATGTCAGTAGTGAGGACGTGACCGTCGCTCAACATACATAACCATCCACACTATGCGCTCCTGTCCTCTCGCATGTTGGCATCTGATTACTTTGCTCTGTTGGGTGAGTGTGGCTGTGACAACAAATGAGTAGCCTATTGCAACTGATTGACCATTTATATTTAATTAATGGACTTAGCATTAACACATGGTCAAATTTAAGTGAAAGATCTATTTACAATGATATTGTTACCTAAGTTTCTGTTTGTACTGTAATAGGAATTATACTTAAAGAATGTAATTATGCATAATATGGTTAAATAAGTTACAGAATTTCAGAACAAATTCAGATGGACAAATCTTTAAACCAGAAAACCAGACTACTATTTAAAGAAGGGAAAAAGAATTTAGAACATGGTGTTCAGGAAAGAATCTGAACTCAGTGCACTGCAAAAGTTGTATAGTATGATAAAGACAGTAAAGCCAACACAAAATGGAGCAAGTGCTTATGCATCACAAACAGCAGTGCCCCTGAAGAGAATCTACAGTTAATGCAGTCACGATTGATCACACTACACTACTGTGTGGGCTTTATCTCTTGTATATGTCATTGTACAGTACCTATGTGTCATGGTAGCCTGACACCATCATAGGATATGTGCATATATTAAATAAAAACTATAGAGGCTGACACACATACTCTAACAGCTTCTTTTTTATTATAACAGCCAACTCCACATTGTTACAGAGTGGCAGTAGTTATCTGCTTGAATAATGTTGAAGCACACAAGCTACAGCTAATTTACATACAAGGCCGATATAAAAACAAGCAATTTATTATATATATATATGTGTGAATATGCAGCACAAGGAAGATGAGACGGTAATGCTGTTAGTTGAGCAGTCAGGTTTTTAAAAATGTATGTATGATTTTGTTTTAAGTGAACTTATCGAGTTACATGTACAGGTCAGAGGTGAGAGACAAAAAAAAGGGAATGTTTCAACGATAGCACACCTCTGATATCTCCATGGCCAGCTCTATAAGTTCCCCAGCGTCCTGACAGGAACCACAGAAATTACAGTCCAGCTCCAGCTTGAAATTGCAGCAGTCCTTTTCCTGCTGGTCCCTTTCGCTGGACGCCACGATGTATTGGTATGAGGGAAAACAGCGGCTCACTGCCCTCTCGCACGTATCCGGTAACAGGACCATTAACTCATGGAAATGACAATACAGGCAGGCGAGCAGAAGTGCTGCACAGTCATCTGCTGGTGATAGAATAGAGGAGGAAAAGATCGTTAGTTGCTTAGTGTGAGATTAAATCCTGTGAAAGTGTCATCCAGTGCACTTCTAACCACAAATGAACATCAGAAATATAGGGTTGTTAATGAGTTTCAGAGTTTTTCTATTTAATTGCATCAACTGTTCTTCTTTAGAGGATTTACATCATATTAAATTTACTCATTTGGCAGATGCTTTTATTCTAAGTGACTTACAAGTGAGGAACAACACTCAAGTTTCAGTACAGTAGGGGACTTTGAAGTAAGCACTAAGTACTAAATCTGTTCAGTAAGACAAAGTGCAAGGAGATCAGGCGCAGAAGTGCAGAGTAAGTGCAAGTTAGGTATGTTAGGGTGTTAGGAGAGGTGTTAGGAGAGGAGGTGCTCTCGGAAGAAATGAGTCTTCAAACAATACCTCCAGTGCCAGGCTGGTATGAATCATCAGATGAGAAATGACTGCTGCTGCTCCTAAACTTGTCAGAACACATAGAGAGGCTGGAACCACCCCACTCACTGCCACCCAGGGGTTCGTGGGAATCGTGATTGGCGTCCAGTTTGTCCGGTTCTCGCTCTGAGATGGTGCTCAGTCTGCGTACCCCATCGAACTTGTCCATCGTCTTTTTAGGTGGGCTGCCAGTCACGGGCTCTGGGGTGTTTCCTATGAAAGGAAGAAATAGCTGAAGTTACTTCAACAGTTCAACGCCCAAGTCCAGTCTCTGTTAGTCAAGTTTCTCATTCAAATCTTCTATGAGGCAGTTTTAATTATTCAGAGCACCATTAGCATGAAGTATGTCAGTGAGGTGAGACTTGAAGTGTATAATGGAGGAGGCTTGCTCAATAAAACTTCAGCAAGGAGAGAGTATTGATTAGCAGGCTTTTATTTGGATCTACTCTCCTGGGTTGAATAGGTTCTGAGGAAAATATATACTGTGTGAAAATATACTCTCCCACTAACACTTGGCGATGCACCGTACAAAAGTATTCCAGTCAAGACATGGAGTAAACTGAACAACCTACCATCAGAGTAGTGGTCTCCTAGTTTCTCAAGCTTAATGCAGTCCTGGTCATTCACAGGAGGCTTTGAGGGAGTTGTCATCTTGTGTGGGGTAAAGTGGCAAAAACAGAAATGCAGGGAGACATACATGCAAAACACTGCTTGATAAATAGCATTTTAACAGCCTTAATAGCCTCAACTCAAGACCGACTTGTTTCAGACAATAAAGCATTACTGCAACATCCTCTTTTTGAGTTAAGTATAAGAATCATGCAAGAAACATTTTACTCAGATGACTTGAGAGAAACAACAAAACAGAGATAAT
The DNA here is from genome assembly GCF_001640805.2 of Lates calcarifer. NCBI lineage: Eukaryota > Metazoa > Chordata > Actinopteri > Centropomidae > Lates > Lates calcarifer. The sequence continues at coordinate 20,532,182 of NC_066838.1, read as the reverse complement.
TCTGCACAATAAGTTGCTTTAAATATTACCTGTCTGCACTGGTTAACAATCCAAAGGTGTGAACCGTAGCATCTGCAGCTGTAACCCCTCTGAGGTTGAGCTCAAGTACATCCCATCATCATGTCGCACACCCACATTGTGAGCACACTCCACATGGATCAATACACACTAGTCAGGAAGCACAGCTACAAATCTGTGATGACATAATGCTTAGAGGATCCACTCAATTATGGCACTATATCGACAGAAAGTCAAGCCAGGCCACTTATCAAACGTGGATTTTGCAAATAACGACAGACAAGACTTGCTTACAATGATCTTACCGCAGTTCGTCTCAGTCAGCGCTTTCGAACAACGCACCTGCTGACAGTACAGAGGTGAATTTATAGGATGTTAAAATGGACATACCACAATACCACAGTGGAAAATTTGCCACCTAGATCCATTTGCTTTCTTCCATTACCTTCCATTAAGAAGTCATTACGGTTGACTGGGAGAAGTGGTGCTGTTACGAGGTTTAAAACTGCACCCGGCCATAATTTCATTAGGTGCAACAATGAATGCTTACCACCAAGGCAATCATAAAAGTAGATAAAAGACACAGAGTATTCACATTTATCATGAGGAATTTATTCTTCATAGAGATGCATTGGTTTACAATAATGGTAAATCTATAGTATCTACTCTTACAAGCTCAGTCAGAGCAAAATTCAACAATGTTCATGGAAGGGGTGAAAAAGACCAACAAGTATAAAGAAGCTACGTAATCTTTTGATCAATTGATTATACCTTAAATACAAATATATCCGATCATGTTGGCAGTGAACATTTTTCATTTTTAAAGCAACATTTTTTTGTACTTCCTCTACAATTCTTTTTATATATATTATGACTACTAAAATAAAATCAGGTAGTGTGGCCCCAACATAGCAGAAAGTAGCTATAAAGAGGAGAGAAATCTGTCATTGTGAAGTGCTAACTACCAATGTTCCCTTTCCTTTGGCTTCTCTGCTCATCATGGTCCTTTTGTGTACAGATATATAAAATCATGAACAGACAGTTTCACAAAAGTGTTTTTTGTGATATCACTCTACTGTACAGAAAGAATTAAGAACTAGATTAAGAACAAAAAATAAGAAAGGCTGATAAATACGAAAAAAAAAAAAAAAAAATCCCCAAGAACAGAGTGGTTTGGTTATGTAGGTGAAGCTGTAGTTTTTGGAATGCAAAGTCACAGAGGCTGTGAGTGAAGCGGCCTTGCAGTGGAGAACTTGGACCTCATGGTCAGAGAGAAGGCACACGATCGAGATGAAGGTTGTGCCTCTCTGGGCTTCCGTTGTCTTCATCTTGGTTCATCTCCGGGCTGTGGCCGTGTTCGTCTGTGCTCTCCGGAGATTCGTAGGGATAGTTTTCGCATATCTCCTCATCCTCCTGCTCCTCTTTAATGCTGGTTTGATTAAAAAAAAATGTGATCAGGATTTGTGTTCACATAATTATGTATTAAATCACTGCCAAGTCAAATACACTAAAGAGGTCTGGGAATATAGCACTTACAAAGCTTGTGGAGGGGATTGTGTTGCACTGCTGTCACTTTGGTATCCAGATCCATTAGCAAGGGCTCCATTCATTTGCTCTTGGAGAACATGAGGCAGGGAGTGCAGTGGGATGCTGCCCATAGAGGTGGGGTTGTAAAGAGAGCTGTTGCCATCTAGACCACCACTCTGAAAAAAGTAACATCCTCAGTTTTCATATTTATAATACATCAGTGATTATCAGATGGAGCTGTAGCAGGGCACCATGTTATCTGACATGTTACTGCTTTCACCTTTGTCTGCCCACGGTAACAGTCTCACATTGTATCATTATACCAATTTGTAATTCAACATTTAAAAAAATAGATGTTCTCTTACCTGGAGCAGACCCAGCTAAGCTCTGACGGTTCTGAGAGTTCTTCAGCAGAGATCTGTTAGTACACAAATACATCAGCAAGTTCAATTTTATTTCAAATATACATCTAAAAGAGATACCTGTCTCATCATACTATGGGGCTGGTATCATACTAAGAGCGATATTTAGTGCACTTGCAACTGAACAGCACATCTACCATAGTTATCACTAAAGGCTAGCTGTGCTAGATGGGAAACTTGACAGGTGTAGCAAAGGTAAATGAGAGGAGGCGGAGCTTAGCAAACAGTCAACTGCACTTACACGGTTGAGCACTGTGAGTTACTGCAAAAATACATTGTGCGATTCGAGGTCTGTTTGTGCAAAGAAATCTACACAGGTTCTGAGTTTTGAGTCCATCACACATTTTGGATGAATTTCAGATAATGGTCTATCAAAGAGGAGTGGTTGTGTGAAAGTCTAAGTTTGGCTTGTAGGCTTGTGCAAACAGCAACAGATATGGCTCTACTTTTTTTCACAAAATTATCAGTTTCACAAATTAGGTGGCCTGATTTCTCCTGAGATTCTACTACTATTTATATACCTGCAATGGTTAGATCTGAGCGAAGTGTACTGAAAATCTTTAAGGCAAACTAGGCCTTTTTCCCTCGATGCTGCGTTCAATTTGTATTGAATGCATGTCAGACGTGTTTCTGTATTATTTAACTATTTTGTCATTTGTCTTGGCATCTGAGCAAAAGAGAGTGAACTGGTATAATTGGACCAGTGTGTATAAAAAAAGCTGAATGAATTAATTAATTAATGAATGACAAACACGCCATATATTTATTACCTTCCAGACTTTGAAGCTCTAAGTACTTGCTTACAGTAAATATTATGTGTACTTTGAGCTACAAGGTCAAATACTGTCAGGCATGTGACTTCTAGTAATAACACAGGGTTCATCACTGAGGTATACGTACCCATTACCAGCAGTCTTCTGGGGCCGTCTTCTGTGGAACTCAATCTCATCTACTGTCCACACAGCTCCCTTCACATTCTCCAAACGTACAAAGCATTTATGGAGGCTCAGATTATGTCTGACAGCATTCTAGAAGAAGAGGAAAGAATAAAATTGGGAGCTGTACATACCTTATGTACTGGAAAAACTACACGCAGATGCAACAAAGTGTTTGCAACCGAATGTATATGACAGAATCGGTACCTTCCAAGTAGCTGCATTGCGCCTGAAATATGCAAAGTTTCTTGTGAACCAGTTGTAGATTTCATTTAATGTCAGCTGATTGCGCGGTGACTCAAATATTGCCTGAAAGAGATGAAGAGTGTGTAAGATGTACTGGAAGTAATAAAGGATGTGGATCTGCCTCATCTATGTTTGGAGGGCCAACACTGTCAAGCATGAATGTGAATTCATATTTACAGTGCTCTAATATTTTTGTGGCTGTGTTGAATGAGGAAAGTACACAATACCTGTCTTATGAGAGAGGCATATGTAAATGGGGGTCTAACTTCTGTGCTCAAGTAGAACTCCTTATTATCAATTATATCTGTGGAAAGACATGAAAAAAATTTACAGCATTTATTGTGTCTTTACAGCAAATATAAGAATTTAATTATTATAATGAAGAAAATACACCCCTTCTTTGTGTCCCTGTTAAATTATATTTCTATGTATTTTAGCAGAGGCATGTTTGAGCTTGAATGAGCAATAAGAAAATGTCTATAAACTAAGTTGTTCTCCATGGTCTGTTACCTTGGCTCACAGAGCGGCTATACCGCCTCCGTACAGGGGTTCCAGTGAACATGCTACTGGGAGTGAGGACTGAAGGGGATTCAGAGTGCGGCGTCAGGGGTGTGGATGGTGCTGTGGCACTCTGAGACAGGCTCATTGGAGGGGGGCCTTTGGGCAATGTTGCCTGGGAGAAGGATACATTAGACACCAGATTCACCTGAAAAAAAAAAAACAGTCGTTAAGTCAGGAAAACGTCAGTTTAACTCCAAGCAAAACAATATTTATTTTAATTGAAGGAAACAGTCATGGCAGGTATTTACAGGCTGAGCTGCGGGTTTGGGTTCAGAGGACTTGAGATGAGCCATCATAGCTTGCAGTCGTTCCTTGTCCTTCTTCAACTGTGTAAGGTGAGAGGACCGAAATAGAAGTTGAGAGTTAGTGAAATCACGGCTTGCGTTAAATGATGAAATGACATTCAGTGTGGGAATTACTTCTTTTCTGGCATCCTGAGAAGTGTAATTATCTGAAAATATCACTTCTGTTTCCAGGGCTGGTGTGAAAACACACCACTGCTGCAAACATCCAGACATTCATTTAAGAGTTCTTGGAAAACTCTTCTTATTATTCAGTAGTTTTAAGAAAAGGACTAGATATGTCATTCTGAGCTGGTAATAAATCAAAGATGTGTCGACCCTTCTGTTGTTTGATATAAAAGAGTTAGCTACAAGAAAATAGACCAAATGTGTACCTGTAGTTCCAACTGCTGAACAACTTGCATCTGCACACGACACTGTGCTGTACTCTTGTCGTCCAGTGTATGTTCACTGTTCAAATGTCTGCAGACAAAAAATTATAAATCATGGCATGCTTTAGGGAAACCATTTATTATGCAGGCAACATCTGTGGTAGAGAGCAAAAATGCTCAATGCAATAAGATTACTAAAAGGCTCTCCTGCAATTATCAAAATTAACTTGCATAACAGTCATTAATATCATTTTGATACCTAAAAATAAAACAAAAAATAAGAGATGCATAATGAGAAATAACATTTTAAGCAAATATTTTAATCATTCTAATAACCATCTTATGCTCATAAAGATCCAGGACATATGTATATTTCTATCCTACATATTTATATCTGTGCCACTTAACATCCCGATAAATGTAAATAATCATTACATCAGCTTTAGAGTTTCACCACTCACTTGAGAAAAGCCTGAAAGTCTCCAAAGACAGTCTCGCAGCCAGGCCATTTACACATTCCATTTCCATACAGAGGATGACTATTCTGTGTGTTTTCATCCACTGACCCACTGCAACAAAGACAACATGATTTAGCTACTAAACCTTAGACAGAACAATATGTATTTTGAATAAACTAAAAAGGTAAATAATGTTTAAATTTCTGTTGAATACATTTGTAAAGCACCTTTCTTTCCTCTTCAGGAGAGTGTGATGACCGTTGGTGGTAGATTGATGACTGGAAGACTCTCTGGTGTCTCCACCCGCAGACAGGATGCTACCATTCTCACAGCCTGAAATCACACATTCATATTTGCAGTTTTTACTTAACAACTCTGACCCAAACAGAAACATGACACTGAAGAATACCAACCATTGTACCTGAAAGTATTTCCCCTAACTGTGAGAAGAACCAGAAAGCATGCATTAACAACCTTCAGACAGCATACCTGGAGCTGTGGAGGGGCTGGTGGGAAGGACAGACAGCAGCCCTTGCCTCTGCAGGTTGAGGAGATGTTGCTGCTGCATCTGAAGGAGCTGCTGCTGGATGGCAATCTGCTGAGCTGTCAGCTGTGGAGGAAAGAAAAACAAAACAGTCGGTAAATTCCTTTCCCATTTTTCTATACTATCATTTAAAATATACAGGACCCCTAGACATGTTTTGTGGGCTTGGAAATGTGACACACACAACCCTGCCTTAAATTTAGGAGGCCTACAGCCAGAGGTCCTTTTGGCTATCAGCAGGCAACCGCAAGTCAGGTGCGGTCAATCAGTGAGCTCACAAAAGTAATGAAATCAGTTAATGTTGTTAGCTGTTTAGAGCAGAAAAACAAACTTGCTGTTTCTCTAATTCTTATAAAATTTTCTGTTGCTCAAAGATCAGAACCAACTTTTCCCACATTTTACCTGTGTGCAAATGTCCACTTTTATTTCTATCGAGATGGACAAAAACTACATAGAGCCCATTTCACACTGTTGCCTTGTGCCAAGTTCCAACTTGTATTATGAATTTCCATTAATTGCCAACGGTGAGTACATGTTCAAACCTCAAGCAGAAGGATGATTTCAGAGCACAAAGGGACACAGCTAAGACTGATGACGTCATGCTTCCACGTAAATATGTGCACACAAGCTGACGTGTGAGTTAACTGTACTGTATACTTTTTTCCCTTTAAAAATACGACACACACCCGGATGTGCACAAAAGTCCAAGAGAACACAAGTGTGCGTGCTGGGATAGAGCAACAGAAGGTTCTAAACATGTGATGCACCTCAAAGGAATAAACTAAAAGCACTTGGAGTGGAGAGGATGCACGCAACGGACTATAAACAAATTGGAAATCATTACAAATACGCTCCTTCCACAGCTATAAACACCTCCTGTGTAATCTAGGTCTGTTACTGCTATAGCTTCACCCTCAAGTTTTTTTTGAAATATCACTTAGACACTATGTAGAGCTTGGAACATGTTACTCCTTTTACTCCTTATCATCACAAAGAAAAGACATTTTGAGAGTGAGGTTCCAGGCTGTGCAGCATGAATATCTGATTAATATCTGAGTATTCCATCAATAAAGCTTTAGTACTACTGAACTGAATACAACTTCTCACTAATTCAGGAACTGATTATCCTTGTTGCATAATAAATATAGCTATAATGATCAACTATTCATGAGGTGATAAAAATAATATTATAATGTATAAAGGTTACCTCTTGGCTAACAATCCCAGCATTCTTCTGTTGCAGCAACTGCATATTTAGCTGCTCTTGCTGATTCTTGAAGACCTCTTGAATTTGTTGCTGCAGAAACGTTGGTGAAAGTTAAAATAATAAAAGCGGCGTTGGATGTGGACAAAGATAAACACATGACTTTTGTAAACATACATTTACCTGGTGTAACATGAGTGCTTTCTGCTGCTGGAGCAGGGCTTGGAGCTGCTGAGGATTAAGGATCTGCTGCTGTGGTGTCTGCTGCAGTTGCTGTGGGGCCTCTGCTGGTGGGGTCATCATCGACAACGACACTGGAACCTGCATCACCGACAGAACAGTGAGTTAGAATCTATACCACAAAAAAACAGAAGGAAACACACACACACACACACAAAAAAACACACTGGATGGCACGTCTGTAACAGCATATTTCAGAGGGGAACTTTAACGAGTGTGTGTGTGTGCGCCACACATCCAATGTATTCCATTCTAGTAAAAACAATCAGTGTGTTTACATATAAACAAGGAACCATATCTCTTTGGTCACGGTAGGGGATTATGAGACACAGCCACACTTCCACTGTAAACTGATAACTTGGTCATGTATCTGTATATTCAACAGACTTTATAACTTTAAAAAGTTAATTTACATGAGCAAGATTAAGACTTCAGAATGGAAAAGTTTCACAGTGACAGCATTGTAGCAAGGTAAAAAGAAATAGCATTACTTGTAATGGTACCTCCTTGTATCCAAAATAATTAAATCCAAAGTCAGACTAAAACTGAAACTGAAATAAACAAGTCTAAATGAATTTCCACAGCTGAACAGTAGGTTATTTGTGAAATTTAACACACACACAGGGAAAATTAGGTGCTCTCTCACTACAGAGTCTGTTCTTTCACTGAGCTGTAACGTCAATCCAAGTGCTCTGATGTACAGGAAAAAACTCTTCAGGATGCTGCATCATAACCATTATACATTTAATGTATCCCAGCTTTGATTGAACAGTATGGTACTAGATAGGGTAAGTGGGTACTTTACATAGTCACAGGTGTCTCAATACACTGTAAAGCCTCCTCCTATATAGAGCTGTAAACAATTATTTTCATTATTGATTAATCTGCTGATTATTTTCTAGACTAATAAATCAGAAGAAATTTCCCACCGCCCCTGGTGGTGTCTTCAAATGCCTTTTTTTGTATGACCAACAGATGTGTGTGTGTGTGTGTGTATAGTATATGTATATGTATATATATATACACACACACACACACACACACACAGTTGATCGCTCAAATTCAAAAAATAATTTATAGTCACTCACAATCCTACTGCTTATTTATTATCTCCACATTACTGGTCAGTCTAGCAAGCTGAGCTAAAAATGAACCAAACAAAAATAACAACATTAGATGGCTTAGGGGAATTAGAACTCCATCAAAACAACAACAACAACCAGTACCACAAAAACAACAACAACATCCTCTGCTAGGCATGCAGCAATTACCACACCCTCCCCCTCACTGTCAAGCCTCACAGCTCAAGGGATGTTTACAGTAAACATAAACAGAGTAATCAAAATTGCAGAGAGATATAAATAATGAATAAAAAAGCATACAGGGCCTGTTTACGAAAACAGAACTTGAGATTCGTATTTTAATTAAGGGCTGAACCACAAACAAACATTTCTCTCCAAGGCAGAGTCTGTTTTGAATCGGGTAAACAAACTGACAGTGAATTTCACACAGGCTTTGGGCTAACAATAACAGATGACTGCCTCCTAGTTTGTCCTTTCTTATGAAATTCAATGCTGCAGAGGTGGCCACCAAAGCAATGAAAATAGGTCTATCCCACAGACAGAGCCAGTTGGCCCCTCTATTTTTCTGTGGACACCATCAACACAACAACAGCCTTTGCCTAATCCCTGTTGCCATGGTAGCCAGCAAGTCCAAACATCTTCTGTTGTTGTTATTGTTGAAAGTCATACCAGTGAGCAACTGAGTGTAAACACAGATCTGTTCCCGCAAGACTGGTCTTGTGAACTCTGAAATGACTGACAGCAAATAGAAATGCTGAAAACTTGCTGAAAAACAAACACACCATGTTTTCTCTTATGAGATTTAATACTTACTAATATACCCTGCTGGGTGTGGCCCGACAGAGTGACATTTGCAAAAACACACATACTTGTTCATAAACTCCACTCAAGATTCAATAAGATGAGATCTAAAAATATTAAATTCACACAATCATGTACATGTACACACGTTTCACTTAAACAAAATGTTAAGCCCTGATTAAAAATAGCCTGTGATTATAATCTTGCAAAATGAATAAAGAATGACTTAGACAAACCTGATAGTCTCCATTGAAAAGTCTGCCTGGGCACCTAAGTAAAATAAATGCTGCTCAGCAATAATGTTCTGCCTGACAATCTAACAGAGCCTTCATGATGTGAGCATGAACAAAACTAACAATATAACACTGATCCCTCCGCCCAGCAGGAGTTGTGCTCTCCCTCCCCTTCCGAACCTCAGTACAACCTCCCCCCATCTCTGTGCTCCCCTCCAGCATAAATACAAAACACTGCAGTTTGGAGAAACTCAGACAGACAAAGTGAGTGGTTCAGGAATACCTCTACATGTAAAAACAAAACAAAGCACCTTAAATTCTCTAATACCAGTAAGCTCTCTACCTTATGTTCAGTATCATCATCTACAAGGTGTGTGTGTGTGTGTGTGTGTGAATACTGTTAAGAAACTGTAGGGTGTTTGGAGACCAGACCGGCTGAACATAAATGTAGCAAAACAAAATGTAATTCACACTTTGGTGAAGTAAAAAACAGACCTATCAGTTGCAACACATTTTTGTAACGCTGAAACCAAACATTTACACATGCCCCTATGCAGCTGTATGGTGTTGTATAAATAAATAAAGTAACTGTACTCAGCAGCACGGCACAGCTTTTTTGAATACAGTCATTTGCTCCAAGGCTGCAACTAACAATTCATCATCTATGAATCAGTCAGTAAACATTTCGATTAATCATTTGGTTACTAAAATGTAATCACTGTTTCTAAAACCCAAAGTGATACTGTAAAATCGCTTGTTTTGTTTAACAGAGAACCTAAAAATATTCAGTTCACAAAAAAGGCAGCAAATCCTCACAGAGGAGAAGCTAGTAGTCTTGAATGTCTTACTTGTGTCCCAGGATAGTCAGGCATCAAGACTTAGCTGTCCAAAATCAAGACTGTGAAAACTTTTGAGTTCCTTGTTTTTAATTTTATCACACTGTAAGAAGACTGTAAGACTGTTTTGAGCAACTGTTTTTAATGATAATATCTGTAATATGCTATAATACAACACTGACAAAAGTAAACACCTTAAAGCAAATGTATTTGCACAGGGCTGCAACTAAAGATTCATTTCATTACTGATTAGTCTGAGTGTTTTTAATTAATGAATCTTTAATGAATTATGAATCTTTAATGAATTGTTTTATCTAGAAGATATCATAGAAGAGAAAAAAATGCCCATTGCAATTTTCCTAGTTACATCTTTGAATGACCTTTTTGGACCAACAGTCCAAAGTGTAGATATTCTGTTTACCGTCATGGAAGACATGAGAAAGCAGCAAATTTGCACACATGAAAAGCTGCAAACAGGAAATGTTCGACACTTTGCCTGGAAAATAGCTTGAACAACTGATCAACTATCAAAATAGTTGCAGATTCATTCTATTTTGAAAGATTTATTGTGTAATTTACTAACCGTTTCCGTTCTACATATTATACATCATTGTCATTTTGTTATATTTGTGTGGAATATGGAAAGACTCAGTGCTTCATGTATTACTACATTATTACTAGATTTTCTGATGTATTGAACAGCTGCAGCTGGGGAAGACTGACCCTTGGTGCCTCTGGAGGAGGAGTCTGGCTGCTGCTCAGTCGACTCTCATTCTCAGTGTGACTCCCGTTCTCTGTCTGACTTGCTGGAATGGCGTGGCTTGTTGGTTCTGACCCAGACTCATGCATCTGGACTTCACTGACCTAAGAAAGGAAATGAGTGTAAATGAAAACAACTGGATAAAGCAGAACAGTATCACAAAATACAGTAGGAACACAAACAGAGCAGTACTTTCTGACAAAACTATCACTTCACAAGGTAATTACAGGTCCATTTTCCAAGCAAAATTTAACAGTATACAATAGCCTGTGTAATAACCCAACAATGTAGTCATTTGTCATGTGAAAGTAATTGTGCTGCATGTAAAAAGCTAGAGCACTAAAAGTTAAGAACCAAGCTGTTATCGCTCTACCCACCAAGACAAACATTCTCTTCTACAAGTGAGAGAGGAACATGCTAGGTCTATTTGTTGAATAACTGAGCGCTGCCATGACTACTGTAAACACAGAGGCCCTGGGTCCGTGTTTATGTGCAAACATATCTTCCTTCTGGAACAATTTACCATTAACCAGGTGGTGCGATAAACGGCCGTGGCAGGTAGTACAATGCACAAGTAGGGCTTTTATGTATACAGCTTAGGAGTGTTTGAGTCAAAAGCTAAGCAGCATAAACAAAGGTAAATAAAGTGAGCAAACAAATAATGTGCACAGATGGAAACCTACACACAAAGCCTGAAAAGAAAGGGACCACATAGCCTCGAGGGTAATATTATCGTCTGGGTTACCCCACTGTCAAATTCACATGCGGACATCAATCTGTTAATCAGACAATCAGTTAGACACCACTGAGAGCCAACATCAACATTTTGGCAACATCTGACAGATGATCAGATTAGGTTTTATACACTTTGATACCAAACATGTACCAACAGTTAGCTAAAAACCAACTATAAGAGGAAAGAACTCAGTGTTTCCTGCATTTGGGAATGACTAATAGATGACTGCTGAATGGTGATTTGTGTCTAGCTCCAGAAATGTGTCATTCATAGACAAGTCATAACTTATATGGTTAAAACTGAGGGAATTCCTGCAATCTAAAACTAAAACCTATCTAATCAAAACAGGCAGTTGCTGGTGAGGTTTCCCACTCTGTTTACTTTTGCTTTCAGGATGAGGATTAGTTCTGAAGACAAAAGGCAGAGTTTCCTGTAGACATTTTTGAAGATGTCGGGGGTGATTTTAGTTGTAGGAACCAAGCTGAACATTGGGTTCATTCCACATCAGTTCAATTATGCATTACACTGGAGTGCAATCAGATGTTATGTAGATACTGTATGATTTTGATAATTGAATAGTTGTGCTCCAGTGCATCTGTCTTTGGAATGGGCTAAATAATAAGCCCATGATGAATTTCTTTACTGTATTTAAAGCATTCTCACCACGGGGGCAACTCTCCAGCAGTGGGGGCCACCACACTTCAAAGAAGGTAAAGGAAATAAAGGAAACACTGCAGAGAGACCTTTCCTTAAGAAAAAGCAAACAACCTCCAACTCCTCCCTTAAAAGCAGACTACAGGAATATTTTTAACAACTGGTTTTACACACGCACTATTAGTCGGTACATCAATCTGGCTATAGTAACCCATGTCACAGTAGAAAAGCTTAAATCGTGAAATTATGTTCTGTGCAATCAGCGATGCATGAATATGAAGGGGATGATACAAATTATTCTACAGGATTGATGATAATCAATGACATATAATTTTCGTTGTAGGACATTACAATATCTCCATTTTATAAAGGTAAAGGCGTATCACAACAAATGTCACAGCTGTTGCAATACATTTCACATTATAACTAGTGTTAGCCTTGTATTACTTTATACTATAAACCCTGTCTGTCAATCTAAGCCCACGCATACTTAGTTTGAGGTGCCTTTTACCACTTATTTGGTCGAGACTTTTTTTGTATTCGTCTTCAGTGCCCGGTTGATCCTCGTCAATGCGATCATTCAAATGCAGTGGGTTGACTGGCAATGGCTCACGCTCTCTGTTAAACACGGATTCAATAATGTAGTCGGGGAACGTTTAGAGAGCTGGGTTCACATTGTTCTGAGTCAACTTAGCTACACCTACCACTGGAGCAGAGTGCTCACAGCAACCGACTCACATTTCGACAATCACCATCCAAAACGTTACATTTAAAAATCCTGAATCGCTGATATCTGATGTAATTTTAGATCGTTCATTATAGCAACGTGATTCATCATCAACTTAGCTTAACGCAATATGAATGGAATCGACATCCGTTAACACCGACCATAGCAGTTCGAGGTTTGCGTTGAGGACTTGAGCCTTTAGCTAAGCATATATCCCGTGAAAGCAGGGGGTTAAAGAGTTTAGTGTGTTAACTTAGCAGATTACCTTGTCGTGTCTATTCAAGATCTTTAAAAACCCATGTTGACTTCACTGGAAAACAGTTTTCGACGAGCCTTGCGGGCAGCATTCACGTTAACAGTACAACAAAAGCTAACAGCCTGCCCTGGCGCTAGCTTGTGTGAGAAACGTTTCTCTCTCCTCTTCGTTTTATCACGCGGCGATATCACAATGGATCTAACGTTGAAGCCAATAATCATTCAACGAGTTTCTGCCCGCTGTTGAATGGATGTTTACTCACCGAATTATGTGCGGAAGGACAGTCTTTCACTTGGGGTGGTGTCTGAAGAAGGGACCTCGGAGCAGTGCTTTCCTTGGAGCCGAGCTAGCCACAAGTTGCTAACAGAGGGCGTGGCTTAGGTAAAAGTAAACAATGGTGACGTCATGGCGACACGCGGGACTGTTTCAGATCATCCTGAATTTTGGCTCTTTACCTTTTTGATAATATGATTGCACTTTATCGTACGCGTAGTTTATGCTTAGTTAGGATTTTCCTGTGCCATTCAGATAATTTAACTTACTTAAAGGTCATTTTGAATGTGATGGAGACAAGTCACCTTCTTTGATTTTGGATGGAATTGAATTCACATTTACAATAAATGAAGTTACAGGGAGTTACAGTTATAGGGAATAACACCCTCACCCTCAGTTGGCAGTTTATTAGGTACACCTAGCTAAAACTAATGCTGTCTAATACATCAGTCCTGCAAATCATCCTATCTTCATGATGGTTATAATGTTCAGTTTGTGCTGAATTGCATTATACAGACAGGTGATTGCATTTTTTTGTCCACCCCATTTATATCAATGAGGGTAAGCCAAATGACCCCACTATGAGTTACAGTACATGCAAAAATGGTGAAAGTGGCCATTTTCAAGCAAAATAACAGAAATCTAACTCAAACAGAAATTAAATAAATCATTAATATTGTCGATAGAAAAGCAGATAAGATTGATTTACCTCCAAAATGAAATTGACAATTTCTACCATTTTTCAAAGGGACCTCTACTGGACCAAGGACTAATGGCTATAACAGGGAGAGAAAAATGTCAATTATTCTTTTGCTTTTTAAAAAAAAATAAATAAAGGCTATTAGTAAATAATTTACAGCATTAAAAATCGATAACATAAGCTCTTTACATATTTCCAAAAAGTCTACACTACAATGATGGGCTTATCATTTCTGTTATGTTATTCACATGATTTTTTAAAAATATAGATTATTGTCTCTATATATCAAAGCAAACATCTGTGCACGTATGGTACAAATAAACTAATATAAGATAAAATAAACCCTACTAATTTGTATTGTGCAATTACAGTGAGTAGTTTAGTCTGTCATAGTCATTGTAGTCAGTTGAAATCTTTGTAATTTCTATTTTTAATCATTGTATACGCTTATTTTTTGTGTCCATGCTTTGAGGCAACCACAGGAGGGAGACATTTTTCTTGTAGTTGTCCTGAAATGTGAGCTTCCTATTAACTGACCTATATACATTTGATTCAATATGAAATTAAGGCTTTTCAGTGGCTTAGTTAAAAATCCATGGTCAATGTTATCACTGTGATCATACAGTTCCTTGCATTTATTAACGAATTACAACATCTATTATTTAATTCACTGCCAAAAAAAAACAAAAAAAACAAAAAACAAAACAAAAAAAAAAAACAAAACAAAACACACACTTCAAGTCAAAATGAAATATGAACAAATCCACATTGACCTGACCATCTTTTCTAGAAATACAGGGTCTAAAAGTCCAATCCAATATGTTGTTGTTTTGCAATATTGATATCCATGTACAGTAAATATTCAAAACAGCAAAAGGTAGAAGTTTAGGTGACTTTATTTTTCAAACACATGTAAAACTAACAGAGAAACACGACTAGATACAAGTCCAACATGCTGAACACAGATGACTGTAACATTCTGAACTGCTGGTAAACACAAGGCACCATCCAAGATCAACAATCAGTTACAAGGTCTGAGATCTGAAGTGAGTGGTCAACTGTATATGTGCAGGGGGCATTGTTTTTCTCTTATATAACAGTACAGTATGTGCTTTTAAAATCATAACATTAAAAAAAAACAGAACAATACAAGGAAGATAAAGCAAGCATGGCCAAGTCAGTGGCTCGAAAACTATTCTTGACTTTAGCAGACACACCAGCATTATATCAACACTTAAATATGTGATTTGATTGATGAGTCATAGCAGCATTCTTTGTGGATTTCAATGCATACTCCATAGCTCTGTAGAGATTACTCAAGAAAATCTGCTCTGCTCTATGTAGCATGGAATTGACAATCTCACTCACTCACTAATACACCGTCTCACACCCGAACACATGGGAAAGGCGCCTTTGGTGAGATGTATGATGGTTCAATGTCCTAAATTTCAGTAATAAAAACACAACCTATCACATATAAGACCACAGAAAAAAATTAAAGCTATGGATTTGAGAGACACTAAAGTGGTTTTGGTGTAGCAGTAGCAAACCATCTCTGATTAACTTATTTAATCCAGATTTGACTCTGCTGCACTGATTGCATCACTTAAGCAAACACCAGTGATTTGTACAACTTCATTAAAATAGCCCCAAAAGAGCAAGAGCATTTTTATATTCAGTGGTGCTCCTGTGACTGATTTCTGTGTCTCATGTGTTTTCCCAGGGCCAATATTATCTGCTTTACAAAGGGTAGGTTTCACAAATTTATTTTAACACAGGTCATATGAAAACATAAAAACATGTAATTTCAACTTTGTCACCCACATTTCTCAGTTGGTATTAAAAGCTTTACACTTCCATCAGAAAAGGTGACACAAAGCCAAAGTGTGTTTGGTCTCAGTAATCACAACTCCATGTAATCCTGGAGGGACAATCTGATGTTTCACATGTACAGTAAGAAACAAAGTGCTTGATTTAGGACAACAACAACACTGAAAATTTACCACAGCCTTTACAGAATAGAAATGATTGCATATATTTCTCAGCATCTACTCATGATGTTTTGTGTACTGAGGTCATTTTATTGTAACAAGAACATAATCCTTTCATAATTCACTCATATCCTAAAAGAGGAAAATAAAAAAGAATGTGCAATTTTCTGTTCATATATTAGCATTACAGCATACTAACTATCTACGTTCTCTAGTATAGGCAACAGTATTTTGGCTGTAACTTACAAAACAGAGAAAAGAGCTGACTAGAAAAGCCTTGTAATGTATTAAGATAAAGGTTTACTTTGTGGAGCTAGGCCTCCTCTTAGATCCAAAAATGAGAAGTCAAAGACCCGCCTTTGTCTGTGCTCAGGAAACTGCACAAAATATGCTATAATACATCTAAAAAAATCTGACTGTACATGATCGGCTCTTTTAGTTGAGGTTTTTTGCAAAACTCTGCAGTATAAAAAACATACAAACACTGCCATAGATAAAATGAAACTAAAATTGTTTTTGCTGTTGGCTGAAAAGTATTTTGGATATTGTTATGAATGACAGTAGTGCTCAGAAGATGGGAGATTCCATCGACTTAGTTTCATAATACATGGGCTACATTTTGAGGTAATTAAGATGATACATTAAGCAACAGTGAACTCAACTGCTTCAAAATTTGCCCAAATATTATGGTCCGAAAACACGTTCATAAGCAAAGAAAAATGTTGTATATCTCAAGGGCTCTGATGTGCAAAATGTGCTAATGTCTTGATCGACCTCCTTCGAAAGCATGGTGCTCCTCATGTGCTGAAATATAAGTAAACAATTATGTTACTTTTTATTTGGTCGGTCTCATTATACAGTGCTATTGCCAATCCATTTTTAACACCATAATACTGTACATCATTGTTAATATTCAAAGCAAATACTCACGTTTGTAAAACACTGCTTTAAAAGGTATTTGTGGAAGAAGCTCATAAATCCTTCCTAAGATGTTGGACTCATTGGCACAAGAAGCATTTCCATTCCAGACCTGGACGACATCCTCTCTGTCTCTTACACTGACACTGACACCAACTACTTCATCATCTGCAAGAGCAACAACAGAGAATGTGTGAAATACATTTTAGACCTACAGTACTGTGCAGATGTTATACTAAGACCCAAACTGCAATCATTTATCAGGTAGAATTTAAGCCATAGTATTTTTACCTGAGGCACAATAATCACTGAACTGTTCCCCAATAGTAGCCAATAGCAGTTCCTTCCATACAGCAGACTGTAAATATGAGGGCAAATTTGTTAAAAAGTCACGAAAGTAGCAAGTAATAATAAGTAAATAGTACCTAATAAATGCTTAAATCACTTACAGTGCACTCTTTGGGTATTTTCATTTTCCAGACACCACCTTTAGCATTGCTTTCTTCTTCCCTGTATGCAAACCAGTGGGAAACATTACACATTTTAAATAGCCTTCAAATAATACAAACATGTACATCAATCTTTAAGTTAAACCTACCAGAGTGGCTTCCTCTCTCCTCTCATCAGATGATAGCTACATCTCAGTGGTAAGCTGGAGACACCTGGTATGTTGTTATAAACTCTCCAAAAGTTCTACTCCAGTGTCGAGGTGAAAAAGAGGAAACAGATTATTTTATTGAACCATTTACTGCCACAGTTGGCCTTGTTAATATTTCACATTTGTGGCGGTGTAGAGAATTACAGCCAAAGGTCTTTTCCTCATTGCTCTTAACCTCACTATCACTCCCCCCCAATTATGAATCCTTGCCCACCACAGTTGTGGTTAAGCATTCATAACAGGGCACTTGAGCTTAGTGTAACTTCCTGCAGCAATCGCTGTCACAGATTAAAAACATCTTCGTATGCAAGTTAGGTCATTAGTAATTATGCAGATTAACATATTGATCAACACTTGTCATAACACACAGTCAGGAGTTCTCTCTGTCTCAGTATGTTGGAAGAGCACTGGAAAAAAACCAAAACAATCAAAGTAAAACAATCATACACTCAGAGCAGCCTGCAAATGCACAAACTGACTACAGCGTGAAATGGGGAACGCCTGTGTACACATCATGTTGGGGTGCTACTAGTGTTAGTGCTTTTACTAAATCCTGCATACTGTGTTTGCTTTCAAGCACAGAGATGACAGTGAAGCGCAAAGCACTCTGTCTCCTGATAAGAGGGTTACTTAAGGCTTCAGACACTATATGTTAGTTTGGTTATGGCCTTGGTGCATTTGGGAGAAAAAGTCCAGCAGCTGTGTGAAGAGAGACATCTGGGCACAGAATATGGATTTGCGTGTAAATGAGGAAAGTTGCTACCAAAATGTGTCATTGCTCAATTTCTGGAGTGACTGACTGTAACAACTCCATGCCTGATGGAGCTGTGCTCTTATATCAAAACTGTGGAGCATCTTACCTGGACAGTCTCCACAGTGTAGATTTTCTTCAAGTTTGACTCACATTCAGCAGCTGTTGTTCCTGGTAGAGATCTGCCAAAACCCAGATAGAAACGATTAATTAGATTTCACTTATTCTATTTACTTCTTTAAATGTTTGCAGGATGGCCACCGCTCTGATGAAGGTCTGACAGACCAAAAGCTCACACAAATGAAGTGAAAACACTGCATGGATTTAAGTGTCTTTTCTATCATTTACTTAAATTACAAGCCTTGTCAAGACATTAGGTCCCCTGACCTGACATGTTCTAAATACATTTCTTTCAGCTGCTACAATACTCAGACATGTTACAGAGAGCTGCCCTCTGAGCAGACAGGTCGGAGGATGGGGGTGGGGGATCAGATGACAAACAAGCCAGTAAACAGTAAACAACACTGACCCCATTTGAACACAGCACCCTCTGATTTGTACAAAATCTGGATGATGAGGCTTGTGTAACAGAGTGTATTCTGTGCTCAACTCTGCTGTGATTACTTCACGTTCATTTTGAAATCACTTTTTGAGTTTGAGCTGTGTACGTTGATATAACAGGAAAAGAACGATTTTCTAGACAATTGGCAACAGACACATGAGCAGTGACTCAACAAGTTTTTTTAAAAAAAACAATAACACCTGTGCTCACAAATAGAAAAAAATAAAAACAAGGCTAAGGGTGTGCTAAAAGTGAAATCAGGTCGAGTTATTACGGTCACAATTACGCCCATTTGTTTATTTTGAGAGCCTGCTAAGTAAAGGAATTGGGTATGTAGGTCGTTGAGGAAACAAGTTGGCAGAAAAGCTGCATCAACGCCATTAGCAAACAGTTTTTGTTGTTTCTCTGTGATTTAATATGACAGACGATCCCCGTGTCACTGTTAAAGATAAAGATACGTATAATATTATCTGGGTTGCAATGACTTAACCCAGGCATGAAAAAAATCCTCCTCTCCCTCCTTTGTTCTCATTAAAAGGTCACCGACAAAGAGTTCACCTATACTTCACGCTGTCTCAAGATTAATGACATAAAAATGGAGGGAGACCGTAACTACGCAGCGTCTTACCTATCAAGCCAGAAAGTCCACGGAGAATGTAAAGGCAGAGTGTCGTTTTCATTGTCACTTGAAATCCTTCCCAAATCTGTGTCGCTGATGTGAATGTTGTGCTCCAGCAGACCCGGGCTGGATGGTGTGCTCAGTTGTAATGCAGCTACTGGAACTGCCATTGTTATGTTACCTCTGAAAACCGAATGACTTAGTAAAAAAAAAAACAAGCAGACCTCTCGAGCAGATGATTTCACCAGGGCTGTTATCGTCATATATATAGGCCGGTTAAGTAAAACTAACCCCGATCAGCTGCTGACTCATTGGTCGCTTCACCGGTTTGCGCCGTCACAACAACAGAAAAAACGATGACGCCCGCTGACTGCCTGCGGCACCTACAGCGCACCGGAGCTCTCCAGAAGTTTCTGTCACTGAGGTCTACTCAGACTGTAACTAAAAATATAAGTATTTAATTAAACTATTAGACGTTGTTTCAATTCTGGCTACTTCTCCTGTTGCTACGAGGGTATTCAAATGCTTTGTTGATCTCTGGTTTAACTGGAACGCGTCTTCCGCAAATGTGAACACGTCACAGCAGACATGCGCAGTCCTCACTGCCACCAGCTTTGTTGGGTTGCTACCTGCTACTGCTAACTAGCAAGTATTTCCTGCCAGCCAGTGACTGGACACCGATATGGACATCGACGCGTTATTGGAAGCATTTCAAGGCAATGTTTACAGTTATCCAAATAAGTGATTCATTATTAGTGAATGGGCTTTGCATTTGTTGTTATGCCCTCGGTAAAATCTGTAATGTTTGCTAACTACGTTATGTACGTTACCGTAACTTAGCTTACCAACATCGACTAGCGTTTTGAAGAGGTACCTAGGGAAACTGATCTCATTTGCTGACTGGCCTAATGTTAGCTAGCTAAATGTTGTTTTCTGCAAGAAAGAAGTTGTCCATAATATTCTCTCTTGACCCATTTATTCCCTTACGGCCACTGACTCGATTAGGTAAACAGCTAGCGTGGTGGCGTCACAATAAACATGCTAACTAACTTTCACGATAACTTTCCATGTAGTTAACTGAAATTTATGTTTGACGGGGTATCTGCAGATCTTGAAAAGTCTTTAAAAGCGTTGAATTCAATACCCTAAAAAGGTCTTAGAATGTATTTAAAAAGTCTTAAATTTCATTACTGAAGTCTCGAATGTGTTCTTTATTGTTTGCCATAGGTAGTGATGTAAGTTATAGGTACTGTTTTCATGAGAATCAGGGTATCTGCAGGTCTTGAAAAGTCTTAAAAAGCAATGAAGTCAGTCCCTCCAAAAAAATACCTTACGAGTTATGTCCAAGTTTTAAATTTGATTTGCAAAGGTCAAGTGTTTTTCTTGTATAGTTATAACTTGTTGAGAGACAGGTGCAAGGTTAAGATCATCGACTCCTGTTGGACAAAGGTTGATTTTAGCAAAAACATAAATTAACAAATTAAATCCGAAATTTTAAACTGGTTAATCCAAACACTAGTTTTCTGCCTCTCATCTGGGTCCAGACGTGGACGGATTATGAGACAATCGACCACAGGGCATAGAAGCAAAAGGCCCCTATCCCTCACAGGAACCGCTTGTCGTTTTTGTCGTTTGTGGCTCCTTGAAGCCATTTTGTATGTCTTTGTGTTTGTTTTGCTTTTCTGTGTGGGTGTAGTGTATTTTTTGGACAGTTTCACATGAACTTGCAGTTTTTTTTAACTAAGCTCTTTGAAACAAGAAATATCACCAGTTATTTCATACAGAGGCTCTGGTGGGGCATGGCTCCGGGTCAGATTAATTGATTAATTGGATTATTGGAGTTTATTTTAATATACAGCTGAAAAATACTCACAAAACTGTTATCTGAATGCAATACATTAATGTGCTTCATAAATATTTGGCCCTCCCCACTGCTTTTACTGTTGAGAATATTTCACTTGACAGAGCTGATAATTGACACTTAACAATCATTAAATCATTGCTAATGTATAATTAATGTGCCATAAGTAGCTTTTAACTAAATAGGGTTTAAGATTATTTAAGTATAAACATTTGTTTGGTTAGGTCTGGGTCAGATTTGTGTGCTATTTGGAGTAACACCAAAAAATAATTTTCTCGCATTTTTCATGTGGGTATTTACAGATTTTGAGAAGAAAGGGAAGAAAGAGACCTGTCCTGTACTAGAACAATTCCTGTGTCATGTTGCCAAGACAGGGCAGCCACTGTGAGTAGCAACTAGAGACACGTAGCCTAAAACAGTGAAACTGCTACTTTTTTTTTCCTGCCATTAGAATCTGTTTGGTGAAGTTTTTATTACTCCTGAACTCTTTTCATTCTTTTATGTGGATGACATGCAGACTTGCATTTCCAATATATTCCAGGATCCCGTGGTCCCAGTTCAAAACGTACTTCATGTTTAAGTTGGAAAAAGTCATGGATGATTTCCATGCTTCAACACCAGAACAGAGAGGACCACATAATCCCAATGTAGAGTATGTTCCCTTCGAAGAGATGAAGAAGAGGATCTTAAAAATAGTGGATGGTTATAATGGGTGAGTAAAGCTGGTAATAAGCCACTTTGCAAATTCCAAACAAGTCTTCCCTCACAGCTCTATATACAACAATAAATGATGCAGCAGTTGACTTACATGAATTCATCAATTGTCTGTACACTACATAATTAGCGTTCTCCTTGCATGTTATCAGTTGAGTGAAATACAGCCACAAACAGAGATATTTAGGTGTGTTTTCTGCTGATAAGACAGAAACTTACTTAACTTAATCTTTTGAATGCAACTTCCCCCAAAAACCTCTTTCATCCTCAAGTCTGGAAATTTCCTCATGAATTTACACCTTGAAAAACCACTTGATTATCAAATCATTGTAATGATTTGAAAATGAACAGGAGCTCTTTCAGTAATTACTTAAAAACAGCATTTAAACAGCTGGAAGCAACATAACAAATAAGAAACAACTGTTATTTGTTATCATATCTCAACTTTGTATTTTAAGATCAAAAGACAATACAATGTAAACTTTCCCCTATAATTCAAGTCAGTATACTTGTCCATCAAGCAACACTTTAAGCCAATGAGTTTGCAAACAAAACTCACATAGGCACCTTACACACACACAGAAAAACCAATGCAAAATCCAAACATTAGAAAGAGTTAAAATACACAAGGTCTATAACAGTTTAATGTATTGTGTAGAAAAAGGAGCAGTTACAAGTGCATATATCGGTCTACACACAAGGTAAAGTGACCACTTTCAAGTGATCACAACTCGTAATGGCTTCTGGTATAAGATTAAACTTCCCTTCTATTTGTTTTTTGTGTCTAAAATACATTCCTGATGGCATTTGCTCAAACTAATCATAGATCTGTCCGGGCTGATGAGTTTTTTCCTCATTCAGCTCCTGCCAGCATTGGCAGATTTTCAGCGACAGTATTGTTGCTGGCTGTGAGATGGCTAATCCTAAATATATTTCTTGATAACATTTCCAGAATCCCATTCACTATCCAGCGTCTGTGTGAACTGCTTATGGACCCCAAGCGCAACTACACAGGGACAGACAAGTTTCTCAGGGGTTTGGAGAAGGTGAGTGTAAAAGTCCACACACATTAATACAAAGTGTTAATGTACAAGCAAATATGAACATTGATTAAATGTTCTTTCTGTGGCTTTAGAATGATGTCTAAAATATATATTACTGTTTATGTGTTTCAGAATGTAATGGTGGTCAGCTGTGTGTATCCCACATCAGAGTAAGTACATCTTAAAGGCTGGTCATTACTTTTTCTCCTTTTGCTCTGATGGCTGTAATATTTCTACCTCTCACACACATTGACAGCTCCCTTGAACTTGCTTATGTAGTCACACTTACAATTACAATTAACGGCCAGTTGTTTTTGTACCTTTCTACTTCTTTCGAAGGAAAAATGGGGCATCCAGTGTAAACAGAATGAATGGAGTGATGTTTCCTGGTAACTCTCCACTATATTCAGACAGGTGGGGGCAACATATTTGTCAGTGATTGATTGCCACAAATTGAAGCTGCCTCATACACAGAAACTGGAAACTTCTAATTAATTCAGAGCAAAATATTCAAAAGACTACCAGGATATAGTAAGAATAGATCTGTGTTGCCTGTCTTTTTCAGTCTTTGTAGTTCTGCAGAGTAGGTGCTTTGTTATCTGATTTCCATAACAAATGGTCATTTTCTTTTCTTGCAGTCGAAATGTAAATGGACCAGGCACACCGAAACCACTCAACAGACCAAAGTTATCATTGTCAAGTTCACTTTCCACCAACGGGCTCCCTGACTGTCCAGTCAGCAAAGAGCCAGAGCCAACAACAGAGGACACTGAGGAGCATCATATCAGGTAATTGAAAGTAATAGTGTACAAATGTGGCACTGTGGACATGCTCTACAGCAGCAACTTGGCTGTAGAGTTTTAGGGTGAGATACAGAAAGCTTTCTATAGCTTGTAGTGTACTGATTGAGTCTACTCAACAGTTTTTATCTAAAATGTCAGGGTGCTGATAATAGCTGCCAGGCGCAGGCATTTCTGACCCATCCACAAAAGAAAAACATACTAGCTGCAAATGTTGAAGAGTGGATTCTCTGCATATTTTTCATCTGTATTTCTGCAGTGATTCCTCGCTATCAGAGGGTGAAATCTCACCAAACAGTGGGATAAAGAACAAACACCCAGAGGAGGAGGAAGAAGAGGATTCTGATGCTAACAAGCAAGAGGTCAAGAGGCTCAAGTTTGAGGAAAAGGAAGAGGATGAAACGGAAAGTGAAGGAAAAGAGTCATCTTGTCATAAAGGGTCAGAGAGCTTGTCAGAGACACCGGAGTCTTCAAAAGACTCTTGTGGTCAAGAGTACAAGAGTGGAACATCTTGTGACACACCTTCTGTTTCAGAGGACCATGGTAAGTGTGAACTCATGTTCAATGAGGCTGATGTACAATATGTGTGTTAAAATGTTGCAGCAGCAACACTTTGGGTATATGTGATGGCTCCATGGGATGACAACTGTGTTGAAGATAAGGTACACCCTTTGAGAAATCTAAATACAGAGGGGGCTGCAGAGACACCAAACAGCTGACATAGATCTTTCCGGCACAATTCTCTTGGCTGGTGTTGTCACCCTTCTGCATTACAAAGTGAATTTTAAACAAGTAAACATCAACACGTGGGCACTGGGTACTGTTGTCCAGATTTATAGCTGTGCTTCATTCATTGCATTCAGTAAAATATAACTGTATATAAACTAGTTTGACTGAAGGTTAAGGGTTTAGTATGCATGAAACAAACTAGCATTTAGGCTCATTTTGCCAAGCCACACTTAAACATATGGCGAAAATCTGTTGGCGAAGCCTCCTACAGGCTGCATCCCATCCATTTGATTACTCTCTAAGAATTCTGTGTCCTTTGAGTGTCTTTGTTGTCTTGATGCAGTGAGTTGTAGAAATGGGGAAAATGGGCTCACTCAAGGCAGTCTACTTTAGGGCTTTCATTACATAGACACTGAAAATGACAGAGGTCACTAATTGTCATTCATGGGTTAAAGCACACCTACAGTGGCTATATGCGTTGACTCCTAGGTTTTGGCATAGGCTCCAAAGACACGTGCCTGCCCAGAAATCTATCTACACATCAGGACTACAGCAGAGACAGAGATACCACATGTAACCTGCATGTGAATTGGTCAGCATGGGTGGGATTGTTGAGACTTGAGACAATATGAGGGGCATTAAAGGAGGTCTTCTCCTTTTCAGTAACACACTCTAACAAAGGCAGACCTTCCGTTCTCTGCAATTGACACATTGTATGAATGTTTAAACGTAAGTACAGTGGCTGTCTCCTATTTAGTTTAAAATAACATTATAACTTACCTGGGTGAAACTCTAGTGTGTTCATCCTGATATTCGTCAGTATCACAAAGTAAAGGAAAGTGTTGCAGTGGTGACATCAACCTGACCTTGACTCTTGTGTCAACTATAAATCCAGCGTTACACCGACTGACTTTTAAGTTTATCGTTAACTCTTTAATTACATGTAGCTTTGTTGGAATTATTTGCTTCTTTGTTTCTCAGAATATAAAATGGTGTCCACTTTGCTCCTCAGAGCCCAGTAGCACACAGACAGAAACCTCTGAAAGGGAAGGAGAAGACACATCTGAGACAGGAGATGTCCACAGTCAGCAGAATGACAGCATTGTGGAGCAACCTGACCTGCCAGCTCCATCAGAGAAGAATACAAGCTTTGAGCAGGACAATGGGGAGAGCAGCAGCAGCAGCAGTGGCATGAGTGACGGAGAAGGCCTGCCCAGCGACAAGCAGGTTGCCTCTTCTTCTAGTAATTCACCAGACATGTCAACAGAGGGCGATGCTGACAATTCAAACAGCACAGAGACTGCAATAGAGCCTGGGGAACATGACTAACTCAAAGCCCCGCCTGCCAACTGACTGTTTTTTTTACACTGTATGATACCACACCAAGGGTATAACTGTAGCACTGTGGACCTTTAGACTTCACGACCAGGAGCGATGTGGACCCTGAGATTCCTCACAGAAGGATCTTTTTGTCCTCCTACGTCGTTTCAGCTACTCAAGGCTACACATCACCTGGTCTTTAAACTAGAAGAAAATGATTCAAAGAAGATTATGGAGACTCAGCTTTTTTCACTGTTGACTAAAAGTTTTTCTAATCTTTTTTCCCTGATTTTTATATCTCAGCATTTTAATTTAACCTTGATAACTGATGTATTCCATCATTTCATTATTCATTAATCATTTGGCATGAAGATACATTTGACAGTTTGGGTTGTAGTTTGGCCTAAGCATAGTTGTTTGTTGCTTTGACTCTGATGAATGTGTCTTTCTCCAGGTGAATGAGGAAGCCTGCCATTACGAATGCAAAGCAAAACTTCACGGATGTCTGTTTGCTTTTTGAAGCACATACCTGAAAATGTCTTTCTTATTAACATTATGTTGCATTTGTTAGCAGTGACTCTTTGAAGGATGTAGAAAATATCACAATTTTGTTTTGTCACTGTATGAAGCCCATATTAACACACAATATTGCCAGTAGTAACCAGTTTGGTGAGATAGAATATCAATTTGGCTCAAGGGAAGCCGTTTTCTGCACCAAACTCTGTCAACAGAACACAAGGTACTTTTACACTTTCTGTATGTCATACCTTAGTTGTACAGCTGTCCCTTTTGATAGCTAGAATTTTTACAGTACATATCTGTAAATCAGTTTTTGTAGACTTGTAATACGTGTCCACTGCCTTCGTAAAACTGATAATCGCTGGAAATTGAATGCTTGAGCTTGTATCATAGTATTCATGGAAAGCAATAAATGCTAAAACTTAAGAGTATAGTACGCTCAATTAATATTAAGGGAATTGTTCTTTTGAGTTGCAAATCAGGTTTTGTTTCATACCCGAAGAACAATACAGGGACGGGGAATTACCTTTGAACCATGCTTGAGTGCATGACTTTAGAATAAAAATTTTGGCTAGTTGGCCAGTCAGCCCAGAATTTTAGCCCAGAGTGGAATATCTTTGAAATTTGATACAGACAATTGTGGTGTAAACCAAATTTCTACAGTTGGTTCCATGGTTTCAGTTCACTGTTAAGCTGCAGGGTCCTGTTTTGGTTCATTCTTGCCACTTACTTAACTGTTGCAGGCATCTGCTCAACACCAAACAGCAGACAGACACAGTTAAAGAGTCAGCTAGTGGAGCATTCAGCAGCTAAAAAGTCAGATACTTCCCTCAGGAGTAGATAAAGACCACAATAGAGACCAAAAAACTAAGCTACAAGAGAGTGAATATTGGTCTTAAGTTCACCAGGTGGCCAGAACATGACTCCAAATCATAGCTAACGTTAATCTATAACTACTGAGCCAAAACAGTAAAGTAACAGTGATACAGAGATGACACAGGAGTGAAAGTTACCAGCCAGGGGTACAAAATGTTTGGCATTATCTTCTACCTGCCTGAACAAATCTATGAAGTGAAATATGGGTGCCATATCTCTTGTGTATGAACAGACAGTATTAATCATTTTAATCATGTGAGGATAAGATCCAGTGACTGCTCAGATGGCCTTGACACTTCTAAGCTAAGATTATCACTATACCTGTTGTCAGCAGATATCGTCTGCCAGGAAGATATTGGGCCAGGCCAAGCTTTCACTGGTAAACAATGGCTGTTACCACTAACAGTAACACTGTTGTTTGGTTGAAAGTGTATACTTATTTCCAAATTTCCACTGGCTACTCCAATAGCCTGATATTTTAACATCTCCAAAGGCTTGTGTCCCCCTTTTTATCAAATATATTTTGCTTTCTCAATGCCTAAGGTGTAATTTCACATCCATCATTAGTGTATTTAACAACAACCCTGTTTATTATAGACTTGAGTGAGACTGAAGCAGGCATGTAAACAGTAATCAGGTTAGCCATAAATAACATGGCACCTGAAGGTCAGAGCTTCTGGAGATAACTAAACACTAGGGCTGTGTGATTCATCAGACTGACTCATTCAGGAACTTCCTATACCTGGAAAGATTACCTAAAAGAGTACATCAGCGAGGTAGCATTCCACCTCCATAAAATCTGATGAGTTATAAGGGACAGATTTTAAAAGAACTGAAAAAGCTCTAAGCACCAGTAGCTCTTAAAAATGTTAGATCCTACAATTCACATAATGCAGCATATAGCATGTTTTCATCAGACTCTCTCTGACTGTTAACCTCTGAGAATAGTTGACTGACAATTATAGGTACTGTACATACAATATAATAGTTACATTATTAATAAAAGGTCTGTTATACCATAAAGGTACTTGAAACCTATTACAGGTGAGTGTGTCTCCACAAAGCAAACATACAGTACATGTACTATTCTTTGTTTAGGACAGGTAGAAGGAGGATCTGTCTCTGAACTAATTGATTTTGACAAGTGTCCATTTCTAATCCCTCATCGTGATTCATAACGATCTGTGTCTCATCCTCACTGTCAGAGGAGATTTGCCACAATAGAGAGCTTATTAACAATTCAGCTTGTATGGACTTTCATTCCATTTTAATCATTTGGTTTTTTGGTGATTTGCACAAATTTAGTTGCAGCAGTTGGCTCTGTAACTGTGGGCACAGGCTCGCTGTTCTGTAAGGACACTGAGGAGATTTATAGATTTTGTAATGCAGCTTACTGCTTAGAAGGAGTTAACCAAGTCACATAGTTTTGTGTAATGTGAGAAATAATTTCAGTCTGTAGGGTGCTGGAGAAATTATTTCCAAAATGGGTCAGCGCCTAAGTGAGGATAGTGACCCAGACAAGGAAATTGATGTGGCAGAGCTACAGGAATGGTACAAAAAATTTGTGGTGGAATGCCCAAGTGGAACTCTCTTCATGCATGAATTCAAGAGTTTTTTTGGAGTTACTGATAACAAAGAGGCCGCGGATTACATAGAGAATATGTTTCGAGCCTTTGACAAGAATGGCGTAAGTACAAATCCCTGTTGTGTGGAAGTACAAGACTTAGTCATAGTTATCTGTCTCATTATGGTACTGACAGTACATGTATCACAGTAATAGTTAAGATTTGTTGATTTGGAGTTTTTGTAGCAGCTGCCGCTAATACCCATTATTGAGCACATATTTCTAGAGTTGAAACAATTAGTTATTAATTAATTACTTAATTAGCAGCCAAAAATTAATGTATGATGTTTTTATAGTACATTCATTGAGGAGAAAATGCCAAAAACAAACAGACTCCAGCTTCTGGTTTTCTTATCTTCTATGAAAATAATCTGAATATGTTATCTGGATATCAGACAAAACAAGCTATTTGAATATGTCAGCTTGAGCCCTGGGAAATGATATAACTATAATAATTATATAACTTTAACTCTTTTCTGACTGTTAATAGACCAATCATTTAATTGACTGATCAAGAAAGTAGTTGGACAATTAATCGACAATGAAAATAATTACTAGTTGTAGCCCACAGATTTTTCATCATAAAATACAGACAGTCCACCTGTTAAAGTAAAGAACTGTTTTGCTCATAAATCTTGCCCATTGTCATTGCCATTGTCCCTTCATAACATTTTAACTCTCCCCCTTCATGTACACAGGACAACACCATTGATTTTCTGGAGTACGTGGCAGCCTTGAACTTAGTCCTCAGGGGTAAACTGGAACATAAGCTTAAATGGACATTCAAAATGTATGATAAAGACGGAAGTGGATGTATCGATAAAACAGAGCTTCTTGAAATTGTGGAGGTAATGTTTACTGTTTTGCAGCAACTATATGTACCGCAGTATTGACCAATAAAGCATTCAAGACATTTTAAAGAATATTTCAAGATAAATGCAAGATAAATCATTGTAACATCCTCTCCTGCCACTCTCAGTCTATTTATCGACTGAAGAAAGCCTGCCACGGAGAGCTGGATGAAGAATGCAATCTGCTGACCCCAGACCAAGTGGTTGACCGGATATTTGAGCTGGTTGACGAGAATGGAGATGGTGAGAGTTTTCTGACAGTTTAAAAGGCTTCATGGATGATTTAAAAGGGCAGTGTCATTCTGCTGTAATGGCTTTGTGGGGTGTTAATGTAAAAGTGTGCATGAGCTCATTGTTCTTTGTGTATATAGAAGGGTGAGGCGGGTGTGAGCTGAACAATGGTCCTCTTCCTATTAAAATTATGAATTCAGGAATGAAGAAATGTATAGTGAAATTAGCTCAGAGAGTAACTGTCATTCATCACTCAGGGGAGCTCTCGCTGGATGAGTTCATCGACGGAGCACGGAGAGACAAGTGGGTGATGAAAATGCTGCAGATGGACGTCAACCCCGGGGACTGGATCAACGAGCGAAGGCGCAGTGCTGACTTCTGAGGCTGTGACATGGACTGTCAATCTGTCACATACACACATCCTTCATGACCAATCATGCTCTGATTTTGTATCTATCTATCTATCTATCTATCTATCTATCTATCTACATATATATATATGTATATATATATACACATATATATGTGTGTGTGTGTGTGTGTAAAAGAAAACAACACTGCAGTCATCCTGGCATTGGTCTGAATGCTGCCATATACAATTTAGATGTATCTCTACAACAGTGGTATGTTTTGCTTATAATAGGGTTTGTTCTGTTCATTCAGTTTTATTCAGGTTTCACATTTAGTCAAACTATAAAGCAACTGTGAACAGTAGTTTTGAACTTATTTGTTGCTACCTTTGGTGTTGTAGGTGTGTTTATGTGTCTATATTCAGTAGAGGCTGCAGTAATAAGGCTCATATATTTTCTGTTTTGTGTTTTGTCATAAAATGAGCATAAAAGTCATTTAATAAACATACTTAAAGCCCCTACAAATTCATTGTCCACCCTACAGTGGTGTTCTCACAATTTTTTTTACACTTGGGTCTTAGCCAACATATACAGACTCTGATTTATTTTAGTTTTGTTGCACCTGTCAGGACCGGACAATTTATACTTTTATATATTATTTGTCCACTTTGTTAAATGACTTGATCTTCATTCATAGAAATCTAATAAATCAGAATGAGTATAAACTGTAAAAATCTGCACAGTCTCAAAACAAAATAAGCAAAATATATAAATACCAATTTCACGCTGCTTTTTTAAAAAGTTATAATGTTTGAAACTACAACTTAATACAAATATCAAGATTAGTAAAGATGAAAGAGGTTTCATTTTTTTGTACATATTCTCATGCAAACATTTAGAACTAATAGGTAGGTAAATTATGGATTTTGGTGTAAATATAGTGACAGCCAGAATACCACCCATAAACCTTTCTTCATCTCCATTTTTATTTTTTTTTAAAGGAACAAATAGCAACAACAAACAAAGAGAGAAATAATATATCACAATGACATCACAGTATCACAATGGACAAGAATATTACATTAAAAAAAATAAAATAAAATACATCCATTTCACTTTCTTGTTTTTACAGTACCACAATGTTTGAATGTACTGCTTGCAATCTATCTCATAATAATAAGAAAGGTGGCCTGTTTTACTCATACACCACAACATTTAGAATAAAAACTATTTATCAAATTAACTTTTACTTAAAATTCTCTTACATTTAGGAGAGGTCCAGAGGTCTCTTAAGTTGGTACTAGTTGATCCTGGATGACTGCAGTAGAGCGTAATTAAAAGTTATTCTTTAAAATGTTCTTGATATTATACTGTATACTTTCATTTTCAGTTATTAAGGGGCGTCGCCTCGCCATTCTCTTTATTTCTCGCGAGAGAATAGACAAATAGCATAGATGCTCCTTTCCAGTGCCAACAGACCATCCCACCGAGCGAACAAAGAGCACCCTAAAAGTCCCTCCACGTAGCTTTGATACGGCTACCTGCTGCCAGCTGTTTGTAAGTTGTGTGAGCCACTTTACTGTTGCACGATAAGCTGGTTAACAAGTCTTCTGGCAGAAACTGAATGCTGATAGTCCTGCGTTGTGTTAGTGCATGTCGACGACCTTACAAACCGAAGCAGCTCATCGCACAAGTGCGCTACTCATCGTTAACAATGTCGTCTGAAGGTCAGAAACCAGCCGACACGGACAAAATTAAGGTAACGCTCTTACTTGAAAAGAAAAGTTTATTTGCAGTTCGGTTGTTAATTTCCTGTTGTCATTTATGCTTCATCATATGGTGTAACACTGCCCCCTCCTGGCTAGCCTGCAGAAGACAGATGGAGACTCAACTATGTCACCGGGAACCTGTTCTCCTGCCCCAAAGAGGAGGCTTTGGCCCACTGCATCAGTGAGGACTGCCGCATGGGGGCAGGCATAGCAGTGACATTCAAGCAGAAGTTCAAAGGGGTATCGGAGTTAAAGGAACAGAGTGAGTCAGCCCTTTTATTAAAAATTCATCAGGAGTAAAAAAAAGAAAAAAAACCAAACTTATTTTGGGGGCATTGATTCCCAGGCGATTATTTTGTTGAGCACAGAGAAACTAGATGGGTTTAGCTGAAGTCTCTTAAATACCTAGCTTTACATTGGTGGGAAATCATCTTATTCTACAATGTCTGGTAATATCATATGCAGTGCTGTACAAAAGCTACAGGCATTTAAGATGGTAAGGTTTTTATCCATCACACAGTGTCATCAGGGAGGTCCAAGATCAATCTGCAGCATGACAACAACCCCAAACATAAAAACAAGTCATGAAGAATTATCCTCATAGCCAAGAAGAACAAGGAGTCCTTCCACAGATTAAATGCCCCCCATAGAGCCCTGATCTAAACATTATAGTCACTGAATCAGTATGGGATCACATGAAGAGACAGAAGACACTGGCACAGGCTAAAACCACAAAATAGCTGTGCCAATTTCTCCAAGATGCTGACACCTATCTACCAAGTACTTTGAAAAAACTTGCAGTGGTTTTAAAGGCAAAAGGTAGTCACAGCAAATATTAATTCGATTTAGATTGTCTCTGTTATGGCACTTTGTATAGAGGTAATAGATTAATAAATGATATTATATTATATTAATAATATGGCATTGTTTTTCACCTTACTTTTACCTCCTAAAACTTTTGCACAGTATGAATTGGAACAAAAGTTGGATGCATCACATGTGTCGTGATTCCTGCCACAGCCCTATTTACTGTATGTTGGCCATTCTGCTTCACCTGTCATACTCCACCCACCCACCAGATGTCCTCGGACTTTCCTCCTCTTCCCAGATTCGCCTGCTCACCAGCTTCCCATTCCCAATCACTGGAACTTCCATGTCTACCTATAGACCTGATCCTCAATTTCCCTCTTTGCTCACCTGTATTTATACCAGCCCTTTTTCACCAGTCAGTTGTCAGATTGTTTCTACCTGTAAGCCTGGTCTTCGTCATTTATTCTACTAAAGTAACTTCATTGCAATCAGCTTGCCTGTGTGTCTGTGTTTTGGTCCTCCCTGCCTCTGCTCCTAACCACCAGCTGTGACAACATGAAAATATTCTTGATGTCTTATGCATCATCTTGTACAAATTTATTCAAAATTCATGCTGACACATCTCCACCAGACCTTAAAATAAACATCTGAAAGAATATTTTTACTGCACAGTATTAGTTGGTAATGGCTTGCTCAGCAGCAGGGCAGTGAGGTTGAAAGGGTTTAAAAACCATTATGTTTGGGGTTTGTGTTGTTTCCTATTCTGATGTGGGTATTATTCTTTTTTCCATTCAATCAGAGAAGCTGACAGGACAGTGTGCCGTGCTGAAAAGAGACAGACGCTTCATCTACTATCTGGTAAATATGTAACAGTTAATTAAAATCTTTTGAAGATACAGACAAATGTAACAACAAATGTTATCTCACATTTGAGTAAATACTATTGTTGCTTTCCTGTTATTTCATTGCAGATCACAAAGAAAAAGGCCAGCCAAAAACCCACCTATGACAGCCTGAGACTGAGCCTGAAGGACATGAAGTTGCACTGCGAAAAGAACGGGGTGACAAAAATATCAATGCCTCGGTTTGTATCATTTCCAGTCATTGAGTGGTTCTTCATCAAAAGAGAAAGTTTTGTGTTGGTTCCTTTACTCTTACAGCATGTTTTATCTCTCTTGCCGACAGTATTGGCTGTGGCCTGGATCGACTGGAGTGGGCAAGAGTGTCGAAGATACTGGAGCAGGTCTTCAATCACACAAACATCTCCATCACAGTCTACAGCCTTCCAATGAGAGCAGAGACCACGGTGATGAAGGAAAACATGCACAGATAATCAATGCAAATGTTTGTTTATTGTAATACTCACTTTATGCACTTTTCTGTATTATTGGCACAGTTTGTGACCACGATGGTGATGGTGATTTTTCGTTTAAATGTTATAGTACAGATTATTTGGAAATAAATGTTTATACGTCAAAGTCAACTGAACCCTCATGAACTTCTGCATGTGACACACAGCACATAATTCTACAGGCTCTCTCTATTCTATAGTCTATTCTATATCTATTATTTGTATCGCTATTTATCACTAAATCTAGATATTTCTAGGATTTGTTCAGCTGTCCCTTCTGGTTTAACATCACAAATGATATTTTACACCAAGACACTGAGTTTAAAATATCAGGTATCTCTATGGCCATTCATCCACCAGGCAGTTATGCTGTTGATTGAGCAAACAGTGTATTTGTATTTCTCTTTGGGCATCATGTAACTTCTAGAGTGCCTATTGAAGCTTCCTCTGCAGATGGTTGAGCTATTGTATGGTCCATTATTGATCTGCTCGGGTATTGTACTTTAATGCAGCCGGGACACAATGGACGTACCAGATGTGAGTTAATGACAGAGGGGCGGGGGAAGTCTGACACCACAAAGTCAATCCCTCACATCCATTTTCTCCAGGATCAGAAAGCCTTTTAGCACGTCATGAAACTGAAGTGGAAGACAGCGAGCTAATACCACACAGTCTCCATTTAAGGCTTTTTATTACATTAGGAGGATTAAATAATCTAACTAAAGGGGGGTTCCATTTAACAATTTGGAAACATGAAGGCTAGTTCAGGTGTGAGTAATTATCATAAACCTCAGTGGCAATGAGACTGTCTGAGCAGGCTCAGTAGTTTGCCGCCTGTGACCCTCCCTCTCTCCTTTGGGGCACCTTCAATAATTCATGAGGAAAAGGCATTAACCGCTGTGTACACTGCGGCTGCCTGCCCATTTCCCCCCATATATCCAGGCTGGCTGGAAGACTGTACTTCAGCATCACTGCAACCAACCCCCGCTCTCCTCCTCCTCCTCCTCCTCCTCCTGCTCCTGCTCCCTTCCCATCCCCCTTCATGCCTGGCAATTAGACTCCACACTGCAGCAGAGCCACCTAGCTGCGCTGCAGTGAGTGCAGGGAAAGCTCCCTTCATCTGACCTGCTGTCACACCTCGACATGCTGCGGCTGGTGGACTGTGTATCCGAATCTGCCCTCACCCCCACCTAATAACCCTCTTGTCCCTTTGTTCCCATGCAGCTTCTGCTTGTCCCACTGTGGTCCACCGGTTTCGCCCTGGATGCACCCCCCCCTTTGCCATTCTCACTCCACATACTCCTCCCTACCCTCCTCCCTCCCTCTGTCCTCCATTCCTTTTTTTTTCTTCGCTCGATGCGTATGAAATTGCAGAGCTCAGCATTCTTCTCCACAGGCACTTAGGGAAAAAAGGAAAAAATAAGAGAGAGAGAGAGAGATGAGCTGGGCGGGAGGGTTTCTGGTGCACCACATAACTGGCCCCCTTCCAATTAAAGAAGAGAGCTTATGTTATTGAAGAGCAGCTTAGCCAATCAGGAGGCAGTGCAGGCATAGACAGGAGGAAAAAAGCAGCAGAGCGAGTGGGCAAGAGGAAGGGAGAAAAAAAAAACTGCAGTGTGTGAGTGTGTGTAGTTTTTATCCCTCCCCTGAGCAGATCTTTATCAATTTGGGTACTCCAGTCTTGGGGTGCATTTGAATGGGTGTCTGTGTGTGTATATGTGGCAGAGTTAACAGGAGGACAGAGTAAAGGTGTGTCTAGAGCACTGTGTTAGACTCCTGACTTATTCATTCTGAAACTGGAAATAAGAGAAAGTAAGAGGAGATTTGATTCTTTTTCTCTCTATCTCAAAGTGTCTCGGAGCCTGTGGAGAAGGGGGAAGAGCTCGGTGCCCAGGAGAGAGCAACCTGCACAAAAAGGTGAGCAGCTATGTTCTCCTCCTTCTACAGGCATGCTGGGTTCTTACACTTCTGAAGTTGTTTTTCTCTTGTTTTTGTCAGTGTATGTTCAGCTATCCTCCGTCTTTCAGTCTTTCACGTGTAATTACATTTAAACATATACATGGATTTATACTTAAATGATTTCTAACATTATAAAGACTTGGCAAAAAAGCCGAGGGAAAGGCAGAGGGAAAAGAGAGGAGGAGGGGGAAGGTTAGTGCGGGACTCCCTGATGCTCCTAGGCAAGTTTCTGTGCACACGGTTCTCTAGTGCTGCAGTATCCCATTACATCCCTGAGCGGAGCTGCCTCAGCATCCAGCCAGAGCCAGGCAAAGCAACTCAAACCAGCTACCAGCTTTCTAAAATATCTGTCACCATTTTAGCTTATTTATCATTCCTGCGTGGGATAAGAGTAAAGTTTTGCTCTCCATACTCTAAATTCAGTGCACTCCGATAAGCTCAGAGTGGCAAAGAGACCACTGCAGCCCATTTTAGTTTTGTTGTGCATGCTCTCATTGTGTATTCTGCGTATCAGTGGGGTTGCTTAGATAACAGATTGAGTTGGCTCCGTTAGCTTTCGAGCCTGGTGATGAGTTTTTCTTTTGTTTATCCGGTGTTCTGGGACTTCCTTTAGTCTGAGGCTGCAGCAAAAGTAGTCTCTCTGATTGGGTAAACTAGGCTTACTAGTTAGGCTTACTTACTTAAAGTGTACCTGAGAAACAGAAAAAATGTACTATAATTTCTGTGTACGTTTACTGTGGTATTTATACACTGAATTTATGCATAATTATAATATTAAAATGGGCTCAGACAACAAAGTAAAGTGAAG
Source organism: Lates calcarifer (assembly GCF_001640805.2). NCBI lineage: Eukaryota > Metazoa > Chordata > Actinopteri > Centropomidae > Lates > Lates calcarifer. Next base: position 20,495,182 of record NC_066838.1, on the reverse strand, counting down.
CTTTGTTTGTTTAAAGTGAAGGACAGGTGATTCATACTAACATATTTAGGTGTTATTTTCACTCTGCATTCATTATCAGCTTTCTTTACGCACATTCACAGTTTATTTATTACATCCCACTGTCATTTTTTGTAAGTCTGACCTTCATCATTTGTGAATGAAGATTTCACACTGTCCAGCAGTGGGCACTGTGTGTTTTCTCTCTAGAAAATGTCTGTGGACACTGGCCTGCTGCAGAATGGGAGGAAATAACGGATGGACTTAGTGTGTTTTGTGTGGGCACGCTGAGAAGTGACGCTAGACAGGGGGAAGAGTACAGTATGTACTAGTGTTTTCATATCCCTTGGAACTAAGGTTAATACCTTTTGCCCTCATATACTAGATATAAGCGTATAACATACATGAACCTGGCCAGAATTGTTGAACCCAGTAACTGGTTTGAAATAATGTTTCAGTTAATCAAGACTGAGTTATATCTGGGGATAATGAGAGGGGCAGGGAAGGAATTGTAACCCATTTCAGAACCATGGACAGAGCACAGAACAATAAGTGCTTCCCTTAAATAGTTTCAAGCAAATCGGTGTGTTAAGTAATGAGGGTTAGAGGACAGTTAAGTGATTCTTCTAACTATGTCTAGGCATCTGACCTAATAAACTGCCTGGCAAAACACATTTCCAAGTCCTTATTTGATATTGCAGTTAGCTGTGCACATTTGTTCCTTTGCTTTCTCCAGCTGAAGACACGATGAAAACGCTTTTCATTATTCATGCACCTCTCCTTTTCTAGAACACTATCCATCTTACAGAGAACTATGTTGTTGCAGAAAACTCAGCTCCTTGCTGTTTCATTTTGAAAACCTCTGTGCTGTCCTTGTCCACCTGTATTATGACTGTGTGCTCCAGGTGGGAGCGTCAGCACTGTGGTTTTGTTCTACTTTTCTTTTCACTTCAAAGCTCAGAATGACACACCAAATTGTGGGATGAAACTGACTGTAGCAGCAAAATCATTCAGGTTTGACATCTGCTTATTTAACAGAACTATTTGACAATAGATTGAAAGAGCAGAAATTATTCTTTTTGTATGCTAATAGTGGCTAGTAACTAATTATGTTTGCCATAAGTCTATCACAAAACAATTGGGGATGTGCTGAAATGCAGCAGTGTTATGTTAAATCAGTGAGAAGAACATGTAAAACATGTAATGACTGCAGCCCACATATTTCTGACACCTGCTGTGACATAAAGCTTTGTTTCATGTCATGGTTGAGAGCGACCAGGGAAGTATCTCTGCAGGATGTAGCCAGCATACTGAGAAACTCATTCAGATAGCAATGATCAGAAACCTCAGCTCTTTAATGGGAAACAGAAATGGGACCCCTCGCTGTTCCCAAGAATTAGCCAGAATCAGAGTGCAAAGGATGGAGGTGGTGTAACCACTTCTCATTAGATGCAGTGCCTGGTTTAAACAGCCAGAACTTTATTCTGTGATTCACTGTGATACTCACTTTATGCACTTTTCTGTATTATTGGCACAGTTTGTGGCCACGATGGTGATGGTGATTTTTCGTTTAAATGTTATAGTACAGATTATTTGGAAAAAAATGTTCTTTATACGTCAAAGTCAACTGAACCCTCACACAACATAAACAGTTCTGGCCATGTGCAAGAATTTCAAAATACTAGGAAAGCATTGCTGGGGGGATAAGCAAGTTGTCTTTCCAGGTTTATTTTTGTGTAGTCTATTTTGTGTGTGCATATAGGTTAACTCTTTCTAGGAGTCATGCAGTTTTTGGAGGAAGTGAGCAGCTGCTCATCCTCTGTGTACACCACCCTCTGTCCCAGGCTGTGCAACATGGGCATTTAGTATGCCCTGGTAAATGATGGTGTAGGCAACATAGCGGAGCAGCAACGGCTGTCACTGTATCGTACTACAGTTAGCAACAATCCCAAAACTCTCCACGTCACAATGAGAGACGGTCCTGTAAAAACTCACCAAACAGACACAAATAGTGTTACTTCTGTGTTGTTTAGGTTGTACAGATGAAAATGGAGGACACTGCAGATGTTTAAAGTGAGCAGACCCTCTTGGGGATACTAGAATGACACCTTGATAAATACAGTGAAGTGTCAGAGGAACAGTGTGTGTGTGTGCCTTCTCTATAAACTGGAAGAGGAAGGGCACATACTCTCCAGGGAAAGGTTATAGGATGTATTTCTGAATGTATCTGTGTAAATGTGCTGCAAAGTGTGCATGCGAGTGACAAAGGGAAGGGTAGTTTAAATGTGAGAATATGAGAGATAGTGTTTGGCACATGGATTATACCACAGTCTCCATTTAAGGCATATTGGCATGAAAAGGACAATAGCAATGATAGGAAAGTGAAGAGAGGAAGGCAAGACGAATGATACAAGTATGGTCGAGAGAGGGTGAGAGATCGAGTGAGAGATTGTCAGAGGCAGAGCAAGAATGGAAGAGAGTGGGTGTGCATAGCAGAGCTACGAGCACTGCAGTACATTGCAGTGCCCAGCCCCCGCTGTGTTCTCTGCTCACCATCCGGTTCCATGCACTGAAAAGACCCCTGCAGCAGCAGAGCTGCACAGCATAGAGGGCTGCCTGCTGATGAACAGCAACCTAACAAAGAGCTTTTGACCCACCGTTGTGCATTCTGGACGTCTGATGATGCACAGATTTTTAAGGAGTGACGGCAACACGGTGCTCATGACAAAGCAGCCGACCTGCGCCTGCCAGCGCATTGTCATGTGGAGAGAGGGAGTATTCAATTCACACTCCCCCTGGATTATGTAAGCATATAACACTTTACCCAATACCAACTGAATGATCCCACCTTCCCGCGGCCATGTTTTCCTCATTAGGAACATCTGCCTCACTGTTTGCTTTTGTTCCAGGAGTAGCATCTTTGCAAACATGGACAGACACTTTATTGAACCTATTGACATGGTAACAATAGGGAGGCAAACAGCATGTACTCTTAAATGGCTTGTGTTTGTGAGCCCATGGTTTGACATTTTGTTGATGATGCTCTGTGTGGCGGATGAGAAATAATGATCCCATGAATAACTGCTAAGACCGCCATCTGATGTAGGCTCACGTGAAAGGAAAAAATACACAATTTATTCAGTTTAAAGTCAGTTTACAGTGTGCATGAATGACTCACAGAGGGTTGCCTCACACTTAAGTTGTGCTGGATTAATTATACAGCTTTTGGCCCAGCAAGTAATACTCTCCCTCCGTCACACACAAACAAACACGCATGCACGCAAGCACACAAACACATGCATGCAGATGTGAAATGAATCTTAATCATGTGAAAGCTCTAGGAAATGAAGGAGAAGCTTGTTTCTGCTTCCATAAACAGTTGCAATGTTTCTGTCCCACTGCCTGCCTGGGGGGGTGGACGGCTGAAGCGTGAGAGGAGAGCTTCCCCCGTTGTGTGTTCTCTGGTTTCCCTCTACTTTGCTGATGTAGCTGATTCACATTGCGTAGCGTGGACTTCCTATGCTTCCCTGTGACAAGGTCTGATTGTGTCTCCCACCGTGTTCAGAAGGAGTTGAGTCAATTACACCTTGCCAGATGGATGTTTGAGCTGTAAAGTGTCTTTTCCTTGGCACATCACATTGTGTTTAGTTCTGATTTGCACTGAAATCAGCAGCATGGTTTGAAAATGATAAGGCAAAAATATGTGTTGAAAGTGAGTCACGCTGTAACTAATGGTAGTAATCCAACATTGTAAATGTATAATCATTGTAAATGTATTCATTCACATCAAACATATGAGATGTTGTGATATATTACTGCGTTTACAATATTTCTGGAAAAAAAACAAGATAGTATTTTTACTGTAGGGCATTAGGCTCAAGGCAGTGATCTAGATAAATAAGATAATCTATAGATAATATATTTAATATTTTATTAACCTGCATTTCACATGTATAGTTATTTTTATCTTTAGTAAAAAAAAGTGTGGACATTTAACCTTGCAGAATTTCTTACAAAAAAAGAGAAAAGAATAGCTACAGCCACATTTTAAATCCTTTTAAAGGTAATGCTTGGAGGAAAATGATTTTCTTGACTGTGGATAGTTGAGAATGTAGCCATGAAGGGAAAAAGAGAGAGACACTCTGAGGTTTGTGTGTGTGTGTGACAGAGACAGAGAGAGTGGGAGAAAGCGGCAGAGTATTGTAGTGTGGGTGAGCTGCAGTAGGGATTCGGAGTGCTGCATTGAGCTGCATAATTAATGTTGAGAGGGTGGAGCCAAAGGCGGAGATAACTTGCTATGAAGAACAAGCCGCTGCAATACTGCTAAAAGCAGAGCTAGCTCTCTCCTTTTTTTAATGTGGAATCACTGTTCAGGAGGGCAGACTGAGCACAGACCACTGTGGAAGTGATATTTTGATGCAAAACCAGGGAGGCACACTCAGTTGTTTGGTCCAGCTCTGTGTCTTCGTCCCATCTGCTCCCTCGGCCCTCAAAGCCAATCACTCTCCACTGAGCTGCGTACCACAGCCAAATGTCTCACTGCTGGCTTCACAGCTCTGTTAATCATCCAATTTGTAGCAAAACACCTTCCTATATGACACATCTGGTATAACTCTCATCTGGTCTGTCTGAATTGGACCATGACGAAGGAGGAGGAGTGGCTTTAATCTGCAGGATTGTGTTATATTTAGTCATCTTCTTTACAGAGTCTAGGTCGCTGTTGTCTCTGTGGTGAGATTGTGTTGACTGCTTGCAAGAGGATGCACAATCTTACTGGAGACCTGCTGTTTTTAGGCTCTTTGTCATCTGAGACAATCTCTATTATTCTCTCCTTAGTTTTATTTTTAAACACAGTTTCCCTGCATTAGAGACATCAGCCTATTCAGCCATGTATTCAGCTCACACACACAAGCAGTCCACATTTATGTGTAGGTGTGCACATGGATGCAGGTGTGTCATGTTTTATGGAGGCATGTATTGAATGTATTCAGGCTTTTGTATGTATGAGCCTGTTAGTCTTCAGTGCTGTCAGAGCTCAGGAACCTGTTTAGCTCCTCTGTCTCCAGGGCAATACTGGCTGGCCGGTGACCACATCTATATCGCACTGCTCTGCGCCCCTGTCACCTAACCTCATCATCACTGTAGCTGTTCTGAGTTCTTGACATCTATTCTGCTGCAACATGCCAAGCCTTCATGCCCTCACTGCTTTACAGTCAAAGCTTTGCATGCTTGTGAAATAAAGCTACAAAGTGTTTTTGAGCATTCCCCATATGTTGTATTAAATTTGTTTTATTTGCTTTTTTGCTTTTCACTCAGAGCAGTGCCACTGTTTGTTTAGATGCGTCTGCCAAAAACTGCTGTGGGGATCTGTCCCTGTCAAAAGGGCTGAGGGATAGCACAGAGGCATTTGAAATGCACCCTGTGTCGACTCCAAGCTTCTCTATACACAACAAGGAAGCTGGTAATGATGGCAGTTTAATTTCAGTCCCTCAAGAGCCACAAAATCGCACTTAAATTATCACCTTAACATTATCAGGTGTGAGTAAAAGCTGATACAATTGAACTTTAAAGGTGCAAGGGTGCAGGGAGCATCACATAGTTGCAATATCAAGCTTGTTTGATTGCAGTGATATAATCTGTCTAAATAATGATTTTGGACTTTATGATAGCCTGCTAACAATTGTCTTAAGAAACATGCCTCGGGGCTAAGTGTGTTTGAAATGTAGTTCAGGGGTTTTGTATGTATTTTCCTCTCTATTTTTCTTCTTCCTAGCCTACTCAAAAAGGCATCTGGCAGCAGAATCTGAAGGTTTTTTTTCTGCTCAGAGAAACAACACAGAGCCTCATTAAATATATTTTTTCTGTCCCCTGAAATCTTAGAAATGAAGAGACATTTTCTGTTTTCCTTTTCTCTCCATTCCCACTGGGTTTTGCTGTGGGAGAGCTGAGTTGCCGTTTCTTAGTGTTGCCAAGTGAGAATCTGCCCATCTGACATTCAGAACGCTTGGAGCGGTGCAAACATCAACATAAACCTTGAAAAAAATGTTTTTTTCTGCTTTAAAATAAACTTGGGCTTTGAAATTGTTTTGAGTGTATGTCATACTATGAAATATCTTGAAATTAGTTTAAACTGCATGCTGCTGTTGTGAGGAATCCTCTAATTTTGTTGTTCCATTCAACCCTCAAGCTTCTGTGATCTATGTTTTTCTTGTTTGTTTATAAATCAGAGGTATACAAGGACTTATGTTTTTCATTAGAGGAACACTGTGCAATGTAATATCAGCCAGAGAGAAAAATATGGAGAAAGGATAGAGGGGAGGAAGAAGAATACTTCAGCTGTGTGAGTAGGTGCTCAGCATGAAGGCTGCTTCTTTTCTCTTTGAGTTTTTTGAGGCCAGTGTGCAGGTGAAGGACACAGCATACAGAATTTATAAAAAATCCCTGTGAGTTTGAGCAAAGAGTGCTTCCACATTCCCTGTGGTAGGATTGAGTGATAACGTATTAAAAAAGAATCAAAAGGAAAGGGAAAATATGTTTTACTCATGAAAGAGTGATTTATGTTGTTCTCAGAGGCATGGGTCCATTTGAATATGTGTTTTACATGATGGATAGCATGCTTTTGTGCCAGTAACTTTGACATTTGATTTAAAGGTGCCATATGTAAGTTTTTGCAAAGGTTAGCATTAGCAGCTACTGAATAGTCTAGACACATTGCAAGTTCAGCATCAAACTCAAAGTATTACTTCTATTTATATCACTTCTTTTCTTCTTCCAAAGTTAGCATGCTAACCAGCTAACCTGGGCCATCCCATCTTGTAATACCACTTTGTTATAGTAAGTCACTTTAGCGTCCAATCTTCCCTTGCTCCAACATGAGAGGATGCAGTAGTACTGCCCATGTTGAATTCTAACCTCATGTCTTGTAAATGCAACAACTGAAGCTCTTTGTGAGTAAACAGTTGTTAATGTTAATGTTGGCTATGTAGCAATAGCAAAAACGTACATATAGCACCTTTAAGGATTATCTAAGAGAAAACATAAATGCAGAATATTTAAGACTTAGTGAAAGTAAATGAAGGTAATTTGGTTTTGAATACTGCATGGAAAAACAATGACCCAATACCAACAAAAAACAGTCTGCTGGAGTTAGATTCTTCCCAAAGCTTTGACCTCCAGCATGCCTACTTCAGTTTTCTCAGTGACTTAAATGAACAACTCAAGTTGTGCAAGTGGCAGGTCACTTATGGTGCTTTGTAAAGCTGAAGATGCTCCACTGAGTGTTGAGCCATCCTTTTCACTCATTCTCTACTCAGGTCATTGTGCTGCTGCCATTCCCAGAATACAAGATTCCTGGTGTTATTCATTTGTATTCAGCATACCTGTTCTGAGTCTGACTGCACTGCAAAGAAGTGTCATGAACAATTAAAAACAAATGTATATTAATCTAACTTCTTTTGGATTTTAAAATGTGTCAAGTATAATATCTGAATACTTTTGTGTTTTGTCAGCATGTGCCAGCCAAGTTGGAGAAATCTTGCAGATTCGATCTCTCCCAAAGAGATTATTGACTTGACAGCAAATTGGTTGGCGTCTCCAAGAGCATGATGGAGGGTTGAAGAATTGATTTCGTCCCCTGATAAGGCTGGTAATAGTTGGGCCTTGCAATAGGGACACGGCATTCATTGTACTATATTGATCAAAATAATTACTCCCATCCATTTGTCCAGTTCTATAAACCCTCTCACAGCAGTCTTATCTGGAGAGCTGTTCGTAAATAATTTTTTTTGCAATCTACATTCTCATCTGAAGAGTTTTCCTCAATCATGACCCAAAGCCTCATGATACAGAGATCCACACTGCACATCTTCGTACCGACTGTGTGTCTTTTGGTTGAATTAGAGTGCTTTGTGAATTGTAGCATGGCTGTGATGATCGCCAAAAGCTTGCATGAGAGTGGTTGTATAATATCTGACAGCTCAGGAGGAAAAATAGGTAAACAAAAGGAGGAAAACATCAAGACGCCTCTGTAGTGGCCTTGTATCCTGCTGTGTGCTGGAGGGTACCATGCACTAATTCGAAGCATTAGTGAATCGTGACTGTTGGAGGGTCTAATTTTCCTCTTTATGTTATATTGGTGAGTCAACAACATGAATTCTTTGCATTTTGGTCTATGCCTTACTCTTTCTTACCATTAAGGAATTTCCCCCTTGCTGCCTCAAAAAGCAGATACTGTTTATAGACTTTACTGACATAATGATTAATGACATTTGGTTTGCAATCTGCTGAACAGGAAACATGCAAGCCTCTGTATCACTTGAGAATCATCTTCATCTTTAAAAGGCCGAAGCAGTGCTCATCCTTATTCTCTGCTGTCACTGGTCTTTGATTTTTCTCTCCTTTAGTCATTCTGTCGTACTTGACTTTTTAGCCAGCCGACACCACTTACACTTACACACACAGACACACACACACACACACACACAGACAAAACTAAACAGCTTTAGCCAACAGTGTTCAGGCAGTGTTCATGACAAGGGAACCAGCACTTGAATAAATATGCTTATTCTAAACCTACAAACTGTTGCCAGCCCTGGTTATCTTTGACTGTTTACTCAACAAATATCACAAAAACAAACATAAAGTTTGTGTATCCTACTTCATGTGTATCAGATCACTTTTTGTATACAACATGACTGCCCTAACCAGATAATTAAAATCTGCCACCTATTCTACAAGATGATTCCTGATGTGTTGCTGTGAGTCATCTGAAGATCCATATCTTTGTGGAGAAGATTCTCTGTGGTTTTTAAAATGATGGACAGGCAGCATTTTTTCATGTATTTTTTCCTTATGGAGCTCTGGAAGCGATCTGCATCCCCATGTATTGTCTGCTGTTATGTAAACCTGATTGCTGTAAAGAGTCTTTCATTGCAGTGCAGGGTACCGTTTATCTAGGGCATAGCTGATTTGTGCCCCCTCATTGAAATGCGCCAAAGGGGCTGTGAAAGCCAGTTTGATGTTTAGTTTTTTTTCCTCTCTCATAGATATTCTTACAAAAATGTCCTTGACACAGTGGGCAATAATTCAGTTAGCTATTCTGCCTTAAGATGAACATGGGTGGTGCAGGGGCACCTACAACTATTGCAGAGATCCTGGTTCTGCTCCAGCTTGGTGTGTGTTCCAGTAAACACAGTTGGTTTATGTTTATGGGTGGGAAGCCAGTGAGGGGTCCTGTCCTTGTCACTGCCTCCTACTGGATGGAGTGTAGAGGGATCTGGAGGATACCACTGACCTTTACATATGTTGCGCCATGTGTCATGGAGGGAGCATATTGCTGTTTACATTCTCCCCAAGGCAACAGTGGGGTTAGCTTTGACAAGAACCACAGTGGGAAGGGATATTTAATTGGCCACTCCAAATTAGTTATAAGTTATCATACTAATGATAGTTGATTGATTGAAGAACTATTCAGATTGGAGATGCCCAGTTTGGATCCCACAGATTCGTATCTGGACTGATACAGGCCTAATTTACTGGATCTTATCAGCAGAGACAAACCCGACTAAATGCTGATCCTTTTCCTTTCTGTACTCTACTATGTTTTCCATTCACTGGCTAGTGTTGCAGTGCTGCTATTTTTTAACAATAGCCTAAATTCTGACTCTTAGGTAGGCAATAGTATCTTCAGTATTTGGATCAAGGAGCTTGTGAGAAATAAGGTGTGTCAAAATTGGTGGCTATACCTGTTATTTCAATGTGTCAGATACGTATTTTATCAACAATTAGGTAAATATACACATTGGATTGGACATTAAAGGACTCAGATTGAAATTTGGGCCAAAAATATTTTGGGACATCCCTAGTTCAGACTCTTTTCTTGGGTAAAAGTACCAATGTCACAGTCTAAAAATCCTCTGCTGAAAAAGTTTTTACCCTGGAGATGGGTTTGAGTGGGTGATGCAACTGAGTGCTGTGATCAGAGCACATTGTTTTTGAATTTGACAGGGCTGAATTATTTTACATCTTCACTGACGTCTATGCTGTCTAACATGAGTAATTTGTTTTCATTGTTTTAATACTTAATTTTTCATATATAAGGGCCTCTTAGAGTAGCATACCATCACAACCCAGAAAGAAATGAGCTAGAGCATTTGTTATCCGTTAAATTCAAACATGCAAATTAGCATAATCAGTTTTTCATAAGAGACTAATCAGTTCTTTTTAGAATGAAGTGCACTGATTTTGCTCTGACCAAATGTGCACTGTAAGAGGCTCTAAATTTATCTTTCTACATGATCATCGTGACAGGTAATGCCAACATTTTAACTGGCAATCACTAATAAAATGGATTAGATTAAGGGAAGAAGGAGGCTTACTATGAACACCCACAACAGAGATGTAACTGCATCATTTACTGTTGTAAGATGAGACTCTTTGAACCTGTTGTAAATAAGTTATTCCCCATTTCTGCACTTTCCAGACAGAACTATTATTTATAAAATGAAACAAATAGATTGGAAAACAAGGCACTGTGGAAATCTGATCGACTGTTTATTTGTGGAAAGAGGACAACTTCTCAGCTGCGCTCCATTTCAACCGGCAAGCTTGTTGTCTGACCCCATGTTGGCTGGGTTTCCCTGGTGCCTCGGCTCTATGAGAAATGAATGGACTCACGGTTACTAGCTGATTGTGTTTCTCTCAGTCTAAAAGCACAGTGAAACTGCATAGTGCCATCACAGAGTAATTCCTACATACATTGAAATTGACATTTTCTCCTTATCTAGTTCCCGGCATGTGGCTGAAAAGTTTAAGAATCTCTTTACAAACGTTCTTTTCATTTTTGCAACCTCGCCATTTTCAGATTCAGAAGAAATGAATTTAAATTGGAAAGTTAAGCTTCAATAGAAGTGAAACCAACTGTGCATTATGTGTTGGTGCACATTTAAACAGCTTGTGCTGCCAGCTAAGCTGCCACTCCTTGTGGGGTTTTTAAGACACAATATTGGAGCAATTAGAAGACGCAATACTGAGCCCCTGAATTCTGAAACATTTGTATTGTGTAGAGTTTGCATAATTTCCACAAAATGACAAATTCAGAGTGCAGGTCAGTATTACTTTTTATGTTTTTTTGCTTGGTGTTACTTTTAAACACTGGCATTAGCACCCACAAATTAGGCAAGCATAAAAATTAGGGGATATAACAGCCAGAATTATTTCTCCTCCAACTCTGTGAAGCTAAAATCATTCACAGATATGGCTGTATTTATTTAATGACAATATTGGATGACTTTAAAACCCTGCCAATGCCAGCGGTGCTGGTCCTAATGATGCAGTGTGTTAAATTTGGTGCAGCTAATAATCAAGTGCTGCTGTTTGGAGGTACAGTGTTGTTTTAAATTGCTCTTACTGAATAAGACAGCCATTCCCCTCTTGGACTGAGCAACTGAAGAAAAGAAAAATATCAGTTAAATTTTTTTTACTAAAGAAAGGTAACTGAACCAGGGTGAGGAAAATTGGGCAATACATTGTTGTGTACACCTGTCACACCACTGAAACAAGTTTGAATCATAAAAATTTGTATTAGAAATATATGATGCATATCAGGGCAGTTTCGCTTCAGTTAACATTTTACAGCAGGGAGACTGTAGAGATAGATGCAGTATGAGAAAAAGTCTCAGACAGAGACACTGGGAGATATAAACACAGCAAATAATTAGACAGGTCGTTCTTTGACTGGGTGAATGACAAGACAGAATATTGAGTTTGACGTACAGAGTAACTGATAATCAACAACATAATGAGAGCTTGCAGTGACTCATGACATATCAGTTTGGGACAAAATGCAGTTTCCGAAATGCTGTTGTGACTATTGTATATTTTCTAACACATTAAGTGGTGGATTCCGATTGTACTAGGCCATCAGCCCACTGCAAAATAAATCATATAAACAATACTAATTATAAAGACAATTAATATCAATCAAAAGTGTCACAAAAACCGGAATCAAGTTCAATTTGAACAAAGTCTAAATTATATTCACTTCTGTATTTATAAAATGATTACCACATGTTTTAACTGAATGTTGTGAAGAATTCAGCTGTTTATCTGCCCAGAAATAGTCAGTACACAGTAAGTCTGCAAACAGAATCCATGGATTTGTCAGCGATTATTCAGAAGTCAGACAAACTAGCCCTTAGCCCTTACCTCTAAGAATGAAGGCGTTGCATTATTGAAGTCTGAATACAGGACATTTTATCTCTGGAGGTAGTTCGGCATTGAAACACCAACGAGGGTGAAGGACCCACAGACAAGAGGGAAAATCATCCTTACATCCTATCTTGTAGACGCTAAATATTTAATAAGAGGTTTTTTTATACTCCTTTCACAGTATCATCCTTTACCCCAGGTGAAACACACAGGATGGATAGATAGATGGAAATATCTCAAAGCCCACATTGTGCACATTGCAAAATTAGTCTTTCACTTATGGCTTTAACAATGTGACATAGGTACATTTTGACCCACATATTTTACCTGCACTTTTTACTCTATGATTCACGATGGGAATCAACCCAGACTTAAGGATCAATGTTGTTCTGCACTCCTGTGCACACTGGAACCGCTGGCTTTGACAAGCAGCAGATGGTGTGCTATACAGTGATTTACTGCTGCATAGCCGGGGGTGCAGTACTTTTTTGCGAGCCTTTTTCCTCCTGAATAATTGATAGAATACTGTCAGTTGGCTGTGTAGGATTTCACATATTGTCAATTGAGTGGAAAGATTTGGTGCGTGTTATGTGTTTCTTCAAGGCTTTCTGGTTTTTAATTGTTAGGGCATTAACTCACATCTGTTGGGATGCAGTGAGAGATAAAGATTATTGTTACTTTTATGGCAAAAACACAATTTAATGCAATGTAGCAATCCTGTGGCTACCTGTAAATTTAGGATTGTTTAGCAGTAACAAAAAGGGTAGACTTTAACTTGTTTAAAGGGAACTGAATTACATTATGAATTACTTAAAAGTTTATTGGACTACATCATATAATCATTAACATGGTCAAACATCAGTTTTGTGTTGTAGGAAAGGCAATACCTGTGTTGAAATTGTTCTTTTGCTCAGTCCCTGATTCTGCTGGAGTAACTACATCACTGGGTGCAGTAGTTGTTGTTTGCAGTTCCAGAAGTGACATTTAATAACCCCCTTTCGAAATTGTTTTGCTTCCCTTGTTAGCAGTGCGACATCCTGATGGGATAATTTGATGGGCTCATAAAACAGACCCATATTAGAGAGTGTGGCCCTTTTGGAAAATTCAGTATGCATTTTGGCTAAGGAGTAAGGCAACTTGTTGTGATATTTACCAGCCAAGCCCCAAAATTGTTTGTGTTTTCCAGCCAGTTGACAATGACTGCTCCACTGTAGGCACAGTATTTAGGTACCTTCATCTGTGAAGCAAGTCCAACTATTTCAGTTACTTTTTGCAACAGTATACAAAGGATGATGTATGTCATCATATTCAGATTTGAGTCAATTTTAGCCAAACTGAAATATCTCAAAAACTACAGTACAGACATTCATGGTCCCCACAGGATGAATTGTGATCCGGTGACTTATTTACCGGCAGCATGGGATTTATCCAATACTAAGATTTTGAACATGATAGACATTATACCTGCTAAACATTGGCATGTTAGCACTGTCATTGTGAGTAAATTAGCATGCTGACATTATTATTATTATTATAGCCCCAGAGAGCCACTAGCATAATTATAGACCTTTTCCTTTTGTTGTGGTCTTGGGAACTACATGCTCTCCTTTTGGGACTGGAAGTCACATTTTCTACAAATGTAAGTTTTAGTACCTCACACTGGGTGACACACTTGGCAAGTCTATAATTAATTTAGATTAAGCTTCTGTAGATTTTTAGCTGTTAAGAAGCTTCTATGAAACCTTTGCTCAGCAGGCTCATGTACTGTATATGTAGGTACAGCATTCAGTGGAAACGGTTAATAGGTTCACTGTCCATATATAGATTTGTGTTGATATTGATTCAGCTGACCTTTGCAACAGTGATCTTTTAATTATCACTGTTAACTGCTCAAGTTACACTGAATGCTAATGTCTTACACAATAAAGAAATGGGTATTATTTCTGTAAGAGTTTTTTGCAATGATCTAAATCTCACTTTCAGCCATGCTTGCACAAAAATGTTATGAATTCTTTAACAATTCTGAAAAACATAAGTGTTGCCATAAGAATGGTCATCCATTTCAGACTCCTTAAAGTTCATAGCGGTTAGCTGCCCCAGACTGATAAGTGGCACAATTACCGTAGTGTTTCTAACAGGCATCGATTGGTCCTGTCTTCTCTTTCCCTCCTTCCATTGATTGTTGATGCCACTCTCAGATTACAAGGCAATGTGAGGGCAGGTGATAATACACTACTGTCTGGCTGCAGGAACATCCCTAATATATGTCCTCTTTTCTTTCTTGATTGAGTCTGTGTTTATGAAAGTCAAACACATAAACATTTTTCCTTCTGCATAACATTTTTTTTCATAGATTTGCTCAGAAATGTTTCAGAAATGCATGCATTAATTCATAAGAATGAGTATCTATTCATAAATATTAGCTACTGTGCATACTGAACATAGTCTCTGAATAATTTAACTGAAGCACTCAGAACACTACTTTTGATTTGATTGTTAACCACTAGACATCTGTGCTCTCTCAACACCAGCATGCACATTTATAATGGCAAACACTGTGTAAACATTTTGCAGTACACAGCTGGTGACAACTGAAATTTTGTCTAAGAAAATTCTGATGCTAACAACAAGATGATGCTCCCATAACTGAGACCTGCTTGTTGTTTAAAGGGACTTTCTTTATAGAACAAAATATAAGACACCCTTGAAATGTACCATTGAGAGTTCTCACTTTAATCAGAGATGGGTGTGTTAAAGCACATGTCTACCTTTCTCTCCTCTTCCCTGCGCTGGTATGTTTCAAAGGTCAGTGCCTAATTTAGTTTTTAATGAGTGCTTAATTGAAAAAAACCTCTCCGTCTACTTTACAGATGATCTCAGTTAAATATCGCAATGTTCTTAGGGTCACATCTTTCCATCACTCAGCTGGAGACTGTGTCTTTTTGAATACATGAGAGATGTGCTTAAAGACAATTCCATTAATTTCAAGAAGTAAGTAACACTGCTTTCTTAGACACTGTTGAATAAATTGAGAGACGAGGGCAAGGATGTAATAAACTGTTAAAACGGCAGCATTTTTAACCTACGAAGGAGCTGTAAATTAACGGCATATACATTACAGACTTTAAAGGTGGGAAGCAACAACCTGCATTAATCAATTAAATCCAGAATATCTGTAATTAAATTCAGCAGTTTATTGCTTAGCTGTATGCATGGCATAAAAAAGAGGAGTTCCTTTGTTGACTGTATGTTTCCCATGACAGATTGATACTCTACTGTAATATTTAAGATTTTTACTCAGTTCATTAGATGTGTCTCTTTCTGTCTGTTAAATAAATATTGTTACAAAACTTTGCTTCGTGCTATAGGCTACAACTGAACAGTGAGGCTGATTTGAGTAGAACAACACGATTATGCAGCAACAAGAGTCAGTTTTCATGTGGCATTCGGAGATCATCATGAGAGGTTAGCTGTCACACTCAATCTGTGTTTGACTAATGGCACAGTGGTTTCCAAGATTTGGGCCTGCCTTGTAATGGAGTTCACTGACGACGTGAAGGTGAATGATCCCCATGAGCAGCCACTCTGCTTCGCCACTCACTTGCGGCTTGTCTATCGTTTGTCCTACAATACCTTTGACCGCATTACAAGGAGCGAAAAAGAACATCCACCCTCCTCTGACGAGTTCAGAACTTCTGTAGTTTCATAACGAGGCTGCACTGTCCATTCTCAGCTATTTTGAGTGTCCAAATCATAAATATAATTATGACATTAAGGAGGTGGAACACAGAGATGAATTGTTGCATTGGTTTCAAACAGAAATGTGGCATTCACTAAACAGTTTGAGAACAGATCGCTCCTCCAGCCATAGACAGACCTTGGTAGGTAATATGGTTTATTATGTTGAGAAGCCCTGTCCAAAAGAAATAGCTGCTTGCAGAGCACATTACTAAAACCTATTTGACATTTATAAGAGTTTGTTGGTCCCCTGGGGAATTTGTTGTTTTTCTTGCAGCACACTGCTCTCTGGAATCATGTAATTCAGATACATTGAGGTCTGGAGGCTTTTTAGTGTTTCTTCCCCTTTCTATCTGTCTTTGCACAGATTGTCTTCTTCCGTAATGGTCAACCAATTATCTCCATTAAGATTAGAAACTCTAACAAACCACTTTACAGTTAGATATGTCAACATATCTTTTAAATCTATGCAATGTAAATTGACACATTTCATTATTTCCTCAATAATATTTAATCACTCGATGTCTAGTGTGGTTTGTAGTGTTATGTTTCATTCACCGGGCAAGCGAGGAGGGAAGCAATTAATCTGGAATTGTGTGCTGTTTTGTCCCTGCTATTGACCATTTCTCTGGGACTGGATGATGAATTGCCTTATTTCTGCACATAAACACAGGTCTTGTCTCTCAGTGAAGCAGGTAGCCTGAGGAAAGTAGGTGCTCTCCACCAGGATTTATGGACAGTAGCTTTGTGAAAAATAGCACTTGCTTGAAATAAGTGAAGTAAGATCATCGTTTTCCTAAGAGCTGTGAAGACTGAAAAAAAAAAAAAAAAATGCGCAAAAGCTAAATCTTTCTTGTTGGTGTTTATGCTGTGTCATGTGGCTGATGGAGCAATAACTTTTTAACTGCTGCTAGGGAGGACATTGAAATTGATTTGATGCAGCCATTTTAAATTTAGCTGAGATAGATCTGTAGCCCAACAAAGTTTTTTTTTTAACCTGTGCATCTAAATTGAATAAGATCTGTGCTGGGCTTAATGCAGGATAGTCCTCATCATCAGGGCTAGATGTTTGCCAAAGGGTTTTGGATTGGAACAAATTCAGTGATAGTGGTTACAAGCCAGAAAACAATGATATTCCATAAACATGTTAGACCAAAGGGATAAGGTAACTGGATTCAGACAAGTATAGACTAGCTGTCAAATTACTTACATTTTACTTCATGTCGGGAGGTATCAGAGGGAGAGAGGGAGGTGAAACATGGTGCCTTGTTCTGCGTTAAGCTGCTTCAAAAACACATGTAGCTGGAATGAAATTAAAAGTTCAGACAGTTCACCTTTATTAAAACATAATACAAAAGAAAGGGCAGGTTAGGGATAGGGTGAGGGGCAAAGTCAACATGCAGAAGGGAACACAAGGCAAAAAGGCAAAACAGAGCAGAACTACAAAAGCTACATGTTTTTAGATTTGGCCTTTTGCCTGCCCTGTTAGGTCAAAAACAGGCAGGAGGGTACTAAATAAAAAATGGCTGGGGGGTGGGAGTCTGAAATGACAAGACAGTTAGTGAACATGGCAAAGCAGACAGAGAATGAATGAATCTGAATGAACTGTGACAACAGTAGTTGACCTGGACTGGACTTTATAAAATGTTATCAAACCCCAAATCTAACTGTAAGTAATCTAGTCATTATATAGTCTGCAAGAGGACAAAGCCCTGCTTGGTTAGCAGTAAGCTGATCAGCAGGCAACAGTCAAATAATAAAAGGAGTAGCTGCAGAGCTCCAACAAGGACATTTGGGGAGTAGGAAAAATGATGCCTGTCAAGATTTGCTTGATTGCAGATCTGTCAAAATGGTGGATGTAGCAATGTCAGTTTAACTGCTTTACAACTGTTCCAGTAGTAGTTGCTACTAGCAACAGGATGTTCAACTGAAAACAATGTCTGGAGCCATTTTCAATCATCAACATTTTAAAATAAATAAGAGCAGTGTCAGCCATGATAAATTCACTAATTCAGTTCATTAGTAAGAATAGGAGCTTCATACTCGTTCACAGATTTGATGTTAAGTACTCCTGAAATCACCATACACTGCTGTCGACTTCCTGTTTGATCCAAATTCAAATTTAGAAACTGTTTGATGGACAACACTGTTTCTCTCTCTTCTCTCTGTACTGGCTGTATCAGAGCGTGAAGAGGCCAAAGTGTCATCAATTGCTTGTTTCTGCTGACTGTAAAAGACTCCCACAGTCAGCAATCTGTCATATAAGCAACCACCCATCACGCTCTTCACCTCTCACACTCTGGGAAACTGTATGGATTCACAGTGAAGCCCACAGCAGCCTCCACTTTGATTTATATTCAGACAAATAGTGTGATGTGCTCACCGATTAAAATGTTGAACACAAAAATCATTTGAATAACCTTTTAAGGCCCTAGAAACACATTTTCTCAATCAGCTTCTCTCCATGAGTAATGGGATCTACATTAACACAATATTTTCTGCAGAACATTTTTTTTCACTGTATTTCTCTTCTTTCTATTTTTCTTTCGCATTTCTCATTGGTTTGGACTAGGTAGGGCTCAAAGATAATGTCTTATGCCTCTGTGCATCAATCAGGATTTCACAGCGTGAATAACATTGTTATTAAAATGTCACAAGTGTATTGCAACCTCTTGTGTTGTAAAAGAAACCATGACTGAACCTCTTGGCAAGCAACCATCACCACCACCACATACAGCCCCCTTTAATGTTTTTCATTAAAGGGACCTTCAGCCTTTTGTCATTTGATGTGTAGGTTGGCTTGACTGTCCCTCACTGTGCTACACAAACCTACCTGAGCTTAAAGAACAGCTGCTTTATAAATCTCTATGCAGGCTTCACAGCATTTTAGAGTGTTGAAGTCACTCTTTCCTGCCTGTCAAAGATTCTTTATGTAGCTATCTCAGATAACACTGGCTTTTGTGGGTGTGCATACAGACATTTGTCCATCTGTGTGTGCTTGTGTTTGTGTGAAAGTGTATGTTTTGTGTGTCATCCGAAGGCCAGTTCTTTAATGTGTTTGCCTGCCTTCTGGCTCCATGTTAAACCCCTGCATTGCAGCACTGCCAGTGGGATTTCAGCAGGCACAGCCCTTTTTTTTTCTCTAACCCTCCATCCTCACAATAGAGAGATTAAATTTGGGCCATATCCCTCCTGCGTGGAAAGCTCCTTGCTCACACATGCACATCTTCCAGTGTTCATATGCTACGCTCCAGAGAGCGCAGGGCAGCTGAGAGCCCCCAAAAGTCTCCTGTAGGCTCCCTTCGCCCCACATGAATCCCCAACCCTCCCCTGTCTGAGTGGGAGCAACAGTCATGGAGAGAGCCACGTGTCTTGGAGACAGACACAGACAGAGAACGAGAGACTGAGAGAGAGAAAAATAAAACATGGGATCCTCGGGGGTTCAGCAATTCAAGTGCTGTCTGAGAAGCTGCACAGTAATCTTGTTAAAGAATGGAAAGGCTCTGTAGTTTGGTGCTGAGTGACTTTTCCAGTTGTTTGGACTACATGGTCCTCTTCATCAAACAGAGATCAATTGGGGAATAAGAGGCAACATAAATCAGAGAATGTTCTCTCTTTTGGACAGCAGGGTGATTTTTAGGAATTTGGAATATTAGAAGTTTTATTTCAAGTCTCTTACCGTGAACTTGTTTAATCAGTGAGACAAGCTTGCAGTCATGGAAAGTAAAAGCAGCCAGAACAGAACAGCTAAGAAGAGTGCCTCAGGAATATATATATATTCACTTAAAATGCTGGAAACATTTCAGCAGCTTGGACTTTTGACAAATGAAAAAGATGAGGAATTTGTGGCAGTGATTGTGACAACATTTTGGACATGGCTATTAATTTCAGGGGATATTAAGAAAAGACACAAAGACACAAGAAAAGTCTAAGCAACAATTATTATTGATGTGTGTGTGTTGGACAGTCAGGTCAGAAAATTATATAACTTAACTGTAATGCAGCCTTAAAGACCTTGAAAACTTGGCTTCAAATGTGAACCCAGACCTACAGTGAATGTGAAAAATCTTCTTAAAAGTCTGTGAATTCCTTCACCCGTGGTAACACCTTCAGTCTGACCTCTGGTGATTTGGCTTATCAGTGTTCATTTTGATATGACTCCACTGCCAGCATGGTTCACTGATGCTGACTTGTAATGGAAACCAAAGGACAAAGTCTTCATTAAATTCTTTCTTTTTTTCTCTGCATAGTTTGGTCCCTTGGGGACATAAATAGGTGTGAGAAAGATCCAATTATGTTCACCGAGAGGCAGTTCCCTTTAACGTGATTGTATCTGAGAATCCGCACATCAGGGCCCGACACCGCTGTCAGCTAGCCAATTTATGATCTTTCAAGGTTTTTTCTTTTTTCTTTTTTGGAGTTAGATTTGACCTTATATTTGTCCCCATGGGATAACATTTATTTCTGCTTTGAGATTATGGTATTATATAACAGACAAGGTTTTTTACATTAAGAATGAGATTCAAGTCAGGTTTGATTGAGTGTTTTTGTTTTCAGATTTTGAATTCAGTCCTCGTCGTTTGACCTTTCTATCTGAAACAAATAAAATGCCACGTCTTCTCGGAGAGCTGCGATGTGAAGCAGTGTTGAAGCTTTTCTCCTCCCTGTCACTGTGGCCCCTCAGCTTGCTGCAAACAACTCACTTTGACACTTTCATAGTGTTTCTATGAAGACTGCAGGTATTTCATTGTGCAGGAACCTGAAGAGTTCCCCAGTCTATTCTCCTCGGTATAGCATGAAATTGTTCTTTAGTGTAGTGCTGATATTTTTATCATCTTATTGTCCAGACATGCTTTGAGTTGGGTGTGTTCGAATTAAAAGGTCACCAGCACAAGGTATAGGGAATGATTTATTTAACAGTATTTGTTTTCAGCATAGATTTTATAGTAATGGCAGGTCCAAATGATTGATTGATCTCAAGGGTGTTACTTAAAAGAGCTATTTCAATAGGAAAATTAACTCTTTGAGTATATTTGAAAAAATTAAATCCATGTATAATACTCATAATACGCAGAAGGAAAGCTGCTTTGGTGATGGCAGATTTAAATTGTTCGAACTGTTTTCCTTCACTGAAGTGCACAAATTGAAGTTGGTTATCTCTCCCTGTGGATGTCATTCATGATACAATTACAATAAAGCAATTATGTCCAGTGAATCATGAAATTGATTGTTTTGCCAAAATAGGAGAAGGAAATTGGGCCACAAATAGAATATCCTCAAAGGTCTGTGGGAGAACACGAATGGAATTTGACTGATCATAAAAGTTCTTTAATTCTTTCATTAGCAGATTGTGATTTGCAAGCATATTAAAGGGTACGGGCAATAGTCCCTAGCCATGTTATGGTGCTAAGAAAGTGACTTAGATCTGATTGTTATGCCTTAAAGGGGCAGGTAGACCTTTAGGGAAACACGCTTGTTTGCTTTCTTGCTGAGAGTTAGATGAGAAGACTCTCGGATCTCCTTCCATAACCTTCCAGTACATCAAAGGGTCGGGTTACGCTAGGCAAGAACTACCTTGTTCTCTGTGTTGTCTCATCTCTCTTATCGCAGCTTATCTCTACACATCTGGCCAGTTGCTGTATAAAATGGGTGTGAATGTTAGATTGTTGGTTTTGCTTCCTGATGTTGGAAAAGTATGGGGGAAGAGGTTCTCTGAATCTATTCAGCCATACTTCTGATGGAGTACACTGGCCCCATTAAGCTCACCAATTAACAGATTATATCTCCACTGGTTGCCTGGCAGCCTTGTGTTGATAAATTAGCTAGCTAAGCACATAACCCCCTCATAAAAACACAGTCGTTTTTTGTTTTTTTGTATAGATGAAGCAAACAAGATAAAATGTGTTAATTACTGAGTTTTAGAGGTGCTGGAAGGAGGGATTTGGTTTACCTTTGTGCAGATCCAGACTATCTGCCCTCCCTGTTTACAGTCTTTGTGCTAAGCTAAGCTAACCAGCTGCTGGCTGCAGCTTCATATTTAGCATACAGACACAATAGTGCTATCAATCTCCCCTTCAAATTCCTGGTAAGAAAGCGACTACGCTTATTTCCCAAAATGTAAAACTATACCTGTAATAGCTAGGCATGTCTGGCTTGGTTTTCTCATAAATCATCATCATCTGTCATACTGACAGAGTAAGTTTGTCAGTTGAATGTTAAGAATTTTTTTATTCAGGTGATTTTGTTTCCATAAAATTCTGCATTCCTTGGGTTACAATCTGTTATTTGTCCTTTGGTATTTCTTCCTGTTGTTTTTGTCAATAAAACACCTCTGTATAATGAAATATTTATGAATGGCTCATGAATTCATCTTTAAAGGTTAACAAAACTGGAGACAACACTATGGAGATATTATGGTAGAAAGGCTTGAAGTAATGTGGTTATTTGGAAAGCTGTCTCAGGTGCTGCATGTTGATTCACAGATATTTTTCAAACAGACAGCCATTAGGGTGCTACTACGGTAATGACAGTGAATTAATTCAATAACTGGTGAGCCGTCGCGTGCAACGGATAGCTGTCAGTGATAATTCATTCATCCTGCAGCTCTGTGGATCAAAACAGTTGGCTTCAGGCATATATCAGCTTGTTTATGCGAGAGGGAGACAGCTATCAATATTCTTCCCCTGGCACAAAATGACTTTGGCTGTAACAAGGATCTGTATTGTGCAAACTGAAAGTTTAATTTGTTTTCATCCTTATTTAATAGTTTTAACTCAGGAATGCTAATCACACTAGATGTTTGTGGAGTGTGATTGAATGGAATGGATTATCTCGAAATGATACAGACACCAGTTTAACTACTTTCAAATCACTCAGACACTACACATCTATATCCTCTCGGAGAGAGGATTGAGCTTCAGCAAAAGTCTACAATCAACTTCAGATTTACCAAATTTTTCTCAGGGTTTTATGTTACGTAAATCAGTGATAAAGATAGCTTCCCAGAACTCCAGATGTTTCTTTGACTCAAAGAGTGAACTAAGCTTCTCTGAGTTCATGTCATGTTTTTTTCTCTTTCAGGGTTTCTGACTGACAACATTCTCACTGTGATTACCTCCAGCCACTTTTCAAGATTCAAGATTTTGGCTGTAAGTATGTGCGTCGAGGCTCTGAGCTAATACTGTGAACTCAAAGGCTGTGAGATATAGTGGGCAGAGAAAGTGGGGGGAGGAGGAGGAGGAGTTTCTCCACTCCATCAGAGCAGTCCAGTGTCATTGCTGTGACCGTCCTTTTTAAAAGGAGACAGATCACTGCACATTGTTACATGCCTCCATCCTCTGCAGCTCCCCTCTCAGAAATATCATCCATTCCTCGTCATTTCAGAAATACAGCTCGCCTCTGTGCCCTTACTGTCCACTGAAGGCATGGCCCAGATGGCGGACTGTCCATGGCTGGATGCTTTCTGAAACTGTCCCATGATATAACACTCCGATGAGCTGTGGGGTAAAACACTAATTGACTTAAAAGGACAAGTGCTGATTATCATTAATTGTGTGGTAGATATTCATAGCAAATTATTTCAGAAAAATATATTTGGGCAACACATGATATTCAAAAAGATCTGAGCCTTACATAATCACATGTATTGGATTCCACTAGATGTCAGCATGAAACGTTGTGTGTTGGGTTTTCCCCGCTCCCCCCATCTGTTCTTAGAAAAGCTTTGCATGTGCCAAGGAGGAGGGAGCCCACTGCAGTGTGTAGTGAGCAGGAAAGGCGTGGCAAAGATGAAGGTGCAGCCCACTGCGAGCAAGCATGATTTACTGTAGGATTGGCTCTTTGTGCGCCAGTCTCCAACATACCCTGCACACTCCAGCACTCAGCTGATTAATCAGAATCATTTTCATGAGTGATGGAAGCTCCAGTGCCTCAGGGGCTACAGAAAGCTAATAAACCCCAGCGGACAACAGCCACGCCTGGAAGGACGGTTACTGGCTGCTGCTTTTATACAGGCTCTGTTAGTCCAGCCATCTGCCATTATTCAGCCCTCTCTGCCCTGTGTCAGCCTTATCGTTATTAACATTGATTAGCTCAATATCTGCCTGAATGAGAATTCATACCCAGGGGACTGGTGGTGCGCAATTAGCTGTTTGAATATGCAGCACTATTAGAGGCTGGAGCTTTTACTAAATATACAGTGTATATATATATCAGACCTATCTAATGTTTTGAGTGAGGCACCACAGCCATATATAAGACAAGAGTCTTTCTATCCCATCAAGGTGAAACGTAACATGATGAAGAAGAACTCAAACACAGTGACCTTTGTATTAGATCTTTTTTAACCTACATTAACAGATGTTAGTAAATGGTTGCTTATGTACACGTCCAGCAGATATGAAGCCACATTAGCCTAAATTTGGAGTTTTTTGTCCACCTGGCAAATGTAAGCTTAGTATTTACTCTTCGTTTTGGTTTGTGCTTGGTATGGTCTTTATGTCCACCAGCTAGTTGCTAACTTTGTCTATCTGCTTATCTGTTTGGCATTGAGAAAATAGTGGACAGTGGGTTTTTAGAGCTTTTACAAAGCTGTAAGCAGTAAAGATACGGTCCCAAAAACTGAAGCAATGAGCTGAAAGATGGTAAAATGCTCTGTAGAGCTGAGGGGGATTTCAGAGTTCCG
Source organism: Lates calcarifer (assembly GCF_001640805.2). Taxonomy (NCBI): domain Eukaryota; kingdom Metazoa; phylum Chordata; class Actinopteri; family Centropomidae; genus Lates; species Lates calcarifer. Next base: position 20,470,557 of record NC_066838.1, on the reverse strand, counting down.
TAAAACAGTTGTTTTACAAAACATGGATGTGAACAAAATCTATTGTATGCGTCCTAGAGCCTGCAAGGCAGTGTCCTCCAACAGACCAACCAACCAAAGATATTCAGTGTACTGTAATTTATGGAAACGAAAAGCAGGAAATTCTCACATTTGCAAAGCAAGAACCATCATATGTCTGAAATATGTGCTTGAAAAATGACTGAAAAAAATTATTGATAATCAAAAAAAATTGTTGTTAATTAACGGACTTGATGTTTCACAAAGGTTATATGTATATCATTTTAAGAAAATGAACTTCCTTCGTGCTAAAAAAATCTAATTTATACTCACTTCTGGTGATATAATGATGTAGAATATAAATAGTTGTGTGTTTTGATTTGTTTATTGAAATGGATATAAGCTCAAAATGTGCCAGTCAGTCTAAACTGCAGTTTTCACTCACAGTATCCTTTCAACCTTCAGCTGCTGCAACACAATTTGTGGCACTTTCTGAACAGCAGTGTGGAGACACATTATGGAAACATGGCCCTAGCAGAGAGGTTTCCCTCTCACTCTGCCTGGATCTAAAATGGGCCAACACAATGAAACACAAAGTATTTCATTGTTGCACCTCCTCACGTCTGCAGCACCACATCCCAGGACAGACACAACCAGATCTAATCCATTCTGCCAGCCACAGCATTGTATGTTTACCACACATACATGAAGGCACCAGGCATTAAAGAGATTGGAGATCGGAGGGAGCAACAATGCTTCACTGCTTCATGTTTAGGGCCATCGCAGACATAAATCTGGAGACTTGATAAAAAGAAGCGCTAGATTCTGTCATGTGTTTGTGCATATGTGCTGCATCTTTTTTATGCAAATGCATTTTTTTTGGTTCTTGTGCAAAGAAAAGAAGCATTGCAGTCTTTTTTTCTTCATCATCCTGCCTACTTTCCTCTTTTCCCATTGAGGTTCTGTAGAATGTTGCTACTGTCTCATAAATACAGTCACCCCTGTTAAAGACAGCTACATGACTTTAATCATTGCACAGAAAAACATGTGGCATTACATGTGACTTTTGTAGAAAGAGCTGGGTAGGGCAATACATTTGAATGGCTTCCCATAGTCATTGACTGAAACACTGTAATACATGGCTGTAAGCTCCATGCAGTTAGTCTCCACAACACGCATGCCTTATTAAATATGTATTCTAAGTTGCACTGAATCTCTCTGGAGACTTGGCCTGTTTAGTTCAAAGTAAGGTCTGATGGAGTTTTTTTTTTTCTCACTTCTTACTCAATGAAATTATGCTGATGATTACTAGATTATTAGTGTTTTCGGTGTCTGCTGTAGCAGCGGTAGTCAGCAATACAAAACCACTGTCAAACTGTGTCTCATGTCTCATGGGACAGGTGCCAGTGTTGCTCACCATGGGTTTACCCAGTATGCTGTGAATCTTCGTTGGATCAATATTCTGTTCCCACTCAGACAGTGAATCAGTCCTGCTGGGGTTTCAGGGCACTGGGCTGTAAGATATCTCTTACAATGTGGAAAAGGGTGCACAAAGGAATACAGGGTTGACTAGCTCTCATAGATTCAATAGCAAGGCCTAAATATCGTAACATGTTGGCGATTAAGTGGGAATAGAAAAAAATGTGCTTTATTTAGTCCAAAATGCGGTAGAGGGCTGCCATTTTATTTTCACCCTACATAAAACAATATGGAGGCAGAAAGCTACAAGGAGAGATGAAGCAGCCACCCTCGGGGTTTGGTTGTATGTTATGTATGTATGTACTATGTCACAAGTATTTTCTGTGTAGCCAGTGCTTGGCTTAGCCACAGAGCTGTGTTTTTGCACAAAATCATCAATGTGCCACACTATTGAACCGTGTGACATGTACCTTCAATGTGATGGACATGGGTCCTGTAGTTAATTTTGAATCAATCCCACATACAATATCCTACTGCTGTAAATACTCAGTCACACCAAATGTGTATCCATCCACAGATTAAAGTAGTCCCCAACAAATACACAATTTACACACAAGGTTTGTTAAAAACTACAATGCCCACTTTTTCTTATGTAATTACTTTAATATGAAACTATATATTTGTGACTTCTTGTTAAAGATTTATGTCTTCAGAAGGGAGGACTGATACACAAGGTGTTGAGACATTAACACAATATTGGTCTTTTCATGGGATTTGCTGACAACAAGAAAAATAACATTTTTTGTATCATCTTGTATATTTAACCGCCCAACAAACATTAGGTGAAGATACAAAGAGTATACAAGATGTACAACTCTGTGCTTGTGTCATTTTTCTTGATGCAACTATTACTAGGACAGTTTTACCTCCCTTATAATTATCAGATCACTTCTAATTCAAAACCAGCAACCATACATTACTGTGTGGACCCAATGCTAAGAAGTGCCATTGCCACAGGCAGGAAACAAATTACATTCCTCTCTTTCCAATTGTATATTTTAAAATAAAAAATAGAAATAATAAAAAAAAAGCTATATCTCTCTCTCCCAACTTCTCTTTGTGTCTTTACCTCTCTCCCTCTTCCTCCTGTCCATTTTTACTGATTGAGACTTTTATTGTTATTGATTTCTGGTTCAAGCGCTCATTGCTGGCCAATAAGGAGGGTGATTCACTTAGGGGACGATGATAATTCTTGGTGACACACAATAATACCCGAAGGGCTCCAAACTGTCTGGTTCAGCGTTGGTGTTAAGCGAAAGAGTGCGTCACATCATGTCATTAAACAAGCAGATTTACACAATAATATGCCTGCAATAAGGGGAAAAAAGCAGTGTGAGCTAAGGGGTCTGGGTCACATTGCTGACAATTTTGCAGTTTAAGTATTTATAGTATGAATTTTTCATTTTTAAAGCCTTTTCCATGATTTAATCACAGGACCATATCACAAGCCCTCTTTATAAGCTTCAGAAGATTATATAAAGCAGTGTGAAAAAGAGAAATTTGTTGATCAGAAAAAGCTTTTTTAAATCATACCAAAAACTTTCATATATTTATACTCATATATAAACCTTATAGTGATATATACCTTGCATATTTGTACCATTGTCATAGGATTAAAATCTTCCTTGATGACAGCAGGAGTGGTGCAAGTCCAAAGACATAATTCAGATAAATGGATAGAGAAGGCATGAGAGAAAGAGACTCAGCAGCAGACTACTGCTGCAGTAAGCACACAGCAAATGACAGGCTTCTTCTTGTCTTCGTCCTATTATCTAGAGGTCTCATCTACAGTATGTATGTCATTTTTTTTCTTTTTGCTTATTTACATCCATTCTTATTTTCATGCAGTTACAGCCTTGTGAGCTTAGGAACATATCAGAGCCCCGCAGAATCCCGAGCAGCAGTGCTGTTTGAACGAGGGAGTGGGTGCCGGTCGGACAGTAGAGCATATGGATGCTTTTGGATTGCCCTTATGCGTTGGACTGGGGCACAGATTGCTGCATACGGCACCTTGTGAGCAGCATCACAAATCAACCGGCCGAGCACTGAGTGCCGGGGAGGAGGGAGAGAGATGGAAGATGGAGAGAAAGCGAGGGGAAAGGAGGGGAGGGGGATCCTTTCAGTGAAAGAGACAGAAATAGTGGAGAGAGGGAGAGGAGGGGATTGAGAGACACAGAGGTGGGGGTAGTCACAGAGAGAATGAGTGAGCGTGTGTGTGTGTGTGTGTGTATGGGAGAACAAGTAGTGCTGCAGTGGAAACAGTGCGAAGAGGACTGCAGTTTCTGGTGCTGATGGGAGAGCGGTCGAGGGACATTATTAAGGCATTGTAACATTTACCCTAAGTGCCTCTTTGGTGAATGGGTTTGCCTGTTGTGGAGAACAGGATTACGGAATTACGGTAGTGCTGGTAAGGGTGTATTGCAACTCTCTCCTCAGCATTGCTGAACATTTCCTTTAAGGAATTTAGAATTCAGTTATAGCCATTTAAAGCTGGCTGGTTGTTGCTGTAGTTTAGGATTCTTAGAGGTTGCATCTGACTTTCCCTTTTTGTTGGTTTTGCTAGAATGTACTGTGGGTGCTGTGTGCATGTTACTTCCTGGTGCATGTGGTCCAAACTTTACTCAAAGCCAATTCACGAGCTTTGTGAAAGGAAATATTGAGCATCCTCTGGGTCCTGATCTGCCCCAGGATCTAGCTAAGCACCTTGTCTTCATGCAATTTTTGTGCAATCTGTTATGATTTCACATCAGGGACTGTTATGTGAATTTTCAGACGGTGTGTGTGTGTGTGTGTGTGTGTGTGTGTGTGTGTGTTGGAGGTGGGGGGTAGCTCTGTATCTAGATTATTCTCATTGATCATGCCTCATTTAGCTTGCCTGGTGGGTGTAGTACCTCTTTCCTGGAGAGTGTCCAGGAGGCTGCCTTGCTGACAGATGCTCTGCTTAACCCTTTAGCCACACCAGTGTCTCTCACAACCCCCCTGAACACAGAGAAACAACCAAGTGGAGCCAAAAAAAAAAAAAAAAGACAGCTCACTACACTGAAATACCTCAGGTCTACTGTATTGTATCCACAATGTAACAAAACAGACTCAAGGCACAGCACTCTTTATCTTTTGAGACCGGGTAATCAGACATAAAAAGAGGCTGACAGTTGTGCTGAGGAGTATAGAGAGTGGAGGGGTGGGGATTTTATAAAGTGCTGCAGGATGCTCTTTTTTCTGCTGTCTCCCATGGGACATATAGCATTGGCAGCACTGTGGTAACACAGTACCAAGGACAAAACCTATCTTGGGCTGCTTGTACTGTACCTCTTACTGCCTAATGCTGACTCTTGCAGTTCTGCGCCAGGCCCATCATTAATACAACAGAGTTTTCATTAAATCAAATTAAATTCAAATTCATTATAATGAACTAACCATAAATAACAAAGGTGTTATTTTTGAAGTGTTGCTGAGAGCCTGAGGATTTTAGCCCGGTGTGAACCTCTATGGTTTCATATTCAAATATAACACAATTTTCAAAGAGAATTATATTGCTCCTCTGTCTTCACACAGCTTTGTGTCCTGAAGTCACACCTTGAAATCTAAGCCAGGTTTACTCTACCCCCGGAGTCTGTGGTGTTGTAATTATCAGAGATAGTCAATGGCTTGCATTTGGTGAGGTCATGTGGTCACTCAGGTTTCAGAGGTATAGTAAACAAACACAGTGTGTGGAGGCTGTGAGGAAGCACATGATATGTACTGTATATACAGTTGGGTATATACTGTACCTCCATGCATGTTTACTTCTCCAATATCTAGAGTGCAGGAGACTGTTTGATACTGAGCATGCTCTGAAGGTTCTTTTTTGTCAGGCTCTAAAACATTCAGGCAGGCTCATTAAGTCCATACCTCAGGCTGCCGCTCCCAGTGGCTCTCACACTGAGAAATACTCTCCGTGTTTCTCATACATAACCAGAAAAATGAGCGGATGCTTTGAAGTTCACCAATCTTATTTCTTTCTTTTCTGTTGGCTCCCTCCACGAGGGCAGCTGGTACCCGAATGCTGGAACTGCTCAAAGAAGAAGAGGAAGAAAAGAGGCTTATTCTAAGTGTGTAGCCTTCTAGATTATATCGCTCGGGTGGGTGTGCCCTTTTGCACCCGTATCACCCTTGTTTTTGACCTCCTGCTGCTACATTAGGTTAAAATGTTTGCTCTCAGCTTATGTTTTCTAGTATTCCAGAAGCAAAAGTCTTTTCAAAATGATTATGTCACCCATATTGGACCCTGAGAATGAGTCAGTGATTTTCACTCTGACACATTAGCACAACTATCATTGTGATTGCTCAGCTGCTGTCAGCTTCTCACTCCAGGTGAGAGCTGAGCCCTTCCAGTCCTGGCCAGAGCCCATGTGATGGTGCATTGCTGGCAGACGATGGCAGAGAGCCTCAGTGTTAAATGGTCAGACGCTGTCACCAGTCACAGCATCCTGCTGCGCTGACGGTGCATTTTCTTCACTCTATAATCTTCAGAGGGAGAAAAACATGGCAGTTTTTGTTGTGACATTTCTAGCAGATTTTTTTTCCTGCCTTTATCTTGGAGGAGAGGATTTGTGATGGTCAGAATGAGCATTAACATAGAGCGGGGTAACACTTTGCTGTGTCGAATGAGTGAAATGATTTTCAGTGTATTTCATCATACTGGAAATGTTTTGTGTAATGCCTACAATGTTACAGCAAAGACCTTTGAGTTTATGCTCAGATTTTCTGTAGAGAGAGATACACACAAAGTCAGTAGTCTAAAGAAGTCGTTTGACATTTTGGGAAATGGGTTTCTGACAGAGAGTTAGATGAGGAGATTGACACCACTCTGATGTCTGTACAGTAGGTATTAAGCTATAACCAGCAGCTGGTTAGCTTAGCTTAGCATAAAGACTGGAAACAGAAGGAAGCAGCTAGCCTGGCTCTGTCTGATGGAAACGAAATCTGCCTACCAGCACCTTTAAAGCTAATTAACACATTATATCACATCCATTTTATCTATACAAGAAAGTGTAACAACAATTTGTTTTTAGTGGACCAGACTATAAATGCAGTTGCTGAAAACCCAAATTGTCGTTTTTTTCTCTTTTGCTTTTGTAGGGTTTATAAAAATGAGATGAAACATGGCACTTGTGAGGTTTAGAGGTGCTGTGAAGTGGATCTTGTTTCCATCAGTCAGAGGCCAGCTGTTTCCCTGTTTCCCATCTTTGTGCTAAATTACTGATTATTTTCTAGATGAACTGATTAGTCTGAAATGTGACAAAAAAATGTTGAAAAAAGCCCATCACAACTTCCCATAGCCCAAAGTGACAACCTTACATCGCTACATTTTTCCATTAAAACAACTGAAACACTAATTAACAAATTATTGCGGTTTTAAAGCTAAGATGGTTACAGGCTGCTGGTTACAGCTTAATATTAAATGGACGGACATAACATTAGTATTGCTCTTTTCATTTAACATTACACCAGAAAGTAAAAGCGTACTTCCCAAAACGTCAAACTATTCCTTTAATGCAATCATAATGGATGGTAATGGGTGATTTTCTACTTTTAGAAGAGATTTCACAGTCTCACTCTCTACATATTTTTCTTTTTAAAACAAGAAAGCCTGTGGCCTATCTGCATTGCTGCAGAAACACCTCTCCTTTTTCACATCTTCTCCACACAGCCTTACATGCAGATTGGGTCACTTTCCCTGTGACAGAATGATTAATCGACCTATCAGGGGACAGGGAAAGGGGTTGCGCTGAGGGGGAGAGGGAGGATGTATGGCAACTGGCTGTAAATGATCCTCGCAGCTCCTCGTTCAGCATTCAAACCCCAGCACCTCCCACCTCCTTTTCCAGGATCCCTCCTGATAATAGCTGAGTCACATTGGGCTGCAGGTGAGAATAAGCATTGCTTTATCTGCACCAGCAGCGGTTTGTAAATGAGCCTCTCCGGACCGCCCTTTGGGTCAGCACACAATGAGATATATGAGGGAGATGCTTTTCTCTAATTCTCTTTAGTGACATTATGCGCTAGGCACCTTTTTGACATCCTTATCTCAGCTGCTGCCCTCAGATCAGTCGTGACATCAGCAGGATTTCCTGATGCACTTGCATTTTGTCGACATAAAAGTGTAATTGCCATGTTGAGGTCTGTGATTGATGGCCAGTGTCTTTTCTTGTGGATGCTTGTATCGTTTATGTTTGCATTCAGACCATTTGTGCAGCCCTGAGGCTAAACACAGGGGTCTGATGCTTCTGTAAATGTCCTGTGTTGGACAGTTGCACAAGCGGTTCTGCTGACTGTGTTGCAGCTGCTGAGTGAATGTGTAAATGTCTTTCACTCTGTTGTTTGTAGGTGTAGAGTAAAGTTTATCGTCATGGAGGTGACCAGGAAAAAAAATACAGAGTTTATCAGTTCACCTTAGGAAGATGAAAAATTGTGGTTTGTTTTTGAAAATCAGAAAGTTTTAAAGCTGTAAGCTTTGTCCACAGCCACCATTAACTGTACACTACATGTCCCACATTAACCCAAACAAGGGGACATACAAATCTTGGAAATATCGTCAAAGAGAGATGGTTGGCAGGATTTTGCTTAACATTGAAGTCAGTGCTTTGTTAGTCGAGTTTAATGTTTTAATCACTGCTAAGTAAAACTTTGCCACCTGACAGATGCTTGGCACATTCCTGCTGATGTACTGTGGCAGGAGACTCGCAGGCTCTTGATCAAGAGTTTTAGAATCTGGCTCTGGCACATGTTTTCCACCATGTGTTGTGTTTTTGGGTTTGCCAGAGCTTTTGTCAGTCTCTCTTGGCTCTCTACCATGAAATGACAAAAGAAGGGAGTGCTTTGCGACTACAGTGGGCTACCTTGCAGAAATCTCTTGCCGCTACATACTTAGCATTTATCAGACTGTGCATGCCGGCTGAAATCTCTTCAGCTGCAGGACGGTACACTGTGTGCAAGTGATAAAGGGGGCGATAGAGGGCTTCACATGGTATCAAAATAGTGATGAAAGATGCAACCACAGGCAGCTATAGGACTACAGTGTAAATGAGATGATGCTGTATAGTCAGTGGCACCTCTCAGCTCTACATTCAGGTAAAGAACACAGAGCATTTTGTAAAGGTTTTATCAGTAATGAGCTAATTTAATGAATAGTTGTAAGAATAGCACATGCCGTAATTCTATCATAATAACAAATTATTCTGCTTATACAGCTGAATATATTCTTAGGTTCAGCTCAGACCAAGTTCCACACAGTATCTCATCCTTCAGTGGTAAATAACAAGCAATACAGCCCCCATAATCCTATTAAAACTTACCCAAAATGAGACCATTATGACTGTGGGAGCCCCAAGTCCATTTCAGCAGGGGTGAATTACCATAGAGTAGCAAGAGTTCAGGAACAAAGCTGCACATTATCTCTAATTGAAACAACTCTACCATCTCAGCTCAGCTTTCTGACTACAGTAATGCTCTGTCTGATGGATCTAATAAAATACTATGCCCCTTGTTCTCTAAATGTTCCAGTACTCATATTCAGCTGAAATCGAGTCCAGACAGATCAGAGGTCAGCCGTGACTCAGAGGTAGACCAGCCAATATTCTCTTCCTGTTCCTCAAGCGTGTTTATCATGAATTTGAGATGAATGTGATGCCTTTCTACAATTACCCTTTAAATGATATCCTCTCATGCAACTCGGCTCACACCGAAAATAGCTCAATGAGATTCAGATGAAATGAGAGCGTCACTCAGCATGAAAAGTGTAAAAACAAAATTGGAGCGCACACATACATGCAACTTCTCAGAAAGAGATAATCTGCCCCATTGTGAAAGAAACACCACTTTGCATAAGGAATGCTTTTTGGCTCAAATCTGAAATTATCAAATTAAGAGTCTCTCCAGTACTTCTTGTACATTTCTTAAACAATCCAACCCATCTTACTGTAGCAATCACATTAGTGAGACTTAGAGGAAATGAAGCTGCACAGCTAGTTCAGCTGGAGGCCAAGCACTCCACCCACCCACACATAACCCATCATGTCACAGATGGTAGGGGCCTCAGTGGGAGCTGAATGATTTCACCGGGGTCACATTATTCAGATTGCTTTGTATCTTTGAGGACCCTGGTTGTCTGGTGGCCCGTGACAACAGAGCAGCCATTGCTGTGGTTTCTCTTTGAATACAACAACCTTTTCACAGGGCCTAATATTCAATACTTAATTTACCGCCCCACTACCCCTGACTGTTGCCCCGAGCTGTGGTCACATGACCCCATAACCAGTTTTCTCTCCACTTACAGGAGCCATTTTGAAAGTGTGTGCTAAGATGTTTGTAGGTTTTGAACCATGTGCTACATTTAATTACAAGTATGCACGGAATTGTACATTCAGACATGTTTATGAATCCATACATGCACACATATACAGTAGATCGGCCACTGGCAGACAGCTGTGTGAACTAGTAAAGAAGCAAGTAGTCAGAGCTGGGGGAAAACAAAGGACTTGGCCGTCTGGCTGTAGATTGTTAATTAATTGCTGTTCAGGGTACTTGTTGTTCTGTAATGAAACAGCTGCATGACTTTAGCTCACTCTCCTTAGGTTGTTTTCTCTTGGAGCTGACCTGGGTGCTAATAAGCCCTTAATATACACAATCCACCACACATGGAGACAGCTTTTCTGCGGGCTGGTGTTCCCCATCACTGGAGAGGATGTCACAATATGTGGTCAGTAGGTCATCACACACATGACGTCAGATAAAGGAAGCAGCATTTCTTAGTCATGTGTTTATGTGTTAGAACCAATAGATGTAGTTATTATCATTAGAGTTTGACAGGTGTGGGGTAATTAAGTAAGAGCGCTTAGCCTCTAGGCATATTTGAGTGTTTCTAAGTGACTCATATTTTTCTCTAATGATGATGAAGATAACGTGTGATGTGATAATCCATTAGCATTCATGTATGTTTTTTAAAATGTTCTCCTGCTATTTTTATGTATTGCTCATACACTAACACATTGCATAACTAACGGGTTAAAACGCAGAGGATGAACTGCAAGATCCCCATTTCAAGGTCAGCTGGGGACCTTTGTTGCATTTCTCTCCCTATCAATTCTCAATACCTTAAAATACAAAAGAAATTATATCACAGCAATCAATATAAATAAATAAAATTTTGATAAAATATTTACTACAAATTGTAAGGGAGGAGGTGCCTGGGATGCATAAAATGTAATGCACATCTCTATCACAAAAGCAAAAGTAGTTTTAATTGATTTCTACCCAAGTTTGACTCAGCTGGTAGAGTTTCAGAGACATGTTTAACCTTTACGTATCACAGTTAATTTTCAGTAAAACTGCTGTGTTAGTACGTGAGGTTTCTATACCCATTTTGTTTGTGCACCAGAGATAAAAGTGCTTGATCCCCATCCAACTCGGAGCAGTGTGTTTAGTGATAAGGGGCGGATCATGCTCGTAGCTGCGCTGCTCTGGGCTGTGGAGCTGAGCCATTTTGTTTTAACAAATTCTCATGACTCAAACACTAACAAAATGAGACTTACATTGGGAGACTGAGCTCAAAACTCCCACAGATCTCAGTAATAGAGTATTATATGAAATGAATATTGGATAAGAAGTCTATTTTTTAACTTTAATTCATCTAGGGAAGGTTTTCCTGGGCATGAATGCTCTTGTTTCAGCAATGCCCTGCTTCACACTTACACAGTTACACGCATTCACACCTGAAAGCTGCTCAGTGCAACTACGGTCTGATCTGTTAGCCACTACTGTGCAGCTCCACTGGAGCAGATGGAGGTTAAGAGCCTTGCTCAAGGGCATCTCAGTGGTGGTAATGAGCAAGGGGCAAGCCATGCTCTGTTACTTCCTTTCAAGATCTAATCTGTTGGTTCAGGGACTGATCCACCAACTTCACACTCAGAATCTCAGTTTTCTTACTTTTAGGCCAAAAACAACTTTCTACAAGCTCTGTACATGTAAACTGCAGTGTCTATATATTGTATAAACTGTATCTAGTTATTTCTGAGTATGCATGAGTATGCATAGTTTTTTTTTCCTCATAGTAATAGTGTCACCAGTGGGTGAAAGATTTATCCTATGAAATGTCTCAACATCTACAAGCACAAAGTGTGTACAAATACTCATGGTTCCCAAATGGATGTATTTGGACAAACCTTAATTTGCCCGTCAGGATGATCTGTAATCACTTTTGACCTCTTTTAATCTAACACACTCATCAGGTCAGAGGTTTGATTTTGCCAGCACTTTGGTTTGCAACCAATGACATTCCCATCACTCAGCTGTACTCTGTGTTTAGTGCTAAAAAGCAAATGTTAGCATGCTAAAGCAGTAAACTAACATGGTAAATACTATACCTGCTAAACATCAACAGGTCAGCATTGTCATTGTGAGCATGTTAGCACGTTGATGTTAGCATTTAGCTCAAAGCATCACTATGCCTAAATACGGCCTTACAGAGCTGCTAGAATGGCTATAGACTAGTCTTTTTTTCCTGTTAGAACTGCTAGAGTCCTTCAGGAATGGCTGTTTTTGATATGTTGGTCCTGTGATAGTCAGGTGAGCTGTCCAGGGTGTACACTACTTTTCACCCAATGTCAGCTGGAATTGGCTCCAACCCCCCTGCGACTCTCAAAGGATAAGTGGTATAGCTAAGGGGTGGATGGATGGATGGATGGATGCATGTTCGATTTTTGCCTCTGTTTATATAGAAATTTCAGGACTGAGTCATTGTGACTGACTTGTTATTCAGTAGATGACATTTGATGCACCAGAAACATTATTTCTAGTAACAATCATTGTCAGATAGGGGCTAATTCCTTACAAATCGTTATTGTTAAATACTTTGTTAAACGGTATGGCCTCAAGGTATAAGACTGCATTTTTCAAAGAAAAAGCAGTTTATATAGTTGATTTGCCTGGAGTGAGCACTAAGAGCTGGCTGTGAAGCAGGACTAATGGCTGTCATAAAACAATAGCGTAAGTCTGTGTCCTCTCTGTCCATCCTCACTGTCGCCCTCAGAGTGGAGGAGATAAAATGCTTGAGAACATATCCATGAATGTTAATTTAATTGGTCTGGCTTGGCCTGATGTGAGGGACAAACAGGATAAAATGCACATAAACCTCAGATGTAAGTGGATGCTTTTAACATTTTCACAATATCTACAGTAATGTGTAATACAGAGCAGACAGTAAGGCCTGTGATTGCTGTTTCATTGAGCAACACATTCATTTTCAAGTGAGAGATGGGTGAAAATGATCGTGAGTCATTTTTGCAATAACTTTAGACAGTGTATGTATAGTAGTTCCCATCTCACTATATTATCACAGGATGTTGGTCATTTGTAACATCAGCCTACATAACAGCAGTGAGTTATTATTAGACACGTATATTTTAAGATGTATGAACTGGTGCTGGACCCTGAATAATATAAGCTTATCCTTCCTGCTGTCAGTCCCAATTTAAATAATTAATATGTGGCAATTAATAGAGGTAGAATCTCTGGCATCAACTTGGAAAATTGGCATTTGAGAAATGGGAAATTCCTCTATTTTTGCTCACATCACCATGACTTTAATAAAATCAGCAGCAGAAGTCTCCTCTTGTTATGCTTGTCATCTTTCTCTGCTTTCTGAATCGAGGTCTCAGCCGATCACTTATCACTCTGTCGGCAGGCTGCTTTCAGCCGCACTTGTTACACTGTGATTTCTGGAACCGATAAGCAGTCCGATTGAACATTTGTTTGGCTTGTGGAAACACCACTGGAGAATGGCTTGCAGTTGTTCATTTTGTTTCTTTCTACGCTTAAACACCTTTCCTGGACAGGCAATGTTGGCTTGGGTACAGAGCAACGTCCAGAGAAAACAAAGGTGTGATAAATTGAGGATTGATGGTTATTTCTCATAAATGTGGTTGGTAACTGATCTCAAATCATTGTCCACTGACTTCACAACCCTGTGAAATATGTTAGAAACACTGTAAAATGGCAGACTGTGGTGTAGACTGCCATCATCAATCATTTTATAAAATAAATTCTTGTGCACCTCCTCAGTGGAAATGGATTGAATGTTACAAAGCCAAAGGGTTCAGACCTTGGCTGAGTCATAAAAAAGAACTTTATCATAAGTTTCAGAGACTTTGTCACAGTTGTTTTGCACTTTCTATGGTGCTGTGTTTAAGTATTGGCTGAGCAGGTTAAACACATATTGTCGACAATATGATCAATGTATCAATTTACTAAATTACATCTTATTTATGAATATATATTTAGGTTGCTTGTTTCATTTAACAAACCCTCTAAACCCCAAAGATATTCAGTTTACTATCACATAAAAAAATAAAAAGCGCCTGTTGCTCAGTTGAGAAGCTGGAACCAGCAAGAAATGACTAAAACCATTATCAAAGTAGTTGCAGATTATTTTTCAGTTGATCAATTAATCAATTCATCAAAAAATCATAGCAGCCATGCATCCATTTCAATCAATATCCCATGGGTTTAAAATGATAGAAAAGTATTGTACTGCTATAGCCTTTTACAGGGAAAGTAAGATATTAAGCGTATTACCTGAGCTTCATTGTGGTGCTTTGAATCAGGATTTTTTCTGGGAAATGTCTACGTGCTTTTAATTGCAATAGTATTTTTGAATGTTTTAATTAGCCTATCAAGTCTCTCTTGAGAACAAATTGATTTTCTCAAATTGACTTTTTTCAAATCTCCTATAAAAGAAATCTTGATTTTGATCTTAAGACTGAATAATAAAGCTGAACTATCTAACTGACTAACACTGTAACAGATGTAAACAAACCTCCATGACTTTCACCAGCACTTGCATTAATGGGGCTCGAGACACATCAGTGGCAAATCTTGAAAAACCTGTTTCAGTTTGTTTGTCTTACTGTGTTTGCTCTTGCGGCTGATGTAGAAGCAAACATTAGTGGCTCTGGTGTGGGCCTTTTGAACATATACTCTCTCAACAGCAGACATAGAAAATATATTTGATAATTTGTTTCCTGTCCAGTATGACCCATATATAATGCTGCAGCTCCCAAGTTACATTACATTTATTTTGCTGTTGATTTTTGTCAATTTTTTCCTCATGCATACACACTTTCAAAAAGCAATTTGGGGTTCAGTGTTTTGCTGAATGACATTTGTGAACAGAAGGAGCCTGGGATCAAACCATCAATCTTCTAACAATGGTCCCTCTTCACCACCTGAGCTACAACCTCCTTTTGATCCTTTTTCATTATTTATAGAATTTTTAAATGACTGAGAGTTGAGTGTCCCTGCTTGGTCTTTGATTAAAAAAACTCCATTATCATGTACGGCACTAAACCTTGTCCATCCATTTAGGCAGTTGGGTTTAACAAACCATATCAGGTGGCGTTTTGAAAATACACCACACATGAACTATTCCCTCTTTTGATTGCTTTCTGGTAACTTAATGCATTATTGTAAATGTCAGACTTTTGTGTTGCCACATTTATCTGTGACATATTTTGGCCTGGATGGATCACTTCTTTTTCAGATGTGTCTGAAAACTTTTAAATCGGCTGAATGACTCAACCCTTTAATGAGTTACTATCAGTATCTGCCTGTTACAGTGTGGTGGCACACAGGTGGAATATAATATGCAGGTGGTGGCTGATGGCTGGATAACTGGATGACTGTGTGTGTTATTTTCATGCTGTCTTTCAGGGACTGTGCGTGCAGCCTAAATGACGAAGTTCAACTTGTTCAGGCATCAGACAACTCCCATGGTCGCTGCTAAGCCAACAGGGGCCAGTGCCTTGACTGTGACTCCAGCCCCTGTCGCATTAGTCTCTGCTGACAACTCCACCGAACCGGTCGACAAGAACGATGCCTTTGATGAGATCAAGAACAAGTTCCTAAATGAAATCGACAAGATCCCACGTGAGTGCCAGACAAAACCCAAACCTGTTCCGATCAACCAACTCATATTAATGTGACTCTAAGCAATGATTTGGGAATTAGATTTTCTCTTTTGCTGCAGGCGTTGGCAGCCTCATAATGTCTTTATTCAGTATTGATCACTGGCTGCCCTTCCTAATGGCAGAGAAATCTAATTTTCATGCAATCTAATTGCTAAGCTAGCACCTCTTACTAAATATATTTGGCCCAGGACATGACATGGAGTAGGCTAAATGATCAGTTGGTCAAATGTCAAAGTATTTGCTTCTTCTCTCCCTTGGTGTGGACGTTCCATCTATGCATTGGTCTGTATATTCTCCCCAGTGCCATCGTGGGCCATCATTGCCATTGCCGTGGTCGCTGCTTTACTCATTCTAACATGCTGCTTCTGCATCATCAAGAAATGCTGTTGCAAGAAGAAGAAGAACAAGAAGGGCAAGAAGGGGAAGGGTGACATGGGAATGAAGAACCTGAAAGGCGGAGAGGTATGTTTCATGGCAGGAGGTTGTGTCACGGCCGAGGGAATTTACACCTACACTGTATGCAAAGCAAGGGCCAACTTCAACCTGTATATGAGCCTATTATGTAACAGCTGTGCGACTTACAGTATAGCTTTGTACCAGAAGTGAAAGAAAACACATATGTAGTGATATGTTTGACTCAGTTATAACAAGCAATAGTCCTCATGTTATGCACTTTAATCAAGTAATTTTCTTGTTTGAAATGTGTTAGATTACATATCACTGGCAGACTGTTTAACCTTTTGATTGCTTTCTAACCCAGTCAAGTGTATTCTCCACAGGTGTTAATTACATTCTTTACCCACCATGATTATTTTTTTTGTTTCTTCTCTTTCTTTTTTTGTTATTTAATGTATTTGTCATGAATGTTATTGTTGCTCTTTCTCTCACTTGTGCTTTGGGATTTGAGTGGAAAATGACAGGACTCTTATCTATTCAGCCCGACCATTGTTTTTTTTTTTTTCCTCACAATCATTAAAGAGTAATTATGAAAATTAGTAGTTAGCACAATGGTGTTGTTTTGGGCCTGTAATTATTATTTTTTCACACGTGATTGATGATTTGACAAAGTACAATAAGAACACATCTAAAACTGCAGGTCCTTTAAAACCCAGCGGCCCTGCTGCACAAGATACAATTGTGCTAATGAGGAGGCTTCTCTATCTGTCATTTTCCTCACTCCCTACAGTGTAGCTGACTGCATTTGCTGTGATTACCCTTCTTTGGTGTCTGCTGTGAGTTCAATCTCTTCCTTTGTCTCTGCTCTCCTCCTTCCTGCTTTGTGTCTTATGTGTGCTCCGTGTATCTTGACTGTGGTGGACTTCTCTGCCTACGGTAGGTCTGATGGCACGCGGCACCCCTCTCTGGCCGCTCTGTGTAAGCGCAGACCAGGGCTGGGGGGGAGCGTTGATGGGGGTGGGCTGGGCTTGGAGGGATTTGGATTGCAGTGATGATGACAATGAGTGCTATGGCTTCCTTAGTTTTTTGCAAGCTTAGGTGCTGCGGGTGCTTGAGGAATCTATGGGAGCGATTAAGCTGCTTCGCAAAATCCACTGAACTGATATGCCGCACCAACTGCTATGTCTTGATTATCCAGAGATTGCAATTTTTGGCAAAAAAAAAAAAAAAACAACAGAACAAAGACCTGTTTAAGTGTCTATGGTTTGAAATGAACATGAAACTCATCCTATGGTTGAGCCTTTTGAATGACGAGTGCACTCAGCAACTCACTAGAGATCACTAACATGCATGTGCAAGGGGTAAGCTGGATATTTGTCAAATAATAGCTGAAACTTTACCTAACTGAGAGCTTTGAGCATGTTTCCACCATGACAGGCCTCGATTGTGCAACACAACCAAAAGCTGATATCTTATAAACCACTCCTCTCTAGATATGCATTGACTTGGTTCTGAAATTCACACGCTGTGCCCCAGCTGTGCAAACACGCTCCGAGTTCCACCAACAGTTAAAGCTGTTTGTAACTCTTGACAAAGACCAGCATATGCCCTTGCAGTAGGTACCATTGAATGGCCACAACTTGACTTGAGAGTAACTTTCCTGGATGACCCATGCTGCTGACATACTAGGTGACAGTCATTGATGCCCCCCTCCCCCCTCTCTCTCTCCCTGAAGCACTTGGGTCTCACTGAGGAGAAATGGTGGGCCAGAATGTTTGCCCATGTTTGCTGTCAACCGCAGAGGCCCTGATTTCAGTCAAAGTTAAAGCCACAATCAGCCGACTGCATTAACATATGTTTAATTTAATAAAACCTCAGTGCTGACCTTGCAACTCACCCCTTGCAGTTGACCAAAGGGCATTCATTCAGACGTACCATGTCTTTATCTTTGAACCCCCACTGGAAGTTTGAGAACAACTGGAAATTCTCAATGTGTAGCATGATCCCTCCATGGATGTGTACATTTCACTCAGAACACATGTACAGAAATTTTTGGGCCTGACAAAAATTTGTCACAGAGGTTTTTTTTTTTTTAAAAAAAGACATCAAAGCATAAGTTTTAACTTCAGAAATTATAAGGTAATTCATTTACATTTTCCATCAGAAAGAAACATGGATCCTGCATTGTGTGGCCTGGCATGCTTGAATGAAAAGCATTTACCACAATAAAGATAGAGAATGCCACATATAAGGAATATTGTGTGAGAATGTGTGTGTGTGAGAGAGAGAGAGAGAATGAGTTTTTAAGCATGCATGAGAGCCTGCATGTAAGCAAATGTGTGTGTGTGTGTGTGTGTGTGTCTAAATGCAGAGTATGCAGAACAGTCCTGTGTGTGTGTGTTTGTGTGTGTGATAGTGTGTGTGTGTTATCTGTGTGTGTGCCCTGTTCCTCTTCCAGCTCATCAGTGAGTAGCTGGACCCCTCCAGTCTTACGAAGACATCAGTGTTTTGTCAAGAAGACAGCCATAGGAAAGTAGGCCATACTGAGATATCATCCAGCTTCATACAGTATTTGAAATGAAAGTTTACTTTAATATTTATATCAGAGCAAATTGCCCTCACTCGATTAGTCATGACCGCCTCTAAAGAGATGAAAGACTGAAGAGTCGCTGGGTGTGATGTAAAGGCAAGATGGACAATAAAAGAGCACTTTTTTTATCTTTCTTGATTATCTCAGGAGCAGTTAAATGTCAGTAAACTGCTGAAATTTTGTTATACCATATAATCAGGAGTCACAATAATGCACATTAGAGTATCAGCTGGAAAATCTGAACTCTGGTCGGAATAAAATGTGAAATCTTTCAGTAATTCAGTTAGATACAATAATCAGGCCAGAGTACAATAATCTTATCAGCAATACCAATGTAAACACATTAATGAGTCTTTGGTGTGTCAGGAGGAGATAAACAGCAAACAGTAATATTGTCTGGCTTTGAAGTAAAACTGTTTGTCAAACAGCTTACACTGTCAGTTGGCACAGCATGTGTTATCGGAGGATATTTGCCTCCAGTTTTAGCAAGTTTGAGAGCTTTTCAAGAAAAAGTGTCAGGATCACCGTTCAGTGGTTTTGATCAAATCACATCTACTCCTCATAGCTCTGTCCTTCAGTCCCTCTCAGTAAGGACTCTCTTCTGCTTCTTGTGACAGCTGGTACTGGAAATATACTGTACATGGGGTGGACAAAATAACTGGAACACCTGTCACTATGGTGCAATGCGATGCTGCAACTCTGCAGCAAATGCTAAATTTGTGAAAAAGCTTTAGGTGTTCACTTTCATGTCAAAAGAGGTTTAGCTTTGTGGTGCTTTTGAAAAAAAAAAACCCATAATATCCTTCACTCTGTTTACTTATGACTTTGGCTCATCTTTGCTGATGCAGCTTTCCTCTGTGTGGGATACGTCGTCACGATTTTTTGGACTTTGTGGACAACTTAATATGACTCATTTGGGATGAGTCATACTTGGGATTTGTGTAGCTGCTTGTGTAACCTTAAATTCCCTTTAGTTTCCCATTTGCTGTTATGTTCCTGTTATTTTGTCTACACCCTGTAATGTCACAGTTAATGGCAGCAACACAAGTGAGTCATATTAATTTGAAAACCAATACCTAGTAATAAAGACTTGATAATCAGCATTTTTCTAATTGAATAAAAGAACTTCCAGAGGTTTTTGCACGGCTGTTATATTAGACTGCATTTTAATGTAAGGTGTTCCTGTTTCTCCTGCCCACCTCCTGTATATTGACTGTTTCTCTGTTGTTTCTCTCTCTCTCTCTCTCTCTCTCTCTCTTTCTCTCTCTCTTTCTCTCTCTCTCTCTCTTTCTCTTTCCCTTTCCACTTTTTGCACAATAGCACAGAGTTATATTAAAATGGAATTTTTACAACATGTTGTAGTCCAAGAGAAAACCCCCTGCTTCTGATTTTAGCAGATTTTAAGATACTTGCCAATGCTCATCAAAACAAAACAAAAAAAACAGCAAATGGTGTCACCCAAGAAATAGTGAAATCAAGTCAGGTTGCAACCGTGGTCATCGATGAAAAGATTGCACTAGTAACACCGGGGTGAGCGGGGGTAAGTGGCAGGTAGGTGCTGTGACTAACCCGACTGCTGATGCCCGAGGTTTGGTGTTCAGCACAGCCGCCACATCAGAACTGTTCTCTCACTCCACCCTCTGCCACCTGCCCCCCTTTCTGTCTTTGCAGAAACCACAGGATGATGATGATGAAGAAGATGATGTCGAACCTGGACTGACCGGGGACGAGAAGGAGGAAGAAGTGAAGGAGAAAGAAAAGCTTGGGAAGCTGCAGTACTCCATTGATTACGACTTCCAGGAAAATAAGGCAAGAACTTGAGTAGTTTATTTTATATTCTCAAGGATTTCGTTTTGGTGTGAGCTTGTATACTTACTTTTAATTACATATGTCCTCCCTTCTCCCTCAACAGCTGACTGTTGGTATCCTGCAAGCAGCTGATCTCCTCTCCATGGACAGCGGTGGCACCTCTGACCCATACGTCAAGGTCTTCGTCCTCCCTGACAAGAAGAAGAAGTTTGACACAAAGGTTCACAAGAAAACGCTCAATCCTGTCTTCAATGAGACCTTCACCTTCAAGGTAAGCTGAAACACCTGGCGGTCACCCTTTACTTATTACTTATTAAAACAACATGTACTTCTATCTGTTTGATGGGTAGACAGGTCTTGTAAAGGGTGAACAGCTCCTCCTGTCTTTATCACTTTCTCTTAGAGCTTAGCTGCTGCCTCGATTCTGATGTCTTTTTTGCTAACACTTCTGGCCAGCAGTGATAAAAAGCAGCAGACATACTGAAGGTGTCTGACAAGGAGAATGTGGTAGAGAATCAAATTAAAGGAGAGGGCCACCTCTGGTGTACCTCGGTGCACCTTGCCTGCTGACACAGCTCTATAAAAAAACAATTCAAACAGCTTTACCATGTCAAAGTCAGGCTAGTTCTGCTGAAGCAAGGCAATTTTGAGCTTCAGGCAAAAGTCACAACCTATACTATAATATAGTTCTGATCTGGCTGAATTTTTATACATATGATCTTAGAAACTGTTAGAAATGTGTGGATAGTGCTCTATGATTTGCTAAAACCTCTTAGGAATGATGCAAATGGGTGACATGGGTGTGGTTACAGATTCCATTCCAAGAGATGGGAGGGAAGACTCTGGTCATGTCCGTCTATGACTTTGATCGCTTCTCGAAACATGATGTCATTGGAGAGATTAAAATACCCATGAACACCCTTGACCTGGCTAAGCCAATTGAGGAGTGGAGAGACCTGGACAGTGCAGATCAAGAAGAGGTAAGGGCCTTCATATGGTTTCTCAGAACTAGTTATTAAGATGTGGTGCAAATGTGTATAGTTTGGCATTACGATAGTTTGTGTCTGGAACATAATTGGGATCTGAACAGGTTAAGAACATTGAAATACATTTAATCAGTCTCTCATCTCTTCTGTTTAAGGCAACTAAACAGCTTACTCAGCTGATGACATAGTACAAAAATAACCATGAGCAACTTTGTCTGTTTACCAATGAGGTTGAAGGACACGCTTTCTGTTTGCTAACCAACTGCACTGCTTCCTCTGTAACCTTACAGGCTGTGATTTGGTGCTTTCTCCATTATCTTGCGTCGGAATATGAAAAAGAGATTTTAATCAATGCAACCGCTGCCTCCCCAGAGCCACCTTAAAAAGAAATAGTCTCTCTACAGTTTATTTTGCCTGCAGTCTCGGATATTTTATGATCTTCGAAAAGACCAACTAGATGTACTTAAAAAATAATTCCTGCTGCTGTTGCAAAGGTAATGGCAGCCAGGAAATATTGATATTCATGGTGTATGTTACTCAGAAGGGACAGTTTATGTATCTGTGTACTGCACATCAGAGAAAAGACATAAGTTCTGTGTCAGCCCTCCTTTAACTCTCTCCCTCCCTTCCCTCATCCTCACAGCCAGAGAAGCTGGGTGACATTTGCATCTCCCTGCGTTATGTCCCCACTGCTGGAAAACTCACCATCTGTATTCTGGAGGCTAAAAACCTGAAGAAAATGGACGTGGGTGGACTGTCAGGTACTGTATACACACAGAACTGAGCATCAGATATTGCAGTGCATTATCACACTAACACTATTTTAGTGTTCACAATTTGACAAAAACAAACACTTTGGTCAGCTTAATTATATAATAAAATTTGGATGCTCGCAGTGGGACTGCAGTGTATAGAAGAGTGTGCCTGCGAGCACAGCCATTAGGTTGGTCCTGCTGTGCTCACGTGCTGACGCTGCAGTACTCACCATGCAGCAACTCTCACTCCCCCTGGCTTCAGCATTGGCCCCATCTGTTGGTGCATCACAGCACTGCAACCCAAACATGCATGTCCCATTGCATTTTTATCAGCTGATCATGATTTTTCCCTTTTTCCATTTTCAGATCCCTATGTGAAAATTAACCTGCTGCAGAATGGAAAGAGGCTGAAGAAGAAGAAAACGACAGTGAAGAAGAACACTTTGAATCCATACTACAATGAGTCCTTCAGCTTTGAGATTCCTCTGGAGCAAATGCAGGTAAGGACATGTAATCTGTTAAGATCCTATTAGATCTATCAGGGCTGGAAAGAGCACCACAATAACAGTAAGTATTGTTCTAAAGAAAGAACTAGTGATAATAAAGTTCTGTATCTGAGTAAAAATACTCATTACTGTGAAAAGGCAAATGTGTAAACAGTCCAATATAAATGGGCCCAACCAAGCAATCTATCATCAGGCAGACATGTATTCATAAACTGCTGTATGTGCATGAAAAACAAAAAAATACCCAAACACTGATATTTTCTTCTTTTTCTTGTGTACATGACTTACAAAGTTTAGACATCAGATGGTCTTTTTTTAACGTAACGGTGAGGATGTGAACATACACACACATATATATATATGGGCAATTGTGACAAAATGTCTCATCGTCATCATCTTCAAATTGGGACATGCATGTGAGGACAGTGTACCCAGTCTTAAAACTCTTGGGAGTGAGCACAGCATATAACACAGCACCAAAGCATCATACATGAAAAAAAAAAACAAAAAACTAAAAACTGTAACTACTGCTATGAAAAAAAAAATGTGAGAGACAGAAAAATATTTATCATTTTAGAGTGGCCTATGCTCTTTTCATTAATCTAAGAATAATTTTAAGTACACCCAACTAACAAAATCTTTAATGTTCATGAAAACATAAGTAATAAAGACAAATAAATAAAAATCCCAGTCCCCACCACACCACTACAGAAAAACCCAGAGGCTGTTGACACCAGCCACTGGACACAAACAAGGACTGGGACTCCATCACTCATATTGAAATCACATTAAGAAGAAATCTTGTCTGGGCCAGTATGAACATGAGGAATGATTACAGAGGAAAACCTGTGTAGGTGATCATGAGACAACTATCACCTGACAACTGCTCTGAGTAAAATTCCTCTCCTTGAACAAGTTGTGAACATATCCTTGACATGTCATAAGTTGTTGTGGTGAACAGTTGTTAATTTACACATCCAGCGGTTACAGAGTAACATTGTGATTCATTTGGAGTCGTGTTTCTGACCATTTGGCTAAAACAAGTCAAATAATCACTCATGTTTAGCTCTGTTTTGGTCTCCACCAGCTCCTGAGGGAAATATCAGGCTCTTTAGCTGCTTAATACTTCACAGTGTTCACCAGCTAGCTGCTAACTGTGTCTGTTGCCTGTTTGGTCGTGAGCAGATATTGCACAGTGGACTTTTTCCCCGAGAGGAGCTCCCTGCTGTGGCTGGAAATGATTCAATGAGAGCAGTGAGAGTAAAGTTGCGAGCCAGAAAGCCAAGACAGCACACTGAAAGATGCTGTTAAGCTCCCTAGAGCTGAGATTTGGTTGATAATCCACTTCATCACTATGAGCAATCCCTTTGTAGTCATAATTCATTATTAATATAGAAATATTGATTGTAGCTGCTTTAAAATAAAGGCAGATCTTTTTTTATTTTGGGCTGTTTTCCCACCCAGGAAAGAAGTGAATAAAAGTGACAGTATTTGAAATGAGTCACTTTCCACCCCTGACATCCATGTAATGATTATGACATTCTGAACCTTACTGTAATGCTTTCCCCCCCCTCCCATTCTCCCAGAAAATCCAAGCTGTGATCACAGTGCTGGATTATGACAAGATTGGCAAGAACGATGCCATTGGGAAGATCTGGGTGGGAAGCAAGGCCACAGGGGCCGGGCTGAAACACTGGTCCGACATGCTGGCCAACCCCCGTCGTCCCATCGCCCAGTGGCATCCACTGCAGCCAGAGGAGGAGGTGGATGCCTCCCTCGCAGCCCTGACTGCCAAGAAGTAAAACTCCCACCAGAACACATCGTCCCCACCTTCTACCTACCTATACCTACCCATGCATTTCCCATTATTTCCCCAGGTCCCACATGTCAGTGTATATTCCAGAGGAACACCCCGACTGTTCATCCACTCCCCCACCCCACCCACACACTCCCGTCCCTCTCCCACCGCCACCTTTCACAAGATCCATAAGATTCCATTCGACATGATGGGAAATATAGTTTAAAAAAAACATCATGTTATATTAAATCGTGTCATTGAAAAAAGAAGACAAGTTACAGGATGGACAGAGACTCCGTTGATTTCCTTTAGATCTATTTTTGTATTGGGGTTGTGGTTCCATTAATAAGAATACAGAGTAGACTATGAAGAACAGTAAGAGTGCTATATGGGAATCTGGTGATAGAGGGGATAAAACATACATTCACTCATATTGTACTTCTCACCCCTTCCCTTTAGTGACACAATTTGCTTAGAATAGTGCTTAATAATAAAAATGCTTTATACTGCCATAAGATAGAGAAATAACACAAGCAGGTCCATTCCTTAGGTGTGTCGTGCACCATGTTCTACACCTGCCAGTTATCATACTAGATGATTCTGTTAGTTTGAATTACATTCCTAGAGTTGGGTACCAAGTAGGGATAGGCACATATCCAGTTACCCACAAACACACTGCCTTTTTTGATTAGTTAACCTTCCACCCTTCGTCTCAGGAAAACTGAGAGGAAAACTGAAACTCCATGCCTTTTTTTCTAAACGGGTTGTAATTATTCAAACACTCCACTCGACCAGAAAAAAATGTTGGATTCGAAAGCTCAACCGCTTGTTTTTTCTGGTGACGTAAGGCTCGCGACTAGTGTTAGTTTATCCATGAAATGGTATGTCAGGGGAGAGGGAGGGAGTGATGGATTTTAGTATTTGTGTATTTTCGACTGTGCAAAAAGACTTAGAGGAGGAGGAAAAGCGAGGAAATATCAGAGCGGGTACAACAGAGACCGGTTCCAACCACCAATGACATGATATTTACAAGGTGTCGATTACTGCCTGCAGTCTACCACCTCCCCTCCCAATGCCTCTGATTCTTTATCTCACTTGTTCAGTGCTACTGCCATTAGTCATGGACTTGACACAAGGGTTTTACTTCAAAGGAATCCCTATAACCGTCTTACAGTCATAAAGGAGACAAGCCTTCCAAGTAACAAAATAAGCAATTTTCAACTACCAGGGACGCCTTCCAGTTAGCGGTGTTGTTCTCTTCATTTCTTACTTTCTTTCTTCTTTTTTTCTATCTCTTTCTCCTTTTATTTAATCCAGTTGTATTTTATTTGATTTAACTTCAAACACTTTTATTCCTCAAGCACTTTAACTCCAAATGTTGCGTTTAAGTACCCTCAAAAACCAGAGCTTTAATTATTTATGTTAAGAATAACTGCTGGTTTAAAAAACAAAAAAAATAGAGCAAAGGAGTGTGTTATATTAGCAGTTTTTTTGTTGTTGTTTTGCCTCAGCTTGTTTGGATTGTTTGGATATTACGTTTCTCACTTGATTGCAACGATATGGTCTGGAAGAAGGCACTGATCCATGTGTATTTTATACACAGCTTACCAAACTGTTGAATTTAATTGCACTACTGGGTATTATTCTGTTCTGTGATTTGTGTATTTTTTTTCTTGTGATAAAATGTTGTGAGATTGGATTTTTTCTGTGGCACACATGGCACACCAGACAGGTTTCCTCCATTTAAACGGACTCCTCTGATAAGAAAAGAGACACATTTTGATCTAATCCTGCTCCCTGGCTCTTTCAGAGAATGTAATCGGCTCAGTGTATTTGTGAATTAATATTCTGATGAAGGGAAATTTTGAGGATGAACTTTGTCTTGTGACAAAATCCAAACTGTTGTTTGACCAAAACTCATCAGCCCTCGAATAAATTGGTGAAAGCTTAATTGTTAATTGAAATCCTGATATTAGCCAGGTGCTTAGTCTAGCTAATTAAAATGAGCGCAGCAAAAACTCAACATTTTAAACAGTACCGCAATTTTTTCTGGAGTTTAATGAATGTTGGCTCTTGAATCTCTCTCTCTGTTGGCAATTGTAACTCTTTATGTTTTTATAACCAACATAGACCATGTTCAAATTTCTGTTTTTCACCTCACATAAATCTTTTTTCTTCTGTTAACGAAGCAACACTAAAGAAAAGGCAACATGGAAGCAATCAAGCAACCCATTGGTGTGTAGTTTTGCCTATATACATAGTTCATACACGTTGATACTGCATGTTTATACAAAATACTGTACATAAGAGCATGTTTTAGAGACGAAGCAAAAATATCTCGTGTACGTAAATGGGTGTCATTTGTCGTTTTAATAACACGACGAAGGGGGAAAAAAAAGATGCACTGTATATTTTCTAAATGAAACAAATGTGTATTTATTTTCCATGAGGGTCACTGGAGAGAATGTCATACAAATATTAGAGTACTATTACTAATAAGAACCTTTCCACGCCTGAAATTCTTAAGCAAGTGTGTCGTCCAGTACTGTGTGTGAGTTCATGTAGGATGAAAATGTAGCCGCATGCTTGCTATCTAATTCCTTGTGATCAGAAGTTTGATTTGACGCCATTTATCTGCCATACATTTTGTTCCAGCACTTATCTGATGGCCAATGTTGATGATTTATTTCTGAATTGTATTGCTATTGCTTTTTTTTTTTTTTTTTTAAATATGATTTAGATTTTTTAATGTTTGGAATGGGGGGGGGGTCTCCAAGTCTATAAGATGACTATTTTCTAACAGCAGATTTGGCAGGGTGTGTTTCTGAAATAACTAATTAGAAGAATATTGAATAATTCAGTGATCTGTAGGTGGATTGTAGGAGTCGTTATTTGTGCCAGTACTGACCCAGAATGAAGTCTGTTGGATCATATCTTTATATAAAATCCATTTCCAGGGGCCAAAAGATGAATAATCCCATTCCAGTGAACACAAATGACTTGGAATCCCTTCTTTCTTTTTACTTGGAAGTTTTTTATTTTTCACTTCTATTTAAATGACCTGAAACCCTTCATGGCTGTGTCTCTTTTACTGTGTTTATTATACAATAACGTGTACATGTATACAAGATAAATGAATAAGATAAAACTAAAGCCATAAAACTCAAGCACTAACTCTTTAGAGCTCAGCTGAGTAGCTAGAGTTTATTTATGAAGAAAAAAAAATATGACGTCTTCATTTTCCTTGGCCAGTGTTTCTCTTTTACATTCCGTTCAGAGGTCTTTGTTCATCAAGAGGGCAAAATCCATTTTACTGTATATGTGAGCATTGGGAACAGTTGTGAGTTTAGTAGAGTGAGTGTGTCTTTTTCTACTTTCAGAGCTGTTGATGTCCTTGTTTCATAGAGGTAGCTGATTTTACAGTATTGTGATTAGTAATGTATATGCCTTGTTTTGATAGCATAAATAATAGATAATAATATCACAGTAGGTTCTCAATAATACTGCTAAAATTATATATATGTGAGAGTGTGTTCTATTCCTGGGCTGAGTGCAATTTTTGAACCAAACTGGGTCACTCTTCAAGTTTCTCTTCTTCCAGTTTAGCAGCAGAATGTACTAGAGAACTATATGTACAATCAATAACACACTGCTGGCGATCGGAAGCTCATGCTGATGGATTTTGTTGGTCCGTTTAGCAAACCTCTCAAGCAGCAAAACAATATAGTTAGAGCTCCAACAATATTAGAGCGACAAGAGAGAAACTTAAAACAGTGGCACCCAAGTTTTAGGTCTGAATCCCTCCCATAGAACTATGCATAAAGTTATGATTTTCAAAAGAACATAGTAAAAAATAATTATATGAAAATATAGATGTCATGTCATGTGCATGACATGGAAGTAAAGGAATAGTTCCAAAATTTTGAGAAATGTGCTTTCTTTTAAAGAGTTCGATGAGAGGATCACTACCACTCTCATATGCTAATATGTAACTGCAGCCAGGACACGGTTACCTTAGGTTAGATTAGCTTAGCATAAACCCTGGAAACAGGGGGAAACAGCCGAAGCAGCTGTTTTTTCCATCTTTTTCCAGTCTGTGTGCTAAGTTAAGTTAACTGTGTCCAGGCTCCAGCTTCACACTTAAAGGACAGCTAAGAGAGTGGTATCAATCTTCTTACTGAACTCAACAAGAAAGTAAATAAACATATTTCCCAAATTTTCAAACTATTCTTTTAAGTTCTTTTCTCTTAAACTGCCATCTATCTATCCCGGCAACAATCCTCAGTGTGTTGTGAGACGCTGCACATTATCTAATGCAATATTATATTTATTCACTGTCCCATTAATGCAACTGACTGTGACCAAATGATGCACTGAGAGCAATTCAAATACTAGACTTCAGTGTGTTTCAGATATACTGCCACTACCTGACTGCAGTTGCCTGTATTCGTCACCACTGTTTGAACCCATAGGCAAACAGAACACATCAGATGATGAGGCAAATGTTATTACAGGTAAATTTATAGCACACTTATTTATTATAGATTTATTTTTCCTTTTATTTCCTTTCACCACAGCCACATGACCACTGAACATCTAAGTTCTATGGGGGACAGAGACTGGGAGCTGTGTGTGTGTGAGTGTGTGTGTGCTTAAATCAGTTTAAAGTGTTGGCCCTTTAGCAGACATGGTGCAAAAACACAGCACTGGAATATATAATTACAATATACAGTACAGGTCTGCATGCGTTGGACACATTACTCATTCTTAAATGTACATCTTCATGTGTATGACTGTAATACTCAAACAATCTTAGTTCTATTTTAAATACGGGGTTTATCTGTTCTGTTGATGTGATGATGCTGTGTAGATGTACAATACCTTATGCACAATTGCATCTGAAACTGCGTGCTGTTTCAGCTCTGCAGAGACAGTTTTAGAGCACCGTTCACACAGCTAGTTGTGTGTATGTGTGTGTGTGTGTGTGTGTGTGTGTGTTTTTTTTTTTTTTAAACAAACACTGGGATTTAAAAAGGGAAACCATCCAACATTCAGTAGATCATTTCCCACCTTGTCAAAATATGCTGGGAAGCCTCTCGGCAGGTGAAGACACCACTTTGAAACATGTTGTCTTGTCTCCTCTAGTACTCGCTGTATTTCTTCTTTGTATTCTTGTGCACATGTGTAATCACTCCTTCTGTCTCTTTTGTTTCCTCGTGATGTATATTTCTAATGTAGAATGTAGGACTGTATTTGAATCAATGCCAGAGATATGTCACCACACTCTTTCACATTCGCTTTTTGTTTTGCGTCTTTGTCCCGTTAACGTGTTACCAGCTATGTACCATCAGTATCGTTATGCTGAATAGGAAGCGGGCTCGTTGAGTTCTCCACTGAATCTGCTTTTGCTGAGCGTAAAGAATGCCGGCCTTCATGTTTACAACATGGACATACTGTATACTGCCAAACATGCAGGACCGTACCAAACTCCCCTCTTGAGTGCTTAGTCCTCCACCTCATCCCTGATGCAACTGTATTTTCAAGACTCTCTTTATTTTTTTTCTCACTTCTTTCTCTTCTTCATCATCTTTTAAAGCATCGGAGGGCAGCCAGGTTGTGTCCTCTAGCTGTGTTTCTTCGTGTCTAGTGTCGTGGTGCGCGTGTTCATGTCAGTACTTGTGCCTACTGTGGATCGCATGCTTTAGCCCTTGACTGGACACAAACGTTGCTCACAAACTCCTCTTGACCCTTATGTGGACAAACGTTGGGGATCCTTATAAAGTTATCAAGGGAACCAAATAACTTATTACAAATTTATCATATGTGTTACCAGTTCTGTAAAAAAAACAAATAGGAAATAAAGGCCTTTTAATTACCATGACTTGCTTGTGTTTAATATGCAGTGTATTCAGCTCAGCCGCCTGCTAATAATCTCTCTGCTTCTGATGCATATCAATGTCACACAGAAAAACATTCCCATCCCTTTACATTTTAATAAGCAAAGTGAGTAAACCAACGTGTGCATATTGAGCTATCATCAACACATTTCAAACTTTTCAATACAATACTCTGCATAATTCAGTATATCTACAGCACATGTAGAAATTGCTGACACATACTGTATCTTATTTGTAATTTACAGTAAATCAGTTTACTGGATGTGACCAAAGATAATACTGGTGTTACAGCATGCTGCCCTGGTTGGACTCTGAAACCATCTCATTGTTAAAGGAATACATCAAATGCTGGGGACTTTGGTCAACTCACCTGTTAAGTGAAGAGAAGACAGACACCAAAATCATTCATGTCTCCAGCACACCACTTGTAGCAATTCTACAGCTAAAGAAATTTTAAATATGAAGCTGGCAGTCTGGCAGTTTTATCCATTAAATATGATATGATACATAATTAAGAGACTGTTTTGAACTAGGGATGACTTTTTCTGCCTTCCCTGTAAGCCTTTTAGAATAAAATAATAGGGTGATGGCACAGTGAGTTTGCTCAGCTACAAAACATCGAGCTCTTTCATGGTTTTATTTTTATTTCAAATTTGAAATTTCAAATATTTTGTGGTCCCCAGATATTGAAGAACACTTCAGTACAATGCAGTAGCACCAGTAAATATAGCCTCTGACATGACAAGAACAAAAGCTGTTAAACTTAATAATATTTATGGTTCAAGCAGGGCTTTTGTGTTGGATTGCATTAGATGTGGCTAGGCTCAATCATTAATTAAATTTAATATTTTTGTCTCAATATCATATGCACAACAGAGTTATGTTAAAATGTAAGCAATGTTTTTGTTTGTTTGTTTTTTTACTAAAACTTTGGATTGTGCTTGATTTAAAATCAGACAATATTGTGGATGCTAAATTGTCAGCTGTGATTTAAATCACATCTACCAGTGGATGATTTTGGCATTTGTGTTTTCATCACCTAACACAAAGATGGTCAATAGGTCAGCCAAAATAATTGGTGTATTCCTTTGAAACAAAACTGAGTAGACAACATATAAAGATTAAAACTAAGAAAAGCATAAATAAATAAATATATCTCTATTACAAAACATAGCACATTGTCTTTCTCACACACTCAGACTGTCTCTTCTGTGTCACTATTCTGCTGTTTTAAGGAGGTGCTATTGGATCAAAAAAATAAAAACAATCCTCTCTCAAGGACATGCAAAATGAAAAATGAAGTATGGTTACTGTGGACGAGAATCTGAAAAACATTCAGTTACATGATGGAAACTGTACCATTGTGAAGGTAACACAGTGCTGCTAGTTATGCTCAAGTAATTAAAGATCACCACTGTCTTTTCTGTACAAAGTGCATAGACCCAGTATTGTGCCTCTCAGGGCTAAAGTACCAGATACAGTGGGAGCATTATCACGTATTAGGTAAACAAAACTGAAAATATCTTTGATAACGGTTTGACTGAAATGTCAAAGAATTGTCTAACAAGCTGGAAATGGTTTGCAGGTTTGCTGTTGTATAGGTGAGAGTATCCTGGAGCCTTGATACACTGGACCACAAGCTGCATTAGAAAAATGTAGAAAAACAGGATGCCGCAGATAGATTTTTAAAGGGAAGTTTTAGTTGCACAATTAACACACCTTGGAGCTACGAAATTGAAATTTCAGAGGTGTTGAGGAGGTGGACAAGTGCAGTTGAGTGACAAACCTAAGAGAGTTGTCAATTTAAGCAAGTCCACCCCAGAATAGACACTTTAATTTCTTCTTAATGGAGTGACTTTTTTTCATCTATTTCTAGCATCTTTTCTCAGAGTTGATAGAACAGATTTTATCCTCCATTTCAACACAGTCTTAGTTTTGAGAAAACATCTAGACACCTAGAAGACTTGCATCTGTCAACACTTATCTGCATCTTGCCCAGTGTCAGCTGGGATTGGCTCCAGTCTTTATGCAATCCTTAAGGATAAGCAGTATAGATAATGGCTGGCTGGAGGAATGGATGGAGGGAACACTTATCTGCTCAGACACCTTACAGGAGACTCATATAATGCTCTCTAGAACCAAAGCTCCTTTGTTAGTTTGTTCATTGCAGGGTTTCATTTTATCCATTTGGTCATGTATTCTGATTGAAATAAAAAAAATTCAAATGCCAAACTAGCCTTTGGGGCCTCCAGCCACATCTTAACCCACATGTAACCTGATTATTTCAGTAGTTTAAAAAAAAATCGATGACATGATTGGCTTCTCTCTTCTTTCATGAATAAGACAACATTAAAATACTTTTCTGCAGTGCACAATGTAGCAACAAAAGTGATGACTCAATGTGACTTGTGGGTATTATATTAGATACAGTATCTTCATGCAAACCCCTGGATTCGTTTGAACTGGGTCTTGAAAATGTAATTCAAACAGTACAACTGGTCCCTATTTGGTTAGTGTGAAATAATGTATGTTACAAAATAACAACTATCAATCAAGTAGAAACAATTATTTTAACTCTGTCATACATTGTGAAATATGTCTGAAACTTCTGAACACTCCTCTTTAGATCTTCACCAGTCCCAGTGGGAATTTATTTCTGCAATGCAGCCGAAGTGGCCCATCGCCATTACTCAGAGAGGAGATGCAACTTGGGATATCGTGGATAATTAAACTGGCATTTCAGGGTTGGAGCGTCTGTAGACACAGAGCAGGAGCTTCAGGTATCTTTTCATTTGGACAGTTTGCTGATGACTCGAATGAGCGCCCCATTCTCATCCTTTAGCCTCTGGTTGTCTGACTTGAGCTCTGTTAAGATCTGGGACAGCAGAGGGAAAGAAATGATAGTAGAAAATCATTACAACATCATTGTTACACCCATGCAACTCTCTAGACTATAATTTAAGTGGTTTGTGGACAGAAAGTTTGTAATTTAAAGCTTCAGGTGCACTTTTCACCAGGGCCATCAATAATCAAATATGTCAAGGTACCACTAACAACAAGTAGATTAAAAGTTGTTTCTCCGTCAAGTTTGAGGCCAGGCATTGAGGACATGCTTTACAGTACTTGATCATGCAGTGAGGAGTGACTTTGACAGTATGCTCTGCATGTGAAAAGTGAAAGAAAATAAAGTCAAAGAGAGAAAAACTGAGAGAGGGTCAATTTCCCAAAACTAGGTCATGTCTCTCATGAGGAGCAATGACTAAAAATAACCACCCTCTTTGTCAAAGTATTTCCCCTCTACTAGAGACAAACAATAACTCTCTGCTCTGGCTGTGACACATTACCAAAACTGGTGAATAAGCGAGCAGAGGCACCTGGCACCGGCATGTTTGGAGACCATTTTTGAACTTAAAAAGACATAATAATCCAAAAAACATCTCTAAATGCAGTTCTCCAAATGAAGTTAAAGAAATAGATTGGCATTTAGAGAAATATGCTTATTTGCTTTCTTGCTTGAAGATTAGTACCACATTTATGTCTGTATGCTAAATATGAAGCTAAGCTTTATACTACTAAAGACTGGACACAATAGGGAAAGTGCTACCTTGGCAATTTTGTCATTTTGATCTGTACAAACATCGAAATACAAAAGCATGCCAGAGCCACATTTAAGTTAAGGTTGATGGATTTTGTTTGTTTTTACCCATGACCAGAGCTAGCTGTTTCCCCCTGCCTCCAGGCTCTATGCTAAGCTAGGCTAACTACCTGCTGGCTGTAGCTTCATATTTAGTGTACAGATTTGTATTGCTCTTGTCATCTTGGCAAAAATGCGATTACTAGTATTCCCAAGTATTCTCCAAATATTGAATTATCCCTTTAAAGCAATATATTTGTTCATTCCCTGGCAGGGTTCATGAACAAAAACACACACCAAGACAACATCAGTCACATATCTGTTTGTATCTAACCCATCGGCTCAGAACTCGTTCATTTTGGAGTCTAATGATCTCACACGTTTCATTTCCTGTGGAAGATTGACTAGAATGGCTATTTCCTTGGGTAAACAACTTTGCATTGATTACACAGCACATTACACAGGACCCGCATATATTTCACTGTTTCAAGATCGATAAAAGCTATAAAATGCATTTATTCTTTATGGTGCAGAGCACCACTATAGATGTTTAATTTACGCCATACAAGAAAAAATAATTTATAATGTAGTGTTTATGTCATGTGAAGCCCCATGCAACATGAATGTAGCTAAAAATACACTTCAAATGGAGGCCTATGACAGAGGAGGGAGGGGTCAGCAGGCTGGCCCTCTGAGGGCCATAAAGGAGAATGGGTTAAAAAAGAGTGCAGAGGAAGATGCATTGCAGTGTGGGGGAAGTGAGCATCGGGAGGGTGCAGGACCTGCCTGAGAGGAACACAGCAGAGGACGAGGGGGCTGTAGAGGCACCAGAAGGAGAGAGGAGTGTAGAAGTTATGTGGCTGAGGAAGAGGGGAGAGCGAGGGGAAAAGGAGGACAGGTGATGTCAGAGGATCAGAGGTCCTCCGTCTCCGGCATGGAGGCCGTCTCAGAGAGGCGGGCGAGGACACGCAGCATGGCTCTGTTCTCAGCCAGGAGACACTCATTCACCCTCCGCAAGGTCTGGACCTGAGCCA
Source organism: Lates calcarifer (assembly GCF_001640805.2). Classification (NCBI taxonomy): domain Eukaryota; kingdom Metazoa; phylum Chordata; class Actinopteri; family Centropomidae; genus Lates; species Lates calcarifer. The sequence goes on along the minus strand of NC_066838.1, from coordinate 20,435,673 downwards.
GAGCAGGGAAAGCCTGCACAGAGGAGGAGAGAGATACAGAAAGGGACAGACAGAGAGAGCATGCAGGGAGGCAGGCCACGTGTGCAAAGAGAAAGACACATACAGAAACTTGATACATATCCACTCATACAGGCATGCACCCACACACCTACACAGACAGGGGAAAAGAACAATAGATGTGAGGGACTTGTCAGAAGACTTACATAAACAACTATTTACTCAGCAGGGAGATTTGAGGAAAAAATAGCAAAAGCTGCAACAAGCAAAGCAAATTATGAAGCCAGATCTCCTTGGGTTTGAGCTCATCAAGTCTGGGCTGTGTGTGGAGAGTAGTGAGGTGCTGAAGTGTTATTATTATATGCATAGATTTGCAAAAGGAGAGGGAATTAAAATTCATAGAAATTCACATAACCTCAAACTCTTCTATTTCAGACTTTGCACAAGAGCCCAGTCACTTATGAGTCAAGGGAGTGGAAATGATTCATCCCCCCCTCCCCTCCTCTTGGCCTGACTTTTTGAGGTAAACCTCAATGTGGTTCGACAGAGAAGTCTGTGGTTTGACGCCATTCTTAAGGGGAAACCACAGAACACACACACACATAGGGCACTTGTAGAGTTTCAGGTTGCCCAAACACAAATATGGCTTAGGATGACATTAAAGAAGACATCCAGCTTCCTCTTACAATACTAAAACACGTTCATAAAAGCAATTTGAAGCTAGCCTGTGTTTGAGACTGAACAGTCCATGCACATAATGTTCTCTTGGTATTAGAATAAAACAGCACAGTTTCTGGAGAGGTGCCCTTGGCAAGAGGAAAGAAAAGGACAGAGTGAGGTGAGAATGCATAATGACCAGTATCATTTATTACCCTCTGTTAATATTGAGCTCTTTGATATTAAATCAGATCTGTCTACACTCTCTAGTGCTGATGATAATTCTGCACAGTTGCTATTAATTAAGTTTCAGAAGCTGTTAGGAAAAATCCAGCTTTTCTGTAAGAAATGTAAAACCTTGTAAAGTAATCTGACTCTCTGGAAAAATGTGGATGCTACTTTATGAAGGATAACGAGGACACACAGTGCTATTGATGTGAAACACCTGAGACCAGGCCCAGTCAAACACAGAGCCAGCAGTTTCAGTTCTGAGGAGGTAGCCACCACCTAGGGGCAAAAAAGTAACAACAGCAAACTTGAGATGAAGACATGCTGATGTGCACCATCTACAGCCAATGAGAGTAATAGCCTCAGCCATTTTGACACTTAGAAATGAGTGTCATTTTTGCATTTTTTATAGCTACACAAGCAAATAGCAGCAGCAGTTGTAAAGTTGTTAAAATGACAGCAGTTATTTTTTGGTCTGCCTAGAAGAAAAAATTGGCATGTCTAAATCTGCAGTCCTAAGGTGTTGCTGCTGTTTTTCCTTTCCACTAGATGGTGCAGGTTGGCATGTGTAAGGCTAATCTAACAACAACTAAACAGCTTCGCCTGGTGGAGAATCTGTACCTCTGCTAACATGAACAAGTGACTTTGTGAGTGAGTGACAAGCCAGCTCTCTGATGTCATTTGCATCTAAAGAAACAGATTATGTGCCTGTGCCTCTGTGGCATTCACAGTATAAAAGTACTTGTATATTTGAGCTTATGATGTGATGTATGTGTGTCCACACGTGTAAACATGCCCCAGTCTCTGACAGAACAGAATCACGTGAGGTGACAGGCAGGTGTCAATCACTCCTCTGCGTCATAGCGACCACTCACCATCCCCCCTCCCCTGAGACAGCCTGCCCTCAGGGCTGGTAACCACAGCGGAACCGCAGTGGGGCGTCCTGCTGAGGGAACCACGACAACACCGAGGTAAAACATCTGTTGCTGGCATACCACACTGCTGCATGTGTCCTATTTATAATGTCCTCGTCAGAGTCTGCACATTATGCTTTCTCAGACCGGAGCCATGATTTTATTTCTCCTGAGGAATATAACAATGTTGCCGTGATTTGCTGTAACAATCAAATTATAACTTATTGTGTAATTTGTGACTGCGTCTACACAGAGTCCAGTGCAGACCGTGTCTACTCAGGCCTGAAATCTTTCTGCTGCTATGTCCTGTGTTTCTTTGTGAAGCAGAATACACACAGTGCAGTGCAGGAATGTCTCACAAAAGCAGGTCTTTTGCTCTTGGACAGGGTTTGGTATTCAGCTGGAACTAGGTCACAATGTTCACCCCAACAGTGGGATAAGTAGAGCAGGGGAGCAGCAGCACAGGCTCCTCCTTAGCTTGGCAGGAAGTGGCCCAGCAGAACACTGTGGGTAATGAGCCTAAAGCATTAACCTTCCCTCTCCTTGACTCCAAACCCACCTGCCTAACCACAACCCTGGAGTGTGCTATATGAGTGTGTTTTGCTTTGTAAAAACACTTTAGGCGTGCTACATTTAGCATGAGTTAGAGGGGCTTAGCTGGAGGTGTGTGCACTCAAGGACCGTTAGTGTTGTTGTTGTTGGGCAAAAAACGTTAGAGATAAATGAAGCACAACTTGTATCTGAGACAAAATAGATGCCATTTAAACCCAGGGTGAGTGTGCACAATTTATTTTTGCATGGACTGACCTTTAACTCCTCCTCCATGTCTGACACTCTTTTCTCAAGAGCTTGTTTTTCCTGTAAGTAAAGAAGAAACAACTAAAATAAATATGCTCCTGTGCTCCCCTAGAAACCCAAAGAGTGAAAGGCCATTAGACTATCATTTGAAGTAGATGAGAACATTAGAGAGAAAAAGACCACAAGATATTGATGTTCATCCATCTTAATAAATGCCAAAAGGTTGCCAGACACTTACTCTTTTCTCCGATTCAAGTACTGTAGACCTCTCTGATATCCTGTCGTGCCTCTAGAAGTTAGAAAAGTGCCATTATTGTCAAGTATTAGAGGAGATCTTGGAGAAATTGCATATATTTTTGAACACATTTTCATTAAGTAATCAGCCATCACCTTCCTTCAGCACACCCACGGGAAAAGGATGATGGTGAGGCAGTGAAATGACGAACTGAAATGACAGTTTGTGTACCTGAGTGACCTTCTCCAGCTGGGAACGTATCTTGACCAGTTCTTGTTTGCTGTCCTGCAACCTGGACTTGAGCCTCTCATTCTCATGCAAAGCTTCTGCATACATCTGATAAATAATAAATAATAATAAAAAATAATAAAAAGTTGGCAAGTAAAGATTTGGAACCCCAAAGTGTTCAGTACTGAATGAACAAAAAAAATAAAATAAAAAATTATGCATTAAATAATCATGGATAAGTTGTGTTGAAATATAGAAATGAGCAGATAAACAATAACATCATTTAAGAAATCACTAAAAAAGAAGAAAAACTGAATCCCAATATTTATGTAATTTCATTGTTCTTGTACTTTTTATTTAATTATAGAAATCTTATTAGTTATTATTCAATTAACTATTAGCTGTTCCTGTATTGCTGTTTCATGTATTGCATTATTGGATTATTTTAATACTGAAAAAAACTTAAAGACATAATGATTCTCAGGAAAGTTCTGGATTTTTAAGGAGTGTTGTTTTTTCTATGACTCCTATTTTAGGACATTTATTCATAATGGGCATCAAAGATAATGATATCCTTGTAAAGCTACTCTGAATCCCCCCAAAAATGTATATCATGTCTGCATGTTAAAATTTGCCTGAGTTATGACTCCAAAGAGGAGAATGATTTTCGAAGCAAGTTGCGGCAACTGTGTACTCAGGGTTTGAAATTACTGATTAGGAAATAATTGCTTTTCACCTCAGTAGTATATTTGCTTGAAGTTTCTCCCTCCTAACCTGCATGAGAACTCGCTTCACAGTTTGAAAACCCCTGAGCTTGAGTAATGGCAAAGCACTTTTTTTTTTTTTATTACCCAACTAACTCTGGGTCATCTGTAATGCTGTGAGAATGCATGCCATATGGTTTTGATTTGTACACATAAAAAGTTATGTACACAGGTATGGAGACACCAGGCCAAGTAGAGATATAGACTGTATGTAAATACAAACTAGCAAATGTGCATATACATAAAAAAAAAGAGATAGAGAAATCAATGCAGTGTCAGAATCTGGAACATTAACAATAACCTGCTGAGAATCTCCCTTGCCTAGATTTATTTTTATGTTAATCCAGTTGCTGTGCCTATTTATTATTATTATTATTTATTATTATAAAGCTACCATAGATTCTAATACCATTAATTATCTAAAAGACCAATTAAATCTCCATCTGTTTGCTCTTATTGGAGCATCATAAAAATAGATACACCATAAATCTGCCTGGTGATCCAACAGTCATACTGTATCCAGGACTGCGGCTTTGAATCACAAGGGAATGTGCTTGTTTAAACTGACGGAATAGTTCCTACCTTCTTATAGTCTTTGGTGGTGGAGTCTTGTTCTTGTCTATTCAGAGCAGCCAGTCTGGTCTCTCTTCTTGTATAGGAGCTGGTGCGACCCAGCGGTTTGTCTGTTGCACTCTCTCCACTTGAGTCATATCTACAGGCAGCACAAATCATACTCAGTAAACAGTGCCACTTTATTTAGAAAATTTATTTATTTAGTTCAGGAAACACAGTTCTATAATGCAGGAGGGGAAAAAAGCAAGGCTTAATCTTTACCTTGACAGCCTTTCATGCTGAAAAACAAAGAATAAGCCATGTTAGCTTGATCACTCAGCACCACAGCATGGGAACAACACTGTCTAAAAAATGTTCTGTAGTGGATAGATCCAGATTTATTTGTTTGATAAGACCAAACACAGGCTTGGCAGTGGAACATTTTCCATTTTGAGACAACAGAGAGCAAAAACAAAACGTTCAAATGAATTATCACAGCGTGTTCAGAAGCCCTGAAGTCCTAGAGGGAGGAAAGTGCACTCAGAAGTGAGATATAATTCACCCCATCACAGCACTGACAGGGTTCACACAGGTCAAACCTCCCCGGTGAGCCCGCTTAATCTTTTAGAATAAGCGGCTGCCACACAAATGCCTGCAGCATAAAGATGACATCATGACATCAGAAGCTAAGTATCTCATGTGTGATGGGGGTCGTCGGCTGACCTCAGACAAACGAACAGATAGCAGACAGTCCTGGCGGGTTTTTGCTCAGTGTACATGGCTGCCAAGTAGTCTGTTGTGATCACAAACTGAATTTGTTTCCATGTCACCGAGGGGTCTGGGTACTGTGTGACATTCATGAAAGCTGGATTTTTTTTTTTCTAACTGTATTTGACTCAGATGATGTGTTGTCAGAGTTCATAAAGATGTGGCTATAGTTAATTGTTAAGTGTAGTTTATGTGTCTACAGCCTCTCTGTGCTGATATATGTGTCATAAACCGTGTAAGTTGTGTGAAGAGGATTTCCAGTATAAAAAATTAAAATTAATTATAAAAAAATAACTCCTAAATTCAAAGATTTGGAGTTGCACTCTTGCCAGGGGGAGAAGTCTTTAAACAACTCTTGTTTAGAAGCGCTTTGCAATAAACATCTTGTGTGGCAGTCCGAGCTGTTGGAGACAAGAAGCAGATGCAGGCTGGGTAAAGAGCGTATGCATTATAGGAGGGCAATTTACATCCACAGGAGCAGTTATTCCTGTGCTCACATTTGGAGAGTTAGGGGATATTTCACGCAGCGTCAAAGGAGCTATTCCTCAGCAAGTGTTTACATAACTGAGCCAGCGCTGCCTGTCCTTATGTGGTCATGTGCTTAAGCAGAGCTATCCAGGAAAAAACAGACCTCCATGACCTCAGATGAAGAAGGGCCAAGGATGGAGCCAAGAACAGCTCTCACTCACTCACAATCTCTTTATGCAGTACAGAGAGATCCCTCTATCAGACTCAGTATACATTCATTAATCAACCAGGATGATTGGATCCTTGGTTTTATGAATAAATTGTCATGAAGCCTGCTTGTGGGGATATGAACCAAACTCTTTCAAGATTACTAGTTCCTGTACAGAAAACTATTTCACACTAAAGGATTAGGAAATTGGTGAAATGAGTTTCTTACCAACTTAATTCTGAGTGAGCCCAGTGGGGCTTAGGAGAGGATCCTTACAGTAATACATGCATGCTGTTACATGTGTTTCTGTGGCATGAAACTTTTTGTCCACATTGAGCCAAAGCCAGAAACTGAATCATAGTTTAAATTCTACTTCTGATGGCACAGCTGCACCAATCTGATTCCCTTGTTAGGAAAAATGGAGGGAGTCAGAAGCAGCACATGCAGCTCAGTAAACTATGTGAGGCAGAGCAGATGCGAGGAGGAGGCGAACGGGAGAAAAAACAACGGGGTATCAGACTGTATCAGACAGACGGGTGCATGCTCGAGCCATGGGCGCTCTGTAAATACAACTGCCTCCAGTTTTATGGTTTGCCAGGACCAACATTGTACATGGTGGGGGGTGGGGGGTGGGGTACACACACGTAAGGCCGCCTGCATGAGCTTGCTGCGAAGAAGCACAAATGATATTGTTAACAGCGGTTTTCAAAAGCCAATGAAATCATCATTACAAGACTCTTCACCCTTCATCTCGCTTCTCTCCCCGCGTCCCCACTTTCTGTCACAGCATCTCCCCTTCAGAGCCGACTGGATGACTGCAGTAGGAAAATCTGAGCCATACTCTCTTCTCTCTCTCACTCTCTCTCCTCAACCCCCACTACTGGAACTGACACTGCATGCACAACCATAAAAGACGTTTCTTCCACATTCACTCACCTTTCCTCAATTCAGACACTCCTCACTCTCTATTAACTCTTTACAGTACATCTGAGACCGTCTGGCCACTGAGAACATCTTTCTTGTTTTCTTTCTCAAAAGTACTGACTCAAAAGTGATTCACATCCAGTGGTGAAGGTAGCACTCAGTATTTAATGTAAAAAGACTCAATTACAAGTAAAAGTCCTGCAGTTAATCCTGTTTAAGTAAAAGTACATAAGTATTATCAGCAGAATGTTCTTTAAATACCAAAATAAAAGCATTCATTTGGCAGAAAAAACTGCTCCTGTCACTGTCACACATACATGGCATTATTGGACTGTCAGTACCATGGTATCAGTGCATAAACAGTATCTTACTGTTGCAGCTACTACTACTGCAACTACTGTATTGTTAGTTCAATCAAGTGGTCTCCAGCCTAGGGAGCAGACACCTAAAAAGGGTCACAAGATAAACATGGGTCGTCATGAAATGATTAATAGTTTACAAAGAAAGAAAAACCTAAATTCTGCATTGCACATTTATATCTCTATTCCTTGCTTTTTTTTAAATGATTTTTTTCATACTTATGTCTCTTTGGACCTCAACAGTTACTTATATCACCATGTGACAAGTGTAGAGGGAAAATATGTGCCTGGTGGAACCTCTAACAACTTATAGACTTTGTAATATCACAAAAATGTTGGTAACTACTGGTTTAATCTTAAATAATGTGTTATACTTTATAATCTTATCATTTTTATGTGTAAAATGTTAATGTGGAAAGTAGCCATAGCTGTCAAATAAATGTAGTGTAGTACAAACAGCTCAAGTTAAGTACAGTACATAGGTAAATTTAATTAGTTACCACTATTGCTCACATCTGCCTAATGATGGGTGTCACCCAGTAATGTAAGTGTGTTAATGTTTATAATTCTTCCTGCTGCTCACAGCTGTATTTTACAAAAGAGGACCAGGTTCTCATCAAAACATTGTGACAAGTGCTAAAAATACTGCATCAATCTGATTCCACCCCCCTCTGCATCGCATTTTCTCTCCCATGAAACCTCTGCCAATTCAGATTGGGCTGACATCACGGAAAATTAATGCCTGAGTTTCACCATGGATACGGCACAAAGCGCCTGACACTTCTTCGAAAAGAGAGCAAAAGAATGACAGCATCTACTGGTGGCATTCGCCGCTAGCAACTGCACTATAATGAGAGCGTCTGTAGTGTTGCATGACATTACTGTACATGTCTCTAAATAGATGGAAACACACTGCCTCATGTTTTCACATCTGTCTGTCTCTTTAAATGTGCCTGTCACACAGTGTCCAGCTCAGTCTGATGCACTGACATAAACATAACAGTCAAACAATGCCCATGAGAATAAGCCACTTAGACAGAAAAAAATAACAGGAAATTACAGAAGGAATGTTTCAATCCAAAAGTCTATTCCAGAAAGTGCAGTCAGACTCTCAGCGCTTCAGAGAAAATACACAGCCTCTCTTTCAGTGGTCATCAAATAAGCTGAAATTATTAGTGGCTCACCAGTTATTTGTCCATTTTTGATAAACTCATTCACTGGAGTAGTGATTATTCATGTAAATAGCCATAATCATAAAAAAATGGATAAATAGGAAATAACTCCCATCCTGCAATGAAATGATGGAATATTTGCTTGTTTAACTGAATACACTCATAACCACACATGTCCAAACACATACATACTTAACTAAAAAAACAGTTATTTCTGTTAACAGTTAATCCGCCAGTCATTAAGTTATTTTGTCTAAAAAATAATAATAATAAAATGGGGAGATATTAAGTAAAATGCACTAAAAAGTTCAAGATCTTTACATGTTTTGTTTTATCTGACAAAAGTAAAGTTGTCATTCCTCATATTTAAGAGGCTGAAATCACAGACTGTTTGGCATTTTTGCTTGAAATATGACTAATATCATTAAGAAATTATTGAAATAGTTGCCGGCTAATTAATAAACTAATTGTTTCAGCTCCACTTTACACAGAGCTTGTGCTGTCGTGTGTTTAGACGTCTTAGAAGATTTAGTCTGAACCCAGAAAAATGAATCTTGTTTATGGATTAATCATTAACACCTACAGGAAATAAAAACTGCTTTCTTCAAGTTTCTTCAAGTTTGGTTTAACACACTGAAGTTACTTGATAGTTAGCAAATAAACCAAGAATTCTAATATTAGTTATTTTAACAGCTTTATGAACATAAATTATACATGCAGATATGACATTAGACACATATCTCTGTTAAATTGGTGATGTCATACTACAAAAAGTGTATTTTTCTCAAAGAAAAGCTTTTGGTCTTACTCTGTAGTTTTTGTCTGTAGGGGACGGAGAGGACGGTGGTGAATCTGTCACTGACTTTCTCGTGCGAGTCAGGTCCTTGGTGCGTGGGTAGTAGGATGACATCTCCCTCCTTCCTCTACCCTGAGCAGGCAGGTCAGCTTCTACTGTAACAGTCACTGAGGCCGCCACCAGATAACAGCTGCACAGACGCACAGATTCCCTCAAGCAACAGTGACGCAGATGCCCATGACTGCGCTCCCGGGGAATCCTCAGCAACAACAGGTGTGTGTGTGTGTGTGTGTGTGTGTGTGTGTGTGTGTGTGTCAGTCCAGCTTCATACTCCCATGAGCTAGAGAAAGCTGCAGCGGCTAAGTTTGGAAGGATTTCAGATGTGTGGTCACGCCTTCTTCAAAAGCGATAATCAGATAAAAATGCAAAGAACAACAAAACAAAAGAATATCTGTTGATCACAAAAACAGAGAAATAAGGCTTCAACTAGAAAAGCAAACAAATTCTCATCCCTTGTCTCCGCTCTGTAAACACTGAGCTCTTTGATGAAATGAGAAAATCTCCAAAAAGAAAGCAGCCAAGAGAGAAAAGTTTGTTCCCTGTGCTGCTGCCTCTTCCTATGTTTCCCAAAGTTATACACTCTCTCTCCATCTCCCTCCCTCTCTTGCTTTCTCTCTCTCTCTCTCTCTCTCTCCTTCTCCTTTCCCTGCTTGGTCAATCTCCCAGTCCCCCCAACCCCATTGCTTCCCCCTTGCTCGCTCTTCAGCTTTGGCAGCTTTCTGTGGCAGCCTGCCAGAGGCTCTGCTATGGCCGGACTCGGCACTGAGGGCTAAAATTGTCCACTGATGTGGACGGGGATAAGGGGAGGTGGAGCACAAAGCCAGAGTCAAAGGGGGGGTGGGGGGTGTCAGCAGATAGTCCTGGAAGGTCAACAGACAGTATTACCTGAGGAGCTATCAACAATCACGAGGTGTCAAGTAATTCTGTTCACCCCACAGTGTGATGGAGAGGAGATGATGTTAGTATGTGTGAGGAGTGTTACATGGTGTTAACAGGGAGCACTTGTGCCACATTTCCTCTTCCCATCTATCCATTAGCTTTACCGCTTATCCCTGGGGGGCCCCTGGAGCCAATCCCAGCTGACACTGGCCGGGAGGCGGGGTACACCTTGGACAGGTCTCCAGTCTATCACAGGGCTTTCATTTTACTAAAATACTGTTTGTTTAATCTATTTCAAATCCCTTTTCATCCCTGCAAGATTTAAAAAGTAGTGATTATTTTGTCTGGCAGCAGTGTTGCTTTTTTGTGGTTATTCCTGTGGCTTATTGTTCAATCTATGTTCAAATTCACCATCTTATTGAAGGAACAGTTCAATGCTTTGGGAAATATGCTTCCTCTCTTTAAATATGAATCTACAGCCAGCAGACAGTTAGCTTAGCTTAGCATAAAAAAGAGAAACTGCTAGCTTCACTCTGAAGTTTGTCTCTGCCCTCTAAAACCACTACAAACCACTAAATCTGTTTTATGATCTGAAAATACTATCACTTAGGTTTGATTACCTTTTGGCAAAGTTAAAACCTTTGGTTTTAAAATTAATACTTTGTTAAAGCTAAGGGACTTCCATCATCAGGGTTACAATAATAACCATGAGGTCACAGTTTGAAGAAACCAGTGGTGACTGTTGGTCGGAAACAGTAATTGCTACAGCCACTAGACGGCTGGGTAACCTGAACGTAAACATTTTGGGGGGATTTGCTGAAATGAGTGATGCTTTCAGGGTTTTTTTTTTCTTTGGGAGGACAGTCTCATTTTGTCACCTTTAGCAGAGCACGGTAAGCTGTTTCCCCTTGTTCCACAGCTAAATGCTGAGTTAACTGAGTGGAATCTTCTCATTTAATTCTCCTCAAGAAAGCAAATAAGCATATTTCCCAAATGTCAAACTATTCCTTTAAAGAACCCTGCACCTCCCCTGATTTTCTTCCCATAGCCTGCACCAGCCGGCACACTGCTATCTTCCTTTTATAGTGAGGTTCGCAGCACTTTGCTATTCCTAAACTCCCTCATCCCTGCTCTGGGCAAAACAGATAGAGGGAAAGATAGTACAGACAGAAATACAAGCAGAAACTCAGACAGAGAAAAAATAGAAACAGGGAGAGAATATGAAAGGGAAGAAAGTGAAAAAGCACAGTTTGATTGTTTGACAAAGAGACTGTGATGATTTGATGTGGCTTTCAGTTTAGTGTAGAGCTGGTGAACCATCATCGACACATAACATTCACATAGAGCTGCTAATTTACCCTCAAGTACCATTACTTGCATCATAAGCTCCTCTTAAAAGGTTTATATTGATGGCTGTGGTTCTTGTTTGAGATATGACCCATGTAAACCTGGAAATAGTATTCATCTTGTGCTTGGGATACTATACAGTATATTTGTAATACAATTCATCTTCAGAGAGCATCTGTAGAGGATATGATTTGGTGGCAGTGAAATGTACTGGCGCTGGTGTTGGAGACTTTTATTAAGAGTTGATCCCAGCTGGAGTTCCCCCAGTCTGATCCTCAGCCTTACTTTCAGGACTTTCCATCTGGGATATTATCCTCCTGCATTTTCGGAAAAACCACAGAAGTGGCCACCAGAGTGTTGGAGTAAATGTGGGGGAGCACTCTGCAGTACCAGCAGGATCTAACTGCCTAATCCCATCCATTATAAAGTGGTATTTCAGTAGAAAAACTAGCTGTAAAAGTAGCCCAGCCCTCTCTATCTCTTTTTATCGTAGACATCATCAGTAAGCTTAAAAGAAGCAGAATCTCTTAGCTGACTTGCTCTGCACCTGTCTTTCTCTCTGCTGCTGAAAAGAAATGTGGAAAATCTGTTCAGATCATCATGGAGTCACTCAGAGGTCGGCTGTGGTGATGGGCAGTCTGTCATGCTTCTGATGAAACCTCGCTGCTCAGTATGATTATCACAGACAGATATAGTCCACTCAGTAACGCTAAGAGACTCTCATGTTACTGACAGATCTCTGTTTCAGATTCCACCATTGGGGGGATGGCTGAACTGCTGACCTGGACTCAGTTCAAACAGGGAAACCAATTTCCATTCATACTGTGCTACATGTAGGACATCCGTAATTATCTATAATCTTGTAAAAGTCACCCCTCACTGACTTCTCCTCCCCCTCCTTATTGTTCATTGGGTATCTGTTTTCGCCTTCTGTTTAGTAACATTCGGAGGGATTGGTGATGAGATTCGGGGTCAGGGTTTGTTGCATGCGGCACACAGGTGGAACACAGTATCAGCTCAGAGAATGAAAGAGAAAAGAAAGTCAATCCCTCTGAATCCAAGGCTAAGACTACACAGAGAGCGTCTCAGTTTTGCCCAATATGGTATGGAATGCTGAGACACCTCGGCCATGTGATGTGAAGAAGCAAAGCGACTTAGAGGGAGCTGGGGTGGGGAGTGTGGGTGGGTGGGGGAGGTTTGGTCCCTTTGGACTGTCTTTCTGTGAGATATTAACCAGCACTTGTAGTTAAAAGAATCTCTGAACACATGCTTTGCATCTACGATTGCAGTACATCTCAAAATGTTGCATCAGAGATTAGAGCTGAGTTGCCTTTGAAGCACACGTAGTTTTCGGGTGAGGGAGATACAGGATGTGAACATGAAACAATGGTACTTATGAATATTGATTTATATTGATTCATACAGAATAATAAAGTTATTGTGACTTAAGATTAGCATTATATTTAAATATATAGATGCATTTTTCATGAATAAAAAAAACATGTTTACTATTTGTGATAACCAAAGCAAGTCATGAACACATTCTCAAGGGATTTTGGTGTAGTAAACAGTAGTTTTTAATTAAGTGAACTGTAAACACTCAGTTCTCTCTGGTCAAACAAGGAGCATGAAAAATTGATTGGAAAATCCTTTGGCTCCATCTAGTGGCATTAAGGAAAAATATTGGTTTATAACCTGCTTTTCTGCAGCCTTCAGTGATTGGTATGAAATTAAAAGCATGTAAACACTGATCACATACCTCCACAGCGTTGAAGTATGAACCATCAGCGTCATAGCAGTGTCGTCTCTGTTGCTGTTTTGTGGCAAAGCACGCCTGTGCTGCTGCGTCCTCAACACGGTTCTGATTTTCATCTGTCCACCATCTCTCACCAACTGCACACACAGTATAAAGTAAGTATTTCTACTTTACTCCCCAATATTAACAACGATGCAACATTTGTGTGCTCTCTGATTGTAAATTAATCAATAACTTTATTCGTCCCCAGTATAAATACATTTAGCACCCATAAAGCACAGGGCACATAAATACAACACTTAAACCTAATGTTCTGTTTGAGGCCCCGGAGATCTTGAGAACCTTAACAGCTCAGAAAACATACTTAAATTATTTTATCACCTTAATATTTAATAACTTTTCCTAATTTTCTGAGAATGGCTTACAAACCTGATTTTGAACTGAATGAAATATTTCAAAAGTCTGTTACAGAAAATCTGGGTCTCAAAAGCTGTAAAACATGGTTAAACATAAATGATTTTCATACTTTATGTTCTGTCTATGTGCTTGGTGTTGAGCACTAGTCCTCCCAGTTTCTAAATACTACGACAGTTTGTTCATAGAGGTCTAGCAGAGAGTTAGAACTCTCTTGGATCTAACTGACCCCAAAACATAGTAACATCAGTATGTGGGATAATATACTGTATGTTTCTGTGTCTGTAAATTATTTTTTTGGCAAACACAAGGGATATATTCTGTACACACATAGCTTATGTAAAATATAAAACATGACAGATTTTGTTGTAAGAATGGCTTATTATCATTATAGTATTAAATTTGCACTTCCAGTTTGTCTAACGGAAAGAATTCAGAGAGAAAAAATACAGTGAGGATGTAAAGCCAATCTCAAGAAAACACAAGGGTTAAAAAACATCCAATGTTTTTCTGACCTCTGAAGGAATTGTTGCAGTAGGACAGGCCACAGGATCCAGCAACAGACGAATATGAAACGTTTGGTGTTGGAGTCTCAGAGAGGGTTTCTAACCTGGGTTCAAAGTTCCCCTGCTGTACATGCATAGGAGGAAAAAACAGGAGGTAGAGAAGGAGGTAAGAAACTCCAAAGTTACAAACATCTGCTACACAAATTCTGAACTTATTTCTGCATAAATCTCTGTCTTGCTCACCTCGTCTAGTTTGTTCCATTTAAGACTGATCTCGGTGGTTTCTGTGGATTCTGTCAGGCCCATCTTGACTCTCCTCTCATCTGTTGAGTCTTTCCTCAGACAGGACCTGTCATTCAGCGTGCCTCCCTCCTCCGTCTGCCTGTCTTGAGAGGACAGGCTGTTGGTCTTCTGAGCCTCTTTCAGGTCTGTCAGAGTCACACCCTGCAGGACATTCATACAACTTTATATCTGTCAGCAGTCACACACAAATCAATGAAACTTCTGCAGAAATCCATTCGTTCTTTACCTGTGTTGACCTGCGGGTCTGTCTGGCATGACGAGACTTTGCTTTCCTCTGAGACTCAGCTTCCTCATCCCTCACCGGGGTCAGATATAACCTGGGTCAGTACAAAAACAGTAAAACATAAAGATTTGAAGTGACAGGGCTACAAGAGTCATACACAGAGGGCCATGGCATTCAAGACAGAAAACAACTGATCTGAATGATCAAGAGTGACAGACAGAAGCATACAGAGCTTATCATAACAGTAATCTGTAATAGTAATTTTTATTTATGGAGCACTTTTCAAAACCCAGTTTACAGAGTAGTTCACATATAATTAAAGCTAATTAAAATAAACAATTATACAGGCCTTAACTGTTAAATATGTTCCCTTTATATGTACAGTAGTATATATTGTGTATACTGCATTATTACTGAATGTAAACTATATAGATTTTATTACCATTAAAGTTTCAAACAGCAAAACTCACTTTTCAGCTGTTTGTGTTTTGACATTTAGAGACACAGTAAGAGCTTTATCTGTCAGTCTACAATTATTACAAAGCAATGTCTAGTCATTCATTTTGACATAGAATAATACAATACTGCTTTGATTGTAATATTTCCATGGGAAAGTAATATAAATGATAATGTTCTATTTTAACCTTCAACAATATAGTATAAGCTAAAATAATAATAATGCAGGGTTTGTCTAAAAATGCACTTATGTTTTACAAAAATGCACATTAATTTGTGATCATCAACTGACCAAAAAACAACTTATCACCAACTCAGGAATACTCAAAAAGAGGACAGGACAGTACATTCATGTGTCTATCCAACCATACACCCACTGAAATATCTGTCTTTCTGGCAGGTGCCACTTTGCCTAGTTGGTATTCTAGCCTTGCTGGATGAGAAAAAAAAAATTAAATTAAACGAATCAATGAAAGAAAGTCTGTCATTGTTTTTTATAATTGTATAGAAAAAATGTCTAGAAGCTACATTTATCCTACTTTCTGCTGTGTATCCTTATTCGTGACCTCGTGTTGCATCAGCAGATTTATCATCCCACTAATTTACCCTTTTGAATAATTTCTCCCTGCAGCAACAAACAAGTAAGACATCAAATTAAGGAAACGAGATGCACTAGAAAAAGCATTTTCACTGTGACTCAAAGACCTGAGCACAATTTCTGCCAGTGGCCTCACCACCAGAAAAGGCTGAGCAAGCACCAGAGGAGAGGCTCATGTTTTACCCAGAATTGCCCGCCCCTCCTCTGCTATGCTTTTACTGGTATCGATCTCTCAGTTGTGGAGTCACCCTGACTGAGAGTCAAAGGGCTGGTCAGCAGCTCAACTGTATATATCCTTCTGTATATACAGTACAAAGCATACAGTATGATACAGACTCATGGGCAGTTCTATTGACTGATACCAGGAAAGACAGAGTAAAATAATCAACCACTAAACAAGTTAGACCCACCCGAGCTGCAGATGCTTACAAACACATTAATTATCAACCCACACTTAAATAACTATGAAACACTGAACCCATACACTCTTAAATACTCCTTTTAAGCCATGATTAGAGACTGATAATTAATGAGCTAAAATAGTTGCTAAGAATGATAGCCCCTGGCCAGTAATTACTTATGTACATAAAGAAGCTAATCAAGTAGATCAAAGAAAGGAACTTATCTTCAGTCCCCAAATTAACAACCTCCACGCTCCATTACATCAGTTCAATGAGGCCTGCAGCACCTGTACTGAGCATAGTTACTCTACATTAATATGACAAAGAAAGGACTTGGAGCTTTGCCACAATGGCAGCTTGTCAACCTGAAAAACTGAAAATAAAACTGGTGAAATAAGAATCTAGGAATAGAACAGCATGACTCAGTTGCTTTAAAACTTACCTTGGAACAAATGCTTGCATGGTCCCTTGTGGAAGGTCAGCGACTGAGGCGCTGAGACAACACTGCAGCAGTGATGAGAGGGAGAGGCTGAGGGAAATGACTCTGTAACAGGCTAGAGAGCAGGGAGAGAGAGAGAGAGAGAGAGAGAGAGACTTCCTGCCTATCTCAGTGATGCACACACAATCAATTTACTGTCTGATGCAAGCAAGTCTATACATAAGACAGTTCAGTAGGAGCTGCAACAACATTTCTTCTAACAGAAATTAAGTGTTTATTTTCCAACATCACTTGTGTACCTAATGTGATTGTGTTGTAGTTAGTCTTTGCCATAGGTGAACATAATTCAACCAGCTGAGTCAATTTTCTTTCTGAAGTGAATATGGAATATTGTTTTGCTAAAATAAGGTGGATGTATTAAGATCCTTAACAGGAGTCATACCACAGTGTAAAAAAAACTTGATTTATCTTGCATTTGAAATCTTTACTTAACTTAAAGTACTGCTAGAACCAGTTACTGTTTCTAACTGCTGATGATGCTGCTAACTTCTACTGCTGCTCATTACCAATAGAACTGTGATCAAGGTACAGTATGTACTGTTAAATGCTGTGTAACACTTGTGCTCACTGCAAACTTTTACTGCTGCTGCTACGAGTTACATAATGATCAAGTTATGTAGTGAGCAGGTCATTTTACAGTGGAAAAATGAAGTTGCCAGTACTCTGGTGGACAAACTATGTGACGTGACAACATCAGCAAAATCTACTTAAATTATCAAAAGTAAAATAACTTGTTATACATTACAATGGCCCCCATGAGATATATTATTATATACCAAATGACTATCATTATTGATGTGTAAATGTATATGAAGTATTTTACTATATATGTTGCCAGTTGAGGTGGGGATACCACTTTGTACTGTTTAATCTTTAACAATGGATCATATTTTTTAAACATGTTTACAGGCTAAGTATTTTTCCTACACAACTTAAAGGATGAGGCTGCCAATTTTCTTTTTTTTTTTCTTTTCTTTCTTTTTTCTTTTGTAATTGCCAACAAATACCATGTAAAAACCAGGAATGTTTCAACATCAAGCCTACTGGCCATATTGACCATACTGAATGTGACACAAAAGCACAGAATCAAGTATACAAAAGTGAAAGAACCAGGGTTTATTTTAAAAACATGACAATGAGGGAAGTGTCATACTGACAGAAACCAATGCCTTGGCAAAACAGTGCATTTTGTAAAAGTGAATATTGGTTTAAGTAAAAAAGTACAGTGGTGTCCAAAAGTCTGACTATACCACCAAGAAGCCTGTTTAATCATAAACCATGACTACACAATCATGTCACGTGTCCAAAGAGGTAAGTGTTAATTTTATAACAATATATGTGATATTAGTAATATGTGATATGTCTTATGTTTTCCCTTGTCACAGCTTTTTAACATTATTTGAGGATTCACATTATTCATGTTGTCTTCAGAGTATCTCACAGTCTTGAGATGTGGCTGTACATTTTGCCTTTTTTGTTTTTATTTTCAGACATGTTCAGCAGGGTTGAAATCAGGTGACTGTTGAGGAAAAGACCAGCAGCTCCTCTCTCACACTTCAGACACTCCTGGTATTGTTTCGAGCTATTCGAGCCATCAAGTCTGTCATGACTCTGCAGGGTGAAGTAGTCCATCGGCTTGGCTGATGTGCAGCTGACCATGTGTGAGTTTACACCCCCACATTAAAACTCTCCCATTTCCATAAGTAAACAAGTTAAAACTATGATTAATCTGTGATCAAGGCTTCTGGTTTTCAACAGTGAAGTTTTGATTCCGCTTGGACAAAGGACAGATGTTGTTATTGAAGATGTAATCTGGCAGCTGCTTTACAAATACATTATGTGTAATTTGCCAACTGTCTTTTCACTGAACATGTTAGCTTGATACAGGATACTGAACTTGGTGCTGGGCTTGTGTACATATAAGTGGCTCTAAAAACGTACAGTTTATCTGCATTTAATCACTGATAGTTTTCCATCCATCTAGAGAACATTTTGTCCCTGAGGTGCTTCTCTAAACTCTTCTTATCATTACAAAGTGTTTTTTTCCAAAGCAATTGCATAGAATATCTGCAGACCCACAATAGCACTAAATGATCTGAACTAACTAAATATTGCATTTTCTTAATAAAGAATATTTGGGCAGTTGGATGATGCTGATGGAACTAAACCGGTCTTGGTAGAAGGCTGAAGCTTTTAGACCCCACTGTATCTTACAATACTACAGGTGTATTTTGTCTGGCTGGAATTGTAGTCAGTTTAAAAAGTGCAAAAAAGACATCAAGCCAAACTATATCAAGAAAACCTTCTGTTTTTAAGTACTGAACCACAGATATGTACTTTATAAAGTAAAAAAAATCTATCAACTACAGCGTATCCTATACCTTAAAAACGTTCAAGAATGAATCTTATCAAAGATGCTTTCTTTTCCTTTTTTTCTAGCTCTTTAGTTGGCTGTTTTGCCCGTGTAAACACCAGGGATACAACAACTCACTCTGTTTTATCTTTTCAAATATTGTCTCATGATACATTCCAGGCAGTGACAGCAAGAAAGATATTTTAATGTCACCAAGACAGGCATTGCTTATGGCTTCAAGTGCACTGATAAACAGTTTATGCATTAGCTTCTTGTTATGTCATTGGCTTTTAGTTTTCCAGTTTAGTACAGAACCTAACCTTGACAAAGAAAAAGTGCAAGTTATGAAAAGTGGAAAATGCTCTGTAGAAACACATTTATACTTTTATGGATTAAGGCTTTTGAGGTTATTATTGACAGGTGAAATACTACCTGAAATACTCATTTTCAAACAGCCATCTCATATTTCGAGATACGCGTTTCAGCTCCAACTCCAGCATAGTGATTGAATTCTTCTGGTTAGGTCTGCCTTTCAAAGAGCAACTGCGTAATGAACACTGCACCTAAAAAACAGCAATCAATAACGTCTTCCTACAGCATTTGTTGTGTTGTAGACAGTGACATTAAACTAAGGAAGTTCTCATTCTCCTTGGTTGTGTGTGTCTGGTGTGAAAAGAAACTCTGTAAAACAGAAAAGAGAAAATATTAGGTGGAGTATGATCATTTTTGATTACATTTTTATCCAAAGCAGTGGTGTTTAGAAATCTGTTACTTACATTCGTCCTCTGGTAAATCATCATTTTCTAATGGCTCCTCTCCCTCATCTGCCTCCTCTTCAGCTCCTACATCCTGCTGTTCTTCCTCCTCTGCTAGTTCCTCCTCTACATTAAGTGTCTCCTTCTCCTCCTCCAGTCCTTCCTCTCCTTCCGATGCCATCTCCCCTTCTGCCTTTTGGTCTTCCTCCTGTGCTGCCTCCTCTCCTTCAGATACCTCCTCCTCTTCTTCTGCTTTGTGGCTCTCCTCCTCAACCGATGCCTCTTCCTGAACTTCCTCTCCTTCAGATTCCTCCTCCTCCTCCTCCTCCTCATCATCATCATCTGCTTTCTGGGTCTCCTCCTCAGGCATCTCCTCTTCTACACTTTGTTCCTCCTCTTCTGTTTGTGTAGTCTCCACTTCCTCCTTTTCTGGTAAGGTAACTGAGTCATCTTGCTCTGTCTCCTTCTCCTCCTCTGCCACCTCCACCTCCTCTGCAGGAACAGTTTCTTCTGTCACAGAGACCTCCTCCTCCTTGACAGGCGCTTCATCTTGTACAGCTGTCTCTCCTTGCTCATCTGCCTCTGCCTCCTTTTCTACATTTATAGCAAGTGCTTCCTCTCCTTCCTCTTCAGTTGCTGCAGCTGCCTCCTCTTGAGCTGTGGGAGCCGTTTCTTCCTCCACCTGTTCCACAGGCTCAGCGGGAGGTTGCACTTCACCCACCAGCTAAGCCAAGGAGAGTAATAAACATACATTAGATCATAACAGACTAGGCTGTGGATAGTTTAGTGGTCTGCTATATTGCTAATCAGGTGTCTCGGTAAATGAGGTGAGAAAAAAATGACATCTGAATGTAAGTGTTGATGTGAATCCATCAGAGGATCCAGGCAATTAGCTCCTTCAAGTTGATGAGATGAAAATCTCATTTTGTTTCCCCATGGGCACACAGTGAACAGAAATAGTAAAGAGACCACGTGTGCTGATGATATGTGTGTTAAGGCCTGTAAGTTCTGCTATGTACTACATATATAATCTTAAAGGTGCAAAATCACTTCTTAAACTGTCCATTTTGAAAATGTATTTTATATTCACTAAGTCTTTTATATCTGTGACCTATTTAGGTATTTATTTTATATGAAGTGAAATGCAGTCTGATTACAGACCTCTAAATATTATCTAAATATTTTTGATTTGTTCAGCAATTCAAGCAGGTTTGGTGTTGTGCCTACTGATGGCTATCAGCAGGTTGGAGAAAGTGTTGACCAATCAGGGCTGATCATTGCCATCTTCCTGCCTAGCTTGCTAGCTACCTGATTCCATTAATGCATACACACAAATAGTGACAACATAGATGAGATTGACTCCTACTATCCGCAGCTTACATGTCAACTGAAAATCATATTGGCTGGACAAAAACGCATGGTTATGGCAAAACAAAACAAAATGTCAGGCTGAATGAATTCAGTGAACAATATGGCAATTCGGACTGATTATCAGGCTAAATCTGATTCTGGCTTGTGTGTTGGTTACCTGGGTAACCTGCGTCTGTATATTCTCCAACTGAGCCCTGAGTTCAGAGTGCAGACTATGGGCTGCTGAGTTCTGATCCTGCAGACTCTGACGTACCGTATTGAGCTGCTCCTCCACACCGGCCTGCTGGAGCTGCTGGGACTGCTCATTCTCAAGCAACTCTCTGGAAGACACAGGTGAAAATGTCTGCCTGAAATTAAGCTTTTTTGTGATTATTAACTGTGCGGACAGAAACTTTGCCATTTAATGAGAATAATAATACTAATGATAATAATGACAATATAATATTAACTGTGTAGCTCCATGAAGGATTTTTTTTAAATATTGGAAAAAGGCACCAATGGCTTCATAACGTTGTTTTCTTTGAACCTGACATGTGTAACAATAGCCTGTGAACCACATTTCCATGACGTTTACATAAGCTTCAAAAGAGAGCAGATTTTACATACAAAGAAAATGTTAAGCAAACCATTCAACTCCAAAAATCATCAATACAATAGAAATGTTTGTACAGATCAAGGCAATCTCACAATATGAATATGAGGCCTACAAATACTGGCCTAGAGTAACACAGAGACACAGACAGAGGCAGCCAACAGGGATTTGACAAAGTCAACATAAAGTTATGGGTCAGAGGAGGTGAGCTATTTTCTCCATAACATCAAATGGTGCAGCTTTTTTTCCACAGCCTACCTGACAGTAGCCATCTCCAGTGTGCTGGCCTCCAGCTGAGCCTGATGGGCATCCAGCTGCTCCTTCAGTCTGAGCACCTCAGCAGCCTGTCCATCCAGGGCAGAACTCAGTGTGGCAACCTGGCTGACTCTCTCCTCCAGCTTCGATTCTGCAACGCCCAGGCTTTCCGTTAGGACCTCTACCTTCTGAGACAGTTCGGTGCTCAGTGTGGCCAGATCCTCCACCTGAACCCTGACGCCCTCGAATTCCTCGCTCTTCCCCTTCAGCATGGTCTGTAGCTGGCTCAGTTGCTCCAGGGACACGGTGGCCTGCTGCATCTCTGCCAGGCGGGATTTCATCTCGGTGTGGAGCGACAGTACCTGAGCAGGGAGGTCAGACGTCTTGAGCTGCTCAGCTGTAGCCAGGGCCATGCCCACCTGTTTCTGGGCCAGTGCATAAGACTCCTCCAGGGTACTCAGGCGGGTCTCCAGATTCTCTGAAATGTGCTGTTGTGATGGGACACACGGAGGTGATGTTGAGTCAAACTGACAAGACTATTCAAAACTATAAAAAATATTACAGAAATAGTGTTTCCTAAGTTGTGAGATGCCATGGATGATTTTAAGCATAGTTTTTTATAGTCTTTATGGAAATGAACCCACATATACATATGCTCCCACCACAGCAGAGTATATTAAATAAATAGAGTAGAGGTAAAACACCCAGGCCACACTACTCAGCCCTAAGCCTACTGAGATATGCAGAGGCTGTGGTGGCATTAGCCACACCAAGACAACCAATCAGGACAGGCCCTAGCATGAAGTGACAGCTCAGTAAAACCTTATCTCCTAGAAAACAAGAAAAAGAAAGTCAAGAGAAAAAGTTACATGACATAAACTGTATATACACTGCAGTGGGGTAAAGGGAGTTATTTCCCCACTCTGTGCTCAACAGGACCTTTACTTGCCTGCATAAACCACTCACGATTGGGGTGCAGGAATTTTGCATCTGCAGTGGCAAATTGATGACTCACAAAAAACAATTAACTGCCCATACAGGAAATATTTCTCTAACAAGACTGAGCTAGCAGAGTTGTGCAAAGTTTTTGCCACCTTGGCTTGCTTGAACCAAAGGTGGAGTTGCATGAAAGAGGGAAAGAGGCTGAAGAGTGGAGTTGTTTTGTTTAAGTGCTTTAGAAAATCTTGTTCGCCTTCTTAGAGTTGCCTGCAGCAATTTCAAAATAGTTGGAATACTATGAACCTTATAATGTAGCCACAGGCGGTGACGAGCCTCAGTTTACAGTAACACAACCGGGTCAGTTCATTCTCTCTCTGTTCTCCTACAATCTTTCAGATGGCCTGTAAACAACCTCTGAACTGGTGTTCAGTATCAAAATCACAAACTAAATTTAGCCTTGGCACACTACTTGTCTTGTTTATTATTATTTTGGCAGAACCTTCTGCACAGCTCTGGAAGCATGTTCCTTACTGACACACATTTTCCACAGAAACTTTGATACTGAATACATTTAATGTATTTGAAGTGATAAAGTCCCTGCAATTGTAGGTCAAGAATAATCCTCCTCATTACAAATGTCAGCAGCTGTGTGGATGTTAGAAATAGCAGTATTCACTCCAATGAGGCTCTTGAAATCTGATAGAGGCCTGCAGTTCTTAACTTTCCTTACTTGTAACTGGCAACGTGCGCTATTGACATGTGGTGAGGCCCCCTTTTTCTTATTATCGTGTTGTTTGTGTAAATTATAGGCTCATGAAAATAAGATTTGTGGTGCATTTATAACAGGATGCAGGCGATCAGAAGAAGGGGCGTGTTGGGTTGTTCATGCCTGCAGAGGAGAGGCTACTTATCATGTCAGCCCCCTTACCTTACTACTTGACTGTCGCATTTCTTCGTGGGAGGACTGTAACTTCACTATCTTCATCTGCATGCCCATGAGATTGTCTGTCAAGTAGGTTAAAGTTTGGTGCTGCTGGAAACAGAACCATGCGCCAGTGGCACCGCCAATTACAATCATAAGAAATAAGACCAACAGAGGAGTGTAGTTATTCGCTCCAGCGCGAACTTCCGGCTCAATAACTTCATTTTTGAAAAAGTTATCTTCGTGTTTGTGGTTGCCTTTTCCTTTCCGATGCTTGGCAGTCATTTTCCCCCCAGAAAGGACACAATGTTCTAGCAAGGCAAGAGAGGTGATATAGCTGGAGCCGGTGTGTCAGAAAGCCTGGACCGTAGTGTTAAAGCGGAGATTTAAAAAAAAAAAAAAAAAAAAAAACTTCAGACGACTCCTTTAAGTGGCGCTGTACAAATCAGCCTGGTTTCAATCACCGCGCAATAAAGTACCAGGAGGCTGCAGCGAGTTCTTGATGAGGAGGTAGAAGAGCAGGAGAGAGATAGAGAGAGAGAGAGGAGAGGAGAGGGAGGCGTGAGCCGTAGGTAGCGTGTCCGTCCATTCAGGAAGAGCGAGGAGGAGTTGGGGCGGGCCGACACCGGGAGTGACTGAGCCTCCGCCACCATGTGCGCTGCTGTCACCTAATGGAAAGACTACACGTCTGGTCACGGTGCAGTGGGCTACTGTGTGCTATTTTTTACTGCGGCTGAGGCCCTGCAGCATTTACACACTACGCTTGTAGGTCGCTCAAATGACGTGACATGACGGAGCTGTAAGGAAGCCCTATGGCTGACAGAGAATTCATGAGCAGTTTCCTCCTTCCTTCTTCTTAGTGGTCTCTTCCTCTGTATTTTTATGGCACTGTCTTCTTTTAAGATGTGGTCATGACACTGTGATATTCAGTGATATGCATAGACTCTGGAAAGGGCAAATTTATGTTGAAGGTCACCTTCAGCCTCTGGGACTGAGGGCTCCCTTAAATCTACACTCTTTTCCTTGTCTTCCCTGTCTTTATATTACATGTATAGCCTGGTTTAAAATGGTAAATGCTCTGAGATTCAACTAATCTGAACTAGGCTACTGATAATGATCACTTATATTGAGAATCACATTATTGGTAGTTTTAAAGCCCTTATATATCTATGGTTCATCCACATAAGTTTTCAAGTATGTTACCCGACAGCTCTTGGCATTTACAAACTGTGCTTGATTGACATCTGTCTCTCCCTTCTTTTTGTTTTGTTGTGCCTGTCAGGGCAGACCAGCTTACAGCTTCCTCATTCTTAAGGTACAGTCACATAAGCCTTTTGTTCAGTGAAACTGCTTTGCACCTGGTCCTGGAAAAGGATGTGATGTAAGAGTTCCCATGTGGGAAATAAGTTAATATGGATCAGGGTAATCACAAGCCATAAAGGTCATATGATGTGAAAGGTAAACTCTAAACTGTGAGGGGTCATCTGAGATTGCACTGAAACCGGAGAGGTAGAAATTACCTTAAAGTTTACATTTATTTTACATATATTCTGTGCTACATTTTATTGTCAAAGTTTGTTAACAGAATTTGGTTGAGATATTTTCTACCTTAAATCCTTGATTGATGCCTGGTATTTTAATATCTTAATCTTGTTATCTATTATGTTTTAAAAATGTTTCTTAATTTGTCAAACATTTCCACTAGTTGATTAAATAGTGCCACACTAGTATAGCACATGTATTGTAAATTAGCTTGATGTTGTGTTCAAGACCAATGAAGAGCATGAGTAAAAACAAACACCAGAAAACCCTTTAAGAATATGTCTTTAGCCACAGTATCAATAAATTACATAGCTTATGTCAAACCACAACCATCACCATGTTTAGCAAAGATTTTCTGATATTAATCACTCAAAGTAAATCACTTTCTAACCATGCAGGAATGCAATATTTTATTTGTGAAATAATTTTATTTTCATTTCAGTAGCAGTCTAATATCTCCTTTTGTAATTGGTGATTTGCATCCAAGCAGCACAACAACTTCAATACAGACATCCTGAGATATCTAGACTTTAAAATAAATATTGCTCATATTGTAGTGTCCTCAGTTTCTTCACTCTGTATGGAAGACAAAAAAAAAAAAAGATTTAACATCATTTAGTATGCTTTCTCTGATCTGTCCTTTAAATTTAAGTGCAGGTGTTTTTCCTTCTCACCTCTGACACTGAGGACAGTGGAGCACTCAGCCCGTCCCAGGGCATTCTCTGCAGTGATGGTATATTCTCCCATGTCTTTGAGGCCCACCCGGAGGATCAGCATGGAGCAAACTCCGTAGGTGTCAGAGATGTAATAGTTTGTATTAGTGTTTATACTGATGTGATTTCGATACCATGTGATATGAGGTTTGGGATTTCCCTTCACTGCACAGCTCATATAGCACTCATAGCCCCTGGGTGCAGTGTGAAGCTTCAAAGGCACGATGAAAGTTGGAGCACATCGCAAATCACAATCTTTTCTGGTGGGTACATTTACCACAAACTTTTCTACAAGAGAGGAGATACAGTGAGATTATGTTTTTTTTTTTTTTTTTTTTTTTTTCAAGAAGTGACAATTTGGCCTTTGAGAATTTGAGAATGAGATGCACAAACACACCTCTCTTCTTCTCCATCCCCCAGGTCGGTGACTCTGAGGGTGTAGATATGCCCATGTCATTTTTGGCGTAGACTCGGAAATGATACTCCCTCCCATGCATGATATTGCAAACTGTGAATTTATTATTGAAGAGTCTGTCAGCCACTGTGGTCCATGTGCGTTTAGTAGAGTCCAGTTTGGACACTGTGTAGTGAAGGCGGTCGTCACGCTTCTCATCAGGAGAAGGTTCCCAGATCACTGTCACTGTGCCGGGCACATTTTCCTCCAGCTCTACTGGTCCAGGAGGCTTTGGATCATCTGTAAACACAGTCAGTTTTACTGGCTTGAGATTAACATTAACAAATGTCTGTGAGCTTTATAAAAAAAGGGAGATATACTTTGTTTGTCATCTAGGTTTTACCTGTGACCCTGACCTCTGTACTGAATGTCTCCTGTCCTGCAAGATTTTTCACCACAATAGAGTAGATGCCAGAATCAGAGCGCTCAGAGGACGGGATCAGCAACTGGGATGAGCCATCTGAGTTACTTATTGTAGCTCGCTTTGCCACTGGCACATTGTCCTTTAGCCACATAATAACTGGCCGTGGGGAGGCCTGGTAAAAAAGTACATTAGTAATATCAGATTCAGGTCTGAATATAGTATCCTATAGTTGGTTTTCTTTCTGTTTAGTTTTGCATGGTTTTCCTCAGAGTGTACCAGTAATTAAGCTTAAGTATAAATCTCACCTCAAAGTTTACTGTGATCCTGACAGAATTTCCTGCCCTCACCACCATGAAACTCTTCATCTTGTGGTTTGTGAACTTTGGCCTCACTAAAATAATGAACAAAAACAATAAAAATTGGACAATATTTAACTTCAAGAGGTCTTTAAGCGTATTGAGTTAAAATTCATAGAGAAAGAGACATAATAGGAGCTATGAGACAGACTACAATGATATATTGTCTCTTAAATTTCTAGGAAGAGTTAACGTACCAGGGGAGGGCATAGCAATGACATAGTTGGCCAGCTCCTCAGGCGCACTCTCTCCTCCATCATTAGTCGCAATCACTCTCACCCAGTATATGTCCATGGACTTAAGGCCTTTCACACTGAAGGAAGTCGTGATGATCGGAGCACCATTACAGCGGGACCATTCAATGCAGTCTGCCTGCCGGATTTCAACAAAATATCCCTTTGCTTCGTCCTGTATCCCTTCTCTCTCCTCAGGTTTAGTCCAAGTCAGGACCATGTGGTTGTAAGAAGTTTCTGTCACCTTAAGGCCTGTAACTTTACCAGGAGGCTCTGGGATTAAGGAGTGCAATAAAATCAAAAGTCATGCCATGCCAAATATCAAATAAATATTGTTGAATGTAGCATGAAAAACAGTTTGCAACTCTTACTCTTGGGATCTCGGGCAAAAACAAACTCTGAGGGGTTGCTAAATTCACCGGTTCCCGAGAGGTTTATGGCAGTAACTCTGAATTCATATTCCATGCCCGCCACAACATCCTTCACTGCATATTTCTTCTCTGGAGACAATTTTAAAGAAAGAGCAACAATAAAAACATCACTGTTACAGTCTACAATGCTGGCAATTTGTATTGAGGTAAAATAAAAATGCAGACCTTTTATCAGCTCGTCCATGGCATTGACAACCGTCCAGAGATTACTCCCTTTTTTGCGTTTCTCCAAAATATAACCCAGGATACGTGAACCTCCTGTGTTACTCGGTGAAGACCAGGAAAGATTAATGCAGTCATCATAAGCGCTGACCACCTTTGGGGGCGCTGGAGGGCCAGGAAAAGCTGAGGAATGCAGGAAAAAAACACATCAATCAACTGGTAAAGAG
Source organism: Lates calcarifer (assembly GCF_001640805.2). Classification (NCBI taxonomy): domain Eukaryota; kingdom Metazoa; phylum Chordata; class Actinopteri; family Centropomidae; genus Lates; species Lates calcarifer. Next base: position 20,407,494 of record NC_066838.1, on the reverse strand, counting down.
TGGAATCAGAGACATTGAACTTTTCCTGTGAACTCTAGTAGTGAATTTATATATGGCCATGTCACAAATGACACAAAACATATTTTTTTATCATCAGTGATTGGGATGTGGAAGGAAGCACAACATAAACCTAAAAGTTATAAACCACAGAGAGCTTTGCTGTAATTTTTTGTGCTTATTTACTCTTTAAGGGTTTGCTTTTAGAAAAGTGCAGCACATGTATAAACTTAATTATTCTTTATCTTGCCATTACTGTAAGTTGGTTAATTAACTATCCAGCAAAGATTTTCCATTTCTCAAGTATATGAGTTTGTAGCTTTTCTTTCATATCTTTGTAAATGTAATATATTTGGGTTTGAGGCTGTTAAACAGACAAAAGGAGCAATCAGACCCGCGACTGACCAATTAAAAGATAATGACTGTTATTCACAGCCCAAAATGACTTATCAAATGAATGACATGACAGGTATTTACTTTTGTCTCATAATGAGGTCTGTGATACAGGTCTATGCATTGGAGAGGACATAATATATACCAGACCTCACAGCAGGGGGCAGCAAAGACATTGCAACAGCTGATGATCAAATAGGTCTCTTTGACACAACAGATTTTCAAATCAACAATGTTTTTGTTTTGCACAAATATAAGGTTTCACAAATGTGAAACTGCACTCTCCTTCAATATCCGTCAATATAGTGCATGTTTGACAAGTTTAAGCCGTTTTTGACCTAGACCTGATCTGATCTGGTGGTCTAGACGTTAATTGTATTTTCACAGAGTAAAGGCCTCACAAATCTGAAACTGTCTTTACACAGTCTTTGCACTCTCTTTATTGGCTCAATCCCCACTATATTTAGTACAGCGGATTTCAGTCTGGTCCTGGTCAGATGAGGTCTACAGTACGCACAAGAAGTGATCTCAAAAAACAGTCACAGGTTCGCAAAAACAGACCCCCCCCACAAAAAAAAAAAAAAAAAAAAAAAAAAAAAAAAAAAGCGGCCGCCATCTTGTTTCCCTGAAGTCCACGCCCTAATTGGTGTGCGCCACACCTGTCTCGGTCCACGCCGGTCGATCAGTACCACACGTGCGGATCGGGCTTTGGAGCCTTTCAGAGTCACAGTTTAACAACAGACGGAGAATTTTCGGCACATGTTACAGTGACATATCTTCAGAAGTGTTGTCAAACGAGGATCACAACGATTGACAAAGACTAACAACGATTGACAAAGTTTTTTTTTTTTACCGGCATTGCTTACGGTATAGGTTAAATCACTGTAAGAAGATATAGTTAATGCATCAGTACAACAGACTCGTGTGAATATTTGTTGTGCATAATTGATGCACCTCTTACAAATCTGTTTAATCCTGTAATTTAATGTAAAAAGAAGCTTTCAGCTCCAGATTTGAAAGGGAAGAATGTGCTATGAAGGGGTGGCGTAAACCTCTGGTAGTAAATCTGCAGACAACCCGGTGAAGGATGAAAGACTAGTTGTATTGGCTACTCCATATCTTAATGCTTCTGATTTCAAACGGCAACCGTTTCTGGAGGAAAAACTGGATCATGATCTTGGAGAGGACTATTTCAATTACTTTAAGTACGTCAAGGACGACTGTCAACTGGGAATAACGTTTATGTGGAGTCCTACAGACTGGAGAGACTTCAGGCCTATATGGAAAACTAATACAACACACAGACTCCACCAAAGAACACTGTTGCATGGACTTCGTTCTCAAGCAGACCTTCAAACAGTAAGTTCAGGTCATTCTTGTTTGCATTGTGCTTGCGTTGTTGTTTTATCTGTGTTTTGTCGGCCGCTGTGCCGTACTGGACTATTTGTACTTGTGCTTTATCTGCTGGCTATTTATTAGTTGTCTGTTGTGCCATCACATGGTGTGAGATTTTCTCTCTGTGACAGATTCATAGATCTAAAATCCTATGAACCCAGTGGACCTTTTTAAGATGTGGAGGAGGAAAATAAGACCTTTTGATTTTATCTCAGGTGGTCTGAGGTTTTGACTTGAAAGATTTCCTAACCAGAATCAGGGACAGTGGCATTAGATGCAGTCTTAGCTGTGTTTTTGGACTCAAGTGTATGTAGTGTTTGCTTTTTTTTTTTTTGCAGTGTGGCTTGTCATTGGCACGTTCCATGGTATCAGTGTTTGGTTTTGCTGGTTAAATTTATTACAGGTTAATATTCTAATTGATTATTTTTACCATCATGTTTTATTATTTGAAAGTCGAGCTGTGCATACAGCCAATGCTCTTACATTACTGCACATCACTGGTATTGATTAAACAATACAATCTACACAATTCACAGTGTGCACCATGGTGGCTCAGTGGTTTGCACTGTCAACTCACAGCAAGTCAATGGGCCTGTTTATGAACCTGCCAGCTGGCTTTTATGTGTAGAGTTACAAGCTTTCCCCTTGTTTGCATGGGTGCTCTTGTTTCTCAGGCACACCAAAGACATGCAGGTTAGGGGAGCTGAAAACTTGAAATGTTTATTGCTCATAGGTGTGACTGTGTTTCATGATTGTTTGACCTGGGATTGACTTGTGAATTGCCTGAGTTTTGTACAGTCTCAGGTTCTTGTGACATTAAAACCAACGTATATTTAGCTAACATTAAACTAACTAAGGTCAGTGGTTATAGTTTATCCTCTGTTAATTCTTTAAGGGTGAGACAAATTTACATTACAGATATTATACCAGTTTGGCTCACCTAGTGTACCAGCTTGCATGTCATCAGTCTCCAACACTTCACTCGTACCCTCTGCGGTCACTGCTCGGATACGGTAACAGTATTTCCGTCCACGGTCTACATCTGTATCACGATAGCAGGGCACACCTGGGATTTCCCCTATTTTCTTCCAGGTGTTTCGTCCCACTTGCTGACGCTCCATTATGTAGTTTGTCACTGGTGAGCCACCATCATCTTTTGGAGGCCTCCACCTAAACTCAATACACAAAACTGAGCTCTCTGTAACTTCTGCTGGACCCAAGGGTGGAGTAGGTTTGTCTGAAACATTAAAAAAAAGTGTCATTTAAGTTTGAGAAAGCTTTACAACTTGTCATGTGTGAGAAAGCAAATTACCACATTTATAAGAGGGAAATATTATTTATTTTTTAGTAAACTGTTATGATTGTAATGCTTGCAGCGATAGCAGATGTAGTTTGAATATAATTGCTTTTGTTAAGCTGTGAATTGCATTTTCAAAACACATTTTTAACCTGTTGTGTTATCGCAGCCAGGGATTCTGCTTCAAGTAGAGCAAAAAAGAATCTTGATTTTCCATCTAGCATTTTGAAAATAGGCACCTAAATCTGTCCAGACACAGGTGGGGTGAGTGAAATATGACATCCTTTTTACTTAAGCCTGGCCTGATTTTGTTACATTATGTTAATGAGCTTGGAGCTTGAAGCTTGAAGGTGTTTGCTGTTCTTGGTCTTCCAACACCAAAGTATGTATTACTATGCAGCTTACTGCACAAATCACAAATTTTGGCATTTATAAAGATAAAAATTTTCTTGATGGAGATGGACGCAGAGTTAATTTAATTGAAATCAGGTATTTTATTGTTTTATGTTTATATAGTGTTTATATTTACATATAATGTTTTTTATAGCTGCAGAGCTTAAGGAAAAAAACAATTTTTAAATTCTGCATTGCATCCTTCATTCACTCACCAAGCGCAATTAGCTGTGAAATTGCCTCGATGAAGCCGTGTTCGTTCTTGAGCTTGATCTTGATCTCTCCCGTGTCCTTCCTCTGGCACCTGCTAAGGAGCAAGCGGCTGTGATTTGCAGATTTCTCTATCTTTGTATTGTTGTCATCATGGAGCTCTTCTCCTTCTCTGTACCACTGAATCTTTATGGGTGCATAGCCAACAAAATGCAGTTTGAAGATGGCGTGGTGCCCCACTTTAACTGTAACAGGCTCAGTGAAAGCACTGAGGTCTTCAGGGTCAAACCTTGGAGGATCTAAAAAAAAAGGGGGGGTCATTTGGGGTCATTTTAATGCTGTGATGGCATTTAGCTCTTATCTAATCACATACTTACATTTTATGACCTCAGGCTGCAAATATAATTCATAATATTCATTTCACAATTATGCTGCATATTATCAAATATCATTATTGTTATCATGATGAATTCTCAAACCTTTGACGTTGATCATCGCCTCTGTCTTACGACCATCTGCCTCAAAACGATATTTCCCAGAGTGCTCTTCCGTGCACCGGATTATAACTAATTTATGGATCGCACCATCTTTAGTGATAGTGAAATTGTCATCTGGGGATATCTGATAGGAAAGGGGGCAGACACATGAAAATAAGCAAACCGAGCAGCAACAATTTCAAGTTAATTAGTCATTCAAATCAGATACACTGCATGTTCCAAAAGGCTTTTTGTCCAGCTGTGTTGTGTCCCACTTAGGCCCAAAGTATCTAAACACCTGCCAGGTAAATCACCAATGAGCACATACTGTATGAAACTGGTGGTGATTTCCATCTTTCATTTCAATTTTTTTTGGTGTTTCCTTTTATTTCTGAGAGTGCACAAGAGGGAGGTGGACAAGAAATGTGCCAAGGGAGAGCAGGAAGGTCAGTAGCTAGATTCAAACCGATGATGTGATTACATGGTATGCGTCTTAGGATGCTGTCACATCTAACCTGTTTTGTGCAGTTTTTTGCATAAATTTAAAGGCTAAACTACCACCAACTCCATCTGTTCATTGTGATCTATTAAGACAGTGATAAGCAATGTATGGCCTCTATTGTATCATTTTTATCATCATCATTTACATAATTTTGTAACCATGGTAACAGATATAAATTGAATGCTTTCACCTCTTGGTTTGTTTGTAAAATATCAGTGTGAACAGGAAACTGCACCGGAGCTCAACTCCAATATATGTTGTTTTTGTTTTTTTTTTCCCCCTCAGACCAAATGAACCAAAATGACCATAGACCCCTACACTGATGGACACAGTGCCCAGGAAAATGATGAGTTTGACCCATACGGCTAACCTTTTTGCCATCTCTGAACCAGGCACCTTCACAGTCTTCACTGTCGAGCTTGCATGTTAATTCTGCAGTCTCATTGATGATAGCACTGACATCAGACAATCCACAGATGAACTGGACCCCTGGATCTAACATAGACAACAGAGAACTGTTAGGCACTGTGACTGATAAGAACAGAAAACCTGTCCAGACTGATAGGAGAAACAGCTAATGTTTGAACTTATTTGTTCTTCTTTTTTTTTGGAAGTTTTCCAGATGGTTTGCAGTCTCTGCAGGGAATATATTTTGATCTTTTCAGCTTGTATATGTGCATGTTGATGCCTCTTCTGTATTCTTATTCAGTGCTCTTCTGTTTTCTTATTCAGTGTGTATTGTTTGTTAACACCGAACTGACTCTCCCTCTGTGGCCAAATGTAGACCTGTCTAATAGAAAATGAAAATGACAAAACAATTTGGCTCGTGGAGAACCTCCCTGTTGTGACAAAATAGCATATCAACATGACATTCAGAGCAAGTTGATAAAAAAAATGCAGGGATTGTTGTGAATAAATGGGTGTTAGCTGGTAAAAAATATCATTATTAGTTGTGAAGTTGATTGCAGTGACTTATCGCTAAATGGAATCATGATTACTTTGTTGCAATGTTACAAATATTTTGAATAATAATTTTTTTAATTATAACTTTGTTGAGCAGTCTTTCTCCCAGATTCCATCTCATTCATTGTGGACAATGTACAAATTACCAAAGTAATTTAATGTTCAATGTGCAGCACATGTCTCAATTTTGTACAAATTTTGTGCAAATTTGTACAACTGTGCTCTCCAGTTTTCAAATCATTAGTGGGGTTGGAATCTTTAGCAATCTCACAATTGAAATGATTCAGAATTGCTTCTCAATTCAAAACAGCTCTTGATTCAATAAAAAGAAAGAGGGACACTTTATTTTACTCCAGTGCACTCTATGCTAAACAACTGACTGTCTCCAGCAGTATGGAACGGTCTCTCTGCTGTCATGTAGGTAGTGGGGGAAGCCATTGTCATCCAGAGTGCTGCCTGGGTACAAGGCTTTTGAAGTGAAACAGAGTATGGACTGAGTTATTTTGTTGGCCCTATCAGAGCTGGTTAAAGTGCTGTGGCATGTGTTGGTCAGCTAGTGTCCTTAGTGCTGGAGTTGGATGCTGTAGATGACAGGGCCTGGAGCATTCATAAAATACATCACCTTTGTCTTGCAAAGCCAATTATTACTGTCTTTTTTTGAAGATGAACAACAAGATGTGTTATTATGATACTTGAATGTGGTGCCTTTGCAGTTGAGTTCCACCTTTTTTCCTCTGTCGACATAGCATTATTACCTGACATTATCACAGAAATCTATATTTTGCATTTGTGAATTGATTCAGAATTGTAGGAGTGAGCATTGTGAATATGAATAATTTTTCCACCCACCCCTGTTCAATCAAATGTAGATGCATCATGTAAATGAATATGTTGTATAAAGACACACTGATCCTGTGAATATAGAGTTGAGGTCACTATGCCAATACTACATGTAATACAGTTATATCAGTTACATAGAGATGGACAGGACTGTTACACTGTCATAGCCTTTTTTGAAGTGGCTCTGAAAAGAATAGTCAGTTACAACTTGACAAAATTGATTATAGTTTTCATAAACAATTCAAATGCATCCAACTGCAGCCCTTTGCTGTCATTCAGTCGGGAAACTTTACTTACCAATCACCAAATCTTCTATCAGTGGGCCTTGTCTTTTACGCCTTGTATGTTTGGCAGAGCTGGTGGCATCTTCGGTCTCATCAGAGTCACTGCGATCTTTAGGACACATGCTTTCACCTTTTTAAAATCAAAATATGCAACCCATAGCTTTACACGCACACTTACTCAAATCTGTCTCAAAATGAAACCACACTAAACATTCTCAGAATAAGCACAAGTCATATTTATATTTAGGGTTAAACAATATGTTCTGCTAATTAGACTAAACAACATGAACTGCTTCAGGTATTCAGTTATTTTCAGGCCATTAACCCAAACTACACCCCCCCGTCATGCAGTAATGCACCATGTCTGATCTCTTACCACTGACAGCTTTTTTGCTTCGCTTTGAACATCTAGGATGCTTGACCTGGCCAGTAGAGTCCTCCTCTCCATCACTGTCACTTGCTTCATAGTCACTTTCTAGCTCATTTGGATCTGTGTTAGAGGCACAGAATTCAGTTACTACACACTTGCACTGTAATTTTAAATAGTAAATTAAAAGTCCCCAGAAATTCTTTCCATCATAAGGTTAATAAGACTAGAATCTTCTGCTCTTCAGCTGTTTTCATATTGTCATGGTACTTCACTCAATCATTACTAAAACAAAGCTCAATTTCTTCACCAATGGGGCAAACATTTTCCAGCATTTAAAACTACATTACAGTAATGAAAGAGAAAATGGTGCCATTAGTGGCGTTCCAGATGCTCACTCAGCCTATTGCACCTTGAATGATTTTGAGAACCAGACAAGCAAATTTCTATTATTTTCTTGGTTTTCAGTCGGTAACATACCCTAATGTTTTTTTATTCTCACATATGCTGTTGTTAGACACAAAAAAACAAATCAACCATATGTCATTGTCATAGATGTACATGCAGTGATTAAAACATTTTTTTCTGTTTTCTTATTTAGTACTATACAGTCTATCTGATAGAGGTATGGCTAATCCTGAGTCAGCTGTAGTACTGTAATCTCTTCCATGCAGTATGATCCCTGCTGTGTCTTACCAGATATATGATCTTTCCATTGGACCTTCTTTGTTTGCTTTGAGCGCCTGACAGACCCGCTGAAGTTTTTATTTCCATCAGGATCAGTGACTTGATTTGTAGCAAACATTTCAGTCTGGTTTAATTCTACATCACTGCTTTTCCCGTTGGACTCTGCACAGACACAGTACACAATCAGAAGAATAAATACTGTTTAGAAGATAAGTAGGGATATTAACTCAAATTGGTTCAAATGAATTATGTGCCAGTTTGAGTTCATTTAAACTTGACTTTTTGAAAAAGCGACAGCCCAAGCTCACACCAGTGCCTTCTAACTTCATCTTAGTAAATACTACATATTTATGCTTTAATGGTTATATTGTATTATATAGTTATATTTAAATGTTAAAGGTCATTTTAATCCAAACAAATGAGATATTTAATTATGTGCCAAGTAGCTAATCCTAATCATTAAGATTACAGAAACAGTGATCATTCAATCCAAGCCTGATCATGGTCTCTATTTTGTTCTTACTTGGTTACTTACATTTAGAAAATATCGTCTTTACAGACATAACTATATCTTTTCAATATGTTTTGAGTCTTTTTAACAATATACTAATATGTATATATAATATTTTTACCTTTTGTTAATTTATCAGCATTAACTGTAGTATTGTTCCTGGTTTCATTTCATTTGATGTTCGAGAGGCAAATAGCGTGCACAGAAAGCCTTTAAAATTTGACATTAGTTAAAGAGATCTTTTCAGTGTGTGACATGTAACCCAAGCACTAAAGGGCAAAGAGTTGTACTGCTTTGGAGCTGACCCGTGAAAGTAAAGGTTATCCACTTCCTCTTTTGAAATAACTAAAGTTACGTAGCAGCAAATGTTTTGATCATCAAACTCAAATTTTAACCACCACTGACTACTGAAGTGCTGATGATGGAAATGCATTGTTAGGCATAGATCAACTTTACCTGTTGCCTTGTCAGAATCCACTTGACCAGATTTGGTGTGTTTCTTGGTCTTGGATTGATCAGCTATCCTTTGCATGTCTGTTTTTGTTACACACCCTGAAACATCTAATTTTGTTACTGTTTCATCTCCTCCTGAGTTTTTAATCTTTACTTTCTCTTTGCTTCCCGTCAGCTCAGACTGGACACTTGCATTTGCTGCGTCAGGCTTGTTCTTTACCACTCCAGCGTTTTTACCCAGTCCGTTGACTGAAGTTATTTCACCATCTCTTCCACCAGCGGTTAATATCTTTTCTCCTTTGAGTTGTCCTGGTTGGTGCTTTGCTTTTATTGCTGCTAAAATCTTCTCCATCTCCTCACTGTTTTTTATTTGTTGCTCTTTGGCGACTTTCTCAAGGTCGATCTGTGCTCCGCCAGCCAAGGTAGTTTTACGAGGTTTCTTCTTGCCAGCAGATGTGGGGTCACAGTCAGCTTACAGATTATGAAATACAACATGCATGATAAATGACTCGCATTTATTTGTGAAAATCATGATTATGGCAATCATTCGTATTATATTGACAAATTACATTAACAAATTAATCATTGCTGCACTGTTACCTTCCACAACCAGCCAGGCACTGCAGGATGTAATGCCAGCCACAGCTGAATAGATGCCTTTGTCCAGCTGCTTGCAGTCCCTGATCAACAGCCTGTGGATTAGTTTATGATCTGACATGGTTATGCTATATTTTTCTCCATCTTCCAGAATTCTGCCCTTGCCCATCCACGTGATCTTGGGTAGTGGGTGTGTGAGGACACACTCAAACAGAGCGTCCTCTCTTTCTTGTGCCTTGATCTCCTGAATTCTGATGACAAAGTCCACATTTGAAACTGTAAAAAGAAAAAAAAAGGATGCAAAAAAAGATGAAGTATTGTATAGGCTTGTGTGAGAATCACTGCATTTTCACTATTAATGAAAATCAAATACTGTATATATTTAATGTTTAACAAAAGTGAAAAAAGCAGAGGATCACAAAAACAATATTTAAACGTTTTTCCAAATCAGATTTTTGAAAAACTTTCAGTCCCAGTTTCTGTCATTGAACCTACGTTTAAACTCTGTTGGGAGGAAGTTGACTTCCTCAGCACCCGTCTGATTCAGCACTGTCTCCAGGAGGTTGGCCATTTCAACATCCACCTGATTCAGTCCTGTGTCCTTTTGCATTAGGCCCTTAATACTGAAATCCTTTGTCCTCCCAACACTCTTAACACCGTGTTTGTCTGTTTTATCTTCATCATAGGGAATCACACCATCCTGCCAGGCACACAGAGGAATTACAGACAGATGAAACATAACCCAACTGTGGAATAATATTAATCTGCTGTGTATTGTGCATGTTTTAAAAATGTTAAAGAATAGTTCTGATAAAAAAAATTCCACCATTTACTTATTATAGTTATTTTTCATCACTGCCAAGTGAAGTGCTGCACATTTGTAACTTTTGCATCTTTAATCTTAAACCTTTCATCTTTCTTGCATTATGGGCTTCTTATCAGAAAGCAGTGTACATGCCATGAATACAGTTTTTGTTTGTGTTTCACAATGGAACTTTTTGAGGCTACTACATGCAGCATAAATTTCACACTCAGAATTCAGGCACTCAAATTAACACTTGAAGATATCTTAGTCTATCTCGTTGTGCATCTTTAAACTCAATTTGAAGCTCTAATGAAGCACAGACATCTTTAGTAACATAATTATACCTATTTTCTGATACTGCCAAGAGATGATTGAGATGGGAGACAGAGAGATCTGATCAGAGAGATGAAGTTAATATTGTGAAATTAGTAGTAAAAATTGATTGCTGATTTCAAGTTAATTTTAAATGATGAATTGCATTTGAACTATGGAGTTACTATCACAACACAATGATATGCTAGGTTTGATGAATATTCAGAGTGAACACGACTTTGATCAGTGCCAGATGTCTTCAGTGAAATGACAAATCAGTGATAGAATGGCTTGTTAAGAGATGTATTGATGATTTAGCTGGAGATGATGTTTTTACTGTGAGAGCTGAGAGTTTTCATACCTTACACTTATTTTGCATTCGCTCCTTCTTCTTCTCCTCCAGTTTTTTGAGAACCAAATGCAAGTCTGCAACACCAAACTCAGCACAGATGCGCTCATAGTCTTTCCTGTCAGCGTTCAGCATCGCATTCCAGAATCTGTCGTCAGTTTCCCCACCTGCTTTCTCTACTTTACTAGAGATATTAGACAAATATAAAAACAAAACAAAACTGATAGATAGATATATTAATATTATACAATTTAAATGTCTGGTTTTCTCACCTTTTCCTCAGTAATTTTCTGAAATCTGATGGATTTGTTGAAGCTGAAAACAGAGAATTCAGGTTTCTGTATATTTTATAATTTTACTCTGTAATTAAAAACATATAAAGAACTTAAGACGCTCAAATGAGAATAAGTGACTCGCTCAGTCAAAACAAATATTCATCATCCAGTCTAGAATGTATTCCACAAACAACTCTTACCCTCAGTCACACTTAATGTTGCCGTGCAGACAGCTTTACCAAATTCATTCACAGCATAGCATTTGAATGTATCGGTTTCAGCAGCAGACACTTTGTGAATCTAGAAATACAAACATCAGATGCCCAAATTTAATTCACACAGCACAGAGAACATACATACTAATACGTTTTTACTGTTTTATTATGCTGTTTAAAACTAAAAGTATGAGCAGTAACTACTCCCAGGATCTTTTATCATTTAGTTACTCACCTCTAGTATGTGCTCCCCAGTTGATTCATCGTATTTACTCTGAAATTTGTCCTTGTCTGAAACAGTTCCTTTAGCTCTTCTCCATGATACCTCTGGTTTTGGATCCCCTGTCACCACAGCCTTAAAAACAGCTAATTGCCCTGTGAAATATGGTTCATAATTGTAAAGAGAGTGCTATAGAAATGAAATGTTACTGTCCTTAATTCATATAATTTATTGTCATGCATATTGACTTAATGCATAAATAGGTCAGTTTAGTACCTGCTTTGCTGCAGAGCATTTTGTCATAAGATGAAACTCACCTTCCTGGACTGTTACTGGAACTGGTTTACACTGGAAATCTGGGGTGCTCTTTCCATCTGGTATGTTGACCACATACTGCGTGATCATCACTCCGGGAGTCTTAGATCTCTTGCGGATGGCAGCTGAACAAAGCCAGCAAAAATAATAATAAAAAGTAACAAATCAGTTAATTATGCACATTGTATTTTAAAACGAATCAAAACAGAAATCATTGCAGCGCAGTGGAATTTGAAATAAATATTTAGACCAAGTGGGGAAAAGTTACTTTTGGTAGAACTAAACAGATTTCTTTTTTGCTACCAGCAGATGTCAGGAATGTCAAACGTATTCCCAGTGCTGCTTTGTGTATGTTGACGGAAACATTTGCCTTTTGACTGCTACACAAATGTGAAGCGCTGCATACAAATCTCAGATACACTGAAAAAGATGGAAAAGTAACTAGGTATAATATATTCCTGTTCTTTATGAGTTAACTTAAAGTTACTTCTACCAATGACAGCTGCATGTTTGGTGTTGTTGCTGGGTAAAGGTGTTTAATTGTTCCCAAGTTAAACCAGTTGTGCTCATTACTCATTAACATCAATTAAGATGATTATGTTATAGACTCAGATAGTAACACATCACTACTCCTACCTCCCAGTGATTGTTTAATAGCATTTTTTTTTTAGCAATTTTGTTGTCATTTTCACATCTAAATCTGATAACTGCAAAATATTAGCTAAAATTAAGTAAGTTATGAGGCAGAAGTTGCTCTGCACCTCTTATATACAGTATATGCTGCACAGTTACAGTTACATTATATGATCAGTAGTCTAAAACCCAAAGATATTCCACTTGCAGTGATATAAAAACCAAGAGTAGCAGCAAATGTTCACAGTGTAGAAACTTGGAAGTATGGGGTGTTGGGCAAATTTAATGTACCATTTGTTTCAACTCTAGTATTCAATACACTGCAAGTCAAATTAGTAGACTAGACACTAATTCACTCGGGTATTTCAAACAGCAGTGCATGAAATCCACTCTGTGATCCTCTGCCTACCTGCTTTGCTGCAGAGCATTTTGTTATTGGGCTTTTGACGCGCAAAGATAGAGGATCACACAGGAGTCGATGAAGAAGAACATTAATCCAGGGATTAATGATTATTATGACAAGGACAGAAATAGGAGCCACCCTGCCAGACGTGTAACTGGGGGTGACTGGTTTGACAAGGTAGTAAATGGATAATTCAGGTTATCAACACAAAGACAGGACAGGTCACAAGCAGACACAGTATTCAATAATACCTAATGTATTATTCAATGTATTCCATTATTCATAATAATGGATATAGCTCAGCAATGCGTTCGTACAGTACAGTTGTGCGTGGAGACCTCAAAAACATTTAATGTTTGTCTACCAGAAAATCAAACAGCTCTTTCACATCACCTGTCTTGTTGCCAGACACCTCATTAAAATGCTGAATATATCGATGAACAAGGGAGAAACCTGGGTGAAAAGAAATTGCAGTAGATCAGTTATAAGTACATGAGGTAATGCTGTGCTATGCCTGCAGGACATTAAGTGCATATACTCTGTATATACAAAACATGTCCAACAGGAGCTATTCATTATTAGTTATCTCTTTGAAATTGCAGGTTATGTCCTGCAGGCATTTCCTGGTATTTACAGAAATGCTGATGACTATCCAAGCCAGGCAAAGCATGTGTTCCCTTTACTTTTAAGTGCATTTGATATAGAGGAAGAGCAGGGGGAGAGAGAGAGAGAGAGGGAGAGAGGGAGAGAGGGAGAGGGAGTAACAGTGGGTGGAGAGGCCCAGTCAGGCATAATGTGGAAAAGGAAAGCTCATAGAGGCCTGAATAAACTGAAGCACTGAGAGGGTCACAGTAAAGGGCAGCAGGCAGGCAACCTTAATCCAAGGATGTTTTCTTCTCATCCTCAGTTTATCACTGAAGCCCAGAGAGAGAAGACCTTTAGTCAACTGGCTGTTGAAGTGCCTGTCAGTTGGCCAAACAGGAACTTCTCATGGATTTTATAAGTCTATGGATATAGTGTACTGCACATCATGCACAGAGCACATTTTCACATTTCATTGTCTTTTACAGAAGCAGTATTGTATTATAATTGTTTCTTTAAACCCAAACATTTCCTACTCATTCAAATGTAAGTCCAATATTATTTCTCGCTCTGTTTTTTGGTCTGTACTAAAATATCTGGCTCTTTAGCCACACAGTGTTCACCAGGTAGTTGCTAACTGTGCCTGTCTGCTTTTTGGTGCTGAACAGGTAAATTACAGTGGGTTTTAGAGATTTCTGACTGACTACATTGTCTGCTGTGGCCAAAACCAAGACAGCGAAAGTGCTAAGAGTGAAGCTTAGTATAAGAGCTAAAGATTCATGGGATAATTGTGTGTAATGTCATCACTGAGTGATTCCCCTTACATTGTAACGTTGTTTTCACAACTGATGCATTGTTAGTATAAAATACTGTATGTTCCAGCAGGAACTCAGGTTTAACAGTAAAAAGAGCAACTCTTTTAATACCTTTTTATTTCAGATCAGTCACAATAATTAAAATTTGTTTTTGTGTAGCAATATGGTAGTTTTTGGGTTGGGCATTCATTATAAGATAGTATTCAGGCATTCATTGGATATGAGCAATAAATACAAAAAGCCTAGAACTATTCATTTTTCCAGTTCAAAGAAAGTAATATTTCTCCAGTTTTTATATGAAGTCGTTTTGAAGCCTGAGTATTGCTCAGTTTGCTGTTACAATAAAACGCTTCATTTTTCAAAGTGCTTTTCTACCCTATAAACTGTTTGTTGACTCCAGAATATGTTAAGTTTTGGCAGGATTAGTGGAAGCTCATTTTCCTCCACCTCTGGTGATGAATTAAATTGCAGACAGTTTATTATATCACTGCCAAATAGTTTTCTAAAACAATGTTGTTGGTGTGGTCTTTTTTTGTTCAAGATATTCATTATTGTGATTATTTTTCAGTGCTTCTGGATTCTTTTTTCTTGTGTGGTGGTGTGCAACTCGCTATTACTTTTTTGGTATTTAGGATTAAACTACTGCAGATATTAATCTTGATAACATGTGACCTCCAACTTTGCAGCAAATATTTAGTGTTACAGCAGTTTGTAAAATGATTTTCCACTGAAGTCATACCTGATAGAGGCACTGGAAGAAATCAAACAAATATGAAAAAAAAAGATAGTGAATAAAGCTTGCTTATTTAAATTAACCATTATCTTAACATCCAGTCTAGTGCAGAATAGTACGGAAGAATGTCTAATGTCATCTTAATCTCTGTTGCAACACCACTGTGTTTGCAGCGGATGGACATCAGACCAATCTCTCAAATATGAATAAGCAGGAAAAAGAGAAGCTTGAAGAGGAAGGAGAAATAGCAGTACTGTACTTTGTCTCACGACAGGACCTGTGTTCTTTGCCCTTTTCCACATTTTGGCGAGAGTCAACTCTCAATTGTCAGTGACCTGCAAATAGAATATAACCATTAGTAATCTGTCATAGATGGCACATTTTTATCTTTTTCGTGTGACTGTGACACATACCTTGAAAACCACAGATTACATCAGTTTCAAATATTGCCATTATTAACAGTCTATGTGCTTGTGTTACAGGTCGCATTATTCATATAGAACTGCCAGGCCTACGTATCTAATCATGGTTTATCTTCCCACGCTTACATGTGAAGCAAGGTCAAAAGGTCAACCTAATGCATTTATTATGACTTGAGGTCTGGTAGTTCATGCAATGGGAATATGTGTTCCCCATGTAGGATACAAAGAAGTGTTGAACTGTTTCCTCAGTTCAAAGCTTAAGTGAAAGGGTTTATGTTGTTTTGCATGTTCTCTGAAGTTAGTATTTGTGTTACATAAGTATTAAATAAAGACATTTTTAAAGCAAGATTATGCATATTGTTATCATATTCAGGACAGATCTCAGGCTCACAAACATTAAGACTGTGGTCATTGAGAGGCCAAGTCATATTGAGGACAGGGTAAACACTGATGGTCCCTAGCTCCCTAGCTATAGTTAGCCTGTAATACCTTCATTACTGGTTATAGGTTACACAAAGCCTGTGTGCAGACTCCTGCTGCTCTGAGATCTCCATTCTCAGAAATCAGATTCTCAGTATCAGATGCTGCTGATACACCGATGTATTAAAAGTACAGCAATGATCGACAACATGATAACTTGACAAACGGTGTGGGGGAGTGAGATACAGTGAGTAATTTTATCTTGCTGCATGTTTCATTTATCTGTTCATATTCAAAGTTACAGTACTAATTGTATCCAATGTCAAACCAGCATCTATTCTATCATGGGCTGTGAACAGAAGGTAAATAAAGGATAGAAGACCAAAAGACAGGATTAATCTTTCATACACCACCATGCCGATGGTACAGAGCAAACAAAAGGTGAAAATCAACTCTTTGATCTGTCCCTCCTTTTAGAAGAAATCTCTGAATCCTCTCAAGAGCACCTTGTAAACTCTCCAGTTGTTCTTCTCCTATGATTTCATAAACTCTAATCCACCTGGATATCATAAAAAGAAGTGAGGACTAACCCACGGTCAGAATGTACCCGTGGTCACACACACAGACACAAACAAACAGAGAGGAAGAATGGTTTACCTGTCTACAGCTCTGTCCTCACTCCCACTGAGACTCTGAAACTGGTTTATAGATGTGTTATAAACTTGCTGCCTCCAGGGTTTTTACTAGATATTAAATCCTTTGGGGGAAAACACTTTAGCTTTTGCTGCCTGCAAGCTGGTGCCTTGACAGTGACTGTCAAGGAGAGGCTTCTTCCATTTAGGCAGATGGATGCAAAGCGGGGTGGGTTATTATTAAGGGAGAGTGGGGTGGAAGGGGTGGAAGGGGGTGGTGGCGGGAGCACTGCATGAGGTAAGAAGGGGATGAATAGCCAGAGGGGAGAGGGAAGGGCTACCAATGACAAGTTAGTGGCAAAGTTTATCTCTCACTGCAGTAATTACTGATGACAGCATGCTCGTCTTTCACAGAACAGTTGGTGACAAGAAAATGATTGGTGAGTTCATTTTGTTTGTCTGGTATCTGATTCTTAAGATACCACATCTCAGATACCATACACGTATACCTGTCTGAAGGAAAGAATAAGGAAGCAGTTTGTGTAGTAGTAAATTCTGTTCTAGTTAAGCAGAGTGTTAATTGTTGAAAATGCATACAAATGGCTCATTACTTACTAAAAGATACAGATTAGAGTTTGAACTGTCACCTTAGGCTGCAGTTTCAAACGCATAGCCTTAAGAGCTGCTTACACGATAGGTTGTTTAATAGTGACCTTGGGTGGTGGCTGGCAGGTAACTGGACATTGCTATTAATCTGTGACACTTAAAAAAGAATGGGGCTGGAGGTCATACTCCCAATTGAACTTCAAGGTAGTATGATGTAGTCTGATGAAACAAATACACATTTTGATTCTGAATTGAACCCCACCACCCCTTACTTGGATGTTACTGAAGATTGCACGTTGTGAACAAGGCACTTATCCCCTTGTCTGCTGTGTACTTCTTATATTACGATATATTACATAATCAAGGTTATGGCATTTATGTGGTATAAGCTCTTCTTGTCATGGCAGTTGTGACTTTGGAAAGGCAAGATCAAATGAAGAACAAGGCATTTATACTCTCAAGGTCAAGTAGCAGAATGTCCATTACATTCATCACATAACAATTCAAACTGTGTATATTTTCTGCCTTTAAAATGTGTAATGTGTGCCACTTACGATGCATAAGAAAATATGGACAAAAAACAGACGTCGCTACAGCAGGTGATAAACATCAACGGCTGACTTTAACACATTTGTTTTTGCAGTTGCTGATCCAATTTCCTTATGGGAGGTAACTATATTTAATTCCTGTTATGTTCTCTCCATGGAAACCTGTTTGTTTTTTTGCCACATTAGCAGCCTGGATCTTGAAATGGCAATGTCGTTTGGTCTGTCAGTCTGTTAGTCCACTGGTCCATTATCCACTGGTCTACCACTGTGGTCTAGAAGGACTACTGAGGAACTACTGAATTTGCCATTAAGCATGATACACACATCCAGGGTCCCCAGCAGCTGATTAATATTGACTACGGTGATTTCCTAATTTTTCGTTTAGTGCCACCAACCAGTGAAAAATTACGCTTGTTCAACATTTCATGTTCATGACAGAATACTTACTAAACTAATTATCAAATGTATTGGCCTTTGATTCTGAAAAAAAAAAACCCAACATATGTGACAGTTCTGCCAAATCTGCATCAGTGAAATGGCACACCATGGAAACTGCTTGTGGATTAAATAATAGATGGAAATACAGGCTCCCAACATGTTGGATGTGTCTGTCTCTACGGGACAGCCATAGAATCTACTGGCACAAAGTCCAAGGGGTGCCAATGTCCTGTCATGCTTGTCCTTCCACATGCAGTACCTCTAATGCATCTGAATACGCTCTTGAGTGGGCCTGAGCCCACATAAACCAGCTGGATTAGGAATTAAACCCCTCCAGCCTACCCTCCTTATATTGATGAAATGTCATACTGCATAGCTTTCATTCCAGTCATGGGGAACCACAGAAAGCCGCCGCCGAAGTGCTAACTAGACAGCCTGGCCTGCCTCTCTGTAGTGTAGACTGCTCTTCTGAGGGAAACCTCGACAGTACATCAGCTGAGGCCTTGTCACTCACTCTTCAACAAGGAGTGAAGATATTCTTAATTGGGCTTCGAAGTCGCTGGGCGCACTTTCATTGAATCCTGGCCAGTAAATACTCAGGAATAACTTCTCCCAACCCATCAGGTCTTTTGAGTACTGGTAACTCAAAACGATTAGAAAAAGAAAGGTAATGGTTTACCATAAACACTGACGTGGAGCAAATTAATTTTGTCCATCATCTCCACTTATTTTTGTTGTTTTCAATAGTTTAACTCGTTTTGATTATATCCATGTCATTGTTGGCAGTGTTTTTGCATTGTGACATTCAAATACACATAAAGAAACAAAAGAATATTCTACACAGACATAAACTAAAATGAATGTCTCTGAATACAGGAAGGACAGAAAAAAAGATGAAAGAACAACCGATAGAGGGATCCTGAACCCCACCCTCCCATGCATACAACATTTGTGTATGTTTGCAACTGAAAAAGTATGTTAAAAATGTTACACAAAATGATGTCATGTTTTAAGGAATATTAGCAAATGCTCAGTTCTCTAGTTTATATGGATGGTACTTTGAGGTATATCATTAGAGGTACAGAAGAAAAAAAACTGAAAAAGCCATGCCTGAGTGTTCATCTACATTGTAAATGTAGTAAAACCCTGTATGTGGAACATGGCACTATGGGTAAAATAAACAACAACAGGAAGGACCCTCAGAAATACGTCTTGTTAATATATTTGCAGAGTTTAAGGTTTTAACCGCTAATAATCACTAATTTAAAAAAGGATGGGAAAAAAACTCTCCATAGGTAACAACACTCTGACCTATCAAATCTCTTTAAAGCATCTGAACATGATTATTGTTGGAGGTAAAGACTCCTCTTATGAAGAACATAAATAATGTGAAGTAGATATCATCAATCAGCAATTTGGTCATTATTGATAAGGAATGATTTAAAGAGATCCAGATCTGCCAGAACCTTGGCTATTAGCTTTATGCTTCTGTTTAATTCTCATGTGCCTGTGGCAAGAATATATGACAGAAGATTTCATTTTTTCACATTATTGAAATATTGGAATTGCGTAAAAGTGAGGCTTCCTTAATAGATTTTTACAGCATATCTAGGAAGGAACCTAATTGTGGCTTAAAAGCAGTGCACATTTGTGCTGGATTTCTACCCAGGCAGGAGATGTTCCCTTTTCTATCTTATCTTAATAGAGCATTATAAAGTTTGTCAAGTTATAAGCTTCTCCAATAGCTCTGCTGCAAGATATTCAGCTGAATCAGCTGTAGATGGAAAATTTGTCCCATTTCTGTCAGTTTTGCCCCATCAATAAAGGTTTTGGCTACTCAAAGACCTTTTTTTTTTGGTCTGTAATAGCTCTACTTTGGTCTGATCTCTACTGTCCCCATCCTTGTCTGACTATCTGAGGCTCTGATTCGAGAGCTTTTAGGTTTTAATGTGTTCTTTCTAATTGTTTGATTTCATATTTAAGGCAAACTGATGGCTTGGACAGGTGCTATTAAAACATCACTTTGTGTAGTTGCTCTACAATCAGACTGCCTCACCACTGTTTCAGTTATCAGGTCTTATTACAGCTGCCTGACACATCATCATGTTGTATGCTTTATACTGCATGTTATCACCCTTTCATCGTTTCTGTAGAACATGTCTACTCAAAGAGCTATGATTGCTTTGATACATTATGTGCCTCTCACATGGCCACTGCAATGCTGATGGACTACAGATGCCTATAAATCAAAGTGAACTCATGGCAGAATGTGTGGTAGAAAGCAATGAAGGTGCCGTGATTGTGACACTCGCATTTATTGTATTGCTATCTTCCCAAGATAGGAATTGCCATATATATATGGATGGTGTATATTGCCATTTTTAGGCTTTTGCTTAGAAAGGTGGTGGGCGAAATGTGTACCATGTAATCTGGGTCTCTCAATTCTGGGCTTCAGACCAACGCAGCCCAGGCATCTTTGCTCAGTAATGAAAAGCTATTTTTGATGAGATTGCTAACAACTAGAGATGATCTAGTGGCCACAACAGAAAAGGACAAACAAATGCAGCTTTGAATGGCTTGTGCAGCTGAAATCAGGACACTGATATATAAAGTATGTTGGTGTGTCTTAGTGAAGATTTGTGAGGAATATTGCATCCGTTATGAGACAAGTTGTTATCCTATGGTCTGAATTTTAACATACATGGTCTTGCTTCAGTAGCTTGACATAATGGAAAACATGCTTGTTCTGCTGCTAGAAGATCAATACCACTCAGCAATCAGCTGCCATCTGTGCATTAAATATGAAGCTATAGCAGCCAGCAGCTGGTTCGCTCAGCTTAACATAAAGACTGAAAATAGGGGAAATGGCTAGCCTGGCTTCGTCCGGTGGTACTGAAAACCATGTTCCAGCAGCTCTAATGGAGGTAGCTTGACCATTGTAGTGACTTTGTGGAGTATGATTGCCTGGCAACCTCACTTTGGTGACAAGATAGGAAGTGACTGCTCCTGGCTTTAGAGGTGCTTGTAGATGGATTTTGTTTCCACTTTTTATGCTATAAAAAACTAAGCTGCTGCTCGCCTTATGCTCACTGTACAAATATTATTATTCTCACCTAATTCTTGGCAAAAGAGTGAACAAACATATATCTTAAAATGTTAGACTATGGCTTTAATGTCTTTTTAAAAAGTAAAAGTACATCAGTACAATATTTAGCTGAAGCTTGAAAGGACATAGCTCAAAAACCTTTTTGCAAACAAATGGAGTGTTAGAAGTTATCTTTTTAAAGGTTGAAAAACACTTACATTTTTGTAGTAGTATGAATAAAATACTAACTTATTAGAACATTTAAAAGAAATGTATTGCTGTTGTAGAGCTGTTCAATTTTCCATTTTAGATAATCTGATGGTCTTTATCATGGTTCACACTGAGATAAAATTCCTCCTCTAACTAACTTGAACGAAACACATTGTTTTCGAAATGTCTCGCCAAATACAAAAGTGATGACTGAAACAGTTGCGTGTTATACTTTACTTATGGGCTCAGCCACCTAGGAATAAAATAAGAATAGGAGATGTCCATGGATTTATCCTTTTCTGAAAGCACCAGTTCCAAGGTTGTGTTGCAGGATATAGTGCTGGATGATAAATGCATTCAAAATTCCTCCATTGTTAGTCTGGAGCATCTTTCCGTCTAGACAGCACTTCACTTGCTTTTACATAATTTGTAATGAAATAACAGCATGATAGTCAACATTTGCAGTGTTGCTTTAAATAGCAACTCTGCCTCTTTCTATGAGTTGGTAATTATCATTAAATCATAGACATTGGTTCTTGCATAATGCTATACATAACTGTAGGTAAATGCTAAAGAGCTGAATATAAAACATGTAACAAAGGACACAGAAAATAAATTAGAATTATATAATTTCTCTTGATTTCAGTTTTATCCCTGTACTGTACTCAAGAGAACTCAGACAGGTAGGGCATATGACTGAAAATTCTCTGTCCATTGGCCAAAAAGAAGAAGAAGAAGAAAAATAGGCGGCCATCTCTTTGAGATAGGGTGCTTCCCTGCCGTGAATTGCATTCTAAATCCTCATCACATCTTCCTGGTGGCCCATCTCCATCCTCATTACTCACAGCTCCAAAGGCCCAAAGCTTGATTAATTCTCCTCACTGACAAATAATCTCAGTGCTTTAAACACTCAGACTCTGGCACTCTGATTGTTGCCTGTATGCTCCCTCGGTACAGCTACATTTAAATCGTGTACTTAAGAGCTGACCAATCACAACAAAGTGGTACATACCTGAGAGCTTATACTTGGGGAGAATGGCATTCACTGCAGTTTCCCTCTGCAATATTATTAGGATTTTTAAAGGTGTGTCTAAGAAGTGGCCTTGCTCTTCATCCAACTAGGATCAACACCATACCACAGTGATATCAAAGAGCCAGGGATTGACATAAACATGGCACAGTCTCAACATCAGATAAAATGTTGAGCTTGCAGTCTCACTGCACAGTCCAGTCTGGATTGTCACAATATCACTAGACATTTATTTTTTGCATTGTCTGCAGCTGCCTCTGCACACATTACATTCTACAAGTAGAACATGCAATAAAAATAACCAGATAAAATCTTATAACCTCACCTTCATGTTCAATTTGTGTTGTGAAACTTGTAAATATGATATAGGTCAAACATAATATGGCCAAGCCAGAACAAATCCAACTATGGCACATACTCTGTTTAAGATCAGAGGTATTTGTTTTGGCCATTTAAAGTTTTGTTCTCATATCAAGCAAGGTAAATTGCAGGATTGCTGTTGGCTCTCCCTGTAACTCATGCTTAAATTACACTTGTACCAGCAGGTTCTGTATAGGATAGTTACTGCCAGTGACTCACACTCTAGATGTTTGGACTCATTTGGCATTGGAAATCAGGTTGGTCCTCTTTCCCCTTAGATTCCACAAGATGGCAGTAGATTTCCTTCATTTGTAGTCATGGTGACATTTAAATCAGTATCCTGTAAAGAGTGCAGTGAACCCTCTCTTTGTTGATAATTTTATTGAGTATCCAACAATTTACAACAGTTCCATATTTTTGTGACATAAAGCTTTCTCAAGTGGGATCAATGCATTTTACTTTACCAGGTGAAACTGGCAAAATATTCAACTAGATCAGTGCAAAAAAAAGTTGGCTGCAAAAAGAAAGAACATATATAATTACATTGTATTGAAACCAGATTTAATTCACTAATTTTCTTCATTGAATTTCAGGCTAGTTTCCATTCACTGAATGACTTTCATTTTGCTGGAAATGAGAGAGGCACTATATGATGATATTTGGCAAGGCTATCTCAGTGAGATAAATGAAAAAGCTCTTGGATGAAATGTGAGACTGTCATTCTTTGACTGTGACCCAGCAAAGGAGCGAGAGGGGCAAGGGTCTCGGGTCGGGTTGGTGAGGGTTTATTTTGTATGAACAATATAGACAGCAGTCTGTTACAGTTGGGTGTGGGGAATGGGGTTAATGTAATTACATGTATTTATTGCAACCCTAACCTACACAAAAAATAAGCATCTCTTTTATAAAAAATGAAACAGCATAACAGCTTTTGTTTGTGACTTTTACTTCCAGTTCTTTTTCTCTATCTTGCTCATGCAGTTTCTCATTTGCCCACTGGACAAATCTGTCCGCTGCTGCTTTGTTGGAGACAAAGTCTCAGACATTCATGTGTAGTCCTAACCAGTCTGTGGGCAGGAGGACTGTCCATTCCTTCTGTTTGCAGATACTTTGACAGTGGTGATGTGTGCTGGAAGATCCATGCTGTTGATACATCCACTAATCCGTGTGATTGTTTTCATGGTCACTCAGTCTAGTATAGTTGTCAGTGTAAGAATGACATCCACACAGAGACTGTTACCTGGATACACAAAAGATCCAAACACTTTCCTCAAAGCAGCATCCTTGGCCTTCCCCCAGGCCTCTTTAGTTGGAGAGAGGCATCTATGTTACTGGCCCTGGCTCTCACTCTCCCACGCACTGCTTTCAATAACTGATTTTGTTGTGTCAGCAAGGACAAAGTTAAGCACATGGGTATATACATGCACTTTATTTGGGGTCTCTTTGACATGAAAATGGAAAAGCCTTTGTAGTGGCCTTATGTATTGGATGCACCATCTGTGGCATGCCCAGTGCATTTGCTTAAATCCAATTTCAGGTTGTCAGCAGCCTCTAAGAGCATATTGACAAAATACTGACCTGTTGATTCTCTGCACTTCACAATAGTGACAAGCTGCTCTCATGAACTGTGTCTGTGACATATCTCAGTACAACAGAACACTGGTTCTGGGAGGTGATGTCCACCTCACGTTTTTTCCTCTTGGTTTGCTCTCTGTGTGAAGACATCTGACTACCACTTAGTAAACTTTAATATCAGACTCCGAGACATTCAAAAAAAGTAGTTCTCAGCACATGTTCTGTGAGCCACGCTACTCTCAGGTTCTTGTAAGCACCGGTGAACATGTCTTTAGTCAGCCATGCCATCTATGAAGGGAAAGCTGTCAGCTGGCTTGCCAAGTACCATGCAGGCAGAGCAGTGCAACATGTGACGTTCCTGGCAGTGGGGTAGCCATCCTCTGTTTGTGCCATCTTTACACCAGAAGACTTTCTGTACTACTGGGTTATTTGTTATTTAGGGTGGTACACAAAAACAACCCAAGGCTTTCACAGTTGGGAGAAATGCAATAATCAGTTGGCACCTCAGTCTCCTCCTCTCCTGCTTCCTCATCTGTCTCCTCTCTTTTCTCTTGTCTGCTGTCATCTCCTCTCCTCTCTCTTTGCTCTTTTCCTTTCTCATGCCTTCTATCTCTCCTCCCCTCCCCTTCTCTTTCCTCACATCTCATGTGCTCTCTTTCCTCTCTGATCCCTTTTTCTGTGGATACAATGACATAAGAATAGTCCCAAAATTATTAGGCTGGGAATGATGTGCTAAACAGGCATGACTCCAGTGCACATCAGATATTGTTGTTTAAATCCCGGAATGGCATTGAGCATTGAGGGTCATTGAACCCAGCAGTTCTATTAAATATCATGTCAACAATTTAACCAGATACTCATGAGAAAAAAACATGGTTATACCTGCAGGAAAATCTAATCAGTTTTGTCAAAATCTGTGTGTGCATGAGGGAGAGTCTCTGTCTGTGGTACATATTAAAGTGTAATGAGGCTCCAAGATAATTGGCCCTCATTGGCTCACCCAAATCTTTACTAAGCAAAAAACAAGCACAACATTGCTCATCATGAATGGTCCCTGTTGCCTTCAGATTGTCGGTGTTTTTCTGACGGAGCAGGCTCAGAACGTGGTGTCAAAAATCAAATTAGCATTATATCCTCTTCCCAGCAGTCGGCAACTGCAGCCATGGAGAGGTGCCTGCCCCCTGTGTTAATTTTAAAGCTCTGTCTGCCTTCTGTCCCTGGTGTTGTATGAGACATCTGCACTGCATTTATGACTACCAGCGTTGACCCACAGTGGTCAACATAATTAGCATAATGCAAATCTAATCTGATGTTGATTTTCTTCTCTGTGTAAACAGCTTGTGAAATGGCAGATCTAACACAGAGCAAACAATTTTTACCATCATTTTTCAGTATAGAGACTGAAAAATTAGGATCCAACAGACACTGGTTGTTCACTGATATGACAGATTTATCGAGTAGATGACAAATAATGCAAAACTTTTGAAAAGTATATCCACTGAGTAATGCAATTTGATATAACACAGACAAAATATAAAAAGGTAGAGACAGAAACAAAAAAATTGAAAAGCGTTAAATGATGAATCATTCAAGTCCTTTTTTGAGGAAAAATGCCAAAAGGTTCTTTGGTTCCAACTTCTCAGATGTGAATATTTTAAAATTGTTTATTTCATATAATTTTTTTCTCTAACAGATTAGAGAATGTTTATCATTGTGGATGCATAGATCTATATCTATATACCATATATATGTGTATTTACACTACATATTCTGGCAGCTAGGGGACAAGTGATTTCAAAAGTTAAGTAGCAGTTACACTGACACTACTGGTGGATGTGAACACACCATAAGCCTGCAGTTTTCATTGGTAACTGACAAGTGAGCCAGTTCCACTGGCAAAAGCAGTGTACACATCAACATGATCTGGCTGATAGCCAGAGGAACAGGTTATTACTGATAATCCACTCAGATAATGGTAATCCACTCACAGCTATCTACAGTATGTTGTTCAAGGGCAATCTGTATTTGTTGCTCGACAACAAACTTTACGCCGGTTTCTTGTTGTGTCCCACTTGTCAGTCATCTTGCCAAAGAAAGCAAGTGAAAAATGAGTTTCTTGATAAGATAAATGTACCAGACTATTTTCTCTTTAGACTTATTAAGTTGCACTACCTATTTATCACTAATTCATCAAGGACAGAGGCTATGAACTTTAAATAAAGATTAAATGCAGCCATTTAAATAGCTGATTAATTAATAGGAAGAAATACATGCAAAAGAAAAATCATTCACATTCATCTAGTAATTATATAACTACACAGTAAGGGTATGTATTTATTAAGGCCTACTAATCAACAAGGCAAAACACAGAATTATTGCTTGTTTGTTTGATCACTCTGCAAATATCCTTCTTTTGAGTTCAAATATTAGGATGGTTTCTCAACCAAAAGAAAAAAGAAACATCAGTAGAGTTGAATCATTTTTTTTTTTTTTCTTTTAATGGCTCCGAGTGAAAACTCATGCAGCAATTCTGAGCTGTGATCAAACTGGTGAGATTGTTGCTGGTTATGTCTGATGTCTGTGGCTAGCAAATCCTGGTCCATCAACCAACAGAACATGCCTCAGTGATGCCGAGATACTTAACCATCCACTTAACAAGATGGCACGGCAGCAGCAATTTAGGAAAAAAAAGGTCGGAGAGTGCCTATCAGTCCTTGAACTACTGCTTAACTGCATTGCAGCAGAAGACCCACTTAATACAGAAGATGGCAGATAAGCCATCTGAAATTCTGAGGCCATAAGTTTAACATCTAAAAAGCTCTGCTATTAGAGGATCTCCACTTACAGCAATGTACATTACATTCATTTTTACACATAATGTAGAGGATTTTTTTAAACTGGCCTGTCAAGTTCAGTTTTATGTAGATGTACAATAAGGTGAAACAAAGCTATGAAATCTAAAGTCGCCAACTGTGCATTTAACTCTTTGATGAAAAAGAAAAGGAAGGTAAGTGAGGAAACTGCACAACCCCCATCCACTAACGATATGCTTTAGAGACCACATTTTAAAATGTCCAGGAAAAGGCCATAATGTAGTAATAAAGGTGATTGCAAATTGATTTTTTTCAAATCAATTTCTTCACCTATCATTCAGGAGAGCTGCTGGCACCCTCCCATTATATTCTGCTATCTTCCCTTTCATCTTGCTATTTCTGTTTTTCCTGCAGAATCATTTCACTTGACAATGACTTCGCAAGTATGACATCCAATTCAGTTCCTCTCTTGATGTCAGTCATCACAAATGTAGGTTAGATTGAGGCACACCTCTCAAGACAACCCGGCATCCACATCCTCTTCAGTCATCTTTTTCTTGTCTGCCAACATCCTGGACCAGTGAACCTGTCAAGAAAAAAAAACAGTTTCACCGGCACTACCGCCACCTTTCCCCTGCTCATCTGTTCCTGTCGCGGGTCACAAGGACCGGACCGATCTAACACTTTTCTAATCAAGCGGTCACCCTTTATCATCTCCAACTGACAGCTTTAAGTAGCCATAAATAAGCGTGGGCTGAGCTACTCATTTGTCATGTGAGGCCCTGCTTGCTGTATATCTCCCCTTTAGAGACCATAGCTCTTCTTTACAGCTCCTGCCTTAAGTAGGCAATGCTGGGGAATGACGGCAACAAATAATCCCGTGATAATAATGGGCCTTTGCTCCTCAATGATGATGAAGGAAACCCCTCATAAAAATACCTTTTTAAGCTTTCATTTTATTAAACAACAGAGCCTCCATTAGCATCACAGAATTTATATTGTGGTGGGTCGCTGTGGGAAATTTCCAGGCTGCCAGGAAAAAAGGCGTAATTACATTTAATGGGTCACCCCATACCATACTGCAGGAATTTCTTATGACTACAAATTCCCTTTCATTATTTCTCTGATTTCAACATTTCATACATAGGCAGGTAAATGCTATATTATTATCATCACACAAACCACCACCCACAGCCCTATCAGACATCCAGCAGCTCTTGAATAACAAATAACTTCGCACAAAATGGATGACTTAATGTACTTCCCTCAATATTAGTTCAGAGTCAAGTCTGCATCGTCTGATTGCACTTCTAACCAATGGGTTGACTTCAGGGCTGGGGGGTGTTGTCATCTTTGGTATGTTAATTGGTCAGGTGCTTGGTCAGGTTTTATTACTTCATGTTTTTTTTGTATCTGTATTTTTCATTTGTAGAAACACTCAACATTATTACTGATGTATTTTCTTTATTATGGCTTATCTACAGATAGGAGGAAAATATCATTTTCTTCCCTGCACATATAGTGTCAGTTCAGCTGACCTACACTGTACTCCTGCACATTAAAACTCATGTTTTAACATCTCTGTTCATCGTCTGGAATGTGAAAACATTGGATTTCCACACAGTCAGAGAAAGCTAAATTTGGCATCCTGGCTGTAACTCATTTATGAAATCCTACCACTCTGTGGAGTGTTTCTCCTGCTGGGCAGCTGACAGCGCTGTCAGATGGACACTGGAGCTGAGAGTAACAGAGCAGCCAGTGGCAATGAGTTGCGCTGCCCTGCCTTGTACTGTTTGACTTCCATCACCTGTCTTCACTTCTATCACAGTTAGTTTTGTGGTTCAGTCATTTGAAGACAAGACTCAGTTTGTAAAGTTTTCAGCCTGCCACACTTCTGGTCCTGGTCTGTCTGTGTACTGTAAGGCAGCTAAAGGAGACAACCCTAATGTTTCTTCACTACTAAATGGGGCGTCTGTGACATTACTACTATTTGCAGTTCTTTTATTGCTTTTCTTATTGATATTACCTATTCAAATCTCTGCCCCAATGATATCCTTTATTGCAAAAATATGGCTATATTTTAATGTATATTTTAAACTGTAGTGCAGAACTTTCACATTAGTTACAAAATGGAAAACACAGAAAAAAAAACACGTAAAAAAAGAGTATTTCCCAGTGTAATTAAATCTCTATCAGAAGCAAATGAGGGGTGTCAAACTCAATTTCATCTTGGGCCACATCAGCATTGTGGTTGACCTCAAAGGCACCTCAAGGGTCAACTGTAAGACTATATAAATGTATCTTCTGTCTCGTATTACGTAATTGCCTCTGCCATCAATTATTATTAGTTTTAATAATAATAATTAATAGCTAGTTTTGAAAGGTGAGTTATCAGGGGTGTGTGGCTGTTGCTTTTTGACTTTTTTCCTCTTTTCCTCTTTCACCAGTCCAACCAAGCCAGTTCTCTCATCACACATGGCAGGCATGTGGTAAGACCCTTTAATGAATCTAAAATAGCTAAAAATGCTGTAAACATCGAGGTAACTTAATGGTACTAAAAGAGTGTTCAATTTTGGAAATACAGAAAGATTGTTAATCTTAATTTTTCAGAAACCTTCGAGTTGAAGTGATTTGCATGAGAATCTTGCAAGACAGTGGTAATTAACCGATACAATACCGCCAGATCACCCCCTGTTGAAAAGCAATTTATGAAGTAGATGGGTGCCCAGGTCTGAGCCCCATGAAACCTTCTTTGACATGCACTGCTGATCACAGTAAAAGAGAAAAGTGAAAAGGTGCATGTTCTCTGGATGTCTCTGAACCCTCTAAGACCTATTTGAACAAAAAAAGTATTTTAAACAGGGAAGTAAATTGAAATAATTGTGTTGTTTCTAAATGTGGAGATAACAATAAATAATTGGAGGTAATTGGTTGAAATTGGATCTTAATGGAACTCATAGATGTGACCTTCACTCATGTACTCAATACAGAGCAGTTGATTTACACTAAATATCTGGTTCCATGTATCTTCCTGTTGCTGCATACAGATTACACTGTGCACAGTATATTCCCTGGCTTTGTTTACTCTGCCCCCATGGGAGTTTGGTTTTTGACCCATCCAGTGTGAAATGCCTCTCTAACTGGGCCGACGGGCAGAGAAGTATGGAGGTAAATGAGACTTGATAAGTTGAGTGGGTGAAATGTAATCTTCAATATCTTGTCAAGAGGAGAGTCTAATATAACTGCAAGTTTTCCAGGAATCTTTGAAAAAGTATTTCACACCTAATATCAAAGCTTTCAAAACAACAAACACCAGAGACCTTGAAAAATGTCACCACCAGTGGCTTAACAACGTTCAACTGACACTGCTACTCTTATTGTAACCTTATGTTTGTTGCATCACAACAAGAAGTTATTTTCCATCTTGATATCACAAGATGAAATTGATTTGAATTGATTAAATGGACATCAGTGATTATCTTCTCAGACTACTGATTAGTAATGTGAGACAATAGTGTCCGTCCACCACTTCATTGTGTTTGTAGCCAGCACGGCCTCAGGCCCAGTTCTAATTTACTCACCTGATGAGTCTCCTGTGGTTTCCTCAACAATCAGTAACTCCCTTAGCTCTATTTTGCAGTAAACCAACGAGTGAGAAATCAATACCAATGACAGTTTGTGAGTTTCCATAACATATTTCTTTTGTTTCACTTTTATATCTGTGCTACGAAGGCTTAACTGTGGGGGAATGCTTTGACAATGCTTCAACAGTCTCAGGCATTTTTGTGACATTAGTACAAACATGTTGTGAAAAAGTCACCTCCATCAGCTTAACAAAGAGCAAATGACAATGCCACTCTTACTGTTTGTCACAAGCTTATTTGATTACTACTTGTAGAGTAAGTGCACTGTTTTCCAACCCAGGGTGCCTCAAAATGGCGTATGTTTACATTCCAGTGACAAAACTGGACAGCTGTCGTAATTATGATGAGACAAAGCTCCGCTACCTTTAATGAAGTATCTTTCCTTTAATCTAGCCACGCTGTTTATTCCTAAACTTAAGAAAACCTTAACTATCTTTTGTTTTTTTAACAGTGAGTTTTTCAAAGGCACTTCATTCTAGTGTTGTGTCATTCTAGTGGGCATGTATTGGTGATGTATTCAATCTGGAAGACTTGTTTGTTGGTTGTGCACTCACTGATAGTTTTGGTTTCAAGGAACTTTAAGAAAATGTAAGCATTATGTTACAGTGAGAATAGACAGTCTTACTTCTGGCACGAATGCACTGTAGATAAGAGACATTCAATCAGTAAAACCACACTGAGCAGTCCTTGAAACTTTATCAGTAGAACACAAAGATGTGTGTTTTTGTCTCATCCATTCATTCAATTATCTTTAAAAATTTTAGTAGTAAGTAGAAATCCACAAAACAGAAGTAAGTCTTGTTTTTTAGTTTATGCTTTTTTGTTAGATGACCCACTTTTAGATGAAAACAGATTTTTTATTTTTTTTTCCCACATTTACTGAAACAAATGAATAGATAATACACCAGCCAATGTCTTGGTATACTGCAAGCTTCCTGATTTGAATGGTTTCTGAAGGCCTACATTGATGCATGATTTTTTTTGATGCCAGTTGCAGTTTCTCCTTGCTATAACTAACGATGAGGTTTTGCACACTCCAAAGTGGTAGGGAACATTTTAATGATGTCTGGATTAAATAACTGAAATTCTCTTTTAAAAGTCACAACACAGTGCATCTAAATTGTATACATGTAATTCCAAAAACAGCAGTTTAGTGATTCTCTAATGTATAACACAAATGTGTGTGGTAGTTATCATAAGCATAATGTCTGGCTTTTAATCACCCACACCACACAAAGCAGGAAAGATCTTTTAAAATGTGGCCTGCAATCTAATAATTAACAAGTGAATAAGTTTGTATGTGGATTGCGACAGGGCTGAATAGAATAGTAAGTGTGATTCAGTGGTTCATAGTAAAGTTCAAAAGTAAGCTCTCTCCACATTTAATAGACGGCACGTTGGATTTTTGGAGTGGAGGTTAAATGAATTCTGATTGCACTCTGCTGACCGTCAGACAAATGCCCCCATCTGCGGTTCAGGTGAACACATCCTTCAGAATAAATCGACAGAAAATGATATGCTGCTGCCAGTCAGAGCACTTCAGAGGCACCAGGGGAATGTGTTTTGTGGCCTCCCTGTCACTTAGAGTGGATGCCTCCTCTACAGCCCATTTACCTCTCATCTTGGTGTGATGGGTCTGAATGCAGACCTAGTTTCAGCAGAATCAGTCGCTTAAGTAACGTGCACTGGAGCTTGATGCTGACTCATATTTGTGCTGTCAGACTTAATGCTAGGTTATGTTGATATCGGTAGAAGCTACATAATCATGACAAAAGAGCCTCTGTTTTTTAGGCAATGACCTCAGATGCTCTTTATCTTCTTTGAAGTTGCATGTAAAATGTCTTCAACAGCATCAGTGATTATCTTCAGATTACTGATTAGTAATGTGACACGACACAATACTGTCTGTCCATCACTTCATTGTGTTTGCACATAGTATTGTGTCAGGGCTGGTTTTAATTTACTTGGAGATTCACCTGATGAGTCCCTTGTGGTTTCCTCAACAATCAGTGTGCAACCCCTTTGACTCAATTTTCCAGTAAACCATCACTGACAATTATTGAGTGAGAGGTCAATAACGATGATGGTTAGCAATGTTTTTCTAAACCTTCTCTCTATAATATCTTTCTTTTGTTTCACTTTTATATCAAGGCTCAACCATAAGGGAAATGCTTTGACATTGCAACAGTCTCATACGTTTTTGTGAAATGTATACACATTGCGCATGCAAATTGTGTAAACATGACAATCTTCCGCCACTTACAGGACACTTTCACACAAGGTTAGGATGGATATTAGGGCTTGGTTTGGGGAATATAAACTTTTATTAAGCAAGTAAAACAGTGTGGTTTAAAGTAAGAAGTTTCTTATTAGAAAAGAGTGCATGAGTTTGGAAAGGAAACCTGGATTGTCAGAGGTAATAGAAAATATATCCGCCCATTTATCATCAGATCCAGATGCGCAGTCCTGCCTCAGTGAGAAATAAAGCACAGTGTGGTATCTTTTTGCCTGATTCACCTCCAAACTGGACTTCTTGTTTCATATTTCATCCTCTCAGTAGCACCTCTGGCAAGTAAACCAACACAGACTCATGCAGTTCTTTGCTGGAGGGCTTGTATCGGTCTGAACAAGGCCTAAAGATTCTGGTAGACTGTAATTCGATGACTGTGAGTTGACCAAACAGAGTCCATATTTTCATCATATTTTTCTGCTTTGGCAAGCATGGAGGATGAGGAAATTTCTTTTTTCTTTGTTCCAAACTTAGAGTCTTTGAGCCCTGGGAGAGAAACTGAACCTGTGAACTGTAATAACTAAATGACCAATATGTTGCAATTCATTCATTCAGCTTGAAATTGTGTTTCTTTTAGGAAAATTCTGTTTGTAAGGGGTGTGGGGTATTTTGTTGCAAATAAGTAAGTCGCAAATGACCATCAGTCGTATCCATTAGTAGCTATCTAGGTAATATATAGAAAGATGACTTCTCCACTCTTAACCTTCTTTACAAACCTCTGATTGAACATTTGTTTCTGTAGCTGTTGGACATAGCTGTCAATAAGTAAATGGTTGAAAGAACTTGCAAGAGATGTGGGCACTTATTCAGATATCTGGAATGTGGCCATGCTGCCCTATCCAAGGGAATTTCAATGTGGATTGTAAAGAGAGCGCAAATAATATGTTCACACAAGGCAGTATGATAAAAGACATATAAATATAAACCAAGTTGAGGTTGGTGTTCTTCGGCTGCAGCAGTTCACTATATAATGGCATAAAAAAGATTAGTTTTTAAAATGAATGCAGTTTCTCTTGCACCAGCCCTACGCCTAAGGTCCATTAAGGCCCTAGCAAACCTGTATTTGATTTATTTTTTGGAACATATTATTATTGCAAACTTACTTGCCTACTATTTATTCGAAACCAGGATCCAACTCTGCATTTTTAGAAGAGTTTGCTAATCTGCACTGACAATGCAATTTACAGACTTTGACAGAGTAATTCAGACTTGAGATGTCAACATCCACATTGCTAATCCTGTTGTTCCACAACAAATGAATTCATTAGTTGACTAAGCTCTTTTGATCTCACTCAGCACATCTGAGCCTACACCTGAACATATACACTAGACTCATTCGACTCAGCCACTTTTCTACCACATCTGTGTTTGTTGTAAGAAAAGAAACCCACAGCTGCTGGTTAAGTGCCTTGTATTGATGGGTCAACAACAATCGAACAAAGGCTAAAGTATGTAGTTTCTGTGGAATTAAATGCACCTCCCCAAAAAGAGCAAACAGAAGATTTGGTTGCAATTTGACTTTTAATATCCAAGATAGAGTTTGAAAAACCTCTGTCCAATACTTGTTGAGGCTGGGGCATGACCAGTACATAAGAATAAGGGAGGCTTTTCCTTTGCATTTGTCACAGTAGGGACTAATCTCAGGATATATACAAAATAGTTTTACTTTGGAAACATGAGCTCTGTGCACCACTTTAAACTGGATTAAGGAATGACGAGCACACACAGAGGTCAAACTAACAAGTTTAAGGGTGGAGCTCCAAGTATCTACTGACAGGGACAAGCCCAAGTCCTCCTCCCAGGGTACTGTGAATATGTTTTAAGCAGAGGAATATTAAATTCAGAAGGAGTAAAAGTGTAACATGGTATCCTGCACTGCAAAGTCATAAACAAAGGACATCAAATGCAACATTTTGTAACAGTGTTTAATAACCATACAGAGAACATTCACTGTAGAAAGGAGAGAGATGCCATTTTCTTCCACCCACAACCGATTCCAGTCCAAAATGAAATGCATACGCAATACCTTTCAGAGGTATGACTCACATTTTCTTGATTGGGAGCCCTTATTTTCTTGATCTTATTTAGGAATTAATTTCAAATTTATTTATCAATCCATGGTGTCAGTGCCAGATTTAGAAAAAAAATTGTGCAACTGAATCTGACATAATTATGATTTGCTGAAAGAGGGAAGTTTCTCTGTGCACACCTAAAATCTTTTAAGACATGAACATATGTTGTGACATTGCAGCTAGTTTGGAAGCCAATCATGGTTGAGTATGCAACTGACAGAAGTGTGAATTATTAACTTTTTTGTGGAGAAAGCACATCAGACACTATTTAATATTCAACGCAAAGTATTTTATATGCCTTAAAACATCTGTGGGTGGTCTTTTGGTAAATTTGTGGTACATGAAAATAAGTGAATATAATCTAGTGACTTAAAGCAACTTTTAAGCTATATAATAGATTTGGTTTGAAGAGCTAGAACTTTCTGGGAGTGTGGTAATTTGACTGTTTTAACCTCATAAATTAATAAACTGTATTGAAATATACTGAGTTAATCTTCTTTTCAGTGCAGACACAACAACCAGAAATGTTCTCTTTTCCTACAAGTCCATGCAGAAACAAGATAGCTACTACATGTATTCTGGCCAGTTAATATGTTTTGGAGCCAAAAGGAAAGGGAGGATTTTGGACATGCCTGGGCAGCACATTGTTATTTCTTCTCAGTAAATCAGCTACTGCAGCAACAAAAGCTCAGGATAAGATAGCTCAATTCAACTCGTGATAAAACACCGCCTCTAAATAATTGAGTATCCTGTACAATATGTAGGACAAAATTGTCATGTTATCTTGATTTGATATTTTTATGTTTTATCACTTAAAATGAATACCGCTCTACCTTGTCTGACTTGTTTGCATCAGCAGGAAACAATATGATTCCAACCACAAGGCTAACACTTATTAATACTTGTTGAATATAAACTCAGAGTATAACCTTGAAAATGCAAGAGAGCAAATCTAGGTTTTAACTTTGATTTTGGACGAATATATTCTCTTACAATCAGACGTGATTTCATGTGTTTTGAAGTCTTACTTGTTTAGAGATAGAAAAGAAAAGAGAAGCAGGAAAAGTTGCTGAGCTTGAATGGACCTGTCAGTTAATTTCTAGACTGCAGCTACACACAGCACTGAGTCAGCCACAAAATAAATAGCTGCCTGCTACAGGAGTCTCCTTAGTAGGCTATAAACTGATCAAGGTAATAGCTGCGTAATTCTACACTATCATATCACCACCGGGAAAAAAAAAAAAAAAAATTGAAGTCACCAAAAGGGTCAAAAAAGATGTTATTTTCCAATACATTAACCTTTTAAAATACACTATCCCATCTCTGGGATGTTTTGGTCTTTGTTGGTCTCAATCTTCACACAACCATGTCAAATTATACATTATTTGAAAGCTTCAAGTCTTCTTATAGTACCTGTGCAAAGCACTTTAGGATCCCTGCATCGCTGGGGACATGGTTGAAACAGAATTGGTTCAGACTGTGGTCATGGCTCCATACAAATAAACCAGAAAATCAGATTTTGAAGAATAGCTTCCAGCCTTGTGTAGGACACAAGTGTTGGAAAATTTAGAATACAATTTCTAATTTATATATTTATATCATCAAAGACAGAAAAGTTTCTTTGACATGTTCAATATGATGATTTGACAGACGTAACAGACATAAAGTTGGCATCTTGGCCATAGCTCAGTTATGAAATCCTACTGCACCACGGAGTGCCCCTCCTGCCAGGCTGCTGACAGCATTGTCATCTTTGGGATCATGAAGTTAGACAAGTCCTATTACTCCTATTCCTAGTTATATACTAGTAGTGATTTCTTATTCATGTGATTTAGTAAACATTTGGTTTTGTGCTACTGTAACACCTTATATTCTTTAGCTCTTAACATGTTTACCTCATAAATTCTATGTACTTATAGAGAACTTAGGGGAAAATAATTGTTATGGAATAAAGGTGCCACAGAAGAAAGAAAGAATGAAAATGTTTTACTTTCTCATTCTTCAATATTCAAGCAAATATTCCCTCCCTGGAGGTATA
The DNA here is from genome assembly GCF_001640805.2 of Lates calcarifer. NCBI lineage: Eukaryota > Metazoa > Chordata > Actinopteri > Centropomidae > Lates > Lates calcarifer. The sequence goes on along the minus strand of NC_066838.1, from coordinate 20,370,289 downwards.
CAGGACAGAGCTGCCTGTCAGTTCAAAGCAATGTAAAGAATAAATGCTGAGGAGCGCAGAGAGTTCAGTCAGTCAGTCACACATTCTGTGATTAACTGCTGCTGGACTGTGAAACCTTAGAGGGCCTTACAAAGCAAACACACCTGAGAGAAAAGCTGCAATCTGTCTATAACACTTTCAGACCTACAGTACCGTGGGTGGGCTAATAAGGCCAAGTTCAAGGAGAGCCCTATTCGAGATCAAGTCATGTGGGACTAGAGATGCCAATGCAAGAGGCAGCACTTATCTTTCATTTCAACTACTGCAACCTCAAAGGACCACAGCCTGGTTTGATGCATTGGACCTAATTTCCCAGTTCAGTGTGTGATACTTGTCTCTCAGGGGCACACTGGTTATTTTTTGTGTTTTTCCCCCACTTGAAAACAACATTATGCAACAATAGCATTCATATTAATGCGACATCTAGAGAGCAGTGTTGATCTCCTGAAATATTGATTATAGGATAATTTTGTGCTCTGCATTCATCTAGAGCTGTACAAAATCATGCACCTACTTGTTTTGTTACTTTGAGGAGATCGTTGGGAGCAGATGTGAGAACCAAATAATTTATGTTCACTAAAAAATCTTGTGAACACTTGGCTTCAAATATTAAAAAAAGCCAAATGACTCAGCTTGAGACCATGTAACATTTCCTTATAATGAAGCAAGTAAGTCCATATACTCCTCTTTTTTTCTTTTTTTTTATGCCAAATACCAGTGTCCATGTAGGACATGGTCACTCCTATTTGTGATGGAAATATGTTAGTTTTTTTTTTTCTTTTGTTTACAGATAGATTTTGTTATAGAACCCAAATAGCAATGACAAATGAGCAGTTTGTCAGAAAGGAAAGGTAGGAGAGTAAAGTGACAGACGGGGACGGTTAAAACTTTATGGATTTTTGGACAGTCCACTGGCCCACCAATGCGGCAGAATTTCTCCTGCTGCTCCCGATAGCCAGTCTGACTATGACAGACAGGTCTGTTGTCAGTGTGTTTGTGTTAGAGGGAGAGAAGGAGAGAAGGGCAAGGAGGGGCTGAATCAATGCACTGTGCACAGCAACGTAGCAACAGCTCAAAACACTACATTTGTTATGATATCACGAGAAGGGGAATAAATATTTTGGTTCATTATGAAAAGGTGGTGGAACAAACTAGACTGTGGTGGGCCACCACAGTTGAGGTAATTAATGAGAAACACTGGGGAAAACAGTATCATGTTGGTTTGCCTAGTGTGGCTAAGGTTAGTAGTACTAGCACCAGCAGCCTTCTTTCCTTGCAGGTTAAATCCACATACTTGTGCTCAGTGTGGTTGTGCATTATTGTGGTCAAATAGTTAAATGCTAGTTCATTCTGACACAGCATACATACAGCCTTATTTTCATTTTCTAACTTAAAATACTGCCAAACTCCACTGGTTTTATGAGATGGCATCTTTCCCACGCTCCACCTTATTTGTTTACAACATTGGGGCATTAGTTCAGGTAGGATGTAGCTGCATAATATCTTAGACATAACATTTAACTGTTCTACATTAATAAAATATTAATAATTAGTTTAATAAACTGGTATTTCTGGTGCTTGCAAGCATAGCAACGTTTTATCTTTTTCCAACTAATTGTGCACTTCTGTAATTTTGCACACATACCTCACAGAAATTTGCATCATTATTTTATTCTCACTCTCCCAGGTTTTTTGATGTTGGATATGATAACAGTGCTCAAGTTGTCTTCCAGTGTAGAGACAATGTGTAAACATGCTGCATGTTCATTGTCTCTCTTGAGATTTTTCTATTATGTCAAGGAAAAACATGGATTGACAGTCAAGTCAAGTCAAGTCAAATTTTATTTATATAGCGCCAATTCACAACAGAAGTTATCTCAAGACACTGTCACACACAGTCTTACACATTATTGTGTAATGTCAACATATAGTTGTTGGTTTATGAGAAAAGTGTGCTTGGGTTTTTCTCTGTTTACCTGTGAATTATTAAATAAAGTGAAAAGACATCACATGACACACACATGGCACTGAATTAGTGAGAATGTCAGACAGCTCTGACAACTTGTTCATGTCAGTCAAAATGTTGCATAGCTGAGATCATTTTAGATGCTTATTTAACATTTAAATTTGGCAAGGTCTGTTTATTTTACATGCTCCAGATTGCTTCCCTGGCACTTAGCAAATCAAGTTTTTGACTCAAAACCCAAAAGTAGATAGTGTGATAAAAACTTTTTTATGAATAGTTATAAATCTTAAAACCAAAAAGCTGTTTTTGTGTTAAGTAATGTGTGTGTGGCTAAGGGAATGAGGTTCAGCCTAGATATTCATCATCTGCATCATGTCAGTGTGCTACCCAGGCTGGAATGTGGTGATATTTGAAATTCTGGTTGCATTGTCCCTCGCCAATCATAATGGACTATAATGCGGCACTAATGTCAGTGATATTTTTGTTCTCTTTATTACTATTTCCTCTTGCCCTATTTAACAAAGGGTAAATGGTTGTTCGTCCCAAACCAGACTCTCTGGTGTATCATTACATGAGAGTATGTCATTTGTCTCTACATTGTTTTTGCAGTGTTAAAGGCGCTGTTTGTCGGTGTTTTTGCCAGGAGCAGGACTGGCAGTGATAGTGGTTTGCCAAGAGTTTCAGCCACTGTTGTGTTTACAGTACAAGAGAATACACTCTTTGAACAGTGTTACTTCCTCAGGGTAGTCTGGACGCTTACTGAGTCACTATTGGAAATTGACAAGACAGGCTGGCCGGGCTGGGGCTCGCTGGTTTGCATGCTAATTTCAGTAGAAAGAAAATAAGTGACAGAACTGGATGCAAAACAATACTGTTGCTTTCCATCGCTGAACTTGCAGTCTTTCTTACAGTAAACAGCTATCAATGCTAATGTTGACTATGTGGTGATAGCAAAATTTACAAGTAACTCCTTTAAGCCCAAAAAATACCTGTTCAGTTTGAAACCGAAACACACTGGCCCACTGAGGCAGCTATATGTAAATCCATTTGGGCACTTGGCTGAACATTTTGTGTTAAGAAAACAAAATTTCATTTATGTGAACAGCTACTCCAAAATGGATGTGAAGTGACTTTAAATAAATTCATGTGGTTTATATGTTTAATCCACTCCATGCAGAGAAACTGCCTTAGGCTAATCAGAAGATGGTTGTTTCACATCCCTCATTTTTGTGCTACATATAAGCTCAATTAAGTGGTACTTTGTGGCACCTCAGGCTTTGATTTCCTCGTACTGCACAGAAGCTGACAGAACGCACATCTGTTGTGAAAACCAAAATCCAATCATATTTGGCACATTTCACATATTTAATGCATGGTACATAATACACTGTCATTGATTTGGAAAAATGACATACAGTATAGTATGTAAAAGGTGTTATCTATTTGCAAAATAAAGTGCATTCACTGAAATGTAATATTCAATATCAAATCAATTGCAGGAAATCCTTGCATGGTTTTCCAAAATAGGTAAATCTATGGAGACTCGGAGCAGATGGTTTATAGCTAAACAGAAATGTCACAGCACGAATATACAACCATTTTATTGGGGCTGCTGAAATGATATCAAGGGAGGAGAGGAAAAAGCTGCATTGTTCACTCAGGCCAGAGCCATGGAAGTCCAGAGAGCCAGTTTTTCATCCTGTCTTGTGGCACTGTGCACCAGCAGGTTCATAATAGCTCTGCTTAATGAGGGCTATGATATACCTCCACCACTTTATTGGCAGGACTTGGATTCTTTCCTTGTGCAGAAAACCATTATTCACTATAAAAGAAGCCCTTGCTTCAAACAAGCCTAATGCACTGCGTCTGTGATGACAGAAGAATGTGACCACATATATGAAAATACTGGAAATTCAATTTACTCTGCCCCTCTTATACTGCATAATGGAAAAAAGGGGTACTTGTGCTGGAGGATGATGGGTTAGATGCTGAGTGGCTCACTTGGCTCAGAATAAAGCCATATCTGTGACCTCATCATGCATAAAAGGAAGATGCCAAATAATATCACAGTTGAAGCAAGTGGAATGTAATATGTTTATGTATCCTTTTTGTCATTAGTACAGATTGCATTTCCACATGAAATCAAAAACGCATTAAAAGTTAAAGGAAGTTCATATTTTTCAAGTCTTTCTTAAAACACTATTCTCATGGCTGTATATGCATTTCAAGAATTCTGGGTGACTATAATTCTTGTGCTGGTCTCAGTGAAAGTGATGGGGGACAAAATCTGTGGTCCTTGTTCTGTGCAAAAGATGGATTTTTAAGTTCAGCTGAAGCTAATATAAGGCTTTAGCAAGTGAGTCAGACAAAACAAGTAGGTGTCTTCCAAAGTTATTTTCATACAAAGTCCTCTCTCCCTCTGACGCAGCTCAGCAAGGGGCACTGTCCTGGGAAGAAAAAAAAAAATAACTAACTTGATTTGATTATCTCAAACCTCTGAATTTATAAACAGAAGGATTTTGTCCCACCACCACACATGAGAAAGGGATGTCATCATGGCCAGTTAGGTGAGTAATAGGATTAGAGCCATTAGTGTCTCTCTTAATGTATATAAGCAAAGGCAAACCCTTGCTTTTTAACTGAATTTAACTGAATGTAATCAAGTATGCATCAATGAGCTAAGGCATTGACATTGTTTTTTTTTTTTTTTTCACTCATTGGTGTACAAGATCATAATCACTCAAATTAGCTAATGTTAAGTGAGGTATACGTCTATTCTCTGCTGATTCTACAGTAGATTTCTTTAATCCTATGTGCTTAGCCTTATGAGGCTTGTGTGCCTTAATTTCTTGCTGTGCTGTCTTAAGCCCCAGGTGGGAGTCTTCTTGTGTGCCACTGTGGGTTGTATTTGATTTTGCAACATGTGGTGAGACGTTTCATCCTCTCATCTTTCCTGGAGTTCTGGGCCAAGACAGACTTTGCAAACACACAATAATCCACCAGCAGCTTCATAATGGAGTCCAATGGAGCTTCATGAATCCTTGTATATCCTTTCGAACAACAATAAATATGAATTTTCCTTCTGAGACCAGACGAGGCCTTCTGGAAAAGATCCACACTGAAGGGTTTTTTTTCCACTTTATTTCTTTATATATAATTCGCTGCTAATTAACATGTTGCCTAACTGCAAGTAACAATGAGCAGCTTAACACTTGAGTTATTAATTATCACTTTTCCCTCTCACACAAAGCACCCAGGTTTTGTCTGATTTATTGGTTATCTCACCTTAGACATTAGCTTTATTACAAGTGAAACATTGTATGGTACATTAGATTTACCAGAGGAAATGTAAATCACAGGTCTAAAAATTGTATGAATGCTATAGGAATTAAACTTGAGAATTTGAATTACTGATATCAAACTAATCAACACATTTAGTACAGAAATAACATGGAATCTTAAATTACACAAATCAGTAAGTATAAATGGGACCACACACTTCAGCCCTTTTAATATGGTCACATTTGGGAGTAATAAGTATGGAATTATAAGGTTAAGATTTATGCATTAATATGTAATACCCTTAGTCAAGCATCAATATGCAAAAGATTTAAATGAACTTTATTCAGAAGTTCATTTTTATTTTAGCTTTTCTGTCAAGTCATTAAAAAGCTAAGAACACTTTTCTAATTGGGAGACTTTAAAATGTCTCTTCCTGTATGTGTAGAAGGTTATGTTGCCATAAGCCATAATTCCTCCTGGTTTTAATAACTGTTTAAAAGGATTAGGTTGCAGCTTATCAGCATGAAATTGGAAGATAGAATCAGATCAGTTTCTTAAGGTTTGCTTTTGTCATGCTGTGTCATTTCAACGTACAAAGTTACCACACATTACTCATTGGGAGATTGTGTCGTGCTGAGAAGCATCAGAATATTGTCACTTTCTCTCTGCCTCCTGCTGGTAAAGCCCGTGGAGAAGGTTACTATTTTCAAATGCCTGTAATAAATATACTAAAAATAGATGTTTACATCACATAGTGTAGGTTTTTACATCAGTAAACTGCATGTAAATTGAAGAATAGACCCTTAAATAACATAAATCCAGTAATTCTGCATTGGTGCCTGGTCAGAGTTCAGCATCTGTCAAAAGTAGCCAAATTGCCAATTAATTCTTTTTTATACCAAACAGTTCACCTAATTATGCTGTAGAAATGGTGTATTGCAATACATCTCTACTCCAGAGAGAAAAAGGTCAAACTAAGTTGCTGGTGACAGAGCGATCTGTGTTACATTTCTTCTCTTTTAGTCTTTAAAGTTTTATGATCGTGTCTGGCATTGCATTCTAGAGGATACAGGAGGTACTTGGTGTGCCCAAATTAACCAACTTAGCTCAAACTGTTAGACAGATGTGGTTTACCTTTTTATTATTGTACCTGTAACCCACACCCTCTATGAGCTCTTTTTTGGCCAAAAGCTACAATTAGACATGCTGCTTAATGTCATTCAGATAAAATGTGAGTTCAGTGAGAGGAATAATACTGCTGTCCCAGCAGGGGGAGATTATTGTCATGGTAGTTTTTGTCAGCAGAAGAAAAGGCAGTGACTGCGTTCTGTGTGTTGACAGAGCCTGGCGATTACAGCAGTTTTACTCTGACTGCAGATGCCAGAATGCATTGAGGAATAATCTCCAGGGCAAGCTCATATTCTCCTAATAGATATGTCAGCATAGCACAGACAGGACAGGTGGCAGACAGGAATGCAAACTGTTTCACTGGATGGCAGCCACGCAACTTACATGCAAGCTGTTGCATGCTGACAGTGAATAACTGCTCCATATACAAAACCATTATTGTGGCATACAGCAGCACTCCAAAAGGAATTTTTGTGGTTGGCCATGAGGAGTTTTTTCATTTTTCTTGGTGTTCCATTTTTATTTCTTGGCTTATTCATTTCCTATGCTCATTTAATTTTCTCTCAAATGAAAAACCACACTTGCTCTGATGAAAGTTTGGGCCATACACTGCTCCTATTGGTAAGTGAATTACTAACCATAAAGACAAATGGCCGGCCGTGGCAGCAGATGCTCTGCTGACGAATGGCATAGTGTTATTGGATGCTTATTGGAACAAGAGAAAGAGAGAGAGATTGAAAGGATAGGGCAGTTAGAGTAATTCTGCACAGTGCTGTGCTCTTTAGTCTTCATTTCAAGGCAATTCACCAACTGGTGGTGATCAATAGCTGATTTCCCTCCTACAATGGCTTCATACCAAAGCATTGTTTGAGCCTGACACATCATAAAGGCATCAATGGGGAAACACTGTTGATCCCTCAGCAGTACTTCTCTGCCGATAATAAAACTGATTTAATAGGATTAAGGAGAACAACTGATAACCTCTATGCTATGACAGTTATGCTTAGGGGAGAAGATGACAGCTAAGAATGTAAATTTGAAGAAATGTGACTTTAATGCTCACCCATATTGAGAGTGCAGGAGTGCTATTTTATACATATCTATTCCTGACAACTCTAAAGTGAAGCCAGGAACCTTTTTTTTTTTTTTTTAATAAATAAGGAATGATTGGAAATGAACACAAAGGCTTTGATCTGCTAATTTCTACTGTAAATGCAGTGATAAAACTAAATGCTTTGTTTATCCAGATCAAATGTTGGAAGAATGAAAAGTGATAAACTGAGGCAGCAAAGTTATTTCATTAGACAGATGAGAGAGGACGTTAATTCCACACCAGTGTCTCACTTCATGAAAAATATCATCCACTTCGCCAAAGTAATTACTCAGATCTGAATCTACTTGAACAAAACAGCCTTCACATTTATAGATTTCGGTATTTGCGCTGTTCCTCCAGTGTCGCAGGATTGATAGTGTTGGACATGCATATAGTGCACAATGAAATCCAGCTCATCTCTGCAAACAGAGGAGATATCCAACTCTCATAAACGATTCAAACTGAGTTCTGACGAAGAGTAAATTGATCCCTGAGTACAGTTAACTTCCTGCCACTGGACCATGACCAAACAGTCAAGTAAGTAGAAGGGATTTCGACTTGAAATGTTTGACAAGTTATGAACATTTCACAGGGGTAAAATTTCAGAAGAGTGTGCTTGAATTCTAATCAACATCCTAAGGACACTGGAGTAGACAAAAAGTCAAAGAAATGCTGAGGAAGTATGCTTAATTGTGAAACTTTTCAAAATAATTTGTGCTATATATCGCGAAGGCCCGTCATTGTTTCTTAATTATGAAAGGAGAACAGTGGTTTGAACTGAATTTTATCAAGATTTTGTGTCACCAAAAGTTCACAAGTTGTGCTTCCTCTAAGGAGACAATGTTGACTGCAGCTGACAATAAATTAGGTCCCTCTGTAATGAGGTCAGCTCAAGAAATGCCCCTAGTTATAGAAAGTAAGGACAAAAATGTGAAGAATACGGAATATGCCAAAGACCCTCAAAATAATTTATTGTTTTTTTGAAAATATCATTCACAGCAGTTTTCCATTGTAAAAAAAATGAGTGCAAATAATATAACAAATATTCTAAACACTACTTATTGTTAAGTCTGGGTTCTGGCCTTTTCAGTATTTTTTTCTTTTGGGGTAACATGTTACATTATTATGTTTCTTGTCAGTTGCCACAGAAATTGCATCTCAGCTGCAGCTGTAAACTTAATTTCCACATGGGTGAACTTTTATTCAAGCTCTTCACACAAGGGCATTGAACCGAACCCTTTAGATGAGGGATATAAAATGGCTGCCTCAAGATGGCTCGGCTTGTGTAGGAGAAGATCTGTGCGTCTGTGACATCAAGTGAAAGCAGATGCCCATTGATGAATGGGAGAAGGTGCGATTTTAAATTCAAACACACCATTTTTTACACACTGTAGCTATCTACCCTTCGCATACACTGCCTGAGATTGTCTGGTGAAGGCGGGCCTTTTTGCGACATCTCAAGCATGATGGAGGGACCACAACCTTCATGCAGTGATCCAAATGGTTGGAGGCTGCTCATTAATATAGATGGGGTTTTTATAGGAATGGCTGTTGGGTTAAATTATTCAGAGGGTTCAGGGAGACATATGGGCCGGCCTCTTCAGTAGCACAGCTAACTGAACACGTAAATACCTACTGTGGGGCAGGTGAAACAGAGGAATGAGCTGAGAATCTGGTGTGTATCTGAAGAGTAATGGCACAGAGTCCTGACAATCCTAAATCATGAGCTGTAATAGTGTCACCAGGGTAGTAGCAGCCATATACACATATACACACAGCAGGGTTGCCACATTTGTAATTTGAGAAAGACGGGTATGTGTGTGACATGTACGTGTACGTGTGGCGCGTGCAAATAATTTTAGCACTGAATGTACAGCATATCACACCAGTTCAACCCTTAAATAATATTAGTTTGTGTTGATGATCTGTGTGTAAACCAGGAGGCAAGGCAGGACAGAAAAAGACAGCAGAAGCAGCTGTGGAGGCTGGTTAAAAATAGCAGTGAGAATATCACCAAATTCCTGTCTGGGCATGTACACTTTCGATTGACAGCTCCTCACAGATGACAGCCTGACTGCAAATCTACAAACACAGATTCCACTGGGTGGTTATAACCTGGCTTTTCATCCACCTGGCATGAACACAAGTGTGCACGCAGCAGCTTATACACACATATATGTACTTGGAGATAAATGAGAGGTCTTATCCTGTGATAAGGTACCTTATGTCATGCTGTTAGCGTGGGCATGCTGTCATTATTGAGGAGTGATGGTAACCTGCACATGATTCTGCCCCTTCTACTGGATGAAAGATCAGATGGGACTGTGTTTTATTGAATCTGAATCCCTTATATAATCTTTTTATGTACAGTACTTTGTTCATTGGGGAATTGAGCCGTGTTAGTTAAAAAATATTTACTGTTTATTTCACTTTGTATCATAACCTAAACCGCAGAGATTCCCCTGTGATAAAAGGGCATAGGGTTTGCACCACATATTTTATCACTGTTTTGTGACATTCATTAACCCTGTCCTAACTCACACCTGAACACTAGCTAAAACATACAAAGACTGGATAAACCACACATAACGACTGCAGTCCTTGTGGTAGATGACCCCCCCCCCCTCCAAAAAAAAAAAAAAAAAAATCAGATGAGAATGCCAGCTGATTTGTGTTCTTAAACCAAAACAATCATAGATAGCAGCTTGCACTGTTTACATGCGGTGACGTATGAGTACAATGTTTGGCTGAAATCATATATCCTACAAGAATTTTAAAAGAAAATGTGAACTGAAGTGTACTTTAGGTTAGGTGAAGCTGTTTATGTACAACACAAGTGACGTTATACTGTATTAAATTGTTGTTTGGGTCTATACAGTTTCATACAATAGTTAGTCAGTTTTGAAACTTTAAAATTTTGAGAATTTCTAGCAGTAAATGATACTTGTATTCAATTCAAGATCACAGATTCCTTATTTATTATCCCTTCCACTGTTGATCTAATTTCAGCCACAGACAGGTGAGGAGCTCTTGTTTGTTGGTTGAACAAACTTGTACACAGTGTTTGTATCTGCAGTTTTAAAGAGGGAGACAAGAGTGTTGCTGATAGAATATTTATCTTTCCTCAACAGGGTTCCATTATGCTGTCATGCAGTTTGTTAAGATTATTTGAGGTCCATGAAAAGGCTGCTATTATGCATAATGAGTTTCTTCCCGGGTGATTTAAATGTTTGTTGTAGATATGTGCTCATTTGAATTTCAATTATCAAGATTCTCGTGCAGAGACTTTCTCCATTTGATTGTTTGACGGAGCATGTCCATAAACTCTTCAACTTGTTGGGAATATATGCTAAAATACCACATGTCATCTTAAGATACACAATCCCTTTAAACATTTATAAAGAGGCAGGCTGACGCTCTTGTTCTAACAAATTGAACAAGCACTTCTTCCTGGGGGTGGGGGGGTGGGGGGGTGGAGGGGGGGGCATTTGGGACATGCATAAACTGCTAATGGCTTTCCTTCAAGATGAATTGCTTTTGTAGCTTTTTTTTTGACTATTTTCAGTGCATTGATGGTTTGCTGCTAACAAAAAGTATTCCCATCAGGCTACAGCCGCTGTTTTAACTTCATAGTAGCAATGTCCAACATTCAGTGCTGCTCCGCTATTGCATGTTACAGGGTGTAATAAAAGTAAATACTGTGGATGGACATCTGTAATGATTCTTACATTTCAAATCACACACATCTGTCCTGCTGTTGTCAGGTGACTGTGGGGATTTGATAAACTGCTCACTATAGTATATTTTATTGATATTCCTGTTATAATCACATATAAAGTGTTTCATTCATTTCATTCTTACCCACTCAGAAGTTTTTAGTTTGTACTTGTTGACAGAATCACTGAATGATGAGTCATGGTCAGATGAGTGATGTGCCTGAAAAGGACCTGGTTGTCAGACTGTACTCTGAGGGCATTGTGGAATGATTTTCACCAAAATACCGAAATGTCACTTTGGCCTGTCACTCTGAAATGAAACTTTCAGTTCTTTGCACCTCTCTGTCCAAATACCAAATACATGGGCATTTCACCATCAGGAGTAAAACTGTCAAACACACTGGAAAAGCTCAAAGACGCATATGTGGTGCTGTACATGTTTGGAGGAATCATGCATCCTTACACTGTTCAGGTATTCTCAAATAATACTGGACTGGTCACAGGGAAGCTATGACAAATTGGTGAAGTTTTGTAAACACTTTAACTGCAGTGTAGCCCACTGATAACTGTTCAGTCTCTAGTGTTTAGTCTTTTGGGGATGAATACATTGATTTCTTTGTGGATATCTTAGGGCATACAGTATCGCAGTGCTGAACTACCAGGATCCTTTATTGTGCTGACTTTAAGTTGATGTTTACTGTATCTTATACAGCCAAGCTGAAATTTTCCTTGGGTTTTAATTTTTGTCACATCTTATAGTCCAGTGCTACTTTCCCATCAGAATCCTCACTAGAGAGGGAGAGCACATAGTCAAGACAACAGATCATTCATTGAGAAGAAACTAGAGTAAGCGTATTTCAGTGGGATCACTACATTTTTGTGACTAGTCAAGGGAGGTCCAAATGAAATTCCTGCCACAGGCATGCTGTAATGGGCCACCAAACAGTGTGTAGGTTGTCATTATGATTTATTGTTCTACCCAGGATATTTCCCCCCTTCCAGTCTTTTGTATTTTATTTTTACTTCCTGTAAGAAGTTTGTAAAAAAAATGGTTAAAGAAGGATATATACATTGTGATAGAGTGAGAATGATTTAATGAAAAAAATACTATGCGACCTAACTAAAATTACAAAATAAACTCAGTTTTTTTCATTTAACTGATGTATTTTGGGATGTGAAACTTCCATTTTTACATTACAAAATAACTACATTATATATTATTTATATCATGAGAAAATACAGCCTTACATAGAAAAGGTAGTTCCAACTGGCCTAGTTTCATTCCCTTTGTCATTAGAGCTTTGCAGCCTTCTAGCTCCATCACTCACAGTAAACCCCTGTCTGGTGGCAGCATTAGTTGACAGGAGCTGCATCAGTCACACAGAGTGACACACGTGTGCATGGAGTTCAGATTAATGGAACGTCACATACAGCTGTTGGGACAACCCAGGGAATATGTGAGAAATACGGGACGACCATGGAGTGTTTGACCACTAAGGGAAAGCCAAAGAATATTTTTGACCCCATTCATTCAGCACACTGTGCTTTATGATGCACCAGAATCCAGCAGGGGTAAATTCAGTATACACTTAACCATAGCCTTGGCATCTGGGTATATGTGTCTTCGCCACACTGAGAGAGAAACAAACACCTCAGCCACATTTAATGCTTTCCTCCTGGGGAAGAAATAAAATACCCACTCGCTGGCTAGAGCAGCAGAGTGGAAATATTGAAAGTGATATTTCAAATGAGGGAAACCTTTTTTATTTTCAGCATGTATTCCCTAAATGATCTCATGAGCAGTAATTATTCATTTGCACAATGGGAATGTCGACATGATGATGGTACATTTAATGGGGAAATATTGAAAAGATGTGGCGTTTTCTTGGTAATTTGTGGGAAATGATATGGAGAACAGTGCATCCTGGGCTTATAAACCATGCATGAGAAATTGAACAGGAAAATCCACTCCAGAATCTCATTGCTTACTATGTGAGTAGCATAGACAGTGGGTAACTGGGGTTAACAGAAGTTTAGAAACAATTCAGCGGTGCCTGACATTTGATTCTGATGATATTAAAGGCTTTAGATTAGCAGTACATTCTTAATAATAGGCAAACACATAAGCTGTTAAGTAAGACTTACTGTTAAAAAATCTTTTTCTTTTTCCCCAACTTATACCTGCACCATGTTATCTTTGGCCTATTTTTCTTGCCTGTATTGCTATATGAATATGCATTAGTGTCTGCTATTAAACAGTTTTTATTACTTTGTAAAACCATCATCCAACTTTCAAAATAATTTTACCCTCTCAGGCACATGTAAGTGTAAGATCCATCTCTGATGAGTTGGAAAGGCCATGATTTAAGTGTAAATGCTTTTCTTTTGTGAGGATGGGGAACCTTTTAGGCTAGAGAGAGAAATAACTTATCACCAGTGAAACAACTTCTAGATTAAAGCTTTTAGCATAGTGCTTATGTGTGACTTCTACTTGAACCCTGTAAGAGTTACCATTTTTTTTTACTGTGTTTCATGTTAAAATTAGGAAGTCTAACCAACATGTTTTGATGATTACACCGACACTAGGCCTGTGTTTCTTCAGTAGCCAAAATTTTTGTTTCTTCCTGTACATACGTGTCTTTGGCAGTAGACAAATACTGGTGGTTTGCCAGATTCATCATTGCAAGGTAATTTTCTGTCCATATGCTTCCTGTTATGGAATTTTTGTCTCAAAATGAGGCATCCAAGGGGCCTAGGAGTCCATGTGTACCATCTAATTGCAATGCCCAGGGTTCAGATCAAGTTGAGGAAACATTCACATCATTGACTCTCTCTCTCTAGCCCAGCATTTCCTGTCACTCTATACTAGGTCATGTCTAAGTTCCCTAACACCCCCACCACCCCCCACCCACAAAATGCTAAGCATTGAGGCATCAAATGATGGAGTTTGGTAAACAGCTCTCTCCTGCGTGTCAGTACATAGTGAGCTTTAACCATTTTCTGATGTCATTTACTCCTGTTTTAATATTTATCTCTGCACTCTCTGGCAAAGCTGCCTGGAAGAACCCAAGTCCCCTTCTGTGTCTTCAAAGCACATCAGACTATGCCAATCATGTATCTGGTAACTGGCTTATTTTATTATGACTGATGACAAATGGTCTCATACCAGTTCCTAACAGATGTATGTACAGTATGTCTCCAATGGGAAGTGCTTATCAGACAGCATGCAGACAGCATGGGGAAGAGCTAAGAGTAGTATTTATATTATGGGCCACCTTCTTCTAAAATAGTCTTGCATCATCACCCCTTAGGGGGTCTTCTTGCAGTCACACTGACACTGCACCTGCTTGACAACTAAATCAGCTTCCTGTGGTGGGAATTTTCTACAGCAGAGCCGTTCATCCTCAGCCATGACAAACATGACAATATACTATGGCAGTGATGTAGAGTATTCACCCCCATGGCCAGATGTGGTACTGCATCACAAAAGTCCTGTAGCCTTGAAAGCATTTTACATGCAAACACTATAAAAGACACATCTGTAAAACCATTGAAGGGCAACCCCATCTCCAAGAAATTCTGTCAGTTTACAACAAATTTGCAACAGAATATATATTTTTTGAAGGAAATGCAGTTAAAACCATATTGTTTTTCTGTTAACATCATGAGCATTGAGCATGAGCATCATTGGCAATTTGTTCACAGATAGTCCATTTGTTTTTCACCAAAATATCTGATCTTGTAGTCCAGTTGTAGAGACTAAGGAAAGATTGTGGTCCATTTAATACAGAAAAAGTCACAGTGACATTAGACTCATTGTATTTAATTGCCACTGTCTTTCCCCCCAACCTTATATATATATATATATATATATATATATATATTTGCACCTATACAGAATGAAGACTTTATTAATGTTATTACTTACACCTGTGGTTTTCACACTATAACAAGTCAAAATGTCTTTTGTCAAAAATGTCAACAAGGTCTATTACCTAGTCTAAAGCAGTCATTCGATTTAATTGAAGGCTTACTCAGTGTAGATGCCAGCTTGTCCTTGCCCTGTTGTGGTGGGACCCAGGAGCTTTACTAGTCATTTATTATTACAAAATAGAATACATTTCCAATTTCTAAGGCATTTAAAAAGTTTTATTCAATAATCTGCACAATGGCAGGACTGATATGTATTAATCTGTTAAATAATGCAATTTTAACTGCACAAATGTGTACAACTGTTATTTTCTTTGACTGATTGATTACCTCTTAATGGATGCCAAGGGACAATGTTATGTAATGTTAATATTGAAGAGAAGTGTGTGCAAAGTGTTGTGTGTGTGTGAATTCAGAAATTGAAACCAAATGCACTGGAGATTAAGAGCTCTCTTACTGTCGAGGTGTAATCTTGTTGTCATATTACTTAGGACAGTATGCTCACTGGCAAAGAAACAAAGTAAGACAATTTAGACTCTCAAACTAACAGCAGCAGCTGTTAGTTAGTTACTTTGCAGTAGTCTGGAGAAGTTTGCAGCAGGGAGGAGAGGTTTTATTAGAACTTGAAAAATGTACATTCCCTCCTTGAGCAGTTCTCCTATCTATCACAGAGGACGGGAGGTGATATAATTTTGTATATACTGCTGTTTTGCTAATTGCATAGGGCAAGGGAATCACTTAGAAAACACAAGGCTAATGATAGTTCCCTATCAGTGATCACCCAGGTGGCAGCTTCAATCCTGCAATAAATCCACTTTAAAGATAGTTTCACTAGCTCTACTTTTCATTTAGAGTGGCTCATAATTCTGTCAGATTTTATAGATAGCATGATATTTTCTCAATTTGTTCAAGGCTTATGCTGCAGGTGTAGCTGACCATATTGATCCACTATGAAACCGAGGTGAAGGTTGTGGCTTTCCTGATTACTGATGAAACTCACTACTTACAGCATTTCATTCTACACTATATGTGACTTGTATTTGTGTTTCATTTGAGTTTCTGCGCAGTTGTCAAAGCGTCTATACAGGAGCATATTGACACGAGTCGCAGTGTCTCTGTGTCACTTTCCAATTAAGTATTTTTGACTGATAGTGAAACCCATTCATCCTTCCGGCCCCCAGACAGCATCTCCTCCGGCAAATCACATGACTTTATGATTGAGCAGTGAAAATTATGGGATGGAAAATTCAGATTCTTTCATGGGATATAAAAGTATGTGTCTTAGCTCTGGGCCATCTGAATGTGAGATGTTGTGTGTGATCTGAATGTGGCTTTTCCAATCTTTATAAATCACGTTGATAAATTATCCACCAGTCTCCAAGTGCATTCACATGGTGAAACCTGAATTTGTCATGATATAAAAGCCAACAGTCAGAACACTGATTACTCTTAAACACTGTACATATTTAGTACATTCTCTGTGCATATATTATGCAACTAACCTTTACACTGATTGATCTGCCAGTTATTATCTCAATTAAAGAAACTGAAATGTTATCTCAGTTAAAGAAACTGAAATGTTATCTCAGTTAAAGAAACTGAAATGTATATTTGCTGCCATGAGTGGTGATTAATTCTGTCGGGCTCTGAGTCCGAGCGATTAAGTGGTTTTCATATATATATATATATAATGAAGACGATTTAGATTATAAAATGTCAGAAAATACTGAAAATGTGATACCTTCAGACTACCTTAAGATAGTCTGTTCACAATTATGAAGAACACAAAAAATCCTCACATTGGTGAAGCTGGAATCCGAGAGTCTGCAGACTTTTTGCTTTATGACTTTATGATTCACTGATTATCAAAATAGTTGCTAGTTATATAAAATCTGTAACCTTCATCAAGTACATCAGGTTTAAATGTCCATCCAAGGTCAACAAAATAATTTCTGTGCATTTACTTTAAAAGCACACATTATGTCTGTGGCTTGGTCTTGCAGATTATCAATTATCATATCAATTTGAAGAAGAGAGGAACAAGGATTACTGATAATGATGACTGTGGTCGTTACGTGGTGATTATGTCACTAGTTTTATATTAAACTGCAAATGAAACATGTTCCCAGAGAAGAAACAGCAACACTGCATTAGCAAAACAGTCTTTTATTAGAAATATCTTGTATAAAAATGAACATGCTCTACACATTTTTTTTTCTATAGATAATTCATAAATATCCAGGCACTGTAATTCTTTTTTAACTTTCTTTTTTTAAATAATTCAGTACATAAAGCAGACATGATCAATCCATTTTAATAACGTACATTAACTTGCCATTTAATTTCAGTCAGCACTTACATATTCTATTTTGTAACACAGACAAAGTGTTTTAGAAAAATAAAAAGGGGGGGTTGTGGCAAAAAAGCAGTAAATTATCATAGTCACAAACACAAACAATCCCACAAACAATACTTTATCAAATGATGAGAAAACAACATTTGCAGCAACACCTTAGACTTTTGTTGAAGCTGAGAGCTGAGAGAATCATTGATTGAACCAAAAATAGTTATTTATAATCCTCTGCAGTAGTTTTCCTTCTGGACATTACACCTTTCTCTTTAAAGTGTTCACATGACTTATGGGTTTTGACATGCAACATACAGATTTTTGCATTGCTGAGGATAACATTTAATGAGACAAATTCCAGAGTTACTGTTTCTGACAAATACTTAAGAGACTGGAGACAGATATGAAGGTTGCACACACAATTGCAAATTGTACATTGAGTCCTTTGTTCCTTATATTTGAACAGGACACACTTGAAACGTAATGGATGCAACACAAAAAAAACACCATGAAGGATCCATGGAAAGAATAGCAGAGGTGGTTTAATGGGTATGAGGCACAGAATGAAGGCACTGGCCCTTATTTATCAAGCTGCTATACATCCTCCTATATAATCTAAAAAGGAAAGGTTGTCAGTATTGAAAATTGGCTTAAACTCTGACCCCTGAACTCTGTTTTGCTTCCCACCAACTCCTGTGAGAAAATATCTGTTATCTGTTAAAATATCTGGTTCACAGTTTGTATGGACTGGGAGCATTTTATTGGTACTTGAAGAGAGAGTGAGAGAGATCAGCAGATTGGAAGATATGGTTTTTGGTGTTTACGGTGCATGCAGAGTCTCCCCCTGTCTTTCTCTGCTCTGCTCTCCATGATGGTGTTTGAAGGAGGGCTCAGCTCAGCACATAGTGTGGAGAGCAGAGCAGAGAGGCTGTGGAGGAGAACATGACTCCAGGTGAATTGATGACAACGATGCTTGTTATAGTACTTGCAATAAAACCTTAGCGGGTAAAAAGCCAATAAGGGAAATCTATTAAACACCCATTAAACAAGCATAAACCTTCAGACTCCCATCCACCACCACCGTTACTAACATCCACCACTGGCATGTGTTGACCATGGGAAGATTGTTAGGCAAATAGCAAATTACTATGAACAAGGTAAAACAAAGCTGCCTCTATGTGCGGACTTTAGTGTTAATTTTCAGTGGGCACCACATTATGATGGACTGTTACTTAATGCAGGTTTACTGTAACAAAGTCTTAATGAAGTGGCTATTTTGAGCATGTGAAAATCCAACAGTTACAAAAATCCTATTCTCAAGCATTGTGGAGAATACTTGAATGTAACATAACACAGGGACACGGGTTATACTGAGCCTGTTAAAAAAAGTCCTAAGGAAATACTGCGTACAATATGCCGTTCAACCTAATTATCTTTGAACATTTTGGCTCTTTGATGGAACTGTGCTTGCAACGTCTCCAAATGGGTCTTCATGCTGAGTAGCTACATGAGCCTAATTTTGCACCCAAAATACTATTAAAACTCTCATTAATCATTTCTACTGCAGCTGCAAAACTCATGACACAGAAGGAGAAAAAAATCTTTTGCAAGACACACAGGTAATCTGTGCACCTACCACAAATAACGGGGGTCCCGATGTGATACTGTCCCTTGTAATCGATCATATTTTTACCATGAAGCTGTAAAAATGTATGTATCTGGTATGACAAGCAGACCAGTGTGTCGTTATTCCTTCAAATATCAAGCATCTCATCAAGGACTACACTTACTGACAGAATATACTGTCTCAACTGAATTATTCTAACCCCACTGCAATTAATAAATTAAGTAGGTATTCCTGGGACAGAATTCTATATCTCTAACCACAGACACACACAAAGACAGAAAACACAGGATAATAATCAAATAACCTTGGATAATTGCATTATCATCAAGAACTGCACCTGCGATGTTAAACAAGTGCAGCAACTTCAGCTTTTTACAATCATCCAACTGCTTGATTTTGAGTAGGCTTCAACAAGCGCATGATAAATAAGGGCCAATAAATCTGGGATGTTTAAAGTATATGCATCGTCAAGTCTCCAAGTCCTGGCTGACATTTATGGAGTGTGGTGTAAACTGTAGAGGTTTGGCTCCTTTTCTGTTTGAAATTAGTCTTAATTCAGCAGAGGGTAACCCAGTGGGTAATGGTCCAAAATGACATCTCCACTGTGAATGACAACCATGACAAATGTTGCATTCCATAGACGTCGACAACACAGCACAGTACATGTGATGCTCCCACAAGCATGCTCTGGGACTGTACACTAGGTTTGCCAAGATGATGGCGTCATCATCATCATCATTATTATGAAACATTTATAAAAAAAAAAACACACACAAAAAAAACTGGGATGACCCACTGCTTTATTTTCTGGTGTTTCAGATATGGTTAGTTCATGTAGGAATACTGAATGTACTGTAGTAAGGCATGTACAGTTTGAAGAGTACTGCAGCTTTCAACTCCAATAATACCAGTAACCAAAAATAATGACTATATTTTTATACAGTTTCATCTTGTCAACTGCATTTGACTATAGCAAAAACAGAACACCTTTTTTCCCTGTTTTTGTTGAAATGACAAACGGATCAACCTCAGAGAGAACTGAAATTGTGTGCTATACACTTCAGAAGGAAAACATACTGTTGGCTCCAGATGGTTCACTCTGCCTGCATCTGGAAACGTCACTGCTCAACGCTCACTCATGTTTCAGAAAGGGTGGGAAGAGGAAAATTAACTGTCCAGTCTCCCTGACATCTCCCAACTCCCTCCTGCAAATCTACTAATTTTTCATAAATTTGGCATTTAAGCCTTTACCTGGTTCTCTAGAAAAATATGACATCCTTTCTATTTACGGAGTGACAAATTCCCATCTTTCCACCCCAGTCCTCTCGGCTGTAGCAGCTTTGAAGCCCTCCAGTGTTTCCCCTTTATTCCTCAGAATCTGGTGATTTCTCTTCAGGCAGGCCCTTGCTCCGCATCCACGGTTCGTCTCTGTCTTAGATGGCATGGTTACTGTAGCTTATGTATGTCTGCTTGGAGGCCAGCACTGGAAGGGAAGGTGTAGGAGAAAGAAGGAAAGGGTTAAAAATGCAATGAGTGAGATTCAAATAGGCATGAAACTGTAATCTTTCAGAGCACATGTTGGAATCCAATTTGATAGGAAAGTCTATTTAAGGATGACTTTGTGAAACGAGTGCAGGTAAAACCAATTATAATAGCAGGGTGTTATAATGTAAAAACTGTATTTACGGAAATGACCTCTCTGCTGTTGTGTTGCGTTTAATCTGAGATATGTCATTTGCAAAGCTGAAGACAGTAGAAATGTGACCATGTTCATAATAAACTGTTACAGTGAGGTAGAATAAAAAATTGTTCAAGGCTGCAACTAATAATTATTTTCATTATCAATTAGTCTGCACATTGTTTTTTCAGCTATTTAAATTAAAAAAAAAAAAAAACAGTGAAAAAACTGCTCATCGCAGTTTGTTAGAACTCAAATTGATTGCGTTATCTGAACCAAGTCTGAATAATATTAAACAGTAAATCCTAATTAGAGCTGGGCGATATAGCCAAAAATGTTATCACAATAAAAAAAAATTCAGTCTGTCATATAGTATAATGGTAAATGTCAAATCATTATTTCTCTTAGGTTTAAAGGCTATTTTTTTCATTGTTCTTTATGGTCAAAACATGACAAACACTTGCCAAACAGCAGAGAATTTCACAAATCTGAGTTAGAACATTCAAAAATATTACAATGTTGAAAAAAAAGTTCTAAAAATAGGTTCCCATTAATTTTCTGCTGAACGACTAATTGCTTCAGTTCTTAAAATATTACAAGTAAATTGCTGGTTGTGATAGCGCATTGTAACACTGCAGACATTTTGAGAACATCAATGCAGATTCAGTCAGAATCCCTGTCTGGGGTGATGGTCATACCTGTGTAAGTACCTGCTATTACAGTATTCATGAAATCAGGGAAAACTCTGTCATAATGTTTTCCTCACAGCTGAGTATATCATTAACTTGCACTACATAGAGTCACCAAGCAGACCACAACATTGGTATAAAATGCAGTAGTAATCATTCAAATGCAAGTCTTTTTTCCACATGCAACAACCTGAGATTTTTCTGTGCACCAAGCAAAGCATGCAGTAGTCAGTCAGTGTGGTACCGTTTTGAACTGTAAAGTATATTACACATAAAATGTTATTAAGACAATATGTGATCTGACTTGGCACTATAAGTGCTGTCATCAATGTTTGATAACGTTTCTCATTATTCTTTAATATTCTTGTCATGTTTCATGGAATTTGATATCAGCTGTGAATAAAACACACGAGACAGATGACCGCAGGGCAGACCAGACCACATCAAGCCCAAACTTCTGGTCAAACGTGACAGCCATACCATACAGTACCTGTGTGTATGTGTGCCGTCATGCTTGTCTGCACACATACAGTATATCTTGTGTGCAAGTGTCAGCGTGTACCTGTTGCTCATTTTTTTAATAAAACTGTCCTCAGCGAGCATGCTCGGTGGAGGTAATCACACTACCAATCTGCCAATCTGCCCACAGCAGCCTTGGCTGATTGAATATGTCAGAGGGGATGAATCCAATCAGAAGACAGCTGAAAGCCAGAGTCAGGGCAAAAGTGCTGTAGAGGAGAGATGTGTAATGGTAAACGTTTCTGTATATTTGTCAGTGCCTCGTTGGGTGTGTGAGTGGGGGCGGTGTTCTCGCCATTTCATCCAAAGCATCTCTTCCAAGAGAAGCATTGATAAATGAACCTTATTTGAATATTTATGTGCTGCGAGGCCAAGATAAAGAATAGATGGTCCAGAAAGAATTGGAGCTGGCAGACCCATCTGTCTTTTCCTGTTCACTCTTATTGTTGTTGTTGTCCCATTACCACATATTCCTTTCTTTGTCAACAGGGAAACAAATTACAGGGGACACATGGCTATCGCTTGTCTCCTGCACTCAGGCAGAGTGGTGTCATCTTCCCACATTAACAGGCTTTACCATGCTGATTGGCCATTTTACAGCACCACACACCAATATCATCTGTCCAAGTTAATGTCTGTTGGTCAGGGGTGGATTTGTGAGGGCGTGATTATTGCCGCGTGTCATTCAGGGTGCTGTATTTTAGCCAGGGGGCAGTGGGGATGCTTTGTGCATAGTATATGCAGGCAAAGGGTGTTGTGGTGAACATTAGCAGAAATTAACTGGGGGGAAAAAAGGTGGTCACAGATAATAAAAAGGGCAAAATCATTGTCTGTTCAGTTTACCTGAGAGTCTAAAGCCCCTCACAAGGCTCCCCTCCCTCAACACAGTCTGACACATAAGCACAAAGAGCATTTGTTAGATTCACAGTTCAAATCAGAGGGTGAGAAGCAGCACCTATAAATGGGCTCCTATAATAGGATAAGATATAACAACTCCATTCTCAAAAAAAAAAAAGAAGCACAGATGCAAGTGTGGGTGCAGGCTTGTTAATCCTAATACACATCATTCTATACTGTTCGGCTTGTCAGAGTATAAAATCAGGACCTTCAGCAATCAGAACATGTGGGGTTGCTTGATTGGATTTAAGCCTGCCCCCACACAGGGACTGCCTACTCGCACACTTTATCTTGGTGATTGAAATATCCTCTTTTCCGACACTGAGCCACCCGTCGCTTTCGTCCCTTTCAAAATCAGAATAGTGTGGGCACCCTGTCACACCTCCTGATTCATAAATCCAGTGTGGCGAGAGTTAGTGAGAATTGAACTACTTTTCTCACCCATGTATCCAAAGTGCTGGATTATCCTGGTGAAACAGGAGAGTTACTTCCTGCCTTTTTGAAACACAATTTTTGTATTTCCAGTATTTAGATAATTGAATTTTACTTAATCTAAAAAGAGTAATATAATGTGGGTATTGAAGTAATAAACTGAAGGCTCTGAGCATTAGCTTGCCCCTCCACTGATCAATTAAATTCTTTGAATAATAGGGAACTGGGAAAAACCCCAATCCTGTGCTAGCTGGCTAATTCCCCTAACTACTGAAGTGAAAAATAATATTGCCATCAATTATGTTGTTACCTAAAAGAAGTTAATTATTTTCAAGTAGACATATATTCTATATCTGAAAAAAAGCTCCTGGTTGAGGTTTTTTTTTGTTTTGTTTTTGTTTTTTTTTTTGTTTCACTTTTCCTGTCTCTTTATTGCTACATCAGGCATGATACCAACCTTGTGTTTCAAGACTTTCACAGAGTTCAGACTTGGCCTCTCCATTAGGCCTCAGGCCGCCTTTGGGGTTGAACTTGTTGGACATGGTAGCTGCAGTGACCACAGCCTTCAGGCTGCGCTTGCGCTTGGGTACGTTCTGCTCTGGATGGAAGAGAACCACGTAGACCTTGGGCATGTAGAGCATTCCCAGAGAGACCGACGCACTGAGGCTTACAGAGATGGTCAGCGTTGTGGTCTGGATATACATCTGTATTATGGAAGAGAGAGTGGAGACAAAACAGAATAATTTGTGGAGGCTACATGGAGTGATGGGGGGTTGATGCTGCACACTTTGAATTTAGTCCATCACTGAAAATGTAATTCATATTTTTTATTCTGAGAGACAATTTTCTAATAAAGCTACAGAAAGAAGAATGGTTTCTGGGGCATGTGATGACTGAGGCTTTAAAAAGTCTGCCATGTAGGACAGACACTGCAAGTCATATGTGGATAATGGAGGATAATATTAATATCCTGATGTAGAAGCACTTAAGTTTGCACAGCACACAGTATCCCATATCGATCACACAGTAAGACATTGTGATAGCCTTTATTCAAATTCTTTTATTTTCATGTGCTGGGGTCATCACTCCTGAGCTCTGCTTTTCATTGCTGTATTTGTTTATTTATGATACACAACTAATAGGAGCCCCCCCCTCGTGGGTTGCTATGTAGTCTGCATATAGATGTTTTTACCCTGAAGTTTTAGACAACAGCATAAGGATTGTGTGCTCTCTAAAGCCAGTGACAGCTGCAACTCACAGCTGGGTAGCAGACATATAGCTACAGGCTACAACCATGGAGCGGAGCAAAACATCCTACAGCATATTAAGAGTGCTTGCCAGTGATTTTTCATTTATGATCAGCTCATACAGAGTCTATCTCTGATTTGTTGATGTAGGGAATGTCGTGAGTCAGCGCAAAAATATAATAGGTAGATCATGAGTGATACTGACACACGGCCATGAAAGTCTTTACAAATCTAAGCTGCAGAGACCACATGCAGAGAATGATATGGAAATGTGATTTCTTCAGTTTAAAGTTGTAGTTTAATGAGTAAACAATTAACATCCATCAAAGGGATTGTTTCATAGTAATCATCCTCCATCTTTTCACAGCACTCTAGTGTCAAAAACATTAATTAGGAAGAGGAAGAACTGATCATGCCTCTTGGATGAAAATTGCCGGGGTCCTCCAAAGCAGATGAACAGAGGCGAAGAGTGTACAGTGGAATCACAGCTGGCAGACATCCTTCAAAGAGACTTGCCTGAGGTTTTGTCTGACATTACATTCTCAGACATCACAAATGACTGAGTCATTTGGCATGGGAATAGCCCATGGGGCCCTGAACCACGCCGGCACGTCAACAGTTATAGATGATATTTCCCACCATTGGGTTATGACATATGTTGTTTATATGTGAGCTCACACAACATTTATCTCCTCATTTTAAGATGCTTCCAGGTTTTTCACAAACTTTTTTAGCACCTAGTCCTGGCTTTGGGTAAATGTCAGTATTACTCTCACAAGATATTTCAAATTATTTTGTTTTCAATTTGTGTAGCTTCACTCAAGCTGTCCTTAGTGTTTTATATGGGTCTGGGCGTTGTTTTGTAAGGCATTCAGTCAGATCCAGTGACAAAGTAAAGATACACAAAATGAAATAAATAGCATGACCTGTCAGTGGCTATAATGTTGATGTAGTAAAAAACAAACAGAGGTGCCTTGCACAAATTAAGCCCCCTAAAGCCATGTCAGTTAAGAAAAAAAAGATGTCAGTGCAGAATGGAAGTGATAGGGCATTGTATTCTATCATACTGCAAGCAGCACATGAGCATGCCTTGGTGATAGAGGGGGAGTGTTGTAATCTCCTGAGAAGATTACATGTGGCCTGGGGTGAGTACGGAACAATATTGCTGCCCCTCTGGAGTCCAGAGTGGAGTCACTCTGTGAGGGGAGCCAAGACCCTTGTCCACTTCCATCGGCCCCGGTGACATAAATTTTCCCTGACACGCCGATATGATTGCCAATCTGCTCTATCGGCACAGTGAGAGGAACGGGGCTGGGGACAGATACCTCAGCAGACAGAACCATTATGAAGTTTCTTCTGAAGCAGGATTGCTCCTTTTTGTCGTTAGGCATCAAATCTCTTGTCGTGACACCTGCCAGAGCTGTCCCTACCTATACGCAAAGTATGTGAACAGAAATACACTCTCACAGCTCTTCCAAGTCGTTGTACCCAAATATTTTGGCTTAAGGTTTTCTAAGTATAGAAAACAAGAGGGGAGGAGAGCATACGTATCCTCAAAAACGCCCACAGTTGCTGGATTAATAATCAAACTGAAGGCAAAAAAGTGTGTGGATCTTTTGTCTGTTTTCTAAATATAGAAGAAACGACATTAAATTACATGCAAAACATTTTGTTGTGTGTATTTTCACTTGACCCAGGCACACCATAGCCATAGTTTACTAGTATTGTGCATGCTGGTTCACTGTCACACCGCCATGGCTTACTGGGACACTTGAACAGAACAGAGCCATCATTAATGTTAGTAATTAGTAGCACCTGTGCTACTAGGCCTGTTAGCTCAAATCTGGATTGGTTCTAAACATGCAGACTGTTTCTTTGTTTAGTTTTTTCAATTTAAAGGACCAGATAATAGTAGGACATAGAATATCATGTTTTCATTTATTAATAGATGGGCTATTGAATAATAAGTATTTCAGTAAAACACATAGATTTTATGGATAGTAACCTTCAACAGAATGGATTGCTATTTAATAATCTATACAAGACTGTACTTAATGAACAGGATACGTTCCATCTGGGGAAATAAAAGTATATTGTTTCTCTGAAATCAGGAAACTAAGTTTAGAGGGTCTTATTCAATCCTGTTAGGATGTGTCTTGAAATTGTTTAGAGTTTGAGATGTTCTTTCACTGTTAGACTGTCTGAAAGGTTTTTTTCATGGTGTAAATTAATGTGACCTCCATTCTTGGTGATAACAACATAACAAGTCTCCGAATTGTCCAAATGCCAATTGGATTTCATTGAAACCCTGTTAGATTGAAAGTAATTTCCCCTCTGTTTATCCACCTGCTCTTCGCTGGCAGAGATACAAGTGAAAAACAGAGATTATTTGTATCTTGGCCGCCTGTTTCTTCTCTGGCTGTGTTTACATGCATGGAATAGCTTAGCAATTGATCAGGCTGTGGGAAAAGTTAGATGCTTCCTGATAACTTGGAAGTGATTGTCCCTGTTAAAATGTAAACCAGTTGACAGAATATTCCTTTCTTTCCTTTCTGTTGCCCTGCCAACAGCTTTTATGGTCCATCAACAACAAAGTACAGAAAAGAGGAAGTAAAGTCACTAGCTGGGCAATAGTCTCGCTGCCTGTTGATGCTAAAGGAATTTGACCATATCAGTGAGAGGACCAACTGGATATTGCCTCAAGGTGATCGCAGAGTTATGAAATGTAGAGATTTGAGTTGTGCTGTACACAGAGCAAAGGGAACCTAAAAACATGATTAAATTAAAATGTTCTGTTCTCCCAATTCTCCCCTCCTGATCTCCCTGACAAAAAAAAAGGGGGCAGATGATGACAGACACTGCATTGTATTTGTCAAAAGATGTTAATGGGCTACAGTGGTAAAAATAGCACTCTGAGAGTATGATAAAATCTCCAAACATTTGTGTGGGTAACAGGATGTTATTCTTAATAGACTGAATTATCAGCCTTTTAATACTGTAAGTGGTGAGGCACTGGCCTCTCGTATCACTTTATGTCCATGCACACTTATCCACTACCTTGCCACTATTTTTATGTTGCAGTCTAAATGTTTTCATGTTTGTTCATTATACTGATAATTATATTGCAACAAATAGTTTGACTTTTCTGTTCTCTGCTTTTTTAATGTACATCTGTGTTGAGTAACCTCAAAATTAGCACTGTTTGAGGTAATTTGTGTCACTTCCAACTGAGGAAAAACACAGTAATTTAATGCTACTTCACAAACATGCATTACCTGTTTCTGTGTGCATGAATGTACAGTGATTGAATGCTCATCCCACCCAGTGAAGCTAAAATCAAACACACACAGAAACATAACTAAAGAAAATCTATCCAAACAAACTTGAGGTGAATGAACTATCCTCACAAGTCGGCTCTAAAAGCCTTGTAATCCCCACTGTGGAGCACAAAGCCCATCATCTCATGATGAATAGTGGCAGCATCCACAAACACAAGAGGCTGATGCTATACAACAAAGATAATTTGAGTGGCTATTTTCTTCACAATGAGGCGCAGAGGAAATATAAAAGAACTCAAAATGGAAAACTGACTTCCAACATGCACAAGTGAATTTAATTGACTTGCTGCCATTGTGCTCTTTGTAAATACTATGCATTTGCTGAAAGCTTAGTGAGCACACTGGCTTCTGTGTACAGATCTAACAATAAATTGTAAGAATAGAGCAGACTTGGTTGTTTATTTTATACTTCCACCATATATCAAATATTCACCTTTTCTGCTGATTGTGAGGTCCCAAAGAAGATGGGGATGAAGGCAAGCCATACAATGCAGGTGGTGTACATGGTGAAGCCGATGGGCTTGGCCTCATTGAATGTCTCAGGAACCCCTCTGGTCTTGATGGCGTAAACTGTACAGGTGACCATCAGCAGCATGCTATAGCCCAGCAGACAGATGAGGGACAGGTCTGATATATCACATTTCAGAACGCCGCGGGCCATATCAGGATTGGCTGTACGCTGGTCCTCGTAGTCGATGATGGCTTGTGACGGGTCAACGCCAAACCAGATGCACACGCCAAGGAGCTGCACTGATATCAGGCTGAACGTGATGACTAACTGGGACGCCGGGGAGATGAATCGAGGGGCACTGACTGACATCTTGCCCTGCTCAAAAATCCTGTAGATGCGATTTGTCTTGGTAAGCAGTGCTGCATAGCTTATGCTCATACCCAGGCCCAGGAAAATCCTTCGCAGTGAGCATATAACCACATCAGGAGTGGAGATCATGAGGAATGTTGTAGCATAGCACAGAAAGATACCAGTCAGCAACACGTAACTCAGTTCTCGACCCGACGCCTTAACAATGGGTGTGTCGTTGTAGCGCACGAAGGTGACGACCACAAACAGGGTGGCCATGATGCCCAAGACAGCAATGAGAACAGGGATGACTGCCCATGGGGAGCTCCACTCCAGCTTGACAATGGGAATGGGAACGCAGCCAGTGTGGTTCTCATTGGGCCGCAAATCGAAGCGGCACATCTTGCAGGTGTACGTGTCTGCTTGATACTGGTAACCATCACAGTTCTCGCAGTGCCAGCAACATGGAATTCCCTTCACGGTCTTCTTGCGCTGGCCAGGACGGCAGGGTTGGCTGCAAATAGAGGAAGGGACTTCTTGTGTTCCACCAGGCCACTGCATCTGATTGATCTGGAGAGAGAAGTATGAGAAAGGAGAAGAATTTGCAGAAATGTTCAGTTTATTCCAAACTATGTTAGAACAAATACTGTGCAGTTGCTCAGTACTGATGCATTTGATCATAGTCACAATATAAAAAGCACTTTTAAAGTATACCAAAAACATTAATACAATTTACTACATATTGTTTCAGTTCTTACATGTTAAACAATGCACTACATAATGCATGAGGACACAATTCAATTAACACTTGGTAGATTAGTTTACACACAGAAGTTCAGGATAGCATGAACAAACTGTAAATGGGATATTCACCACATGAAAGCGGCAGTTCGGCAGGATCGAGACATCATTGTGTAAACTCACTGAATTATAACTCAACAGGGAAACGACTGCTGTTTAATTACTTCCAAGGAATGTTGCGCTTACTTGAGGAATGATAAGTAAATAGAGTGTAGCTTCATGGCACTGCAGTCCTGACACAGTGCAATACAGTATGATGTGCCTGTGCTGTTGCATGGAGCTTATTAATTTTTATTACATCGCAGTTGGTTAAGGCCTTACTCAGTGAAATAGGCTGCAGAAATGTATAGGGAGTTGACAGTTATTCAGATAAACATCTTTAAATGATTGGTTTTGTGCCTAAAAAGTCTCCATGGTATTCTTGATTTTTTTATGGAGGTCATTGTCATGTGGGTGGAGCTGTTAAGTCGATGTGTCTGCAGAAGTAACTCAGGACCCTACAACAAACTAATGCCATACCTACAGTCTCTGCATTATAAATAAAATAACCTGGAGGTTCATGTTTAAATGATGCGTAACAACTAAAATAATGCATGCACATCGTTCCTCACAAAGTTTGGCATTTAAAACAAAGCTGTTTTGATATACACATGCAACACTGCAGATTCTCTCCTCCATGTTGAAGAGGAAGCTGGCAAGACTGTATCTACTAATGATTGCAAATGTCAAAATAAAGTTAATGTAGAAACATGCCCTTGTGTTTTGACTTTGTAGGAGTGTTATGTGATTGTAATTATCAGTGGAAATGTTGTGGAAATATTGTATTGACCAAAAGCATTTGTTAGCCTGTATGTTTATAAATTTAAGAGCCAACCAGAGAGAGGATGATTTAGTATTAATATTATTCTGTCAACTGTTGCCCTATAAAGCCAGACGTAAGCAAGATGCATCCCGCATAAACTTTGATAACCGTGATAAGTTATGAGAAGGTGAATAAATGAATACTACGTGTGACAGTATTAGAGTTGCTGTAAATGTCACAGATAATGGTTGCAAGTTAAGAGGCTGCTTTGGCACTGTTGGAGGAAAAATTAATTCAAATGGGGAAAGTGTATTGAGATATTGGCCTCATTCCTAACTGATGAAGGATGCGCTTCGTTGCAGGTTTTTTCTTGTGAATA
This sequence comes from Lates calcarifer, assembly GCF_001640805.2. Taxonomy (NCBI): domain Eukaryota; kingdom Metazoa; phylum Chordata; class Actinopteri; family Centropomidae; genus Lates; species Lates calcarifer. Next base: position 20,339,580 of record NC_066838.1, on the reverse strand, counting down.
ATTGTGACAAATGTTCCTCCTCCAGTTCCTCCATTCTGTACTTTTCTACACAAGTCATGGTCAGAGCCATCTTTGCAGTTGGTGGAGCTGCAGATTGCAGCTTTAATGCCATGTGCTTTTTTTATTTTCTTGTCAAGACTATATGAGTTGAATTAGTAATGCTTAACAGCCAAATATGGGATGTCTGATGATGGCCAAAGTCTAATTTTGAGCCTGGTGACCAGCACAAAAATCTGTCACTCAAAATATCAGAAACCTCAAAAGTTCAATCTTCCAGACACATCTCAACTAATAATTAAAATATTCATACGTCTAAGTGGAGCTGATCTGTCCAGTGGCCGATGATCTTGTACTCAGTGGTGCTATTTGTGATCTGGTATTGGTAGATTTCGTAGCGACCAGGAGCATCTCCGTTCACGTTGAAGACCACCGGTGTGCCAGCAATTCCTGAAGATAAGAAAAGAAAAGAGAATAAAAATTGTTATTGTTATTTTAGATGGCAGATTGGAACTTAATGCAGGACTCCGGTGCTTGACAATACAGTTAAGACTGCAGGCTCTTATTCCCATAATGCCCTGAGATGAAATGAGGCTGCGAGGGGACTTCATGCCAATGCTGTTATAGTGTTAATGATGGGAGCAAAATAGATGTTGACAGCCATGTTGTCCTGGTCCTTTGAGGAGGGCCAGGGGTGCTGTCTGTTCATGTTCCCATATCATTTCACACTCCTTCATTCTGCTTATTGCCCCATTGCTTGTTATCCGCAAGGTCCCCACTCAGAGTGCTAACGAATGACAGCACTGATTTTGATCACCACTTTGAGGTCTCTCTCATCTCTCCGCTTCCCGTTTCTGTCTGTTTCTCAGCCAACCTACAAACCCCTCTCCAGCTTCAAAACTTGTTATAAAATTTGTGACGTAAGGGAAGCGAGGAATCGCAGATTTAGTGATGAGGCCCCGTTGCAGAGCATCTCAGAGGAAAGGACCATTAATAGCATTCCCAACTCTATTTGCGCCTACCAAATTAGCTTTTCTCTCCTTCGATGCAGTCCCCTAATACTCAGCAATTCTAAAGCATGTTGAAATGGGGAGGGTGGGGGATGGAAAGTGCAAAAAAAAAAAGAAAAGCTATTAGTTAATTTACAGCTCAAGTGTGTTTTGGACTGCCTGCAGTCAATATTGGGATGTTTTGTACAATACATTCTAAAGCTACATCAAAGGGATAAGCCTGCATTTTTCTGCAACAGAAGAAGGATATTCATCATTTGACTCAGTGTTTTCAAGCCTCTGTATTTAGGGGAGAGTAGTTAATGTTCCACAAATATTGACTACAGTCTACTGTGTCATAAGAATAAAAAGAATTATTTTGAGTATGTTGTTCTCTTTAATAGGTCACAGTATCGATTGTTGATTGTTCTTTGAACCTGTGAGTCAGAGTTGGAAGTTGGACTTATTTCTTTCCCCTGTGAAAATTTGTTTGTGTCAGAGGTCTGATTAAAAAGCATAGGATTTAATTGCATTAGTACCATCCTGCTGCATCATCTAGAGGGCATGTCTAAGACAGCAACGGGCAGTTGTGTAATTATGAAGCTTTTCTTGCCCATTTCAGCAATACAGGGAATCGAGTGGGATGTATTTTCCTACTAATTTGATTGCCTTAATCGATTAGTTTCACCTCTTAATTTGCAGGAAGGCCCTGCAGTTTTCATGCACAGCCAGCAGATATTAACAAAACCACTTGTTTAATAACCAGGTCAAATTTTTGAGGAAACACTACACACACACACACACACACACACAAAAAGATGAAAAAAAAAAAAAACCTCTTGGGAATGAAGCCATGCAATATAGGAAAAACGATCGACTGCCATCAGCTGCAGCTCTGCACAAATGCACTGAAAATAAAACAGCCACAGTAAAATTGTCAGGTAATGTAACTCTGTCGAACTGAAATCACAGCAGTGTGGGTATGAGACTCCATGTTAATGCTGTGAGAGCTAAATGAAATGTACTGCAGAGACAAAGTATGTGCAGGGCAGTATCTAGGCACTGTGTTATTACTATGCAGTTTCAAATGATACATGTTTAATGTTAATGCTCCTCTCATTGCAGTTGAAACAATGGCTATGAGACTGAGCTTTGTTTTTTGCATTCCTTAAATTCAAATTAGTCTAAATCTTCCCAGTAGTAGCTAGTCTACCAGTTGAAATCTCAAACCTGTTCATGTTTTTCTTGATTGTATGGCTCGTGTCTTGAAGATTGAGACTCATTCAAAGCTTTACTTTGGACACATATTTAAACAAAACAGTATTTTTTTAGGATGCGATGGTTGCAGTTAAATAAGAATGACCCTTCTGCTCCTTTAAAATCCATCCAAAGACAAAGCCACACGAGGTCTAGTGTGTTTACAAATGTTGAATAAAAACTGATCAAAAAAGAAAAGATTTTGCAGCTGAACTTTAAAAGTGTAGAGGTAGCTTTAGTGAATTCAGTTTCTTTAAGGGCATTTGCTAAAAACCTAACAATACAAGTTAAAGGAAAAAGAATTAGCAGGCTTTCTTCATAAATGCAAAGCATTCATTTACAATACCAAGACTCAGAGATGTTGGACACTGCAATTTATTACTACTCTAAATGGAAGACGAGCCTTACTTGGATATTAGTCATTCAATTGGGCAGCGTTAAGGGCCAATGCTCAGGTTGATTATCTTTCCCTCTTCTTTTATGACGCTGACCTCAGTAACAGTTTAGTCTTTCAAACTGTATTGTATCTTCACGATTGGCTGTATTGCTTAATATTTCTAGTTCACGATCCACTATTAAGAACTATATACGCACTTGAATTTGAAATTGCTGTGTGTGCAGTAGACTGTTTTATTCTTATGTGCAGAAAAGTAGCTCTTCTTTCCACCGCAAACCTTTTTTCACACATTGTTGTTAGCACTGTTTGAGTAGATCCCTCTACCATATGTGATACATGATCTTGTGACTGAGTGCTTCCTCGTGTTACCCCCAAATTCAATTAGTAATCAAACCTCATGAAATCAGGCAGCTTTAAATGACTATGGTGGAACCCTTATATTACAGCCAACCTTTAATCACAACAAGTGATTTAAAGGTTGGCTGCTTTCCTATCAGCTTGTAAGGTTACTTTGTCAATCAAAATGTCCTCCGGAAAAAAATAGCATTAAGTGCCGCTGAGTATGTACTATTCTTGAATGTAACCAGCTGCAGTTTCCTTCAGCATTACAGGATTACGATCTTCATACCACGCGTCGATAAGTAGCAACTTCATCTACAATATCTGTAGTGCTTGGGTTTCCTCTTTCCTTTAGTCAGCACGGATGGCTGTAGACAATTCCCAGAATACACTGGGATCATGTAGAGTTTCCCGCTGTTTTCCTACAAACCTTTTAAATTCTCCATCCCTTTGAGCCCAGAGACTCTTAAAAGCAGGGCACTATTCCGGTAATGTGTGGCATTGATTTTTTAGCCATCCCTGTTGTAGCTCCAGTGGCTTCAGTGCTGACAAGCCTTCCAGTAACATAACACCACGAATAAAGGAATGCATAAAGAACTGAAGTTTAATTCTATAACCCAAACCTGTTATACAGTATTTCAGATTAAAGCTTTGCTCCATTGCTGGGAGAGTTGGTCCATCTTGTAAAACTGAACAAATATGACTTAAGAATACAACTCAAAACAATTTATTTTCCTTTTCTTATTTTACACAGATGAGGACTGACCTGCATACATAGTAATAAGCGCAGGTAAACAATGTTTTGACTTTGAAGTAAAACACTGCAGAGCACTGCAGGGCTTCTTTTGGCATGAGAAGTAACTGCTGCAAACCTAAGTGTCAAGTTAATCTTTATTATCCCCAACAATAAAGGTTATGTTGACTACATTGAAAAAATCATGTTCATCCATTTTTTCAATGTTTTCACTGGTGAATAACATACCACTGCTTACCTAAAGAGTTTTTTTTTTTTTGCATTTCCCTGCTTTTTTCCCCCCTCTGTTTAGTTACCAACAAAATTGATCCCTTTTGCATGCAACCCCTTCTGTTGCCCTATGGAGGCTGTAACTACCATGTATCTTCTAGGAATAACGAATACAATGAGTCCTCCAAACTAGGCAACAAAAAGTTGTTTGTCATCATCTTCCAAAATGGCACTTTCCTGATCAAATGCCGTAGCCCTGAACAGGTCAACCTTGACTGAGTTTAGAATCAGGCTGAATTTCTGCTGCAGTGGTTGTTGTGAGAGAGTCAGTCTTGACTGAAACTGTGCTATGACACAAAACTGAACTTCACTACAGGACAGAGACCATATTTTCTGTGTCTTTCAGGCATCTACAGCTCCATATTTATTTATTTTTTTACTCTTATTTCCATTCATGGTTTTGAAATTGTCAGTGGACAAACCCAGCTGGGGGCTCTGTGCTTATATTCAGTGTGAACAGTGAAGTCTTGGCTGAGGAACTGATCCGTACAGCGTTAACTTAAAAGTTGCGCATTCTGGCCAAGCACTTAGGCTGAATATGATGCGCAGTGTGAGTTAACACAGTTTACAAGTACAGAAAAACTGTCTGCCTGGCCCTAGGTTAAAGTATTTGTGTGCAAGGTGTTTAAAATAACTACTTGGTTGAGATCTGAACAATATTGCTGTTAAAAGGAAACAGTGCTGGCCATCAGTAGGTAATAGGGAAACCAACAACAGTCTCTTGTGTTTAAGCTTGGTTGACCATCCATCCCTCCCAACCTGTCCTGTTGCACTAATTCAACTTTTGTTCATGTCAGACAAGAGCCATAATTCACACGGCCACTGGAGGTTCTTGTCGGTGGTTTGGTTTTGGCGGTGGAGCAAATGACAAAAGCCATCATTTTTCTTGTGAGGAGAGTCCCCCCCATAAAAAAAAAAAAAAAAAAGTTAGGGTTTGCCCTTGACCAACCAGCAGCAATTGTTAGTGTGGGATTGATCTCTTGCTTCCCACCAGCAAACACACTTAAAGTTGTGTTCTTTGGAGCACCTAAATTGCAGGTACTGATGCTGGCAATTGAACTCTGGATTCTGCAGCTGTGGACATTGTTTTGAATCCTTGAGTTCCTTTATTTTGTCTCATTTACTGTAAATTATTCCTGCCATATACTCTCTGCAGTGTGATTGCCCCTCACTCCAAAGAGCCTGCTCTGTAATTTTCATACAGATAAATGTATCCATTACTGTATAATCGTCTGTGAGGGTGGAGCAGGTTTGAGACTGTGTTAAACCACTCGTGTCGCATTCTGCTTGATTGCACTCTGACCCCCAACTTCTCTGACGTACAATTATCTCAAGTTGTTCTGACCTAAGCTAGACCCCGTTCTGCGCACATTTTATTATGTCTTCTCAAGCCAGCAGGTTAAATTCATGCACATGCTGCTTTCACGACCTCCTTACGTACGCATCTTTTCTTCTACATGTAGGCCTATAATTAATTTCCAAAGTTTAAAAGGGCATCTTACTGGTAGCTACGGTATATTGTAGTGCTACTTTTCTCAAATTCTCAGAGAAGTACTTTGTACTTGCTGAATATTTTGTCGTGTTCATTCTCTTCAGTACATGTCATCGTTTATTATAATTTCCAAAAGCAGCTGAACAGTTGAGATGAACAGAAGAAGCCTGAACACTGTGGATATTCACAACAATCAAGCTACCAGCACTATTCCTGTGTAAACTACACAAAGAATATATGAACAGGTCAGAATATGTGCATAACATAGGCAGTTTATTCTCATGTTGAAACAGGAAGAGAGCTGGATTCTGTTCCATACATAAGAAAATCTCACTCAAAATCAAAGCAACATTTGTAATAATGAAAATACCTAAACATTTCAGCTCTGAAACATAATACTCAACAGGATCAGGTGTAGTTTGATCCATATGTCTAGATAAGGAAGGTCATTTAAAAAAAAATTATCTACTATTTTTGATATTTCAGTTTTTATTAGCCTTTAATGAACAGCATTTCCCATAAGCCCTAGACTGTTGCATATTAAATGTCAGGGTTCAAGAAAAGAAGTATTTAACTAATACCTATCTCTGGTCAAAGATAACTGCATGCTATATTTTTCAGTAACACTAAAACAATAGAATTTAATTTCAAATAGGATAACCACCGAAAAACTACTGATGCCTTTTGCTGGTGCTGTCTTGTAACTCTCTTCCCCCCTCTCATTTATGTACAATTTTAACTCAACAGCCAGTGCACTTCAGGCAGGAGATCTCTTGCGTGGGCAATTCAGTGCTGACAAGATAAGGCGGGAAATCTCACAAAGCACAGTTCCTGCGCATCATCAGCTGTGATAAAACACGCTGTTCTGCTGCTGATTGTCAACCCTCCTACAGATCTCAGCCTCTTACACTTGCTGGGAGTAATTTACATTCAGTAGCCTGATAATTGGAGACCACTGTATACTGACAGAGCCTCTGCATGAGCATGTTGGTGAGCCCAAAAATAGGACGCACAAGTTGCTTCAGATAGCACCACACAAATCCAAGAACACTTTTGTAGAGGTAAAGTGACTTCTTGTGATACCACATTCATCTGAGTGAATGCTGAGTGGTGGAACTTATTTGTTCTTGTTTGGTCAGTGATAACAACTTGTGCTTTATGCAGCAGTGCATAAACATGCAGCTGTGAGTCTGCCTAGGTAGAATTTAGGAACACACACCTGTGAAGTTGACATTGCGGATGTACTTGAGCAGCAGTGTGCCATTGATGGTATCCATCTTGGAGCAGAGGCCAACCTTTCCAGGACAGAGATCTTTGTGCATGTTGTGTAGAGCGATGAGCCATGGCGTATACTGCGTCAATCACAAACTGCACCTTCCCCTCCTGTTCGTAGGATGAATCCTTCCCGATCCGCTCGTGATCTAAAGGAAAACTATCAACGACACAAAAATGGCTCATGAAATTATACCCCACACAGGACTGACTCGATTCTTTCATAAATACTTGAAGAAATATGATCGCTTATTTGATTTAACTTATTCACTCTGTGTTCCTATGCTGTGCATTTTACTAGCAATGATGACAGGTAATCAAGACTAGAATATTTTATATGAATGACAGTATAATAATATTCACAATAAAAAAAAGCTGCTCCACAATCAGTCAAAAATGTAAGAACTAAACAATGATTGCTAGATGTGTAAATCAAGGGAATGATAGCCTTTCAAGAAGCCTGATTACTCAATTGTGAACTCATCTTTTTTTTCATCATATTTAATTTATTTAAAGGTTGGTGTTGAATTGTGCATGTTAACCACTAATTATATGGTATTTCTTCTAGACATCAATCACAGAATCCCTTTCCACAAAATCCAAAATGGCCTCGTGCAGCCTCTCTCATTATGTTCTGTCGATCGCTGATTAGACCCACTCAAGATTATTCAGCACGACGCTTTTGGGTTCATATAGCCTAACCTGCCTTTCTCATTGCAGCTAAAAGGCTCTGGAGTACTGCATAGCACCATGCAAAGGTCCTAAGATGTTTTCAGAAACGTCAAACCAAGCAAGGGTTTGTCGATACAAATATAGATGAATGTTGCTAGGGAACATTCTGAGAGGACTCTCAGGTCTTGTTTTGTAGATCTCCTATGTGTTTATGCCACCTCATATCTATTAATCAAGAGCACAGAGCGTGATAGAGTGGTGGAGGAGGAGTGGAAGACACAGCGAGACAGGCCTAATCATTCTTCAGTATTAATGTAATTAGTTATGACAGGTGTATATTAATCACGGCCGGGGTTGTTCTAATGCTTTGAAAATGTTTTAATCGCCAAGCAAGTTTTCAGTTAGTGGCTTAATCCTTTTATTAGCCAGAGCCCTGCCAGATAAGTTGAGCAGAAAGAGTGACAACAGGAAGGACACTGTTACTTCTTGAAGTAATGTATGCCAACAGCAAGAGGTGACAGGAACGGAACTGCAAGATTTGAGACCTTTTAAGAGTAGTTTGAGTAGAAATATAATCAGTCATTCTGCTGTAAGCAGCTTTTTTGGTTATTTCATGAATAGAATAGTCTGTAACACCAAAGTTGGATTGGTATGACACATGTCATGCCCCTTATCAAACCAGCTGTGTTGGTGCATTGATGCACGCACACACTTGAGTTTAACAACTGATGGTGGCAGCGTTTGGATTTTGAATGAGCATGGAAGAGGAAGATAATAAAACAAAAACTTGTGTGATACATCAGCTGTATTTATCTTAACATCAGGCACAAACGCTTGCATTTGTTCAAGTGCTCTGGTGGGATGAGCTGACAGCGTCACATCACAGCACCCTGGATTGAGCTGTAAAAGAGGATGGTGTCTTGAAACCTTGCACATGCATAGTAAAGGTACAACCTGAGGACTAAGAGTGTTTTAAACCATATTTTGAGGCAAAGTCACCGAAGTTCTTAAGTGGTTTGTATCAGATTTGATTCTGATTCTATATATGCAGTTTAGTCCTGGTGAGGATAATTCTTTGTTTACTTAGTGGCAGATTTACTTTACTTACTTGTAACTAATGCTTTCTGTGCCCTCAAAAAGATGTTTTTTCATTATTAAACTCTTAAATCTCAAAATAACAATGGTAAGAGAATTAGCAGAACAGGAACGGGACAAACTCACAGATCTCACAAGTTGTTTTTGTTCTATCACAGATTCTAGTGCTGGCACAGCTGTGATGAAGAGTGCTGAGTAATCACAGACACTCCACATGTGCACTGCTTTAACAGTCCTTTACTGTAGTTATAACCAATTGAACATTGCCATTCTTTCCTTCTAGTGTGCTGCTCTCTTCCCTCTTTCTCTCGTGAATGCAAGAAGATTACAGACTTCTCACAAGCTGAAATTAGTTGTCTGCAGAGTTATTGCCTTGAATGTGACAGAAAAGTCTTTTGAGAGACACTTGAAGTTTTAAACGCATTTGAATTACAGTGCAATGCAAACAAATCCCCAAGGAAATATGATATATTTTGTAAACGGAAACAGGGAAGACAAGCAATTGTTGAAGTTACAGATAACATTTGATGCTTCTTTATTCTTTCTGACAGAGACAGTGTCTTAAGAGCTTATTAAAGTCAAACCAAAAATGTACTGTAATAGAGGTTCATTTGCATTGATTCAGTAGCCGCTCTATGTCAGTCTTTTTCCTCATGCTTTGAAGGTTGATGCTTTTTTAGAATCATTAAATCCACTGATTTTGAACTCTGCTCAACTTGAGGGGGAAAAAATATTTGGAAATGAGGTAATTTGTTTTACATCACCTCATTACATCTTGAAAGCGTAATTCTGAATAATGACTCATGTCAATAACACATAATGTGGAAAAGTGGAAAAAGTGACCACCATAATTCACTTCTGTTCAACAACAACAAATGCTCTGTCCTTTTCACTGTTTCATTCACAAGTTTGTGTCAAGACAAGCACAACACAATCTAAACACTGCCTCATGATCAGATAAGAAAAACACAACATAAAGCCGTTGATAAAGGGGAATCATGTTTTGTAAGATGTTTGTGTCAGGAATCTGTTATCTCAACAGAGACACTTTAATTTAACAAGTGCTAGCTTTAAACAGATGAATTGTTTTTTGTTTGCCTTGTTGTTATTATCTATATGCTCCCCAATATTTACTCACATAGGAGAGGCAATTTAACATCAATGACAAGGCTCTGAATGTTTAAAGAGCTTGAATATCGGCAGTTATTCTACAAATGTGCGCTACAGGCACAGCAGAGCTGGAAAAGGCAGTCCATCTCTTTTTGTGGCTGTCACAGCCTTTCTCCTTTTAATCTTTCTCTCCCTCACTCACTCTTTGAAACACTCTCTCTTTGTCTCTCTGTTTTACACATTCATACACAGAGACATTTGGCTCATTAACGGCATGATGTTAAGTGTCTACAACCAGAAAGTCCTTTATGCCGAGTCCTTTAAAGCTCCAGTTTTCCCACACAGACCAAACACCTACAGGTCAGGTGGACCAGTGGTTCCCAACCCCTTTGGCTTTTGACCCATCAAAATGACACAATAGATGAAGGCTCCCAGTCCAGTTTTAATGCACACTCAATGCAAAACATGTGCCCAGTAATCTAAATCTGTGACAATAATGATTAACCTACAGTACAGAACTGACCTGGTCACAGCCAGTAATTACAAAGACTTCCTGGGGAGGAAACACCTGTTGATCCTCTGCCAAGGAATGGCTTCTATCCTGCTGTCACCTATTGGAGCAGCAAGGCACTGAATAATATTGATGTTGTCCAGTGTCAATGTTAGTATCAATATATAGGTTATGGTGTAAAAGGGTAGAACTTCAATGGAAACAGAGGGCAGCACAACTCCTTCTGATACCCTCTCTCATACATACTGTGTGTTTTAAAGAGCTTGTTCCTCTCAAAAATGGCTTCATTGGCTAAACAGTGGAGAGAAAGAACAGGAACTGGATGTTGAGATGTGACGCAGGAAGGTTAGTCAGCGGCTCAAAACAAGCATTGATGTGACTTAAGATGAAACCTTGCTACTGTATCTTTTTTATCAGGGCTCCAGGAGCTTTTATCACGGCAACCTTGAGAGACTGAAAGAACACAATGATCCAGAAACCTTCAGGTCATACTGCATGTTCTTGCCTACAATATTCTTTTGAATGGAGGCAAATTGTTTCTTTTTTGCCTCCTTCCATTCAAGCCAGAGAGGCACAAAAATTTCATTTTATTACTCGTGCACACTGTGATTTCTTTCTTTGTGATGCGGAAAATTATAGGCCATCTGTCCAACTAATGTGCTTCAGGATGGTGCAGACTGGATGGTTCTTTCAGTTTGGCTTGGGTGTAATGGATTTTGACCAACTTTGGTGGGTCACTGCAGGCAAGGTAACGATACAGGAGTGCCAGATTTCAGAGAAATACATGATAGAGTGTTCACGATTCAATATACTCACAGTATGTTTAAAATATTTGGATAAAAACTGAGTTGAAAAATATTTATTTGTTACTCTGTTGGCATTTAACATGTACAACAAGTGTTTTCAAGTCAGTCCATTCTTAGTATTCTTGTTGTTTCTTATATATCTGTGCAAAAAGAAAAAAGGTATCTTAAATGAATAAATGGAAAACAGGTAATTTACGTATTTCCTCTTCCATAGACTATAAGACACATCGAGGGTATTGTCATGTATGTTGTATTCTTTTGTTCAGACTCATTAAGTTTTAAGTCACATCTATGAGTTCAGTTTTTAATAGTTTATTTTAATTTTAAACTCTTTGTATTTTTATGTTCAGTCATATTATACCAACAAGGTTCCACTTACTGCGACTGAAATTTACTTTTGTTGTTAGCATGTATATGTATACAGTAATACAGTGCTAACTTTCACCCCCTGTGTGTTTGGGGCAAACTGCCTTTGGTCACATGAAAAGTTTCTAAAATAATAGTTCAAATGATTTCCTAATGTGGCCCCAGTAAGGGATTTGACAAACTTTGGTTGACAACCGTTACAAACCCCTCCCATTGTCTTATTCTAATTAAGAAGACTGGGCATCATCACCCAGGGGACAGAAATAGACCACAGTGCTTGACAGTGCTTGTCATCATTGCTTCCCAAGACACGGTCGGTCAGATGAAGTGAACTCATTGTTGAAGCTGCAAGCTATGGATAGCAATTGAGGTTTTCTTGCTCCAACTGCCTTTAAACAAGAATTAGTTATAGGAAATATGTAGGTTTAAAGAATTGGGGATAACAAATTACTTTAAAATGGGATATCCCCTCTTGCTGTCATACAGAGTAATTATTCTAAACCCCTGCAGATCAATAATAATCTCTGCACAGTGGATAAAACATAATTTTGTTGTTTTCTGGTTCATCTTTTTCCCAGAATCTAGACATTTGCATTGTATCTCAAGAGAATTAAAGAGCTTTTCGAACACTGCGTAGTCGCACGTGGTGTCCTTGATGTTTTCAGTGAGCAATGGGCGTCAGACAACTGAGCAGGCATACAGGCATGTACTCGTGTCTGGTAGCCTTGATGACTCATGTCTGCAGGGATGCAAAGCAGCCGAGTGACTCAAGCCAGTTTGCTTCACTCAGACTGTGAACTTCAACGTGTGCTGAAATGATGTCAACAAGAGGGATCACACCTGCAGAGGCTGTCATCCCTGGCCAACAGCCCAGTAAGACAGAAAACTTTAATTACAGGAAAATACTGCATGAAATGGCTGGACTGTGGACAAATTGCTCTTCTCCTCATTCTAATATGTTACATATTTTAGGATGCAAATGATGAAAAAATAGCAATAGACAAGTGAAGCACTGTCATGCTTTTATGCAACAGAATTCTCAACAGGGCAAATCTGAAGACAAGAGTATGTCAGTTCACCGCAAAATAATTAGGACTGACATGTCAGCTCTGCTCATTACTGACCAATGCAACTCTTATGGAGACGGGAGAGGGAGAATCTCATGACACTGTGCAACATCCTTCTATTATTGCCAATTTGTTCATAAATTCAGACCCTATATCAGCTAATTCTTGTTCATTCTGCTCTGAAAAATGGGATCATATTTTATGGTTCGATAGCATGAAATAGTGTGATGTGCAGTGAATGGTCTGAGCAGATCAGATAGAAGACTTGAGAATTATTGGATTGTACGTAGCACACATTTAAGGTAGACTTCAGTTTGAATTTCCCATGTCTAATTAGTTACTGTAAGAAATCATAATGCTGTTCTTTCTATTAAACTGATAAGAAAAGAAAGATGTGAAATGAACAAAGGGCAAACTGGTAGCGACCTTTTAAAAGCTCAACAGCACAGTTTTCAAATTTCAACCACAAACAGTGTAAATGTTTTGGTAGGTGTGATGTAATTCATATGCTAAGAATTTCTTACTTTCACATTTGCAACGATTAATTGTATTTGCAGATTCTTTCTCTTATTGCAAAGGTATTTTACACTCTAGCAGCTCCAACCAAACACGTGACCTAAGGTAGCATTATGGTCTCCAGACACGATCAGTGTAGTCCTCATCCTCAAATCCTTTTCCCTTGTAAAATTAATTGTGTGATACATACTGTTGAGTCTGTAAGCTAAGTAGCCAAACAGATTTATTTAAGAACTATATTAGCCTAATCTTACATTTTTCCTTATCAAACTTATTGGACTAACTAGCCATACATTGCAGTCTAAGAATTCTATCTAAACATTTATTTAAATGTGTGCCTTTTACCTCGATATTCAAATGGTGAAAAATGTTGCTTTTTGCAGTAAGCCTTAAATTTTTCAGTAACTGCTATTGTCGTCGTAAACTGCTTGTGATGTGCAAGAATGGAAGGCTTGATGAGTGTAGCTGTAAATAAGATGAGCAATGCTTAGCAAACAGTCAACTGACAAATTAATTGAACATTATTTTCCAAATCATCTCTAAATAATATAAAAGTGCAGTTATAACTAATGCCTACAGTAATTTTGACTTCTTAGTGATGCACCTGTCTTATATTATAATGTGATGTGAAGAATTAAAGTAGATTATGGCTTGTGTACAGGGACTCTTGATAGTGTCTTTCTTCATTCTGGGAATACAGAGTAGTATAATAACCTGTGAGCTGGGGATGACAGTGTAGAGCTCAAAATACAAAGTAAACCTTGGCCTCTGGGGCGGCAAATACGGCAACACAGGGAAAGGATGCAGCAATAAGATGTGAATTATCCATCTGCACTCTGTGTTGTTTTCCTTGCACTCTAAGTCAGATACACTTTAATGTCTCATTCCTGGAAGATGATCTGTTGCTACCCTGCTGTTCTGGTGCATGAATCAGTTGCCAGTGACTTGTATTGTGCAATTAAAAGCTTTGATATCAACACAAACAGAATAATTACATGCCCATCTAATCATGTTAGTACTTTAGGAATATCATTTTCCAGTCTCTGGTGGTTTGATTACAGTCTTCCACAGATTTTTAAGAGAGTTATTTACTTTTTCTACTTATTAAGTGTGTTATTAAAAACACTGTTGACACTGTGTAGGTTTTAAGTTTCTCCCAAAATTTGCATGCAAGTTGTTACTTGATTTACTATGCATGGTCTGTCCATTAAAGTATTATAGTGACTAACATGCACCAAAAAAAAGGGACAATGCTGAGGATAGCCATAGTACTTGAAAAAGGCTCTAAGTGAAATGTGTATACCTCATGCCTGTAAAAACTTACTGTGCCTACTCAGAGGAAGAAATGGGGCTGTAGCAATTTAGCTCAAGAGCAGCCACCATGACAACTGATAGATACAGAAATCATTTAAGATTACGTGTTCTCCTTGTTGGAAGCATCTCCCTCTTTTGCCAAGGGACACAGTGTTGTTAAGAGAGGTGACAATTAAATCTCTGCTTAATTGGTTAGCTTTGCCTGCTCATCTATTGTACCACTTTAGTATGTCTCCAATGGTATTTGGTGACATTTTGAGGTTGCAGTGTCCTATATCAGCTGGATTAGGAAGCCAGAAGATAAAATTATACATGAGCCACTGACTGGGCAAGCCTAAACAATGAAATGCAGCATTTATAATGTGATATCCTCTAATAAAATTAAGTAATCTATCATAAACAACTGTCAGTTCAGAAAAATGTTCACATCCACAGATCTACATGTTCTCTACAGAGCTACTATACAATTGCACTGATATGCAGTGTGTTGAATTTGAGATATGAGAGTGCCACAATATCTTCAGAAAGGCTAGAACAGTAACTTGTGTCTTCTGCTTATGCTATTCTGTCTTGTGAGGATCACAAAATGATTCAATCACAACTTGCAAGGGCAACATCAGTTTTCAAAATCTCAAACATTTCTCCTTTCAGAGAAACAGTAAGTTTATTTTTTAGAAACCATATAAAGTCATTCAAATTCAGTCTCACTCCCCAACTGGGGTGAGAACTCTCCTGTACCTTAATATGCTAGTCAAATCCATATTAAATAATCACCATTATGGTTCGTATGATCTTCAGCCTTACTTTCAGTGCAACTGCAGGAGTAAATGATTGCAGAAGTTTAACTGACTAACCACTGCTCAGTGTAGCATGGACAACAATGTAGAAGCTGGTCGTCAGAGCTAACCAGCCATGAACAGCTACTGCCAGACATTTCAAGTTCTTTCACAGAGTTTCTCTGTGGGTACCTGTGTTATAGCTGGATTAGCAGCTCTACTATGACAGGTTCCCCTGCTGTGTGTGTGTGTGTCTGTGGGGGAGTGTCAGTTCATAGCCATAACCATACTGTTTATTGTGATTAACGTAACTCTTTGTCAGCCCTAAATAGCTTGTTAAACTCTGAATATAGCACTATATTTTGTCACAGTTCAAGAGAATTTGGCTGAACCAGACATTCAAATCCAAGCAGACAATTCGTTATCTCTAAACTATTGTGGTCTCACTCTGCTAGTTGTGGCTGACAGTTATAAGACTGTTTACCAGACTGAAGTTGCTCAACATTAGGTACCAGGTTACTGCACTTGATAAGCTGCTGGTTAACTGCAAACTTGTTTTGGTAATAAACATTTCAATTTAAATGTCCTCCTTACTGACAGTGGATTATCCCAAGCTGTGGGCTTATAAAAGTGAGTTATGTGAGTTAATATAGATAAACATGAAATTGATATTGTATCCATATTCTCCTCTAAACACCACTGTACAGGTGTTTTGTTCTGGAAATGCCCTCCACAAAACATTGGTTTATAATAATATGCATAGCTGAACAATGATTTATTGTATCTTTTTGTTAGCAGCATACAGCTTCTGTTGACATGACTAATATTAGCAGGAGGACAGTTGCCATCCTACAAGCCGATGGACATTTCTGAATAGTAGAGTAGACAGCTTCTCCTTTGTCGATTTTTGTGTTGTACAATACTCCAAAATACAGATGTACACGGAGTCTACCATCTAGAAACATTAGTTGCCTGCTTTAGTCAGTCTGGATTACTTGAGATGCAGTGTTGTGCCGTGCAGTTGGGTGGGCAGCGAACCTGGAAAGACTACTGATTTTAATGACCTGAAAGCTTGTTTCTAATGGGCTGATTGGATTTACTATTGATTATGTTTTCAGCGTATGCGGTGGCATAGTTTTTGTGATTGCTATTGTCTCCCACTGCAAATTGAACTAGCCAACAGACAAGTAATTGGAACATTAATTTCTCTCTGATGAAATTAGAGATTCCCCTTCACTTATCTATCCCCATTACATTTAACCTAAATTAGAGAAGTGTGATTGCTTTCTCCCTGATGACAAATTCACCTATGCATACGATGTGCACACACACACATACATAATGTATTCACAATAGACCCAATCAATATACTTGATCATTGATTGAGTGCTTTCCATTGACCGAGTGCCTTCACCACTATTAAGTGTAGACTCACTTGTGCATTTTTTGAGGCCAGACCCTTTCTTCACAGCGTGCCGACTTAGCTTGCACTGGAAGTTGTTCTCCCAGAACTCTGCAAACCAGATATTCCTTCTGTTGTTCTCTAATGTTCGGCTGATGAAGTAGCGATCGAAACCTGGAACAAATAGTTGACAGATGCTGTTAGAATTTAATTTCCTAGGTTTTTGCATTTGAATTGGCTCTCTGTGTCAGGTTACCGTCACTATCCATTTAGAAATCCTTTTTAAGCAAAATGTAAACCCTGTTGCTGATGGCTCTAGTGGATAGCTTTGCTGTTGATTTCAAATGAGCCAAGGATTTATTGTTTTTTGAAGCCCAGCCTAAGATTTGCCAGAGCTGAAGCAGCAAGGGAAAAAAGAAAAACAGCAATCCTTTAGTCTGCTCTTGTGAAACAGTGCAAACAGTACAAATGAAGTCAAAGTGAGATCTAAAAAACATAACAATAAGCTGGAAAGTGGCAAACATGTCTCAAGATAAATTGTACATAGTTGTGTGCAGTCTGTAAAGTAAAGAAATATGGGTACCTTTGATGGACTGTCGTTTGGGCAGGATGGTGACAGCGCCTTCTGCCATTTCTTCCTGGTTCAGAATTGGGGCAATTTTGGAGCCCCAACTGTCTGAACCCACCCAGATGAAATGACCTGTTTGATTGGCCTTCTTAGCTGCTTGAAGGAGTCGCCTTTTGGACAGAGATGGAGAACGATGTATAATTGGACCATACAATGTTGTATTGTCAGTGTTTCCATTTCTTTTCTGATATATGTCACTGCACATATGGTGACGTATCACCTATGAAAGAAGGTTCCTACTTGAATGCACCCCACTGAGGAAGTGTAGCTGCCATACAGCTGTTTCCATAACTAGAATATTCTATTCTGAGTCTGGACAAAGTTGTACTGAGACACTTTAGTAGAACTGAAAAGCCACCATAGACACTCTGTCCATTCCCAGCGCAGTGGAGTTCTTCTTGGCTGTGGCAGAATGACACCCTTGCCACATTTGTCCAGGCTTGTTGCCAATGGAAGTAAGTTTGGGGAGTCATAAAAAACTGCCAGCAAGCTCTGCTGTAGCAGCAGAGTTACATCAAGAAAGCTTGAGCACAGCAACATAAAATTTAAACCCAGCCACCTGGCATGTGAGGCATTACCGACCCTTATATTGCCCCAGAGATGCCAGAGCAAAAAAATAAATATTAAGCGTCATATTGTGTTGTACACAACAGCTTTTTTGCATGGCAGGTACTTATTTAACATCTGATATAAGGCTTTGTAGTTGCATAAAGAAGGACGGTATAACCTTGTAAAATAATTATTACAGGTTTCTGTAGAATATGGAGTGGGTGAGTGGTGAGTCATCCTACTACTTTATGTCTCTTTACCTTAGTTTTATGACCTCCAAGGATTTATGTTTGATTGGTAATGATTTTTCCTTGTGTCTGGTCTCCAGAAATTTAGTGAAATGAGCATGTCTTAAGATGCAATTATGTGATCCATGTAGGAAAAATGAAAGAAATAGATTTTCCCACCGTCAGGAGATTACATAACGGTGACACGACTAGACAGCCTGACAAGTCTGATATAAAAATAAAACCATGAGAAGTAAAGGTGTTGTGTCAGAGTCGTGGATGGGCAGGAACACTTCCCTGCAACTTTGACAGCCCAGGTTCAGTTCTCCACTCACATTAAATTCTTTACTGTGAGTAAAATTGTAATTATTTAACAGTAAAACCTCACCGTAACCCTATACTAAGTTGTTACTTTTTTGTTTTTATTGCTGCTTGCTACTTGTTTTTTTGGCCACTTGGGATGTTCACATTACACACTTATTTGATCTAGTGTTAAGGTAAAAATATTGTTATTAATAATATTATTATGATACTTTAAGTGTTACCTAATATTTTGCCTTCCCAAACTTCCCATGTTGTTTTTTTCACAGAGCAAACACAGTATTGGATAAACCTACCTACCTGGCCACATTATGAACGGTTAATCCTGAAATATTATTTTCCTTATTCTTTATTACCCTGGAACAAGGCAGTGTATTTATATAACTGGTTAAATATGCCATTGAAGGGCGCCATCAAAACAGTCTCTAGTCTCTTACACTTTCTCTGTCAACAGTTTTTGGTTCTTATAAGGCTGCTGCCAGCTCACACTGGCTGGGTTCAAGGATAGAGCAGGCATGCAGCGCCGAAATCCCCCTGGCTTTCTGTAATTACTATATATCCAGACTATTACCCGTTATCAGGACCGGATTAAGTCAATGAGCGCTGGGACTTCTGCCCTGGTCATCATCAAGAGACCGCCCCAAATCACTGCCCACTTCCACTAGGAATACACTGGCCTACTAACTGGTTGCTTGGAAACATTTTCCCTTACAAAGCCACAACATTCCCTGTTTGTTTATTCAGCCTACAGCTAATTGATTCATCCTTAATACAGACTATCCCTCTTAATAGTAGATAATGAGTTTAAATTGACACATTTCTGTCCCTACAAGGAAAGCAGGGACACTGTTAACTGTACTTATGGTCAGATTCAAATAGTTGGGGACAGCAGACTGGATGTCAAATTGGATGATAATGCTATTAGTCAGATAGAAAGGGCAGAGGGGAGCTCAGTACAGTACAACACCAACATTAAAATATGGCTTCAAAATAGATCAGTTAATGCCTCTCTGACACAGCCTCAAAGAGAAAAGGCAGCTGTATGGTAATACCACTGAAAAATATAACAGCCTGGCATTCAGAATTTTGCTTTAGTATATAAGTTTTATCAGCAAAATACACTTGTGAAAGGTATTCATTATCTAGAATCAATAAATCAGTTATTGAATTATTATTATTTATGTGTTAACATGCATTTTAATGTTCCAGCAATTTTGGATAGTTCAATCAAAATGCATCATATTTTATTTGTCAACTCACAAAGTAACTTGAAGCGAAAGCCGTCAAATGTAGATGAGAAACATATGTTTACCTCTGAAATGTAGTGAAGGCAAAGTATAAAGTAGCATAAAATGGGAATCCTCAAGTAGAATAGTGTTCCATTAGGATGCATTAGATCACATTATTTTTCTGTCATGACTATGCTACCTCACATGCCTGTAATATACCTGTGACAATGTCTTCAGTGACAAGGCTTAGTAAATGTGAATGCACCAAAATATAGTTGCCATTTCTAGCTTATAAATATTAACATGTGGGTGGCAGACTGTATTTTATAAGAAAGGGCAGTTTAATTTCTTTATACACACAGGAGACATTTGTGATATTTTAGCATCAGCAGCTTCAAAGTCAGCCTCAGGTAACAACATTACTAAACAACATTTATCTTACCAGATTTTGCAAACTCTTAAACTGCTTTACCTCAACAAAATTTTTGCTAAAGTATCCAACAGTGGTTGAAGAAAAGGTTAACAGTTATGTTAATTGACAGCAATTAGGATTCCACTGTACTCACCTGATGTCATCCTCATTGGCAAAGATAATGACTACTCGGGCATTAGGGTTCTCACTCAGCCTGCGAATGATCTTGTCAAACTCTCCAGTTCTCGGTTCTCGTGGTATTTTCACCGACTGTGAAATGCACAGGCCGCCTAATTGGAGGAGAAAAGAGAAAAGTTTAAAAAAAACTAGAGAGAAAAATTGCCTATTCTTCCATAAAACATCTGAACATATCTCATTAGCAGAGATTTTATAACTTAAAATGCTGCAGTTTCAGGTGAATCTTTTTCAAGCTTCTGGTCACCCAGAATTTTCTGCTGGAGTCTTCTTTTTTTTAAACTCACACTGATCTTTTTCAATCCTTTGGACTCTTTTTTAAATGCTAGATGCACTATTAAATGTGTACAGATGCAATATTTCACAACATGAGGGATGTGAGGTATTAAAAAAAATCTTTCCTTGGACCACAAGGGGCAACTTTAAGGCATCGGGACCCATCAATTCAGTTTATGGTCCTGTCAGTGAGACCAGGGGAATTTGGTAGCATTTGGAAGTACATAAATTTTGTAATTGAAAACTGGTTGCATTTGCTCCGAGTCATTTTTCTTATTACACAGGTTGTTAAAAGTTGTTCAACCAACAAACTATTGTTTACTCAATTTCTTCAAAATTCTGGTTCTTGCCTGAGAAGAGAGAAAATAAACACAAACTGTTTTACCTACATTTCCAATTAAATTGGCCAGTTAATTACATGCTGATAAACCCAATAGTATTGTCCAGTCAAATTGATTAGTTTACCTTGGCACTGGTCAACACAATATCTACACCTACAGTTATGCCCCATGCTTCGATTTAAAGAGAGTCCTCACCTTTAGAGATGCTCTGGTACCGAACACAAGTCAAAATGCTGGTTACCAACAAGCAAAGGCTTTTTAATCCCCAATGCAACATTTCAGGATAACAGTTTTGTCGCCCTGCCAAAATGCCACAGAGAGTATGTGCATGCTAATGAATTTCCCTTTCGTGACCCAGTACAAAGCCAGCCCAATGAACAATCAATGCAGGAATAATACCCTCTAGTTCAGTTCATGGCAGCCAGACTCACACCATAAAACAAAGCCTGGCCCAAGCTCAGATACTAATAGGTTGGGAGACTGGAAATATGAGTAAAGAAAAGGGGATGCCATTAAATTAACAATGATGTTGGGCTGCTTTGCTCATGGGTACAAAATGTCACTTCCGGTTAAGTCAGCGAGGGGCTTCAGTCAGTGGCCTTGCACTGTTTTTTTGATTGTACACTGTGGATGAATTTAATGAGGTTTCCTTTTTCTTCAAACCCACAGTTTCTCTGCTTCACCCGGGCTGCGTTTTTTTTTTTTTTTCTTCTTTTTCTTTTCTTTTCAGAAAGGCTGCCTGGATAGGTTTCCTACAGACATGCATGACACAGCTACAACAAGACAGTTTAGGCTTACACATTCACTCAGCTGGTTAATGGATTAGCAGCTCATTCACTAGAGGAATAGATTCATTCCTGTGTGTGTTGGCCCATGTCTTACTATCATGTGATGTTTGAGGATGTTTCCTCCTGCATTCAGGCAGGACTTTTTTTAGTATTGGCACAGCCTCATCAAACCCCTAATTAATGTATTTGTCCACTTATAAAATCTAAGTCAAATATCATAAGACTTTTCAAAGGTTACAAAATACATATTATACTTAATGACCTAGGGCCAGATGTATACAATAACATATGCCTAAAAACTATGCATGAATGCATATGCCTTTTCCCACCTCAGAAATACTTCAGACTAGCATGGCCCAAGGGTGACATGATAAGGTAGAGATGGAAAAGTAAGGTGAAAAGACAGGATCTAATAATAAAACATTGTTTAAGGTTTGAGGCAGGAGAGTTGAAGGGAGGGCACAGGGGGGAAATGTGAGGCAACGGTATCCAAAAAAAGGGAAGTGAGTGTGCATCCCTTTAGGGTGCTCAACCTCAAAAATCAAATCAGTTCAAAAAACAAAAATCAAGGCAATGACCTGATTCAACCCAGGTGTGCAACAGACCACTCCCAAAGGGGGTGTAAATTCTTATATAGGCACAAGGGGCAAGTGAGTACAAACTAGTAATATAGAAGAAAAATACAAGGATATAATACAAAGAAAGGTTTAAAAGTGAAGTTACCATAGTGAGGTGAAGATACTGCGTGAGGTATTAGACTTTTAAAACCAATGCTTTAGGTTATTATCCATTTCACTGATTTGTGTGGTCTGTGTATTTGTTTTGGAAAAATCTCCATCATAGGTGCATTCAGAAACTTAATTTATTGTAATACTTTGCATAGTTTTATTTCCCTGTGTGCATCATCTTTTCATTTTATCCATAAAATTTCAAGCACTTCGTAAAGTAGGTTTTGCCGTGAGCGCTTTAAAGAAGATACTGATGTTCAGTGATGGTGACTGAATCACTGGTACATCAGTATCACTTGTACAGGTACATGCCACAGATCAAAGATACATTCGCTACAAATAACCAGAGCTGTACGTAATGGTAGTGTGCAGTGGCGACTGGAGATGATGAGTGTTACAACATGATCTGTTGTTGCAGGCAAAAATGTTGATATCCAAATGGATTAAGGGCGAGTCATTTTGCATTAACTGGGAGTAGAAATTAGATTTATTCATGTGTCCAGTTCCACAATGACTGATGTTTATGAAACAGAACCATCTGCATGTATGGCTTTGTATATCTGCGTGTACATAATTCTGTGTTTGTACATGTGCTGTAGTTTTAAGCCTCAGGTGTTTTGCTGAAAAACCAAATGTATGAAAGTGTGCAGAAAACAGCATGCAAATAAAGCATTTCACAGCTGACAATATTTGCACACCTTCCTACAATGTACGTGCTCCTGATTATTGGGTCTTTGATTAAACTGAAGTAGAGGTTTAGCTGTCTACCCCTCTGTGTCATTACACTTACACTACCCAGACAGGCACATGGGAAATTTAGCAGCAGCGCAGCAACAGCTCTCTGCTCTCAGAGACTCTATCAATCATTAGATTCTATGTCTTTGCCTCACTGGTACTTCAGTCCCCCATTCCCCCAACATCTGCTGTGTGGAAGCAAAGCACTCATCCCTTCCTTTTCTTCTCTTCTCACATCAGCGGCAGCAGCAGGCTGCAGCACTGCTTAACCTCCAGAGAGAATAGGAAGAGGACCAGGAGATAAGAACCCAACCTCTGGGAGTTGAAGTACATTCAACAAGGCCCTCCATGGGCCCCGGTGTTGTAACTCTGTTAGTTGAAGGGTAGACATGGCAATTTGTTTCATTGCTAACACCGTCCATTCATCCATGCATCCATCCAACCATTTCTCTCTAAGTATAGGATGGTCAAAGACATGGTCCCTTGACTCGAGGACCCCAATTCAAACCCTGTGACAGGGAGCAGCTACTGAACAAGACACTCAATCCCTACATACACCAAGTACGAATTGTGTTTTTTTTCCTCCTCCTCTTTAGCTAATCCTACACCTTTCCCCCAACAACAACAAAACAGTTTCACATACATTTTCATTATATCTGTTCAAAACTAATGTATATAATTATTTTCTTTCACAGTCAGTTATTTGCAAGCTGAAATGCCTTTTGCACGTGGATTCAGCCATGCCAAGCTGTTCCAAAATTATTTTTAATGCAACCTAACTAGATTTTAATTGGACTTGGTAATTGGAGGTCTTGCTCATTATATATTTTATATTAATTTTAGCTAACGAAACAAGTCTCTTTACAGGAATCAGATTTAAATAAAACGCATGGCTAAATTCCTTTTTGCCATTTGATAGGATGTCATTAGTGGAATCCACTTCCTTTCTCTTCCCTCCACACCTTTTCTCATTGGACTTCCCTCAGACTCAATCTGACCACCGTCTCCCACCTTATGCTAATTTGTAAACACAAGAACATTGAGAGAGAGAGAGAGAGAGAGAGAGAATCATTAAGCAATTAATTACAAATGTGTAGCAGCCCAGAAATTCCCACCATTTATCTCAGTGTTTGTCTTCAGAGACATACAGGATAAATTTGTTGATTAATTGTAGTTATGTGTTACAGTTACCTGAAAATGACTTCTTCACATTTAGCTAGTTTGTTAGTTTCCCTGATGAGCTGTTGCATTGTGCCAAAGCCCCAGTAATCTATCTGTACATCCAGGTATACAAGTGCAAAGTCAAATTGAAGCGTTCTTTATTCTGCAGCTACTGCTGAAAACTTCATGAGCAGCGTATTTCTCCCCCAACACTCATCCTATACCACTCTTAACATCTGAGCCACAGCTAAAAACCACCTCTAAAAATATCCGTTGCTGAGGAGACTGCAAGCCCCCTCTCTTGTGTCTTCCATTGTCAGCCCCAGTCTCTGCTCTCCTAATAGCTCAGAACACTAATATTCCATCTCATTTGACACCCATGGGAGAAACAGTGCTGCCATAAACATTAAATACACTCCGGCACTGTGGCTGATTGCAGCACAGTTCCCATGCTTTGGATGCCCTTAGTTGAAATACCTGCTCAAGCTGGCTTAATTTGCAGCTGAATAACATTAATAGCATTAAAAAAAAATACAGTGAACTAACACAAAACTAACATTGCTTCTACAGTACTGATGGTCAATCATATTCAGTGGTTATAGGCTTGAAAATGTGTTACTTTCTTCAGTGGTGAATGAAAACATTAACGTCCTGGCTGCTGCTTCTGTTGCATGACAGCCAATGATTTATTAGGCAACAGACAGAATCAGTTAATAATTAGAAAGCAGAGAGCTTTGATTTTTCCATCTGCTTTGAACAGCAATGCTGCTCTATCAATCCACTGATTGTACTCTATATACTTTCTGGCTGCTCACCAGTAGTCTAATGTACAGAACAGCCATGCTTGGCCACAGTTGTGTGATCACAGGACTCGCATTGTACAGATTTGCTCAGACGAGATCAAAGTAACGCAAAATGTTGGGAACCAAAACAAGGTGATATGAGTAGGACTAAATAGAGAGATAAGTAATATCCCCCTCTGATTTAGGAAACTGTATACCAAATGATTTATGTAGATTAGTTGATCAGAGACTCACGATAAACTGGCAACCTGTCCAATGTTTTCCTGCCTTTCATCCAATGCATGCTGGGACACGCTCAGGCCCCTTAGAGGGAGAGAAAATGGATGGGTGGATGGAATTGATTTTAGGCAAGAAAAACAACAGCACCGGTACAATCCCCACCATCCTTGGTTGCCAAATATTGTCCTACATGAACTGCAGGAACTGTGCTGTGTTTTTAATATTAGTACATAATCTGTTTTTACAGATTGTGTTTTCCTCCTCTTATCAGAAATACAGCTGCGAGTGAGTGGGAGTGATATTCTATGAGGAGAGAGAGTGAAAAGAGTGGACTTAAAGTCATTAGGGGAACCTGACCCTAAACTGAAAAGGCTCAGGTTCAGTCTCCCTGTTCCAGCAACCCACCCTGCTAAAGTGTCCTGGAGCAAGACACTAAATTCCCCCACAGTCCCTGAGGCGCTGTTCTGTCGCTGACGCTGTGCTCTCACCTCACAGTGCGGGGTTGAGGGGGGATAAAAAAGAAATGAATTCCTCCACAGGGGATCAATTACTGTATAATATCCCATTATAATTATTATAGACTGCTGAGCCACAAATACACACTAAACTACCAAATTTCATCCCTTTCAGCAACATTATAAGGATGGCTCAGATGAATTTGAAGGCAGTAACTGACCTGCTCCTGCCTGCAACATGGACACAAATGATCAAATAACATGTTGTATGAGAGAATTACTTGGTAGAGAGTGCATTTTATTTGAACCACATGAACGGTTCTCATATTAGATGGGAGAAGATGAATGACCCCAATTCCACCTGCGTATTATTGCAATTTGTCTTTATTATGCCAACCATCTGTGTCATCTTTCACATCTATAACCCTTATCTACACCATCTGATCAAAGTCTTCCCACAGCAATCCTGTGTAAATTGTGTATGTACTGTGACTCAGAGTATACAGTGTATCTTCATTTAAAATTCATTTCAGAACATGGATGTGTCTGAGATGCGTTTTTCTTGCACGGTACGGACTTGAACTGATCAGGGACTTGCTGAGTCCACAGGTTAACATCAGAGATCAGCCTTGGACTGAATGTGATGAGCTTTGGGTTCACCATTGTGTACTGTTGGGAAAATAAGGCTGAACTATGGTTTAATTTGAGGCTGGTTAGAGTCAGGTTTCCCCCTCTCAGATATCACTGAGCAGCACACAAACACATGCTCCCTGTCTGGCTTTGCTCTGCCAGTGTAAATAAATATCTGTGCCGGAGAACTGATTAGATATACTGCACACATAGTGACCAGAAAGATAGAAAGAGCTGTATTATGCACTGAAATACAATATAACAACAGAGCAATATAAATTACAGTTTTTACTGATCAGCTGTGTTTTGAATCTGTTCAGTAGTTTTGAGGCTGAACATTGAAGTGGTGTTGAATTGAAAAGTGTATTTGGTCACTTCATTCATAAATAAACAGGAGGGAAAATGTTAGAAGCATCTGACAACATCAGGCATGAATGTAGAGCCACAGTGTAATGTTTACTCAAAAGAAGTATTACTCATATCCCTAAAGACTGTTTGAGTCAGTTTGTTTTAAAAGTCAGTTTTCAGCTAAAAACAACTTTACAGAATTCAACTTGTAAATATTTGGAATGGTGTGTGTTTTCATTTATTCTGTTTCAATTAGAAACAGGTCAGGGTGTCTGAGGATTTAGTAAAGTTGTACCAAAATATGTAAGGAATCTAAGGTCAACATAAAAAGTGAGAAGCTTTTTAAAAATGTAACAACACTCATCATATAGTTCAAGCAAATCAGTTCACAATTCTTTGTGCAAAGTTCTAATTCTGTAGGTATAATATTAAAATGTTCATTACACTGTACACTATATCCCAGCTGACATTGGGCGAGAGGCAGGGTACACCCTGGACAGGTTTATCACAAGACGCATGTAGAGACTTACACTCACATTCACACATATGGGCAATTTAGAATCACCAGTTAACCTAACCTGCATGTCTTTGGACTGTGGGAGGAAGCCGGAGTACCCAGAGCAAACTCACACAGGTACAGGGAGAGCATGCTAACCCCACACACCTTCCCAAATATCTAATGATACTTGTAGAATTACAATGAATACAAAAACAATAGCACATCTGTATTACTGCTTAGTTAAGATTAATGTTAGGTTTCCTTCAACTCTCAGTGAATCTTCTATAACGTAAAGAAACCAGTAATAATTGCAGATAGCACAAGTTCTATGGCTTTATTGTTGTTTTCTTTTTGATAAGCAACAAATGCAGTGACTCTGTAACCTGGACTTTTTCTATGTCATTGAAAGAAAGTGGTGCACAAGATGAAGCACAAGATGAAACAAAATGATAGGAAGCAATTTGCAATTTTCCAGCTCGCTGTGCAGTCTTTTATAATGGGTTTCAAATGTTCTCATGGGGAGATGCTCTGATGTTAATAAGAGAGACATCTACATGGTGATGTGTGAAATTAAATAGGATTAAAGAAGACTGTGATTACTGTGATGCATCTTCTTATGTGCTTTCTGTAAAAGACATGTTCTGCCATTTTTAAAAGATACCTCAAATAAAAGCATGTTCTACAATCATTTACATTTCGTCAGTAATCAAATGACTATAACAAATATTTGTTTTCATCTTAGCTTAAGTGCTTACTAGGTTTCAGACTAGTGTTACACATACCCTTTCAGTCTTATTCTCATTACATTATTGTCTTTCAGATGCTCCCTAATCTTAGGGTATAACTCTAGATTCTGATCAGTAATTTATCATCTTATTCAGTTCAGGTGCCAGTATTTTTTTACAAACAGAATCTGCTCTGTTTTAGTCCAGATGAACTTAGGAAGAGTCACGTTTCTTTATTCAAAGTGATATCAGTGTTTTTCAGATGTAAGTTAGTGTTTTTGTATTCTGAATATAAGAAACCCTGTTGAAGGCAGACTGTTCTGCATGTTCAGCTGATACCTAAGATGGAAATGGGACAGATTAGGGGTTAAGATTGACAGCAGCCTCGTGTTAAACAAATGAAAGGAGCCATGTTGATTGGGGTGTTTTGTTTCAGGTACCAGCAAGACAAAGAAATATTCTCCAAGAAGCCCAGGTTGAGTAGCGGACCCATGAGTGTGAAGGCTGATCAAACATTAAAACACTCAACAGCAGTTTATAATATGATGAATTTTACAGCTGTCAGGTTATCACAGCAGCAATAGATTTTCTTTTGTTGTGACCATGTGGTAACAGTAGATATATGATTTTCAAGTGACAAAGTATTCTACCAGGAGTTTGCGCTTTCATGTATTTGATTGGCCCAGCTCAATCACTTGAGTGACTTTTTTGCCTGGTAACCATACATTTTTGTTTTGCTGGAGCCTCCTGCATTGGCAACCCTGATGCATTGTATATAGTGGCTTAATTCAAATGAATAATGGGGCTGCGTTTTTTCATGCCTGACACAAGGTAAACAAACTATGTAGTAATTTGTAAGTCAGTGCAGGCAAACAGCCTCAAGTTGGCAGTAATATTAAAGATGTGTAGCATTCAGAGACCTAATTTTGATGTGAATTATTTTAGATGTTCAAACTGCTCCAGGTATCCTGTCTAACCTATCTAGCAATGGTAGTGAGTTCACTAGCTTGCTAGCTCACTGAGTAAGCCAAGGTGTTAGTTACAATGATGGGTACCAGCGGCAAACCTACAGGCATTGTTTTGAAAAAATCCTTGCATCCAGAGCTAGGGCAATTACTTTGAGATTGATGACTTGCCTTTCTTATAATAAATGTAAAGAATGGGAGCAATTGTGTTAACTATAATGCCACAAGAGGTGCTGTAATCTAGACTAGTTGTTAAATTGAGTGTTACGAACTGCATGGGTCAAATCTTTGGTCTTTAAAACAAACCAAAAAAGTTATCCACTCAAGCTTGTATTGATGACTCCACAAACAATATGTGCAAGTATATATGAGACTCCAGCAGGGAAAAACTGTAGTTACACCCTGGCCTCAAAGTTGATGGATCAACTCAAAGCATTTGTTGGCATGGCTATTTTCTTAAGCTAAATGGCAACCAGTCGTGATATTACATCTGTCAGCAACTCTGCTCTGTATCAGCATGCTGTAAGTCCCTGGGGGGAAATGGACCCGCTGTCTATTTATCCCCACAGTGCAGGGGAAGCTCATGGAGGGCAAGAGGGCAGCAGTGACAGAACATGTTATTTTGTACGTGTTATTCATCCCACGCTGTTCCTTTGGTTGGGTGCATGCTGTAGACGTGCATTACCACCACTGTAAAGCATTTTAGTGGAAGCACATGATTATTATTATTTATTTATTTATTTATTTATTTATTTATTTTTTTTGGGGGGGGGGGGGGGGGGGTTAAAAATAAAACAAATCGGCTAGTTAGTGTTGTCACTCTGAGTGATGTGATGAACATTGATTTTATACTGTGTTTCGTACAAATGAACAGCACTTTTCTAATGAAAGTCCTTAACCAAAATGGATTCCATTATCACAGTATGATTGGATACCACATAATTCGTGACAGTTCAATATAAAAACACTGAATATCAACAGTTCTGCCGCCAGGGGGTTAAGAAGATATCTTTACCCAAACATTTTTGCTGCTACGACAGGGAAGAGTTCTCTTATTCACCACCATGACATACATTAAAAACAATTATTTGAACTTGGTGGTGTAAGCACAAATGATCTGTCTGCGTCGGCAAGAGCTTGAGAAATCCAACACTGCCCTATTTTTCGGCAACTGTGAAGCTCTGAACTGTGTTAATAGCAAAGTTTGTTTTTTTTTTGTTAAAATGTGGGCAATTTGACCTGAGGATACGCACAGAAATTTTGCTAATGTGTTTTATATTCTTCAGGAGAGAATAGCATAACTCCATGTCATTGTCGGCCATTGAGCGGTTTTGCTGGAGAGCATTCTGTCAGTTCAGCTCCCGAATCCTGAAAGAGAAAATGCTACATGACAACAGGTTCTGGGGCAACTATAAATTAGATTTCAAAATGACTGAATGACATTTTGCTTCTCAGTTCAAATGATTTATAAATCAAAGACAGGCCTCAAAGCACTGTGAAATTAGCTTTTCTGCACCATGGTAAAATAACTCACCTGACAACCATGGGACTTTCCCCTTACCAAGGAGAATACACATAGCAAGGCTCTTAAGATGAAAATGTTGTTAAACCTTAGCTGAAGAGTTTAAAGTGGTTACACTGCTTCCTCTCATGAGGCAGAGCAAACATTAGTGGTGCTGTCTAATCAGGCGTGGGCATGGGTTGAAGAGCTAGCTGCTGTGGCCCTTGAGGCACACATTCTCACATTGTCAGGGAGCTGCTGAAAACTTCCCTGCAACTACATTTGATGTTAGACTGTCAGTGTCTATCAGGTGATGTGATAGCTTCAGCAGCTTGCATACATTTCTGACGAGAGAGGAGTAAAATAATGGTTGGCATTTTAAATTTCAGCATCTTCCTTCATCCCATGGCACATCACAATAGTTTCTTTATCAATGCCTCAGATGTGATAAATAGCTTCTTGGCTTCGCTGGCATTCCTCATTGTAACCTGCTGATAGTGCCAGCAGCAAGTTCAACGCTCGTAGACAAAGAGCTGCAGCAGTGTGAATGGCCAGCGGTGGTTTTTTGTTTTTGTCAGGATAGTTAATACTTCAGGTGCAAGTGTTCACCTGGCTGTGCATGACTTTTGGGGTGAATAAACTGTAAGTGGCAAGATGTTTTTATATTTATAAAGTGATAAGTCCTTCATGTGCCATTTTATCACCTCTATTCTTTGTAACCATTGTAATTAGTCGATTCAGCGATTTTTGGTGATTGATACAGCATTTTAGTGATTTTTCATTAGCTGGTTTCAGTTTCAAATGTAAGGATTTGAAACCTGGCTTTGCTTTGTCATATATAATAGTGACCTGACTGACTGTGGGTTCTGGACTGTTGGTTGCATAAAACAAGGAATGTGAATACGTCACCTTTGGTTGTTGGAAATTGTGACACCCATGTTTCATTGTTTTCTTACACTTTTTAAACAAAATATTAATTGATTTGCAAAGAAAATGATCAGCAGATAAACTGATTATAAAATAGTCATTAACTGTAGTCCTACTTACTGAACAGTTGCCTTTGTGTATTATATTAACTGCTGCTACATTCAAAGTTTAGATTTTAAAATTGTGCAAATGACAGGGGTTTAAATTTGCAATAAGCCCCTCCCCCCAGAAAACAAAGATAAGTATAGCATACTATTCCTGACTGTGTTACTCAAAAACACTGATACACTGTAGGTATAGAGATTTGAATTAATGACTCAAGAGTCGATCTTATTAAATAGTGGTGAAATAGATTTCTAGGGGCTTATGCAAGAGAGACACCAATGTAAAGTGACATCACAGGAGGAAGACAAGTGTCTCTGGACTGGATCACTGGCATATTACCAATGGCAAAAATATTGTTTTTAAAATAGTATTTCAAGTCACAAAAATACTGCCTGTCCTTGCTTCTTTCCAAAAATGTTCTGCACCATCAGACTGCATCAAGGTTCATAGATCCCCCTCCCACCCCCTTAGCAGCAGCAGGATCCAACTACCTGAAGGTTCATCCATTTTGTGATAAAGTGTCTTCACCTTTAATATTGCCTCTGGCAGCCCTCAGGACAGTCTCCTGGGGGAGGCCAGTCCAGCCTTGCCGGGCATTCAACTTCTCCAAGATGCAGTAACGAACAATCCTCAGAAGAAGTCTCCCCTTTGTTGAAATGTTATTGTGCCAAAATGGTGGTCTAAATGCTTCTGCCCTGACAGTGGACAAGGTTAAATATTCATAAGAGCATCTGGTGCTCCTGCAGTAACTTAACAGCTTAATTGTTTTAACTGCTTAACTAGAAACACAAAATAGCTTATTTGCACATTTTGCAGACTAACTAACTTTCTACTTATGACATGTCACTGATATAATTTTATGTCAACCCAATTTGAATGCAAAGGATTAGATGGGATAACTGAGAAACTTTAAGCTGATAAACTAAACCCACAGATTCGAGTTTTGTGTTCCAAGTTTGGGATATTCTGTCATGCAGTTTTGGGAAGTCTCTGTGACATGATAGAGATAAAGCACATTATGCAAATAGCAGATCTGTGGCAGAGTCTTGACTATCGTTGTCTCTCCACACACCTGCAGCTAAAACCCTTCATTGATTTTCAAACTGTCTGAGGAACCAAGTTCCAGGTGGTTGAAAGTAACATAAAGCAGCCCTCGAAAATGTAGCTGTGACAGTTTTAAAGACATGAAACCATTTGCGAAAAGCTGCAAACTGCTAATCAAACAAGGTAATGAACAGTGGAAAATAGAGAAGTGCTAAATGGGCAAAGCAGCAGAACAATGTAACTGAAGTGAAGTTTTATATATATATATATATATATATATATATATATATATATGTATTTGTTTAAGTCACAACAAAATATAAATATGTATTCTATACACGGCAAAATCCCCACATTCCTCACCATTCCTCTGTTGTCCTTTTCTGTTGGATGGACATACAATAATATAAATAATGTCAGCATGTGAATAGTGCTGGGGTAACAGGGGTGAAATACAAAGGATACAGGTGGATGCACAGTCAAAATAAATTCCCCTAATGTCTCTTTTAACCCTCAGAAGCAGAACACAGCGTTCATCAGGACTCAATGAGGCCTGAAGCGGGAGGAGCAGCTGTCATAGGCATGACAGGGATTTCCTGTGTTTGACATGTTGAGCCAAGGGGACATGAACTCCTCCCTTCCTTCCTTCCTTCCTTCCTTCCTTCCTTCCTTCCTTCCTTCTCTCCTTTATTCCTCCCTTGCTTTCTTTCTTTTGCACAGAGTATAATTAGAATAAGACAGTACATTAAACAGGAAATACTGTTGAAGCTACAAAATTTGCATAATGCTAACACTGTATTTATTGAATTGCTCAGCTGTTCTGGTAATTCTCTTTATCTTGGCACAATAAGGCTTAAAACATGAAATCAATTCATTATACATACTATAGTGCTTTGTCCTGATCCTTGTAGTATCTTAATAATAGCTCCGGTATCATAATCTCATAAGGGACATTTACATAATAAGCAATATCCTGTTTGTATTGCCCATACAAAACATTTAAAAATATTGCTGAAAACTCTTCTTCAGACAATATTTTTCACTCTGCGTTTCAGGTTAATGAGTATTCAAATCATTCCTCTTGACATTTCCCTCATGACAAAGGGCGCGGTATGCAACCCTCATTTCTAACATTTGCATAATCTCCTGGTCGTCCCTGTGCTGCCATGCGCTGTCTTTGCCCTCCTCCCTTCTCCTCTGCTTCAGCTGTCATTTTAGGGGAAAAAAAAGCTGATTAATTACAATTTATAATTATCCACCCAACTAATCTTAGATGGTGATATTTGAGTGTCAGTGTCCAAATTTGGGGAAAAGGAAAGCACACCAAGAGGGAGCACTAACAATTGTTATACAGTTATTTAAGGTTTCATTTTAGAGGCCTACTGGGATAAGTTCTCCTAATACTCTTATTTCAGAGTGTCACCACCTGACTCTGTAAAATCCACTAAATTTGACTACATAAGGGATATAATAGAATGGTATACAATATCCACTGAGAGAAAATCACACTGCTTTTCACAAGGTGAGAATAAAATGACACGGTGCGTCAGCCTCCATTACTGCAGAGGACTGTACACTCTCTAATAAGGACACTGGAGGAACAACAGCTTTTCAGAGAGGAGCACAAGCCCAGAGAAATCTACCAAGGGAGCAAAGAATTGTGCATCAAGGACAGTCTTGCAATTCAAGGGTGGCAACAGCAAGACATCATACTGAAAAACAGTTTTATCCCTCTCCTCTTGTAATCATCCACCATAATGACACTCCAGCGATACTCCCAAGGGGCAGTTTGATAGATGTTATACAATGGGAAAGACCCAAATGAAAGTACACCTTTTTGAAAACAGCTTGGCGTCCTGAATCTGGAATGTTTTAGTGACAGTCTGACAACTGCAGATGAGACGATGTCTGTCATTTTGCCATTTGATAAAACTGTCCTGATGGTGACACTATTATAACTATTATTACGCCGTTCCTAGCATGCCCAAATTTAGGGGCTGACACACTTGAGAGACCTTTATACAGGTTCTGTATATGAAGCTTGCGTGGTCTAACATTAAACATTCATGCCTCCTTCTTCTGCAACTTCACTGCTGAGAATTATTTTATGGATCTGCTGTGTCCTACCCCAGTGACAATAAACCAGTGAATAAGCAAAAGCTGTTTTGCTCTGACTGTATAATTTCTAGTTCAAGAATACACTGTGTTTTGGTATGACGAAACTATTTCCTGCATGGCCTCCTTTAGTAAACATTTAAATATTTTAACCTGACATGACTTTAGCAGAATTTTGAAAGAATGCACATTTAGGCAGTGCACAGTGACCATAGTTACAAAAAGGCTAGCAGCCTAGTTTGACACTGGTAGGACTTTTTGGCTGTATGGTTGGTCAACCACTCTGATCCAAATCTGAACAACAGTTGGATGGATTGTCATGAATTAATGGTCATCAGAGAATGAAGCCTTCTCATCCCATTACTTTTTTCTAGCTCCACCATGAGGTTGACATTTTTTGGTTTTAGTAAAATCTATTGCCATGAAATTTGGAACAGATGTCCATGCTGCCCAGAGGATGAACCCCACTGATTTTGTTGAGCCCCTGACTTTTCCTCTAGCACCACCAGCAGCTTAAAGTTTTCACTTTTCCAGTGAAATATATTTACATCTCACAAGATGGATTGGCACAGAAATGTTGATACAGACATTCATGGTCACCAGAAGATGAACCCTAATGACTTTGACTATGACTCTGTTGACCCCCTGACTTCTCTTCTGGTACTATCATGAGGTCAAAATTTATTTTGTCTTTGGTTTATTAATATACTGTATAACCATTTTCTTCAGTCAATAAATGTACAATTGAAGCAAACAGGTTACTTATTTTACAGTGTTTCCGATACCATTATAATACCATGACAGATGGGTGCTACTATTTTAAACATTCAGTTGCCTTAGTTTTAGCCTCACAGAAAAAACAAATGACAAGACTTGTACAAATATTACCATAAAACACAACTAATAGATCAGTAGCTTGCCAAAATTCCCACCCATCTGGGAGGAAATTGAACATGGCAATACAGAGAGTAAAAATTAATTTAGTATATCTTCTCCTCTTTGCAGATTGTATATCTCCCTTGTGTCTAAAATGATACAGAAAATTACACTTCCTGCAGAGGAAACAGACACAGGAGGCATGCTTTTTTATTAATGGAAAATAAGATTATTTCTCATCCAAGACAAATGTTGAGGTCATGATTAAACTTCAAAAAGACAAATGTTGACGCTAATGCATCAAACCATTGTTATCCTCTGATTTGTTGCCGCTGTGAAACAGATTTGTAAAAAAGCTGTTACAGTTGGATTTAAGAGCCTGATACATAGTTAAGGAAGTTTGGCAGTTGATGGATGTGAAAGGACTGAACAACTGAGTGAATGATTCAGGATTTCTTTACTTTAAGTAGGCTGTGACTCACAGAATAGTAAACTTCGAAAATGAACACGGCAACATTTGTGGATATATGTTTTTCAGCGCAAAAATATGTGTGCTGTATTTAGAGAGTATGAAACTGATTTTCATTGCACTGAAACATTTGAACTCATCTTAAGCTTCTTCTAGATTTACCGTACAAAAGACAAGGTCATCTGAGGAGCATGCCAGTCCCCCTCAGTTGTCTTAATTGTTCTCACCCTTTTCAGCTTGAGTTCACGCTTGTTCTCACAGAAAACACTAAAGGTTATCTGCAACCTCCTCTGAGACATCGACTTGCCCCAGTGTCACATTGTTTCTGCTCCACGGTACTGATACTCAAGTCCAGCCGGTCTGATCAAATGCCGTGTGAGTTTCCAGTTAAATTCTCTTTCCACTTGAAAGCCCAGTAAGCCGGGATCAAATGATATCAGATTCTCTTGCCAGCAGGACTTTGTGTCATCTTACATCTGACACAACACTTCAACACCTACACCACCACCCCCCCGTGCCCCCAAATCCACCCTTACATGCACACACACTAATATCTTGTGAAACTGGTTACTTGACCTAATATATATATATATATATATATATATATTTAAAAAAGAAAAACAACCAGCCTATATCTAGGGGTCTGTACTATTTTGGAAGCCAAATATAATGAATTTATTTGATTCTACTCCCTTTAGCAAATAGACATAGAATAAAACTAAATGGATAGTTGAATGAATGGTATTTTGATTATTCTGTCTATTGTGTCACATTATGGGCAAAAATTTATACATTTGTCCTCTAGCCAGCTTTAAACAGAAACATTAAACCCAGGTTCCTGTGAGGAAAAGGCTAAATTAAAAATATCATAATATCCATTTATGAGTTTGAGACTCGCTGTGGACCAAAAAATATAACTGAATTTCACCACAGGACTCTGGAGAACAGCAATATAGAGGATGCTACCACTGCAACAAATAAATACATAAATCCCTTAAGCACACAAGTTTAAGACAAACACAGAGGATGTATGTATATTTATGATTGTCTCACCATTTATTATATATCAGACCCTGATTAATCAAGCTGAATGAGTTGTGTGACTGAGCAGAGCAGTTACAGTTCATTTCCAAGATGTTGGTAATTGCTGTTTTCTCACAAACCACACAAAATTGAGAGCAAAAAAATAAAGGTGTAATTCTATTCAATACATCTAGAGAATCTATTGTAATTTTCTTTACCAACATCACCACACACATCTCTGCCATTCAAAGCTAAAATGAGCTTTCCTGCACACAAAGCAGTGGCAGTGAAAACAGGGCCACTGTGACATTAGGTGGCTGAGACTGTTGCTCAGTATGGCCTTTGGCTGGTTAATGAGATAGAACATTTGGCCAGTTCTGATCTGGCTGTTTTATTATGTGAGCAGACAACTGCAGAACCCATTTAGCAGCCAAATACCTGTGGCTTTGATTTTGACAGAGTTGCCTGCTTGTCCTCTGTCTCCCCCTCTCTCACATAATCAATCAAAGCCCGAAGTGGAGGAAAGGACATTGGCATCAGACGATATTTCAGCATGTGGAAAACAGACGTGTAAATGTTTTGCAAAGATCACTCCCATCATCAGACTTGAAGGAGCTATAGATGGGTGGACTTGACAGATATTTTGTCTAAATTCTTGTTTACAATTGAAAGGCAGTGAGAGGGGTACAGTGTTTGTCTCTAAGCAATGATTTTGCTTGTGTGGTTGACAGTTTTCACCTGACATGCTGTCATTTACTGTCAGGTGGTTTAAATCAAGTGACAGTGAAATTTGAGGGAAAACAAGACTTTGGTCAAAACTTACTTTCCTATGCTGTGCCTCCCTTGAGTTCCCAGGACAAATACAGCAGTACAAATGGCTTTTAGAAACTACATCAAATGTCTGCCAAGACAGATGTTTGACCTTCTGTGTTAAGACATTCAAAACTAGAAGCCTCCTCTTCTCGGAGTGTGTCTTTGTCTTGACATCTCTTAAATCTTAGTGACATTTGGGAAATGTTCATCAACCCTGGCAGGGATCAGACTTGTGTAATTTACATATGTAAGCTGAGGCATCAGTCAAATATGCCCTAGAGCTATACTGCTGTACTTCCACATGTGACCAGCATCAGTCTGTTACCATCACTGCATAGTCTTTTTTGTTTTTTTAGTCTACATCAGCGAAAGAAAAGATGTTAATTTACTGTCTTATAATACAAGAGTTTAAAGTATAAATTCAACTTGTATATTGTGAATCAGCATATCAGACATTTCATCACAGGTTTGTGTCATACAGCATGATAAAAAGATAGAAAATGTGATTTTAAGTTGCAGAATGAAGACCATCAGCTCTACAGTGGATTATGATTCTTAAATGTCCCATGTTTTTTGGTCCTGATGCTTTATTATATATTATACTACCCTACTACTACTGTTACCACTACTCATCAAAACAGTGCTTGTGCTTGTATATGCACAGATGTCACAAGAGTTTCTGTTTTCTGCAACTATTTACTCAATGATAGCCTAAAGAGTAGCTAAACTATAACTCATATAACCTCATTAGACATGGATTAAACAATTTATTTCAAATGTAGTCTTAAAGATATAACTTAGAAAAGATTGGATTATTAATAGCAATAAATGGCTGTGTACAAGTGCTGTATTTTGTGGACTCTTTTGGGGACACTGTCTAAATTAATCCAAGAACCTATAATAGTTTTGTTTATTTGTAGTGTAATAAGGTCCCCAACACTGATATAATCCCAATGCAACATACCACCCAAACCACCATGCTAATAATACATGAGCATTGCCTACATAATGCAACAAGCATGTTGCAACTCCACTCGGATCCTCACAAAACCTTTCTAATTAAGGTGTGACCTCAGGAGGCACACTGGACTGTGACACGATATCACAAAATGCAGTAAAACCCCTTGGAAAGAATAAGATCTCTGTAGCTGGAAATTGAAGTTTGCAGGGCTTTAAGCATTCATGACTCAGTGAGGGCTTGATGTAATGAATGGCTGTGCTGAGTGTGGATAAAAATGAAGTGGAGACACCTTCAGGGATTCTCCACCTGACTCCAAGTGAGACATTTTGAGAATTAGAAAACAGCAGATCCAGACACATCCACACAAAGCTATGCAGGTTCACACTGCATTAAAAGTACTCTTCAGAGTTTTCAGGTGACAAGAAAAGAAAGATTTTACATTTGTTTATCACCAAACTAGATTGTATATATACTACCCTTAAAGCCTATGAAACCTTTGAGTATGTTTCCTGTCTCATAAGTCATATTTGTCCTATTTAAAAATGCACATAGAAGAGGGAATCATACTCTCAGCTAAATTAACAAACAGACTTGTGATTTCAGCTCTTTACCAATTTTTAGGGGACTGATTTAAGAATCACTTTAAACCTACACATTTAAAGATCCCAACCCGTACACGACTGTAGAAGCCATTGTTATCATCTTTCTGTCCTTTTTGTGGATATTTGAAATTCTGAAGAACTGATGGGTTTTAAAAGGCATATTTTAATTATACATGCAAGGTTAGAATTTAATTTGTGAAAAACAGAGAAAAAAATGAAAGAATGTTTTTTAAAAAAATACTAGAAAAATCTCAAATCATAGTGGAGCTGACATTTGAGTCCCATTTGTCTGGGTTGTTAGGCAAATGGGCAGCTGAGCTGGACAGACCGGAGGGCTCTGCAGGAGCTCGTGCCGCTCTCGGACGACTGGTGATGGGCAGCAGTTTAGAGCTGGCAGGAAAGAAAGAGGCGCAGTGGCACAGAGAGTACTGGACATGTCGGTAGTGATTACATTTTGCTTCTGAAAGGGTCAGGGGTCAGACTGGGCATGTGCCGGCAGCCTCCTGCGCCAAACTGACTGTATTCCCAACACTGTACAATGCTCCTCATGTCACTGCGGGTTAGCTCTGCAGCCTCACTGTCACACTGTCACTGCTTCTCAGTATATGAAAATCTAATTCAATTCCCTTATTGCATCCACTGAATGCAACTGTGAGGTAAGAGTTGAGAGTTAACTGTTAAGTGACATTTCAGGCAAAGAATACAGATTTCAGCATTAATCATACCCAGTCCCTGTTTTACAAGAAATAAAATTGCAGTAAACATTTAGATCTGTCAGGAACATTGTCAAACAAAGAATATCTTTAAGTCCTGGTTGCATCATGAAGTGCAAGTGTGAAATGTCTTTTGGAAGCTGTCTTTATTATGCAGTAACAACAGGAGTTTGCTACCTCAGGACTAGCTTCTAGCACACAGGGTTTCTGGGCTTTTTTACTACAGAAAAAATGATCGGAAACTGTAGTTTCCATTTTGAACTCTACAATGTGACCGCTTTAACAGAGGTCAGCACTGTGAAGGCAGTTTACCATTGCTAGCAAATTTGCATGTCAAAGTTCACTGAAGTTTAATTCATTCCTTTCAAATTTATATATTCAGCTACTTAGCATTACTTACTATTATATTCATGGTACGGCAGACCAGCTCTAGCCAATTATGTAGAAATAATACACCATGGACAGCTGTCTGTTTCTGGCAATTTTCTATCTGTATACTGGCTAATTTGTAGATCATGCTGCAACTTTTTAATTGCTAAGATGACTATAGAGAAGAATTTGTGAGCTACATCTTCACATTGGGTTCATCAAATCTAAGAGAAGACGTAAATTTCAACATGAAATCGTAGGATCTTTTAGCAACAAATACCCTATAATGCTCCCTACATAACAGCTCTAAATACAGCACTATAAACATAATGAAGTCAGCTTTGTTTATTTGGTTACAGGATGTTGTTTAAAATATACACATTTAAGGCACTGAATTGCTTGTTCACTTACAGAGAAATACTTTCATTGAGCTTTTCAGTGCACAGAATGAGATTCACCTGGTGAGAAACACTGTCATATACACAGACACAGACATAACAGTCTGAGTAAACCCAAGGATGCTTGTAGAAATGACTCACCATCCTCTCGAGACTTTTGAATAAACGCATCAACGCCGCTTTCTCCATAGTTTCCCTCTGAAGCCACGGTGGAGACGTAGTTCCAGCGCATGGCTTTGACTATATCAACCATGGCCTGGGCCTGGTAGGTGTCTGGGGGCACCACCCGGGAGAAGAAGTCGTAGCGGGTGTTATCACTCAGCTCTGGGGCCGTGGAGGCGTAGCTCACTTGAGGGATCTAAGAGAGTAGGACAGAGAGAGAGGTGTGGTTACACAAGGTGAAATGTATAAATAATGTGCTTTGTCTAAATTCATTTTATACATAGCAGGAAGGTTCCTCATAGTTTTGTGTACAAATACATGATTATAATATGACACTGAACATCTGCTGAAATCTCCCAACTGCTCCTTGGGGGTTATTCATCCTCTGCAGTTGGCATGCTGTTGCTTTAAATAGTCCTGATGATCACAGGCTTAGCTACAATACCTTCTGAGAAGTATTTTCCACACCAGTCAAGCAACACTAATCTGTTCCCGAATTCACACTTGTCTCTAACATAATGTGAGATTTATTTGGTGTTGAAAAACATATAAGCATGAGCAAGACGATCTGCCATGACAGCTGAATTAATACCTGATGTTCCTGTCAGAATTCACAAAGCCATTATTGTATAATAGGAAAATTATTAATTTATTATAACTGTATTGTGTTACTTAGAACAGTTTGAATGAAGGTACACAATGGACACAAATGTTGAGGGATAGCTCTAAAGAACTG
This sequence comes from Lates calcarifer, assembly GCF_001640805.2. NCBI lineage: Eukaryota > Metazoa > Chordata > Actinopteri > Centropomidae > Lates > Lates calcarifer. The sequence continues at coordinate 20,298,130 of NC_066838.1, read as the reverse complement.
AAAATAATCACAATCAAATCAAACTTGAACTGATGAAAACTGTCTTGGATAACTTTGGAGGAAATCACAGTTTGAATTAGTGAGCGCAATTTTGAGTTCTGGTTGTCTACACATGCAGCTGTTCTAAAAGGTTTAACTCTCTCTGTTCTTAGGTCTTTCAGAAGCCGCCTCTAGCAGGAGATTCTTCGTTGGTAATCTCAACTTTTGCTTGCTCAAGTAATTTCAGATTTATGGCTGCTGTAGCTTCTGTGATCTCCTCTACTGTATGGCTCATGCGCTGCACAGTTTGCAAGCTAACTGACCAGATTTTATGACATTCAATAATGTGTTTCATGGTTTAACTTCAAATATGGACACTCTTTTTTTTTTTTTTTTTTTTTGCCCCCAGGGTTGATGAATTCAGGCAGTAGATGTGGAAGGCAGAGTCACTGCTGCTTTAAAGGAGAATCCACTTTAACTACATTTGAGTCAGTGGGTGAACATCTTCTAATGTGCATGAACCAGTCTAGTATGAGAGTAGACTGCTTGTCCTTAGGCCACTCCTGCCTTTTAAAAGTCTTAATTCAAGAAATTGTATCTTTTTCACAGTGAATCATAAACACTGAAGCAATACGCAAACAAAAGAGCATAATGTTGAAGAAAAAAGGCTTAAAAAAGGCTGCTTAGATGTATTGCTTTATAATCATGTCAAGATGAAACCATTTGCTAAACTCACAGTTTGCCATAGCTAATAGCAAAGCCAAAGTAGTAGATATAGTAGAATAGTATTGCAGTAACCACATCTTTCCAGTGATAAATTAGAAGGTCAGAACAGTCGACTCTCTCTGTGCCTTTTCATAATGACTGACACAAAAATGAAATGTTGCTCATCCTTTCCAAATACTGTTTGTCATGGCACCTTAGCGTAGCCCTGGGGATTTTGACAAATGCTGTCACCTTAGAGCATCCACACTGAGATGAAGGGATGTGTGGATGGAAGGATAAGCTGAATATGACACTGAAAAACACCTTGAAACCTGCAACATTAATTTGTTGCAGCTTCGAAGATGTATGACTTTCTGTGTTAGCTTTTTATAAATCTGAATTTCAAAATAAAAATGAGTGAGTTTTGGGGGGAAACCCTTGTGTACCTGTACCTGCATCCAGCAATGCCGCATCAAAGTAACCTTTACCCACCTACCCATCCCACTTTGCCAATATTTGCTGCCGCAGACAGACCGCTATGGATGTGATACTGTCCCTTCCTCTCTCCCTCACATCACGCAGCGGAGGCCTTTGATGTGGTCAGCTGTAGCGCTGCACTAATCCTGCCTCTACTGTGCTTCCCTGCTTGTCGCTGCAGCCTGTGTTGGGAGCACAGCTGTTCAGTCTGTACCTATGACCTACAGCTTCTAACAACTCATGTAACTCCACACCGACTTTCTTTTCCACTGGGTAAAGCCAGAAGCGAGGGCAGCGAGCGCATGACTTGTAGTACCTGATGTAACACCATTGAGTATGTGAGGTCCAAATAAAAGCACACTGTGCATCGACAGTGCTTCAGTGCAGGCCTTGCTTTATGGGTAATGGCATGTGATGTGGAAAACATGCCGATCAAAGGCAGCCTTGTTAACTTGATTCCCTTTCAAAGAAGAGAAAAGGCAGAAAAGGGGGAATCTGTGCAAGAGGTAATACACTATGTGTGTGTTGCATGTCAGCCTCCTGGACTGACAGCATTTCAGTTGTCCTAGACCATCACACTGTTTCGTGTCCACACAGCCTTTTCTGCATCAGTTGTCTTGTTTGGAAATGCTTGTGTAAATTGCATTGCTTCATGAACTGTGAGAACTGAATGACATCCATGTTGGAGGCTGACGTGCATCCTGCATGATTTCCTCTGGGATGCTCTTAGAGACACAGACCCTGACAGGAACTGAGTTTGCACCCTGCGGACCGGTGGCAGTCAGCTGACTTGTTGATTTAACACCTGGCAGTAACAGCAGGCTAATGTGCACCTGACCCCCAAAGTTTGCTTACTTTATGTCTGCTTTGATGGCAGGCAGAACTGTTCTCTCTTTACATCTGCGTTTTTCTCCCTCTTGGAAGCAGTGAAAGTGTGAGCCAGTTTATTTATTTTTTTCTGGCACTCCTTTGACGTCATGAGGCGGGATCTAGCAAACTGAAATTAAAGTGTTGTGCAAAGGTGTTTGGAAAGTGTTAATTATGTCTGATTTTAGATACTTCCAATGTTCTAGCACACAGCAGCAGAGTGAAAATTAGCCTTTTAGCCATTTGCACCTGCAGTTCACTCTTCAGTTTCTTTGTCAGAGTGATAGATTGTTATATTTGCAAATACAGTGTGTTCCTTTAATATACAGGTGATAATACATGTATGAAAAGGTCTCTGGCATCACTTTCTATTGCTGCCAGAAATCAGTGAAGACATGGGTAACAAAATGAAGTTGAATTTAAAAAGTGTTTTGTTTGTCAGGCAATACTTCTGTAATATCTAGGTGAATGTTTTGCTCCAGATTTTGAATTTCTCTCTTTTTTGTGTGTTTTTAATTTTGCTGCTGTCATATATTGTTGTGCAGCTGTGACGTGTCTAGTCCCATATCTGCCAAGTAAGTGGGAGCTGCAGAGAAGCTACCCTGTGTTGTATTTTTTTTCACCTGAGGGATTTTCACTGCTGTAACAATCACACAATTTCAGCATTCTGTCAAGAACCGGGACAGGCAGAGCTTATCATGTTTGTGTTGGCGAGATTTCTTGCTCACTGGACTACAGCGATAGTCCTGAACAGTGTGCTTCCTCTAATAGAACGCAGTCACTTCTTAGCATTGACTCAAGAAATTAAATTCCTCCGCAAAGGCCCCCACCGCTCCCCTTCACTCCCCACCCCCCACCCCACCGATCTCTCTCTAGAGAATCAAACAGAAATAGGGATTGGGAGGAAAAATAAAGACGTGATGTGTTGTAAAAAGAGAATGTGCCATATGCAGCACAGGGAGAGTATCTTGGCAGGGGTTTGACGTATGAAAACTACACAGTGCAACTGAGTTAAAGATGGCTCACTGTACTCACAGCCAGATTCGGTGGTAAAGATCTTAGTAGGTTGTTTAAAAATGTTCTTGTGGCTCCATTTTAGTGATGCTGTGTACACTTACCATCTGTTCAGGCTGAGACTAAAGCAGCGGAGCTTCCTGTCCTCTGATGTGAGCTCTTTGTGACCCAATTACTTCATCTGTAGTTTACCAATACAGTACCCCCCACCCCCACCCCTAAAGTTTATAGAACTGCTTTAATCTGCACCCCCTCACCCCACCACTATCCATTTAATTGCTAATGGGCTTGGGAAGTATGTTTAATTGCTGTGATGTGAGTTTCAAGCAGATTTTTGATGCAGATTTAATGTTCAAATCACTTGCTTTAAATAACTGTGCCTTTTTAAAAATTCAATGAGCTAATTTGGCACTGCATCAATGCAGGAGTAATGATGCTCATTAGAACTGTACAGAAATATTATACATCTGTACTGTTTGCTGGGGAAGAAAAATCAAAAGCTTTAGTCAGGCTCTGGAAATGTTTCAGTAAATACTTCCTGAAAATATGTTTGCAGTGTATTTTTGATTTATGAAAACAGAAAAGGTTTTGCATGAACAAACCTGTGTGTTAGTCTCATTGACAGTTATGCAGGACTGGCAGTGTTAAGGACGGGTTGATATTTCATCTAAATATATAGTATTATAAGGTAAAACTTTGATTGAAACATAAAATCCAGAAGTGGTTGTTGTGTCATGTGACATTTCTGAACATCAGATTCAGCTAAAACCATGCATCGTCCAAGGATGACAACTGACCATTCCCTAAACATCTCTCCTGAACTGTGACTGTCCAATCATAGCTCAGCAACTGTAACCAGGCATGGCAGGTCTGTCAAGCTTTGTATTTCTCTAAAAACCCTAAGACTGCAGCAAGAGCCTTTTAGCTTTACAGTCACAGACATATTTAACACCTTTTAAGTGAAACTCACAGAGTTAGCTAGCTGATAAAATCTGACAACAATCATCATTTTAGCCAAAAATAACAATGTCTGCCGTTGCTAAGAAATCAGAAGCCCACTTTTGGATGCTCCCATGTGAAATCAAAGAACCACTGTTTCAAAAACTTGCAAGACTTTCGAGTAGTAAATGTGGTTGTCCAGCAGTGCAAGACAGGTGTAACAGCAGTAACTTAGAGGGGCAGGGCTTAGCTAACAGTCAATTCCCCCCGACCCGTTCGCCTGTCAGTATCCTTGAGGGAAACTGTACAAGTAGCCCCAATAATGGTGCTGTAGCCTCTAATTTACAGAGCAGTTTTACACCTGTTTTTTATGTTCGGTTTGAGGCAAGTGTAGTTATGTTTGTTCTCTCAGGAGGCCCAGAGAGCCAAATGGCTGACACTCGCCAACACCTTCAGGCACACAGTATAGTCCTCACTGTTCAATTAAGAAGCAGCTGAATGTAACACTGGATGTTATCTAGTCAATGAGTCCCCACAGTGTATATTTCCATTCTTACCCTGGTGATAAATTAAACTATTCTCTTCCAGGCATACTGATTGATCAAACCATTGTGTTGTAGACAATTTTTATGTGGTTTCTTATTTTCAGCTACTCAACAGTTTCAGTGTTCTTGTCATTAAGATACCTCACTTCTGCCAAGTAAAAAAATAAATATATAAAGGTGGCTATCTCTACAGCTTGGCTTGACCCTCTGACTAACTGCAGACCCAATTTGCTGAGTCATAAAGCACATTGAGGTCTTTCCACCTATTGTTACCGAGATCAATATGGTGAGACAAAAGTGAACAATGCAGGCTCTACACACGTGCCTCGGCCAACAATCCAACTCAGACCTGCTTTTGTTCAAGGTACCACAGGAACTTGTTTATAGTTCATTGCAAGAATCCCTTATATTTCCTCTATAATAGATCAATGGATAAATGGCCTCTTGAGAATCTTTTCCATAGGGTAGTATTTCCTTTGATCTGCTGCATGTCCTTCTAGTATAATACATAACCTTTTAGCTTTCAGGAGGGAATCAGGACACTGAACAAATGCAGGAATTCTTTATCCTATTTTCACTCAACTATACAGAAAATTGTTGTAATGCATCAGACAATGAACTAACACAATTATTACTATAATGTAATTACTGGTCAATAATATGCAGAATTCAGTGCATGGCTTGAATGCCCATACTGTAATCACTGATCCTGGCTGCATTATGAAGCAAAGGCAGATTGTTATCTCACTGCACTGCTTCTGCGATGGCTGTCATAAAGCAGGCTCTTTCTGCTGCATGCAGTATTATTGTAATTCATAAAATGATTAGTTAGAAAATTTACAACAACAACTTGTATTTTAGATGGTGATGTTTCTGTTGACTTATGTGTTTATCCTTTAACAGTTCATTCATTCTGCTTTGGTCTTTATACTTCCTGTTTAAACCACACCTTAATTGGCTTCAGGATAGCCAGGCAACATGAAGGTTACTGAAACAAAACTACCCGTCCCAACAGTCAGCAGAGTAAGCTGACTAGCAGCGGTGTAGATCCCACAACTTCTGTGTTCCTAATAAAATTCAGTCCTTTATAGATCCAGGAGACTCTAAGGCCCCAGACAGACAGAAAGTGTCAGACATTACTGTCAACAAATGCGCTTATTGTTCTCAAAGGATGGAAGCAAAACAGAGGCATTAAGAGCTGTGCTAAAACACTTTGGCACTGCTCCAAAGCTTCAGTTCACAGTGAAAGTCCACTGACAACTCTCCCAAAGCTTAACAGCATTATGGCTGAAAAATGTTGACGTTTTGTCTGCATGGTAATTTGTGTCTAAGAGAGTTAGACTGTGTCCTGAAATTCCTCCCTATTTACAGTCCACCATTTTATACAATTGTGTCTGGTGATATTCTGCACAATATATAGCCAGACATAAAGGCTACTATATACTCTATATTGTATTGGTATGATAAGGTGCTTATATTAAAATGTTGTATTTTTATTTATTTATCTATTTTTTAATTGCCTTTTCGGGCAGCATTTATTCAGTGTGTGGGCGTTCTTTGCTTCTGAGACTGTTTTTGCCTTTGACCACCCACCTAAAAACATGCTGGGATGTGCATACACTACCATAAGGAATTCATTTCTCACTTTACAGTAAAATATTTAATGTTGTTCATGTAGACAATGAGGAATGATGAATGAGGGATTGATTTTGGACACTACTTTAGATACATAAATAAACACCACCTGAATGAGGCTGTTGGTCACCCCAGCATCATGTTATTGGATTCCATTAGACCATGCCCCACTTACAGCATGAACATAAAAATGAGAACTGGTTTGGACTTTGATTCAAAATAAAAAAAATCCTGAAGTATTTGTTTAAATAAATGCAAAGTGCTGAAAGATTTTTCCATAAAAGCGTTCCCTGAGAGAGCTTATCACTCAACCACGGTGCAGTTACATTACAGTTTTATGTCTTTGATGCATTAAAGTCTCTGTAACTGGGTTTGAAGTTGTATATCCTCAAATATTCACCCTGTATACTACAAATTGTGGTTCACAGGAAAACAGATACCCGAGCGTAACATCAAACAGAGACAGGATTTAAAAAAGAATGACCAAAGACTCCACTGCACATTTCTTCTCCATACAGTAGTGCAGCTCATCCTGACAAGCCAAGAGAGAAAAGCATTCACACCAACAAGCCAATCTTAGCATTATTATGTATGCTCATAAACATACCAAGGAGCACTAAAAATAATGTGCTACATCTTAATGACTCTCTGCCTTCCTTTTCCCTTGGCACTTGTGCTGTTTAGATCCATAAGTGTGACAGTCATGTTTACAGGGTACAGGGTAATAGCAGATGTTCCTAGATGCTGCATGTGAAATGAGGGTCTTGTTTATCAAGGCTTTGATTAATACTCTGACGTACTGAACTTTGTGGGATTTGTGAAACAAAATGATATTAAAGCAAGAAAAAAAAAATGTAGAAAGCGGCCCGTTAATAAATAAAAGTCACAGTTTTTATAGTTCTTTTCCTGTATCCTTTTTCTGCTTTACATTGACATAGATTGTTTCCCTGTATTTTTATTGCTTTCACTATATCCTGTGTTCTGGTTCAATTAATAACTGCCAAGAAAATTAGGATTACAGTTTAACTTTTGAGAACAAAAGTAGAAAATGGCAGTTCATGTGCCCTGAGTGTGTCCTTTAATATGAAAAAGTAAGTGGCATCATATTTGTACTGTGAAATCCTCTGAATCACAGATTTCAAATGCAGTTGGCTAAACAGTGATCTATCTGTTTATTGTTATTCATGTTTTTGTCATGTAACTGCTGTCTCTGCTCTGTCTCTGTGGCAAATGAGCTTCATTCACTTTAAATGGGGAGATTTCTAGATTTACATGTTTGCAGGTTATCGCTTAATTGATTAACTGGGTGAGCTTGTGTAAGCTCTACTTTATTTTCCACTGTACCTAACAGCGGATTCACTGACTGGTTTACATTCTGGCATCAAACATCCTCGGGTCTCCTCCATTCCAGTGTTCCAAGACCTGCGTTACAACTTTTTGCGGTTGTGAGAGCCCTGGGTGTGATCTGATGTACAAACCAGTCTACACAACGGTTTTTGTCATCGTCGGTTTATTCAATCCTGTACTCTCTCACATACACACACCAAACACAGTGCAAAACAGTAGCCAGCAGCCATTTCTTCGTTGTTACAGTTTGCATAAATCTTTGTATCTCTGGAAAAAGAGAACAGACAGGCAATAGAAGATAAGAATTTATTTCCCATTCTTCCAGGGGTGGGCTGTTCCATTTCATTTCAACCTTTTCTCACAAACAGTTCATTTTTCATACTTTGCCTTAGCAAAAACAAAGCAAAACAAAAAAATGTTGCAGCTGAATTAAATATTTGATGGGCCCTGGCACTTATTGTTTATCCCCTATTCTGAGAGCCACTCTATGCCATTTCTACACGGGCTTGTTATTCAGTTTGTTAAGCTGCGGCAATCATTAATTTGGCTAGTGGCAACTGTGATTAATTATCTCATTACAAATTGAATTATTATGTGCGTTAAACATGCAAATGATTCCAACTAAAGGTTGAAAATGTTGTGAGATTTGAACTAAATGACATTTTTGATTAATGAATCACTGCATAAATAAGAACGCACTTGTTTACCACAGAATTTGAAGACAAATTGTTAAAAAAAAAAAAGTGCAGTTAATGAAAAGATTTGACTGCTTCTTCCTCTGGTTATATTGAATAAACATCAAAAACCTTTTTTTTACATGTGATCAAAATACCATTGAAACTTTTGGATGTGAAAATCTCTCTCCGTCTTAAGTGATTGATATTTTATCAAATACCACTAAGCTATGAAAAGCCAGACTCTTGTACAATAGATGATTAATACATGTGAAATACAATGAAACGTCTGAATGTATTTGCAGTTAACACAACAGATATCTCTTTTGTATTCAACATGCCTGAACTGGTGCCCTCCTCTTTCTCTCTCCTGAGGCAACAGACATTTTCTACTGTAATGGTTCAAAAGACCTCAATGAATGGAAAAAGGGAAATTTTCAGAAGTGCCTTGGGATATGAATGGATTTAATATTTCTGGGACAATTCAGAAGTCTTGCATGCTATGTCAGAGCCATACTTTATTCATCGATCTAGCCCAATCTTAAGAATATCTTAAACATCATGAGGTCAGTGGTCCACAAACCATCTACAGTATAATGGGGTGCCTGTTGTTCCTGTATATGAATCATAAATTCTTAGGGAATTTTACATTTAATTTATTTTCAGTGCTTCACACCTATGAGTGCTGCCAGTTGTGTTTGATGGACCCACACCAGAGGCAGCCAATGACTCTGCAGCAGTGACTGTTTTTTCCTTCCTCTAGGCTAGTTCACAACTTCTTTGTATAATTATATGCCTGATTCATTTTTCTGTGTCACTGATTTATGACCTAAAAGAAATCCAGCCCAAGCCAGTTCATTAAAGCTTTTGTAGAGGCTCTAGTTTGATGGCACTAGCCATAAACATCATCAGCAGGCGCAAACATTTGTTGACAGACAGCAGTGTTATCAGTAAGACTGGTGATAAGGGGCTGAGGAGATGGAGCTAATTAAAAATAATGAGTTCACAACAAATCACATTCTCCTGAGCGTGCACCCTAACCTGGTGGGAAATATCATGTTAAAAATAAAGATATATCTCTTCCAGTCAGATTGGCTCATTTATAGTATTGCATTTCAAATGTGGTTTATTTAACCAGTTCCATTTCCCCCTGCATAATAAGTGTGAAATTTATAATAGATTGTTATATTTCTGTGTTAAAAAGATGTGTTGTTATACAACAGGACTGCATGAAAAATGATATTTTTCCTGACATCAGTAACCTATAGCCTTAATAGCTAACTTTTCAATATTTGTATTCACTCAGTAAAGAAAAAGTTTTACAGAAACAAAATAAAAAGGCAATTTGTGTTTTGATTTGGTTTTTGAGATAGAGGCAGGCATTATGCTGGTAGCAAATAAGTATTGTATTTCAAATATACATTTTTTTTTCTGGGGCTGCATTGTGTATTGTGTATTATCAGGGTGATGGGTGAGTCCCAAGACTGACTGGAAATCACTGAGGTTATGACCACTGATCATCAGTCTTTTCTGTGGGTTCTCCTTTTTGTGGCTTTGAGTTAAATGCTCCAATAGTCGTGTGATGGATGACCATGAAATTTGTTAGATATATTCATGTTCCCCTCTGGATGAATTTTACTAACCTCCAACCTCTCATCTAGTGGCAGCATTAGGTCAAAATTTCAGTTCATTCAGTACTTTGGTTTGTAGCCAAATACCTACAAAATATCCCCATCAGCCTTAGCATGCCATATCTGAGTACAGCCTCACAGGGCCAGAATGGCTGTGGACTCTTGCTCTTATTCTTGTTAATATATGACTATATATGCAAATATACTTAAATACACATGCATAAATATTAGTATCATGTACGTGTTGTGAATGTAAGTTTAACATGCGTGACACTGGATACTTCTCGCCACAGCTTTTTGAGGAATTGCCCTCTGGGAGGAGTTTCAGACAACTCCTGTTTTTAATTGGAGTGGTTTTTAAGAAGTACATTCCCTGAAGCTATTCAACTCTTGAAAGGTAAACCTCCTTTAAGGCACATCTAGTATTTAGTTAGTTGTCTTTGTAATTTTTTATGGATTGCATATTTTTTAAATATGTTGAGGCCAACCCTTGAACTGCAGATCTCCCACATATTATATATAGGTATATATTGTTTTTAGCTCAGCTTTACATTTTTTAAAATATTCTTCTATATATATGGATTTAGTAGTAGTGTGTTTTTTAATAATTAGTATTTTGTTTTGAATGTTGTCACTGTTTTACTATGAGCTCACCAAGGCTAATTCCTAGCAACATTTGTTGTGATGGCAGCAAAGCTAACTCAACTGGTTATTATTTGATGATTTACTTATATGTTGCATGGCCTCATTTCTATTGTTTGTTTCAAAATTGAAAATACCACTTTAACAGACATATTCTTATTCTTAGTAGTTTTCTTATTTTAAAGCCACTATGTGTAGAGATTGAACATTTCTGACTTTGGTGACCCCTTGTGGTAGTTTAAAGAAATACAGTGTGACACACAGCAGAATTCAGGGCTTGGCATCTCATTTCCACTGATAAAATCTGTGAATATGGACTTCGTAAATATTTCAGAATTTCACCTTGTGTGTAGAGAAGTGACAACATTTAACTTATCTAGAATAGATAAAGACATCACAGTTTGACTGGGAACTCAGATAAGTATTCCCAGCAGGTGGACCACAGGGAGCCACTTCCAATATTAGGCATCATCAGCTCCAATTTTCAGAGGGTATGTCCCAAATCTTTTCACTACTGCTCCTTCCCCCTTTCCCTCTCCACCACTTATTCTACTTCAGGAGTCAAGTCAGGCGAGACAAAGTAAAGCACGATGGGAGAGAAGGGGAGAGACTCTGTTAAGTTATCAGCTTTAGCATGAAAGCTGAGATGTCAATTATTGATGACTGTGCTTCTAAGGTGCCTCTAAATGAAAAAAATATTCAGTGTATATATTAAGGTAAGATGCCATCAACTTTTAAGCCACTCAACCTTGAAAGTTTTTGTGGAAACTCTTAACTTAAGATTGGCTCATTCAAGTATATGGAAAAGCATTTTAAACACAAATAACACTCTGTGGCTACACACATAAAATATCCCCAGTATTTCTATATTTGCTATATTTTTTATACTTAATGTCACAATTAATGAACTGCTACACATGGTTGCTGATTGATACACATACTGTGGACCCTCCACTGCCCTGTCATATAATGGAATAGAATCTGTATAGGGAAGTATAACAGTTGCTCAAAAGAACTGGCTGTCTGAGTGGGTGTTAATCCACATATGTGAACAAATGATCTTGTACTTTCCTTTCTCTCATCTTTCATGCGCACCGTGGGAAACTGTACCAGGCAAGGCTATGCTATGTGGGTTAGGTAGACACACCCTTTAGAGGGTGCCCGCAAAGTCCATTTTCGAGTCAAGTGCTGTTACAGCTATAAAATTTTCAGTAGCTGTACAACCTTAAATAAACTTTCGTTCAGTCCACTTACATCTGTGACATCTCTGCCAGCTGCCTCCTCAGTTCTGTACAGATACCTTACAGTAATTTGCCTTTACATTTTGCACAATTAAGCTCTATCGTACCTGTTCTCAATCGGCCAGGTATGCACAAACTATATGAATAATAAACTTGTGCGCCCAATGCCTAGCTAATGATTAGATGGTATATTGGTGTGCTTGTCAAAGACAGCATATTCTATTCATCAAGCTTCCCATCATGCTTTGATCATGCACTTTTTTCAGCATCATAACTGGGTAAACATTTAAAATGAGTCAGAGCCATTTCCATGAAGAAATAAGCAATCTAAGGGGGATAGAAGGGCTCATTTCAGAGGGAGGAGTAAAGACAAATAGAGGTCAGAGAGATCACTGCTGCCCAGTTGTTTAGTCCACAAAGGCAAACCAAAAAGGCAAGCAAAATTGAATCCAGGGTTTAACATGATGACTTGTCCCAAGTGATCAAGGTAAACAAGCATTGTTGATGTGAAGAGCAGAAATGGGTTCTCACCTCTATCAACCAGCAAGCCAAGCCAGCAGAGCTTAAGCAACTCTCAATAAATCTGTATCAGCAGGGAAATATAAACCCCAACAGAAAACCCTGAAAAAACAAAAGCAGGACAGTGCTTTGTCTTAATTATCCCATTTTCCTGCCTAAACATCAAACTAAACTCATACTCCACAGAATTCTACCTCTCTCTGCTTCAGACCATAACAGGCAGTACTGAGGTCAGATATAACAGATGAGGTGGGCCAGCATACTACATTTTCTGTGTTGATTTAATCAAAGATTAATGTAGGCTACATGTCTTATGCTGCAACTTTTGAAGCTGTAAGGGAACAAACAGCATAGTTTTGATCTAATTTAGTTCCATAAATGTGAGAACATTTACTCCAGGCTACTTCCCGCTCCTTTAAGCATTACATTAATTGTGTTTGTTTTGCACTGAAGTAACCTAAAACCTTTTGCAGTTCGGGAGTTTGTTCAAGAGAGGCTGTTTCTCTGCTTGGTGTAGTACTATAAGTGTATATGTTTCTTGACAATATGAGTCACTATTGGTCCCCATGGCATTAACCTGTCATAGTTTGGAAAAGATTAAGGGAATCTTTAATTAACCAAAGACAAATAGTCCCAATATCTAAACTCTTCTGAGTAGTGGTGTTTATGGTATGTCCTTATCATGGTCCTTACCTCAATGTTCAGGAGGGAGCCCAGACTCACAAGCTCAAAGCTATTTAACGATAGAGTGGTTATTATATATTTATGATGTTATTCTACTTTTTTCCCCTTCCCTTGTCTACATATAAAACAGCTCCCATGTTAGGTATGAATTAGAATTCCATCAGAGGCACCAAACAGATGAATAAGCGCAACAACTCTCAGAAGTCTTTTGAGGATATGGTTTCACCCGTGTAGTGATATCAGTTTGGAATGAGGTTTTTGCACAGGCTGAAAGGAAGCATCCACTCTCATTCATTTTCTTTGAGCTCTATTAGTGGTTGCTGTCCAGCAGTGTTTGACTGTGATATCTCATAAAATTAAACACATTTGATCTAAACAAAGGTAGCTTATAGTAGAGCACTGCAGTTATATTTCACCACCACTGGCTTATTCTTCAGCTCTAGTACCATCCAGTCATATTCATGCAGATGTAGAGTGCTGTCATTATAACCTGGGAATTGTCACTGTTACTCAGCTGATATGCTCATACCAGTGCCAGTTGTCTGAGCTTGAAACTCCTCCTTAAACCCCATCTTCAGACATGGAGCGATAATACTGGACAATTCTAAAACAAAATTCTGGATTACATGATTGCGTTCAATGCAAATATTCTTTTTTTTTTTTTTTTCCCCTGGGGCACTTTCATAAGCTCACTACCTTTTACGTGTGTTGATGATATTTCCTCTAATCTGTAGATTGATAGGGGAATATGGGGATTGGTAAATTCTCTGAAGCTCTGTGACAGCTCTTTGTGGTTGTATCTTCTACTGTTACTGTAGAGACATAATCAGTTTCCCTCCTGTGATGCAGAGAACATCACAGACCATCATCTGGCAGTATCTGGAATATTTTGTAACTCACCATGTCATGACAGGATATTGGTTCCTACATTTGAATTTATAATTCTTCCAGCTGATACAACACATTTATTTTTAGGTCCTTAATCCTGGGTATAAAAAGAAAGAAAAAAAAATCCCTGCAAAGTCATATATTTAAGAATGCTTTTACTTTGCTTTTACTAGTTGCTTTCACCAATATCTTCTATTCACTCTCATTAACTCTCGATTGCTGTAACCAAAACAATAATCTGATATTTAAAAAATTTTACCTTTAGACACTCTCTGAGCACCTTATTAGTTTTAACTGAGCAAGTCTTACACACACATCACCTCAATGGGAGGCTCTGCATCTTTTGAAAATGTGTAACACATTAATGTCTTTAACAATGTAGTTTAGTATATATTAGTGTGGAGGATATATATAGGATGTTTAGATGCATGTCAGCAATCAGTACTGTGAGCTCCACCTCCGGGCAGCAGGTGCTATAATCTGGTGTTATATTGTGGTAAGGGCTCTGGCTGTATTATATGTAATTATACTTCCTTTTTTTAAGTTGGTGTAACTACAGGTTATTACAGAACACAGCAGGAGGTAAGCTTATCATAGTTTATGTTTTCATGTTATTCCAAGATCAAGTAGGAGATTACTGTAATCACCAGACAGTTGTCTAGTCGAAAACTATCTCACACATTATAGCCAAGGAGAAACATGATTCACATTGTGAGGACAAGAACAAGTCCATTTTAAAGTAAAAAGTAGTTAAAAATTCTTTAAATTGATCTTTACTCAATCTTTAGTAATATCTTACTAAATGTATGTCTGTTTTATCAGGTTGAATCCTGACTGTTCTCTTACATACATTGTGGTCCAGCATAATAATCAATGTAAATTACAGTAGCTTTTATGTTTGGTAAAAACTAGCGCAAGTAAATTGCAGTCCAGCTGATTTGCTGTACCTTAGTCAAGTTGAAAGACAAAGACAAATGGTGCTTTCATGTGTTGTCACTGCTTATACTGAAAGGAATCTGGTGCATTTGTTTCTCCGTAGTCATTACAGTAGTACTCTGCACAAGGCAGACTCACAGAAATCGTGTGATTGTAGTGTAAATAGTCGGTCTCTATGGGGAACCCAAAAAAAAGGCTCCTATTGACCAGTGCAGACTGGTCAATATTGAATAAATCAACAATGAATGTGATCTAACACACTCAGAGCAGCTTCCAACAAAGAACCATTGACCAGTGGCTGGTGTTATAGACCAATAGATGCAGTTATGTGGTTTAGCCAAAGTTTTGTGAGGATATTATGTTATCTTTCAGTATAAACAAAGCATTTCCTCTATCTCAGATATGATTCATTTTGTGCATTGACAAATTCAATGCAGGATTAAATCAAGTATCAGGTATCACTGCTGTCTTGCTTGTGAAGTACTTTTTGCGTTCCTCACACTCTCCTCTGTAAGATGCAAATCTGAACAAATGATGTATCTTTCTACAGATGAACTATTCACACCTCCAGGGCTTTCCAGTTCAGGGAAAACACACTAGCTCAGCAAAAAGCATCTGAGATATGGCTGTAAATAAGAAAGTGATGTAGAAACAGGGAGGAGGGATGAGCGCTGATAGGCAAGCACAACCTCTTTCTTACAAGACAGTTCATTAAACACCTTTCACAGGCAGCATGCCCGGAATGAAAAGCACGATATAAGCTCACACGGGTCAAGGGGTCAACTTGCTATAGAAGAGCACTGATAAATGCTGAGACAGGAGCAGGGAGTGAACAACCACACATGAAGCACGAGGTTATCTGAGTCAGACTGTACCACTTTATCTCAACTGGAAAACACCTGGTCCTCCACCTTTCTTGTCCTGTCCCTTAAATCTTATCACTGTACACTTGAATTGGAAGAAAGTAATGTAGAAGAATGTTAAAAGAGTACCAACATCATTGAGTGTTTGAGTAGCATTAGTAGATTGTCCTTCAGAGCTGTGAATGCATGGCAGCAGGCTAGGTCACTAAGATAAGTTGGCTTTGTCCTGTTTTCCAGAGCAGTCAGATCAAACATGTTCTATCACTGTGGACACTGTGGTGGGATAATTTAATTTTGTCTGAAACTAAAACACAAGAAACAAAAATAAGAGGGTCATCTGTCTTGTGGGCCTCTTAAAGCATTTGTCATGACACAGTAATTAAACCACCTCCTTTTAATGAGAATTCACACAGCTATAATTTCTAGTGTAGCAAATGTAGCCATATAGATAAGCAGCCTGCAAGTTTTGATGGACTTTTTGTGGGGCATACCACTGACAGAGAGGCAAATTAATGACCTCCCTGGAGAGTAGGACTGGTGTATGGGGAGGCTTATAAATAGAGCAATGGTATGATGGAAAGTCTGTGATATCTGTGTGTGACTCCCGCTGATTCTAGACGACCCACCAAGACTGGAACAAAAAAAAAAAAAAACTCTTTTTGGGCTGAAGCGGGTATATATTGTTTCTTTAGAGTTGGTAATAACTCAGTCTGTAGTATACAGAAAAGGCCTGTTTTAACTTGCTTAAGAACCCTTGGATGATGAGTGGTAAATGGAGTTGACACATTTACTAAACCAAGAAAATTACCAAGTATTCAGGTATGGTCATTTCAGAGTTTGAAAAATTTAGATTTTGTGGCCTAACCCATTAATTTTGATATAGATGGATTGGCTTCTAGATCTTGGCAAATTTTCAACTTTGGTAAACTTTCTCCAACAAAGTAGCACTAATGACCAATCACAAACAGTCCTAAGAGTCCAAAATAGAGGAAGCTATCAAAGGTTATTGGCTGTGTATGTGGTATGAACTCCAATTATGTGACAGGAGTTGATCATACATTTACGACTTTTGAATAAACTATGTAAACTTATTGTCTTGTTACTGGCCCGAACAACTAAGAAGTTGTACTAAAGTATTATACTTATTCTGACTAAATGCCACAATGGTAAATATATGACTTGGATATCAGTACAATTATGGTCAGTGCATTGGAAACATATATGATTTTAACCAAAGATATTAAACTGGTCTCAAAAGTTTGAAGCACAATGCCTTTTCATTTCATTCAATGAACACTAACCCCAGCAGCCAATGTCTGACTTTCACATTTCAAAACAGCTGACTAGAACTCATAATGGGGAATTATTAGACCACAGAAAAAACCCCAGAATTAAACATATCCACTCCTTATCAAAAATCTTTGTGCATGTTATGAGTTTTTGTTAAGAATGAATACTGGCTGATATTTTTTTATTATTGAAATCGGCGTTGGCCTTAAAAATCTTGTATTTTATCAGGCTGTACTTTATCGAATATTTTATTATACTTTATTCTACTGTCTTTTTTCTGTCTTTGATAAAACTCTCTGCTTACTCTGTGGTGTGACCAAGTCTTTAGGCTGGTTGTTTATTTAGGGTTATCTGGTCTGATGTCAGTTGAGTATAAACCATATCTAGGACTGAGTAGACTCGCAAAACATTATAGTGCACATTGCTGTTGGATAGCCAATTCATCTCTGTTTTAATACTTAAAGCATATTTTGATGACGTGCTTCACATCACAAGCAAGTACCAGCCCCCTTCAATGCAGTGCTCACTTCCAAAAAGTCTAAATTAATCCAAACCTAAGCAATCTTAGCCGAGTCTGAGGCCCTATTCTTGTGACGAATCAATATACTTGAGGGTGGAGGACGGAGACCAGGGGACTGGAAGTTAATAGGAAAGTGAAATGAGAGTCTCCTTAAGTACCTCTGTACCCTGTGTGCACAACAGGACTAAAGTGGTCCCTGAAGAAGGGTTATCACATCAACTTTTCTGTGCCTTCTTTGACGGGTAACAGCTCAAGAGCTTTTACTGATATCCCCAAACCATCATTAGCATATGTATATGTCGCTCAGAGACTCAAGGTTCTGCATTCATTAGAGAGAAACAACCAAACTGAGTTTATGCTTTGATTTGTGTTTTATTAACATGTCAAAGAAAGAAATGTTCCTTCTTGGGTGGTTGCAGTTTCATAGAAATTTGGACCTTTTTGAATATCAGTTTTTGGCACGATGGAGAAACAAATTAAAATCACCAGGCTTCTTGAATTAAATATACTGATGATAATATAAATGTATTCAAGTGATAATTTTAATTGATAGAAAGTGAAACTTGAAAAGGCTGCTTTGAAAAATCCAGCTCAGTTTTCTTTGTTTTGTTCTTGTTTTGGCGAATTCATTTTCATTTGCTACCACAGTTTCTAGTCTGTCCTGATTTGAACAGAAATGGAACAATGGAAATTAGAGTCAAGTCAGAGCAGGAGATGGTGATTGATATGAAATAGGTGTTGTTTATTTCATTTCTGGGTGTCAGAGAGCACAATGCAATTGTCTTTCTCTTGAGTTTTCTTCATCATTCAGTGGTTATTTTTCTCTTTAGTTGCGCCACATGCAGGTTTCGGATTGTCTTCCACTGAAGAATTACTTTTCGAGTCTAGCCTGCAGACATGAGCCAGGTGCCGCTGAACTCTATAAGATGTCGCAGGGTTTTGTCAGCAGTTGGTGGAGCTTGTTATCCTGCATACTTTCATTTTTTGTAGCATAAATGGGGTTTTCAACAGTTCCCAAATCCTGCTAGGAAAGTGTGTTATCTGTACCTACAGTACAGTATCTGGATAAAGGGGGAGAAAAACCACTAATTAAATCCTTGTTCACTTTGATTAAACTGTGTTCTGTTAGATATTTACTTGCCTAATATTGGCTGGCCTGAAGCACTCACAAGTCATTAAACATGACCTTTTCTTCAAACCAAAATCAATCACCTTCAAAGTCACGGCCCTGTCTTATCAATACTTAGACCAAACGAAATGTGCCATCCAATAGGGACCCTTTGCCGTTTTGTAAGGATCACAGCTATTCACAAAAGAGTCATTTAAGCCATGCCTTTCATTGTTCTGTTGTAGTTAATAGCTGGCACAAAAACAATATAGGATATGTCCATATGTTATCAGTAAGAGTTAAAGAAGTAATGCACAGATAGTCCTCTGATGGTTTAGGGTTTTGGACTCTGTTAAAGATAATATGTCACTCAGAGCATCTTCTCATGTAGATGTGGGCAGCCTAAGATAGAAGAAGCACACAAGAAGGATTACAAAACCCACGAGACTGCAGCCCGTTGTTTACTTTAATGCTTTTGGTTAAGGATGCAGATGATGATGTGTGGAACCCACACTTGATACTCACATGAAATATGAGGAACTGGAAGGAGACTCAGTTATTTATAATTTTAAAAGGCAAGGTTATTAAACATGAATGTTTGCATGAAAGCTGAGGCAATCATTGTATTTGGATTACTGATGAAAACGTGTCAGAAGCAGAGGTAAACAGAAAATCTGCAACAGAAATCAGAACCTATAATCCTGCCAGCCTTTTATAACTCGTTGATCCTTAATGGGAGAGACCTTTGAGTGAACCTCTGAACATTTTCCTCTCCTATTCATTCCACACAACTACACTTCAGCTAGTAATATGCCTGGATATGGTAATTGACCATTGGTAAACATTATTTATCATGCAGCTGCATGGCGAAATTGCAATTTGTGCAAATCCTTCTCTTAAAAATCAGTTTTCATCGTGTGGCTTTGTTGGGAGAGAAACACAACCGCACAGTTAGAGGCCAGGCTGCATCTGTAACATCTGAGGACAATGAAGACTGTTTTCTTTCTTTCTTCCTGTCACTCTTTTGGAAATAACAATCTCTTAAGGCTCAGTTCCCTCTTACATAGAATGCTTGTCTGTCTGACTGCTATCAAGGTAGCTTACAGCTTGCCTCACTAGTGGAAAAGGAAACATTGCTACAAGACTGGGGAACAGGCTTTGGGTGGTAGCCTCATAGACATCAGAACTTATTTCACAGGGTCGAGTAAAGATTCAATAAAACCAAAAGCACAAAGAAATTTAACCCAGCAGAATTTAGTTCCATAAGTTCCATTTTGAAAATATATGTTCTAGTTATAACCATGCCGTTAAATATCAATAGAGTTAAATTGAAATGAAAGTTCATTTTTGTCTTTTCAAAAGTCTGGCTTTGTGAGTACACGACTTGTATTCACATCACTGGGCCACAGCCTAATGCCTGATTCATGCTTGTTGATTGCTGGCAGAGTATTGGACTTTAAAGGAAGAGACCAGTCACATATTATATCCACACAGTAGCCAATGTACCTGAATTAAGCATTTTCCTTTAGCAGTTATGTAAGTTAGTCAGGAAAATGTAATTTATATTAAGTCCCTTCATGCACTGTACCTGTAAATACCCTAAATCACTTCTTTGTGGTGCATTTCAAACACTAACAGAGGATCTACACCAGCTGTGTCTCAGCCACTCTTCTTAGTCATCTATATTACATCTGTGTGATGAAACACATCACTTCCATTTTCGCAAAGCAGCTGTCTGCGGAATACCAGTTGTGTGATGGCTCACACTTTCAGAGTCCATTTGTTTCCCCACTTAAATTCAGCACTCTATCTGAAATCTCAGGAAAGACAAGTATTGCGGAAAGAAGGATAAACACCTTTCTTCCCTCGTCATCCTCAAAAATATTTTCTGTGGTTATTCTCCAAAACTGACCAAGATGACACACAGGGGTGTGTTGTTTTTGTGCCAAGCTAAAGAAACTTTTGTGCTCCTGATGCATCCCTCCATGATACCTTCTGATTGATTGAGACCTATTGTCCTACAGTAACCCTTTGTCTAGCCAGTGGGCTTTCATTATACACCTCCTCCATCTCAAGACATGTTTTCACACATGCTTTCAGACATGCACAGTCAAAGCCAGTCATGTGTCAGCTGCTTTAACTGTGAACCAGGGGGACACAGCAGTTGAAATGTAAGGATTTCTCTCACTATCCAGCCGTAAGGATACCAGAACAACACCATTGTTCTGGGAGAATACAAATCGCCAAGCACCACAGCGCACCCATTGTCATCATATTCCACCCACAGCTACACACAGAAGGTTGAAAACAGCTTCAGTACATACAAATGGAGGGCCCGTGAATCAATGCACTCCTATGGTTTGGTTTTTCCCTGGAGACATAATGTATGCTTGGTGCTGAGGTGTTCAAAGCATTGCACATACAGTAGAAATCGACAGCAGCAGTAGCAGCCTGTCTGGGCTCTGTCAGGCAGCAGAAGATGCCGTCCTTGTCCGTGTTTCTATCTCCGGCACTGAAAAAGCATATTTTCAGTGCATGTTCTGTAATGTTGAACATGTTAAGAAGAGAGACAATACAAAATAGTAAAGTTAACTGATAGGAATTGGTTCAGTCTGCTTTGAGAACTGCATGTGCATGGCCTCTCATTTAATGTGAGCTTCAGTTAGTATGATAAAACAGAATTATTTTATCAAACAGAAGCAATAAAGTGGCTCCCTCATGCACTTTCAGTCTAACCTCACAGTGACCTTAACCACCCTGACTGTTATGTCTTTGTTTATAGAGTAATAGAGGAAAGAGCGAGGCGAGAGTACTGTAAGTCTGCGGTCAGAGAGATCGCACTATGGCTACAAAGAGTGATGACATGTTTGATTACATTTATGTTTGATTGAGTTTAGTGTTCCCTTAAGCTAGCTTGGAGAAAATGAGATTTCCCCTCCCAAAATATTACCCTGCATCTCTCCTCCAAGCCATCTATCAAAGTCCTATACAGTTTACCACTTTGCCGATTTTACAGATCCCATCAGGCACTCTGAGCCTTACCTTCTCTCCCACACATTGCATTCATCTGACCAAAGTAAGCCACCAAGACCTTATAATGATTACATTCCTTGAAAGTCAATGAAATACTTGCAGCTAGCTCATGCTGTGTTACCGACTCTCCACATGTTCTTGAATGCCACAGAACAAACACAGCTCCTTAATTATTTACATCACAACATAAATTTTAGTCGTAACGAGAGGCTGTATGCACTTACAGCTCAGCAGAAATGCATGCTGCTGGGATGCAGTAATACATTACATTCTACACTGTGAAGCAGCGATGTGTCACAGCTTGAATATGGCACCCTACCCCCAACAAATGGAAAGAAATACCACATGCCACTCATTCTGGCTGTTATCTGTCATAAAAATGAGGCACAAACTGCCAAAACAAATATGAGGGAAGGAAACTAAGATCTTTCAGTACACTGGGTATATATTTTATGTTTACTTTTACATTTGCCTTTTGAACTATGAAGAGAGGGGAGCAGAGCAAAGAAAAAAGACAAACACATATTACCTTTGATTGCATCAGGCTGTATATATGCTCTCAATCTGTCACCCTTATTGTAGACATCCATCTACCTCTCATCACATGGCTGCAGATTGGAGGACTCTTGTGTAAAACTGTGCATTTTATGTGGGAAAAAGGTCATTGACTTTTTGTCATGTATTACAGCCTGCTCGCATGTATTCATTGATTCTTCAGTTTAATGCATGTCATTGTGTTGCATTGTGGCGTTAAACTGTGCTCATCTAATGTCAACCACCACAAGCAGCCATGAGTGGTTATCAACACACCCTCTTGTACCTGGTTTGCATGGAAATGCCAGCAAGACAATCAGCACTGTGTCGTTTTTGGCTTGATCTCACTTTGGCAACATTCTCCCCTCACAGTTTAAGAGGATCTATTGTATTGTTGCCCTCCATGGTTGCACACTTTTGTGTATTTGGTACCATAATGGCCATCTGATTGATAATTTGTGTCTCAGTATAATTTATTGTCCCATATGGACATGTTTGTGCTATTGTGCTGTGTGTTTTGGGGGCAGACTATACATTTATTCACTCTTCCTGTGGACAGAAGAATTTTAATTACATCCACTTTAATGGTTACTATTGCTGAATTCTATAGAGATTATATAGGCCAATAATTAAACATGAAAATATGTAAGGGCTTGGGAAAATCTTGAAATCAAATTCTGTCTTTATCGCTCTCACTTGCCACAAAAACACATATGTGTGCATGCTGTAATAGTAGATGTGGAGATATGTAGTCTCTCGTGGCAGGAATGTGTGTGTGTGATCACAAAAAATCAAGGTTAAGTATGAAAAAAACAGCTCTCAGGGAAAAGGCTCATAGCATGTTGGGCTGCATATCTGTGGAATAGTTTATACTCTCAGCTGTGTTGCCAGCCCCTTACTTGACTGTGTTCTCCCTTGCCTGATGGCTCTCTCTCTACCCATAAAGCCGGATGCTGTTGGTTACCTTGACATGAAGGACGTACATAAAAAACACATTAGTCTGGGTTATGGCTATCTGTTCTGTGTGCTACTACAGGCAGAGTGGAAGTCATTTTGACATTTTGCTTTTAGGGATTTTCCTCACATGGATGAAAAGGAAGGAAAATCTTTGGTCCTGCCAGATATCAAATGAAATACGTGGAATAATGCAATAATTGTGATCAGTGTTTTAACTGCACTTCTTTCTTAATCTACATTATCTCAATAGACATCACATATTCTACAAATGCTGAAGGTTTTGTCTCACTGACCCATCTTTTGACCACTGTTGACTGGTGAGTCTCTTGTAGTGTTTAGTGCAGCTCCTCTACCTCCCTATAGCAACACAGTTTGGATCCTTTGATCATGTCTCAGCTGAGGCTCCTTGGCTCTGTGCTAGAGATGCTCACAGATTGCCATTATATACAGACTCCCCCTAGACTACTTGGGCAGGGGATTTGATTAGCTTATCGTCTGTGTGGAGGCTGCCATGCAAGTTGAGTGTGATTATGCCACAGTGCAGCAACAGCCGTGGGTGAGTCTAGGTGTCAGCACAACCTGACGTCAGTGAGGAACAATCGGATGCAGCTCACATGCCGCAGTATAATGTTTCCACCCACCACTGACATCTGATGTTAACATTCATGTGACATCAAGACTTTTAATTAACCTGCCTTCACACAGAAGAAACATCGACATTTGTTCCAGAAAACCTGTGTGCACTGAGGGAGAAAACAAAGCCCACAAAAGTATTATTTTATAAGAACCGGCTCTAACATTATAACTCTTCCTATTAATCATATCCAATTCTTGTTCTGTTATTTTACACCTCTACGGAGGCAAAATAGCACACACAAGACAGGCTGGGTAAACAAATGACTCTAAATTATGCAATCTATCAATTCAAGAGGGACCTGCAAATACCAAGCTGTCAGAGCCAAATGAAAGCCATTAGTTTGCAGCGATCAGAGCCTTTGAATACCTCCAACATAGAAGACCTGCTGGAGTGCTGTCAGCAGCTATTCTATTAATAACAGCTATGATGGCACCTGCCACAAAGAGGCAGTGATCAAGGTCGTGGAGCTTACAGGTGTTCACTATAATCTGTTATTCAGTCTGTCTCTCAATTCTACACTACATATTAATTCTCATTTTATTTTTGTAAAAGTGGCAAACATATGTGTCAAAAATGTCCATATCCATGTTGACTTGGAGAGTGGAGAAGAGATTCAGAAATCTATGGGCGGTGCTGCGGTAGTTCCACCTCGGACATGAAAAAAATATATATATGTGAAAACACCTTGTGTATGAGTGTGTGTATCATTATCTGTGTGAGAACTGTGCATTCTTTGTCCACTAACTATTTTTCAGATCTTTTAGCTGTATCTCATGGTCTTCATCAGTGGATGGAGTTTACTTAGCTGTCATGGGAAGTGAAGATGTATTTATAAATAATAACAAATTAAAAAAAAAATTGAGGGCATATTTTATATAATTAGTGTTCATTAATTGCATTCATTAACTGTTTGTAATCAGCTACAAATGTAAGAGGGAAGTTGTAGTTGTTGTTCACAATCACATTATAGTGTGTTAGTTTATTTACTGCTTATAAATTATAAATGACAGTTAAAATGAAGCAATATCTTAGCTGAATTTAAAAGGAGTCCTGTCTGTCCAGTGACACATGTAATCTTGGATGAAAGATAGCACACATGTTGCAGACTTAAGAGTTTGTGTGATATTGGTATTTTTGATGTGTTAATATACATACATATACATGGTCTGTCCTTTTCTGTTTTTCATAGTGCAGAAACAGCCTGTTTCACCAGTTGGGTATGTTCTGAATACTGTCAGTATGTTTCACAGTAAAATCTCTTAAATCACCTGACTTGACATATAGGAAAATATTTGACCGTATTTGAACTCATCTAATTAAAAAGAGTGAACATTCAGATTTAGAGACAGAAGAACAACGCATGTGTTTTTTTTTCTATTTAATGAGTGAGCGTTAATTAAAAACTCTGTATGTCAAACCCACATTTGAATCCCTCAGAGCATCACATCCAGCACAGACCACAAAAATAACAATCTACCATCACCCAGAAATCATCCTAACTGTACATCTCAAATGTCTCCAGGGCTTTGCTGTTCAGTATCCAGTTCACCATTTTGAGCTTCTCGTCTAACTGAGCTCCTATTTTCTTTCCACATTGTTTGATTTAATTATGTTATCTATATTTGTCTTGTCTGGATTTTTGTGTGCGCACTGCAAAAGATAGACTCTTTGTTAAAGTAGGGCACCTCTCTCATTAGACACTCCCAGTTAAAAAAAGAAAAAAAAAGAAAAGAAAACTGCAAGAGGGTTTTGCACTTCATTATCATTCTTACCAACAAGAAAGTACTCTTCTTTTTTCCTAAATGATGAAGCAGGTCTTCTCTGGCTCAGCGTATTTAACTGTGCCACTTTCAGCTGGTTATTTTGGAGCCATTAGTGGAGGAGGAGAAAAAGAGGAGCTAACAGTTAAGCAGAAATGGTGCGCACTTAGCAGCATCATGTTGTCTCTTTCACCGTGGGTTTCTAGCAATATTTTATCACTCTCGAGCTGCATTTCCTCATACATTCAATTTAAAAGAACAAACAGGAGCGACAATACACAAGATTCCAGTTAAATATGTGGTTACTTATTTAATGAGCAAAATGTTAGAATGAATAGAGTGAGCAGATAGCCCCTTGTCAGTGACTCTGAGACCTAAAGAGTTACACAAAAAGAGAGAAAAACAGGGATGAAAAAATTTAATTAGATGTTAATGTTTTAGGATTGAGATGAGAGAATGTTGAATAGTGCTTCAGTGACATCTAAGGAATGAATTTTATTTTGTACTATGGTAATCCTGGATACCCTCTAAATATTTCTGCCTTTGCATGGACCAGTGGCACAGAAAAAGATGCTTCTGCAGCTCAGGCCCAGTCTGTTCTGTGTGGGAGTGATAATTTACATCTGCAGGGCCAGAAGGACTGGCTGTAGGATCATTGATTTTTTTTATTTTTTTATTTTTGAGAATAATATAAATTTCAGTTAAAAGAGGGATGTCAAGGTAATGCAACATACAGTATACATGTATGAAAAATATAAATGTGAGTATAAATGTGTTTTGAATAATTAGGTTAAAAAGAGCAGAATTTGTGCTGCTGTTCTAAATTAAAATTCAGCCTGCTTAACCATTGATCACTGAATCTTTAGAGGACAAATATTCTATTCTGTTAAATCCATTGAATAGATTGTTTTAAGTTGTTTTCGATACCTTGTATTTATAGTGATTTTTGTCACATGACTAACCTATGGACTAAAGAAAGCTGAAGTGATGCGGAAACTTTCTAGATTCTGACACAAGTGAACCTCGGTCAAACTCACACTGGCATTTGTAACAACAAATGACTAAATTACTAAAAATCAAGGCTTGGAACGTAGCCTTGCTCAGCAGCGCGTTGTGTGGTTCACTACATATGTCTAGATAAAATTTTTATATTTCTGCTGCTAATGGCCTTTAGAAACTGCCAAAAATAGACCACTGAAATGTCACCAGCTCAACAAAGGAGGCGACTCCAATGCACGAGTTAAGTGACTGTGGCTAGTTCAGACAAGTCTGTAATAACAGCTGACAGGGACAGTCGACGATGTAGAATTTTTAGGCAACAGAGTCTGCAGCTAAAAGGAGAGCATGTGTCGGAAAGCATAGATATGGAAGAAACCAGGTTATACTAATGTTTTTTTATTGTTGTTGCTATTGTTATTCTTGGGTCATATGACAGTAGAGAGACAACAGGAAACAAGAGGAGAGAGATGGGGAATGACATGCAAAAAACAGAAAAGGATGTTTCTGTTCATGTCCTGCTCTTTTACCCCCCAGGCCATGAGAGCACCCCATGCTGGCAAATTTTAGTGGAAGGTTTTAGTGGAACTGTTGTTCAACTTCTATTTGCTGCAGTAGATTTATCTTAGACTACTGAGAGGGTACCAAGTTACAGAAGCAAATTGAGTAGCAGCTTGCTCAGAGATGAGGTCAGGACTTCAGTTCTCTCGACATGAAGAAGCCAGAAATAGCCCCCCCCCCCGAATAAAGGCAAGAGGAAGATGAAGCTGAATACGTTTGGTAAATAAAGCGGAGTGTCCTGATGGACATCTGATGAAAGAAACTCTCACAGGTCTGCACCTTAACTGTGTGTGTGCTCTCAACACATTGCTGCAATAAAGACAAGGGAACGCTTGGTTTGTTGTACTCAGGGGCGATCCTTGATGTTCTCTAAAGATTTCTGACTTTTGCTTGGAGAATTTCCTGCAGCCAGGGCCTTACATTTACTCTATGTGGGACCGATACTTCACACAGCAGCTCCCGGGGCTACAAAGACTGGCTGCTGGATCAAAGCAACACTGTGTCAAACTGGGCTCCAGGAAATCCGTCCCCTCAGCCCGCATATCCCAAGCATAACCAAGCTAATGGGTCTTTCCAGACAGAATCATGTGAGTTTGAAAACCTCTAAATGATGGGAGTAGCAGGGCCACTGCACTGCTGTCTGAAATGTTTAGATCTCAGCTCTGCCAGAGATTTAAATTCCAGCAATGGCAGCATGCTGAGTCAAAGAATTGCCTGAGTAGCAGTTGCTGTTATCTGAACTTTGGTAATACCCTTGCGACTGTGAATTAAAATGTATCTTCTAATTTTTTTTTCAACATTTATTCGTCATACTATCATAAGGTCTCTCACAGCAAATTTTTAGATAAGAATATCCCTGGGGCAGACAAAATGAAGAGCATGCATTCATTTCCTTTTGATATGCTATCTGTGCGACTATCTGACTGACAGATCCTGTTGTATGAGGGTAAGTCCTGCGGCTAGAGAAAATGATACACCATACAATACTGTCCGCTGCAGAAAAGATTTCTGTGTAATTCTCATGCTCTCACTTCTCTTCCTCTGGAACCTTCCTTGTTTATTGCACACCTCTCTCTGTGGACTCAACAACTTCACAAGAATATTAAGTAGGCTGGGATAGCAGATACAAAGGCCAAGATGCTTTAAATATTTGTATCTCAGGAACCGCCATTCTCTGGGGAGTTTGGTAAAGTTTCGAATTTTGGATTTTAGTTCACATGTTTAGAGTTTACTAAGAACAGTATGATGAGCAAAAAAATATCCAGTCAGCTGCAGTCCAGTGGACCAAAATGCCTCATTATGTAGAGAGGTCAGAGGAGAATGGAAAGACCTTTACAAAAAGCAAGCCTTAATAAGTATTCAAGTAAAAGAGCTCAGTACAATACTGTAAGTGCACAGAAAGGAATTTAAATCAAGATACACAACTTTACTCAACTTAGGAACTCACAACTTATCAAATCTTGAAGTAGTGACCCACCAAGAGCCAACTGAGTAATGCAGTGACATTGGAGTGGAGTTTTTGTTTTAGTGGTATTTGTTGTTTCTGAGTGGCATGTCACTGTTGATTTTTGGTATGCTGTTGCTATTCTAATGGCTTATAGCGCTTACAAACAGTATGTCACTCACAGTGTGCTACTGTCATATCAACAGATTATTGCTGGCTGCGCAGCACCATAGACTCCACCAGTGTTGTGTCACTCTTGTTTGTGTCATGGTGGTATATCACTTTGAGTAGTAGTATGTTGCCGTGTGTTCAACCAGCACGCAGCACACAGAAACAGCATGTCACTGGTGTTCCCTTGGCACATTCCACTCCACAATGGCTGATAGTGATTTCTATGGGCAAAACCTCTGCTAAATGCAGGACGTTGTTTCTGTGAGCCGCATAACAACCGTATGACACTCATGTTCCACTGTAAGCTTTTACTCCACCGGCTGATACAAGCTCAGATTGATTGCTATTTTTGTAACATTATACTGGAATATAACCACTCACTGGACTCAACATTTATCTTAACTATGGCTAAGTTAGCTCTGCAGGCTGCATAGCTACTTTTGGACAAAGTTTGACCATTAAAACTAAGTAGAAGCCAGTGGGCAACCTTGTCTGGTATAAGTTATGTTTATATACAGCGAATACATCTTGAAGGAAATATTTTCTATGAATGTACTGAGGATATGTTGTTCATTAATGGACTTGGCAAGTCGCAGACATTGACAGAATATAGTGAAGTAATCAGTGATTACTTTGCTACTACAATGAAATTGGGAAAATAGTTTAATAGTGCTGTATATGAGCATAACTTCTAGGAGACAGGGTTGCAATAGGAATTATGTCACAATGTCACTATTATTTATATAGTATGAGTCTATATCGCAGTGGAATGACTAGTAGTGTTTGGTATACTGTGCTGTTGCCACAGCAGCAGCATATGCCACTTATGAACTGTTATATGCTGGTGGACAGTGATGCATCTGTGTAGCAGTGGAACACCAGTGAAATAACATTTTCATGTGCCATCTGCCAGCCTCAGAGCATTGACCTAACACTAGTTAAAGTGGCACACCACAAAGAGTAGGCATGTGACAGGAAAACAAAAGCAGCACTCTGCAGGTAAAACAGAAGAGACAACCTGTTTATAAGCTGTACACAGCAACTGCATATCATAATCTGCATATACTGGTCTGAAGTGGTATATGACAGTGGAGTATGACTGACATGCTATTTATTAATGCCATAAGCCAGTAGAATGGCAACAGCATCTGAAAAACAGTGACACACAACTCAGAATCCCCATACCCAACTAAAACTGTATCAGCCATATTTCAGTCTTTGTGCTGCTGAAACAGCGGTGTATCTCTTCATGGCCACATTCCAAGATTTTAAAAGGGATACCACTGGCAGAATAATATGCCATGTCATTAACAGCCTTTCCCAGTGCTGAGTTTTAATGCAGCCCTCTTCATAATGTAAGAGCAAATGTCAGGCACAGGTGTTAGCAGACTGAGACTGTGTGAATTGTGAAAGAAATTCACTGGGAAGTTGATTATTCAGAGTTATTGCTTCCCAATGCTTGTTACAGGGTTAGTTCATTAGTTAGTCTTAACTAGCTAAGGTGTTACAATATCCCCACTTAATATGTTGATAGATCAGTCAGTGTTCAGTGTTCAGCTCATATTAGTCCAAGTTAGGACAGTTATAGCAACAATTTATCCAGTATAGAAATCAAAACTGTCCTTCTGTTTTGTGCTTGACGTGTTATATTACTCTTCAGGGAGATTAGTAGCTCGGTTACCGCTGGGCTAGCAGGTGCTC
Organism: Lates calcarifer; assembly: GCF_001640805.2. NCBI lineage: Eukaryota > Metazoa > Chordata > Actinopteri > Centropomidae > Lates > Lates calcarifer. The sequence goes on along the minus strand of NC_066838.1, from coordinate 20,267,832 downwards.
CAGCCTATCATCATGGCTGACTCAGCCGCCCCCAAAAACCCTAAGCAAGCCATGATGTTTATCATGATGACGAGCATTTTGAGCTTGGTGAGTCATTTCCCGAATGCTGTAAATATGTATTTTTCCCCCCTGAAATGAAACTTGGTGGTATTCAAGTGCTTCTTAATTCAGTGTAATTTCAAGACAGATCTATGAACATGCCCTGTGCATTCCCCAGATTTCAACACAGCACTTTCACAATAAGGTGAGGCAGGATGTGTGTGAATTTTGCTGCTGAAGAATCAGCTGGAGTCAGCACTGACCAAGATCCCTGTGGAACACATCCAGCATCCTGTTGAATCCGTATGAGCCTGTTTCCGAGGCAACAGTGGGTCCTGTTTGGTGTAGGCTACTGGCTAGATGGATACAGGATTACATAGATAATGTGTGTGAGAATATGTATATTAAAGATACAAAAAGGGGTGGGAAACTGAGTAGTTTTGATCTTTGATTAATATTCTGGTCGTGTTCCTTGACTATCTGGAAATCTTTGCTTGAAACACTGTCTCAGTATATTTTGCCAACAAACATATTAATTGCAACTAGATGGAGCTGGCAGGTTTGAAAGAGTTTGCCCAAAGCTGATGACATGGTACACAAACACTCCACCAGTGTGTTTGCAGCTGTTGTTGGTAGTGCATGTTTGGCTGATGATGTGTGTGACTGTATGGTGAATTTGTTTTTCGTTTCAGCACGTTAGGTGAAAAATGTGGTTATTCTTATGTTGTACGTATACAGAACATTGGTCAGTCGTGACCTTTTTATGGGAAAAAAGTCCAACTCTGATTAATTACATTTTTAATAATTTGCATATTCATCAGTTTAAGGTTATAATACTTAACCTAAGATAATTTGTTTTACCGATGCATTCAGGTTTAAATACACTCGCATGATTATGAGGGCTTCATCTTTCTTCAGTAAACTGTGGTTTGTTGTTTGATTAATTGATTTCGATGAAGAGATTTACTTCCTCCCAGCTGGTAAATAGTGCACCGGGGAGGGGAGAAAAACAAACGATAGCTCTGCTGATATTTCTGCTGAAGGGTAGAGAATATAAATCCCTTCCTGGGAATGCATGACTGCGCATTTATTTCAAATCATAACTCAACACTGCCTACATTTGTTGAACATTGCTGTACACTCATCAATAATGCTAACGGAAACATTAATTTATGGAAATGAGCTGATTATCTGTGTAAGAACAAGTCATAATTGTGTTTTGATAATTGAACCTCCTTCAAACTTTGCACATAGATTTTTTCCTCATTTATCCGCTGACAGTTATTGCGTTTTGGATTTGGTGCCTTTGGTGTGTTGCAGGTGCCACAAGAAATATGATTTTTGTTGCACGAAAGCTCCTGCGCTCCCTCTCTTTATGGCCTATTATTCAAACAGCAGTTTTGTCACAGTGTAGAGAGTGTTCACCAGCTTTAGTTCAGCTGTGAGAAACTGCTGCTCCAAAAACTGGGAAAACAAATATCATTCCCCGTCTCTCATTAGGGTGCAGGTGTGGGATGTCCACTCATCAGTGTCATTGTTGTAACTTTTCTGGCCATTTGTTCAAATCAAAAGTGACATCATGTAGCTGCCTGTCTCTTTTTGAGGTCAGTGCAGATGAATGTTGAGACTTGAGTTTCAAATACTGCAGTTATTTCATATATGCTCCCTACAAAAATGTGTGCTCTTGTCAAAAACCAGTGAGATTATTCATTCTGATGATTAAGTCTGCCAATCCATATTTGCATTGATGAAAAATATCAGGACTGAAAATTGCTTTTCTGCACACTTCATAGTCTGACAAAGCTTTTTCCTTTAATGTTCTGCATTTTTCCATTAGTCCCACTGGTTACTGTATGCCTGTTGACTCCTCATTCTGAATTTTAAAGCTTGCCTTTGCCCTAGGTGTGTAAACACTGATGAAATCGTGTCTAATTTGGTGAAATAAGTTTTGTACCATGCCCCAGAGTGTTCCACCCTCTGAAATACTTAGACCGCCATCTTGAGAGCCTGTTGTGTCTAGCAGGCATTTATAGTAAATGTTTTCTGATGTGTGAAACCTCAGCTGAGTAGCCCATGGATGACTGTAGGTGTAGGTGTTCTTGCAAAACACTGATTTCAAAACAGGCATTGTTCCATGATTTCTGTTTTGTTTTAGACAAATACCCAGAAAAGCTACAACAATGACAGAGATTGTAGAAGTTTCTCACAGCTGAACTGAAGTTGTTGAACACCCACTAGATTGTGACACAAGAGAGGGGGTGTGAGAGCTTTGGTACAAAAGAAAATTAGAAACTTAAATGATGGACTATTAATGTAAAAGTACATACCCTGAGTTTCTTATATTACTCCCAAGTCCAAAAATATAAAAAATAAAAAAATAATCAGTAGTCAAGAAGAAATATGGTATTTTGAGGTCAAACCTGGGCTTTGTAGTAAAACCATGGTGTTGCATGAAAAGAATTTGATTTAAAAAATAACACTAATTTATTTTCCATTGAGTGAGGACTATTTTGCACTTTTTAAGAAAGGGGCTCTCTCTGTGGCAATGTTGGCCTGTTTGCTGATTGGTCTGTCCACTGCTTTGGTCCAGGCTGAAATATCGCAACAACTATTTGATGGATTGTTGTCAAAATTGGTTCCGACATTCATGTCCCCCTTAAGATGAATTGTAATAACTTTGGCGACCCCAGGCTTTTTACATAGCATCATTATGAGGTCCAAATTATTACTTGTCCAATGCTTTATTTTTTGACCAAATTCCTGCAAAACGAATAACATCCTCATCAATCTCAGCTATACTTTTAGCTGAGACTGTTCTCTTTGCAGTTGTTCTTAGTGCTCTTTAGCACCTTTATAGCATGCTAAAATGCTAAACTTACATGGTCAGCATCCGGACATTATCACTTCACTCAAAACAGCTGTGCCTAAGTACAGCCTCACAGAGGGGTTAGAACACTTGCGGACTTATTACATTGTTTCATCTACTTCTTCAGTGTGCACACAAACATAGCATTTTGTGTTACCACTCTACACCTGACTCTTGACATGATGCTGCCTCTTGACTCTAAGCTAATTTTCCTTGCTGCTGCACAAGAGGACAAAAAACAAAAAAAACCCAAATCAAATAAAGTAAAGCTACCCAAGTGGCACAGACAAACAAAAAACAAAGAAACATAAAAGCATTACTGACAACTTTTTTCATCAAAGAATCAACTGCGGCAACTGTTTGCTGCTAACAATATTCACTCTGCGTCTCAGCTTAATGAGCCTGAGTGAAGCAGACATTAGCTCCACTGCCGGTGCCAGTGTAACAGAGGTGGCGTGTGTGCTGCCATGCCAGCAGATGTCCGCAGCCAAGGACAGGTATATTTTAGAGTGATGATAATAAAGATGAGGAAAATGACAAGCAGCATCAAAACATGATAAATGGCACCATATCGATTCATATTCAATGAAGAGTGTCATTTATTTCCTCAAGCTGGATGAACAGCTCCAGTGTCAGTGCACAGCTGTTGCTGTGTACCTTTGGTCCTTTCATTCACACACAGCTCATCCTAAACTTCAAGGTAATTAAATAAAAGTTTGGACTTATAAAAGATACAGCTATAAAATAAAAAAAAAGATTGCCCTGTCATTGCTGCTGAGTATTTGGTGCAGAAGTGATTTGTGCAAAAGACTGTTCTCCCACAAACCATGCCTACATAGCCACCCCAGTATCAGAACATGCTCTATAGTCATTCAGATCTTACTATCTATGTAAAACACACCATGCTGTTGGGCACTGTTATATAAATTCTTATCCATGTTCAAATATTAGTCAGTATGTAGTCTGCACAATACAAAATGTTATACTGTATTCTGGAGGCAAGATCTCGACTTGTCTTTTTATACGTGTTTGTAGAAGTTTTCCGTTGCTGACCACTGCAAAATGAAATACGACATTAGAGTATGCAGAGATTGCTGTTTCCTGACTTGTGTGGTAGACCAACCCATTCTCCCTTGCAGAGGGAGCTTTCTTAAGTCTGACAAAATAACTATAGCTAACATAAATAATTTTCATTAGAGTCCCTCAAATACTTGTTTTAAAGAGTTTGATCAAGATATGTATTACAGATGAAGAATAAATTAGTTAGGTGAACAAAACTATTTGACAAAGAAACTGTTTCTAAATTCCCTCAAACTATCTCAGGCGTTTATGTACTGTCATTTTTTCTTACTTACCGACTGACACATTCACTGATACAGCTACTGTATATCTGAGCTACTATCTACCAATATACTGTTAGGTGAACTAGGAAATTGTAGGTTCAGTGAATTTAGAGTTTGACCCATACAAGGACTAAAAGTCCAGATACCTCTGCTGCATCACTTTTGACTATTCTTTTTTAGCCACATCAATAGCTCCACTACCTTAGAGTCTGGACTAAAATATCTCTGGATTTCCTAGCTTTCCTTCAAGTATCATCTTAAGGTCAAAATTTTATAGCCAGAACTAATAACATTCCCATCAGCCTCAGCTGTGCTTGGTTTAATGCTAATTAGCAAATGTTAGCATACTCACAAGCTGAACTAAGATGTGGAACATGATAAATATATAATATAAATGCTAAACATCAGTATATTAGCGTTGTCATTGTTAGCGTGTTATCATGTTGATCTTAGCATACTGTTCAAAGCAGCAAGTGTAGCTTCACAGAGCCCTCCAGCAAGAGTGTAGACTCTTAATCTAGTTTTAATATGTCTCTTGGAAGTTCCCAAACTTTATGAAAGTGGATTACTAAATCACTGAGGTGCCCTTTAAGTGGCTGTTGATCTCTGCTAAAGTTGGTTCAATGTGATCATAAAATCCCTGTCATATTTGTTGCTAAAACAAGTTTAACATCCAACAATTTAACACCTGCCAAGCTAAGCAGAAGCAACATCTCTCTTGTGAGCGACAGTCAGGCATTCCTTGTCAGCTTCACATTACATGTTCGACATTAGTTTGCCTGTGTGTGAACAATCTGCTGAGGAATCTGACCCTATCGTGGTGCGTGCGCATTGCTGAGGTTTTCCATCTGATGCAGACTTACCACTATACCACCTACTGGCATGCATTCTGGGACCACCATCTGTTTTATGTGTTTTTCTGTAATTCATGAAGGAGCGGCTCTACTAAATAACTAAATCAAGATTAGCATTTGAATAGAAAACAAATACAGAGAAAAATGTCTCCCCCCTGGATTTAAAAACATATATTCTGTTTGGTAAGCATGAGAGAGATTTGAATTTATTATACTTCCTCTGTGGATAAGCACATGAGATTCATCAAATAGGGTATCCCTTCCTTTTACTCCATCAACACTGAGCAATCCACACTCAGCCTCACTGCAGTCTAATCCCTATTCACCTCCTGCAGACATTCCACTGAATCTCTGTGCAGTTTTCTCTAAAATTCACAAATTAAACAGAAAATCTCACTCCCAGAATACACCTCGCACTTTGTCCCTAAAACCCAGAAAACACATTAGTGAAAGTAGAATTTCCTTAAGTGTATGCCTGCTGATGAATTGAGAGGCATATGGTATTTAAAACAGGATCTATTATTCATGAGACGACTGTAATTTTAGTTTCTTCTCCAAAACAGACTGCAAGTTTATTAAACCCATAATTAGAACAAGGCTAAAAACCATGCCAAGACATTACATCCTATTAATAATCAAATACTGTGCCTGAATGATATTGTTCATCTTGTACTATATGAGTAAAAAACTATGCCTCCCATTCACAGTGACACACAGAGTCTGTCTGCCGTCGAAACTACTTAGGTCCTGTATTATTGGTGACAAGGATGTCAGTGCTAATTAGGAGTAAATGGCTAATTATGCTCCAATGTTTACCTTTTTGCCATCAGGGTATTTCATTTTTTCAGTGTCCAAAGCAAACCAATTTACAACAAAGTCAAGTGCCTACATTTCTCCAGCTGTGAAGTGGCAGTGACTGACAGATTAAAGCTAACGAACAGCTTTATACGAAGAATTAATGAGATGTACCCACTTTGTGTGTCCATAATGAGTAGCACTGATGTTAAGATCGCAGTGTCTTCAGCAGTAAAACATCACATAGTTAAAGATCAATGACATCTCCTGGTTGATTAGGATAAAGGGCCGAGGTGGTGGTCTCTTAGATTTAGTTGGAAAGGTAAAAACCTGGTGGTAGCGTTATCTTTCAGGTTATACACTGGGTTGAGACTGTGACCACTAAGTCCACTTGACTCCTCTCTCTAAAAAATTCACAGTGGTAGCATTGTTTTGGCTTGAATGAGCAGCAAAGTGAGAATCGGTGCTGTCAGATTATGAACACCACTTCAGTGACTTTTTTAAATGTGATTGGTGAGTGTAAGAGCCGATACTGATCGCCTGATAGAGTGAATGATTGCAGTGTTCTGCCTGAACAAATGCAATGCTCCATTTCACTCACAAACAGTTACAATTGACAGAATAGGCTCTGCTCTTCAACATGTTCCCCCAATGAATCCAAGCAGCTAAACAAAACTGTGTTCTGTGTCCTGATTTTGCAAAGGAGCATGCTGGAAACAGCCTCAGCCAATAGAGCCAACACCACAACCATCACTGCAGTACTTAGCCAATATGAAGGAACAAGTATGTTGCAATTCTTATTGGATGTTTACCAATGTTTTTTTGTATTTATTTATTTTATTTTTTTACTTGAGGCACGAGCTCAGCTAACATACTGGGTACCCTCAAATGATTAAGACAAACCGAGGTGTTGCAAAGAATACCAGATTGTCAAGCTATCCTATGTGTGCACGACTGATGACTTACATACTAAAATTAAGTAGTAATCAATTTTGACAAATGCCCAAAGTCTAAGTGAAGTCATGGCAGGGTTAGTGCTCTGGTCACAATGCTCTTTAGAATACTGCATATTCAAAATCCAGTCATTTTCACACCCTGAATAATACTAACCATGATGAGTAAACAGAACTTCATGTGTAAAATCAGTGGAGTGCACCATAATCTACTGTAAATATAAGAGTGGCAAAAGCATTGTCTGTCTGTGGTGTGTGTGTGTGTGTGTGTGTGTGTGTGTGTGTGTGTCCCACAAAAAAAAAAAAAAAAAATCCCCAAAGAATTCTGTTCTTTATGAATGATAATAATGAACTGATATGTGCAGCTCTGGGACTTTAAGACTGTTTTGAGATTGATGATATATGTGGATGACTTAGACTAAATGTCATCTGATGTAAAGACATAGGTTAAATGGGGCTGTTGGGACTGCATTTCCCAGCAGTCCTTTCTAATAAAGAGGCATCTTCGTGTCCAAAATTCCTTTGGAAGTGAAGGCCATGGTGTCTAATGAGGTCCAGGATGACGTGTTTTCTATGAGCTCCCGTGTTTAAGATCCAGTGCGTGCATAGAAGCGGGATAATGAGCGGTTTCCAAGGCCTGAAGCAGGAATTTATGACTGAGCGAGGCCTTGATATAATGAAAGGCCGTTGGCTTAAAGTAATCCAACTTTGGACTTGTGGCTTCTTAGCGGGTGTCGCGACAGACACTGGCAGCAGCTTAATTAGTTACAGTGCCGTGTAGCAACGTAGTGATGGTAAGGAGCAAAACCAGAAACAGCAGGACTGGTACAAAGGATTAGCAGAGTTAGTGTGTGCTGTCAGATTATTAAGACCACCTCGCCGATTTAATTGAATTGGTTGTCTGGTGACTGTTTGAGTCACCTGACAGCGATCAGTGGATGTGTGCGCAACTTCAGTGTTCAGCCTTTTTAGCATCCAGTAGCATAGCAGCAGTTTTAAGTCAGAGTTAATGCTGGTAGTGATTTCCTACCTCACTTCATTCAATAATGATCCCAGTCAGCCACCAAGCAGTGAGCTGCTGCCCTGTCGTGTTAATTAGTTCAGCATTAATGGTAGCTTTCCATTTGCTTAACTCTAGCTCATGTAAATGTTCTAGGGAGTCTAGGGATATATGCATTTTCAGAGAGTTGGGCTTAGCAAGGCCTTCAGTTTATTTATTATGTCTGCAAGGCCTGAATCCCTTAACCCACTATGCACCATCTCACCTTGAACATCCATCATTACAAGTCAGAATCTAGTAACAACATATTGATGGTCCACTCTTCTCTTCTAACATGATGGGACCAGAATGGTCAAATATGTATATGTCTTTCTAACTGAAATAGGAGATATATGTACAGATATGTTTTGCTATAACATCATAATATTCTATCTATATTTAATCATCAGATTAGACATAATTATTTTTCTTTTAACAGGACTTGAAAAGTCAACCCTCTGTTGTTCATGCTGATCAAACTACCTCAGAAACGAATACACACATTGATAATGTTTCTACACTGCATTATGGCTGACCAGCACCTGCACAATTTGAATTCAAAGTCTAGCACTAATTCACACTTTAAAAGACAAGGCAAATATACACTGATACAGTATGACTAAAGTTGTCTGTAAACTTTGTTGTGGAAAATTAGAGCTGCTATAATCAGAAATTTCATTGTAACAGTGATTCACATTACCACTTGCATGTGAAAGGGGCCACTCGTAGTGATAAAACCTACAGATAATTATCAGTTCCCTTCAGCTTTACAGAGCTTTTTGTGTCTTTCAGCTCATTGTTTTGGTTGTACGGCTGCAAACTTGCTCTCATCAGCATCTTTTGTAGAAGTCTAGCACCAAACATCAAAAGACAAAGTTAGTGACTAGCTGGTAAACACATTTAGCATTTGAAGAGCCAGATATTTCCCTTGGGAGTTGTTGAAGACCAAAACAGAGATAAAATGGTAGTGAATGACTTGAATTAGTTAATGTAGGTCTTTTTTATTGAGGGAATACAACCAATATACACCTACACATGTGGCACCCAATCATATGGTAAAATGCAGAAAGTATTGTAAAATATATAGGGAAACATTGAAGACAAAAAGTCACTCAGCTCCATGTGGGCCCCAAATGTGTCTGCTCATGTGGGTCACTATTTCTGCCAAAATGAGCCATAAGATGGGCATGTGAGCAATCATCCACAAGCTCAACATGAGCTCCATTATGCATCCACTTATGTGAGCTATGATTGGGCTAAGGTGAGGAGCTCCTGTGAACACTTACGATATCATATCAGGAGGTCTCTTCTGATTTCATCCCTGCTTAAATTCCCACCCCATAGCCTTTTTTCCGAACATCCTCATGTTTTAAATATATTGCTTTCCAAAGAGATTGATCCTTCCTTAACTCATTAAACATATACGTGTCTGTGATTTTTCCGTAAGGCCTAATGCAGTCTGAAGGTTTTGTGCCTAAAATGTAAGAAAAACTGGGTGGATGATATTGATGACAGATGAGGATTTCTTCAACAGAATGCAAGCTGACAACTTCACATATTAAAAGAAGCTGTGCAACTTTCCACTGGAGGCACAGGAACAATTTATGTATCTCAGGGTTTCAGGAAGCATCAATAAGAATAAAATGTCAGCAAGCATCTCCTTATTGTTTCATCTTTGCATCTGTTCCTTCCATAAGGTCCCATTTTAAAATTGATGGCTGAAAAAGGATGTCAGTTATCAATGAACGCCTGTGACAGAACATTCACCCAGGGAAGCAGCCGAAATCGAGAGGGAGAGGCATCAGAAATTTTGCATATTTCTCTGTTTTTGTTCAAAAATGCCACCAATATCTTTATGAAAATGATGTGTTACACATAAATTAGGATCCAGGATCTGTGTGTGAACAGCAGAGAATTGTGTGCAAATTAGGTGAGTAAATAGAAATGACTTAGAGATTAGGTGTAGAAACTTGCTTGTCATATGTTTTAGGGGCCAGCAGTTGTTCTTGTGATGCCACTTTCCACACAAAAACATTATTTGAAGCACCAAAACATCTGCTGTTATATATACAATATTAACTAAAGCCACCACTGAAGTGTTGGCAGATAGTATATAAGACCTGCCAGTAGTATTTTTTATTAAATGCTAGTGCACCTGGCCTCATTTTATATGCAAAATGTCCCCATATTCCTGCAGCCACAAACTAATGCTAATGTTAAATCCTCCCTGGCCAGACTGTTAGTCCACCATTCTTCGACACCCTCGGGTTTGCCAGTGTTGTTGCACTAAATTACACTCACACTGGACTGCCATGCCAGGGGGCATATCAGTAACAGTCTAACTCACCAGTGAAATACACAGGCCTCACATGGAGACAAAGAAACTCTAAAATATGCAGTTCGTTCTCAACCATGATATCACTGGCACCAGCACTCTAATCCATTACCCTAGACGCCTACACTGGAAGGGATCTGTGGATGCCTGATAAACACAAACAGAAACAAAGCCTGAAGACTCTGCCCACATTTACTGTATGTTTTTCCTGCCATTATCGCTCAGTGGTTTAGTAGGAGGAAGGAGAATATGTGCCATTATATACAACCTCTTTTTGCTCAGAACAATCAGGGGTTACACGACCCTAGGAAGCATGGGCTGCTTCAGCACTTCAGGAGAGGTTTAGTACTTGCAGGTGGCTCTGGTGAGTGTGGTGGCCTTTCTCCGCTGAACCACTAGAGCCTCTCCATCTCTTCAAACGCATTCACTCTTGCTCCCCCTCTTATGTGCTGTTTCATTTCACTCGGCTCTTTTCTGACAAATAATTCCTCAAAGATAGCCTCAGGCGACAAACAATTGAGAGTCCCACCGCACTCCCAGGCAACTAATTATCCGGCCGCTTCATAATTGGTCAAACTGTTACAGATAGCTAATAAAAGTGGACGTTGATATTACTGTTCTGTCGTGGAGTGTCAGGAAATGAGGGATAGTTGTGGTTTGGAGTTGGGAGAAGAGGGTTGGAGTTCCCGGGTAAGGAGCGAAAGCTAATTAGATCTGGTCTCCCTGAGCTCCGGCTGACAAGTATGAGTGTCTCAGTCTCTTGGAATAAATGGGAACAGGTGTTGACTCAAGTAGGCCTGAGTACATTTTTGTGTTGTCCTCTCTTCTGCCATCATATTTCAAAGCATTTTCATCAAACATATTCAGTTCACTGTCATATTAATTATATGGATTCAACAAGACCTCAGAACATTATGTCTCATAGTCAATAATGATATCACTGTTTTCTCTAACTTTGAGTTAAACTATAATACCCACGTTTTTATTACTATTTGACCTGGATCACTGGACAAAAATGCAACATTACCACTGTCTCACAATGGACAGAAACAGCAATAGTGCCCTGAAAGTTAAGCTGGAATTATATTTGACACAAAGGAGTCCCACTGTAGATACTTATGGTGTAATTTTCAACAACATTACCAACGTTTCCTCATGACATTGAAAACATAATCTGTAACAATAACATAATTTATACTCAACTCTGTTACTATACAACTGAACTGGTTGGTATGGTCATTGTTAGTAACTTACAGCATTTGGTTAAGATTAGGGAAAGATTTTTGTTGTATTTTTGTTCTCTCATTCCCTGTGATAGAGGTCAGGGGTTGCAGTGAGAGGAGGGTTAACAATGGAGATGGCTTTGCTGTGCTGTGTGTTTAATGGAAAGCAGAAGATAACTGAGCCTTTTTCTAACTGGCCTCATGTTGTCATTACTATTACCAATCCCTGCTGGCAACAGAAACTTGTAGGAGAAAACAAAAGCAGCCCTTGTTGTAGCCCCACCTTGTACTTGTACTTTGAAGGGGTGTATCTCAGCTGTGGTGTAGTTACTGTGGCTACATGTGGAGGATCTATAGCTTAACCCCTTAACACACAACCATAATTAGTTAGTAAGTTAGTTATGTATATCTGCTTTAGTTCAGCCTTAAAAACAGCCTTATAAAGTTATAAACACTCACTCATGAACAGGTGCTGCTCCTACTCAAGGCGTCATTTTTGAGATGAATATGCTTGTATTTTAGGATTTAGTAGAAATCAGTTGTTGAACTCATTGCCACTGTCTTGAATAGGCAGACATGTTTTCTAAGGAGGGTGAATATCATTTTGTGTTGCTCATATTACAACATGAACAGAGTGTCTCAGCCGCGAGCACCACCTGCAAACACATTCAACATTTGGTTCAGATTGAAGTTGACAGTAGCTTCATTTACTGCATTGTTAGAACTTTTAATTCAGCTTTGTTCGAATTTTCTTTTAGCCCCTGCACAGAAATGTTCAACTTTTGTGCAGAACCACTTCAATTTATTTTAATTCTGTCAAGTTTCTTTTAGATTCTGTCGTCTGCTCAAACACTGAAAACTAATTTTGTTTCTCTCATCAACTACAGATTATATTATTTCTGCTATTTCTCAGAAGTGGAAATGACTCATGGGTGCTCATGACACTAACTATATTTGCCATGGAAACAAAACGGACTCAGAAATCTAATTGGTTGTTTGTAGATAGTGAGTACAATCTCTCCAGCTCGAGTTTTCAAGTGTCAAAGGCCTCTGCGACTTACCAATCTTGTCACTCACTTTACAAATTTGCAAAAAAATTTAAATTTAATTGTTAGCAAATAACAAACGTCTGGTAAGCAACTGAGCTGTCGAAGAGCAACTGTCTTTATTTGTCACAAACATATAGCACCTTAGCAAAATGAATCTACTCCTGTTCCTCCAGTTGTTTTTAGAAATCTGTCACGTCCAGAGGGATTCCTGTTTTATTCCTTTCTGTCATGACCTCAACATCATTCACAACCTCATTTTTATGCAGACATGTGGAGCCTTGAGCAGTGCAGACGCTCTAACATACAGTGTAATGCGAGGACTGACAATAGGTTGCAACTTGGCGGAAAGTTACTTATGTTCTCTGAACCTGCCTAATTGCTTCTACTCCAGGTAATGATTACATACAGTATTTTCTCCATAATGCAATTTGTGCCTTTAACCCTAATTGTCAATACCTAAAGCAATGTAAAATGGTGGTAAAAGCATATTCAGTGATGAGTGGCTTTCTCCTAGACTTGAAGAAAGCTATTCTTTGATTAATACGTGGCTTAGTCACTTTAGTAGGTCCATTTTAAAGCAACACCCACTTGTGTTGCTTTGTGTTCATTTTGTGGTTAAGTACATCACTTACTACACGATGGGAAAATTGACCAATCAGTAAATCCATTATGTGAAACATGGCTTTGTTTATGTACCTCAGTGGCTTGCAAACCTTGTCAAAATGAAACCCAGTTTAAAGATTATTTCAAACAGCATCCACTGATGAGTCCTGGGTCCATTTTGCTGTTTGATGGTGTGTTTTACATATTCCTGTCTTTAGGGGGCCAAGTGTGTTGTCTGATTGCTGTAATAGACCTGAATGCTGTTCAGCCACAGATGTGTTTTGTATATTAGGCCCAAGTCTCACTTGCTGTGTGTGGGCAACTAACACTATCATCCTTTGTGTTTTAAGAGTAACATCCGGATGAATGCCAGGACCCAAGGTTTCCCAGCAGAACACTGCATTGTAACAAGATCATCAATGTTATTCACTTCATCTGTCAGAGGTTTTAACATTGTGGCTTATCAATATATATCTGAAATATTGATAACAGTGATTGTAGTGCAAGTGGTGTGTGATTTCTCTTCCAAGTATTAACCACACACAGATGAAAAGTTATGAGTGAAGCATGTCTGTTCCAATATTTAACATCTCGGTCGTTGCTCTTCGAATGTAGCTGCGTAAACACTCCCGTCAGCGCAAAAGAGGCCGACAAATCCACAGCGCCATTGAATAATTCAAAGCACTCTGCCGTCCATTCATCCTGCCAGCTTTTAGAGCCTCTGACTGCACTATTGATCTGTGTGCTTTGGCTGTACCCCATCGGATGTGTATTGAATGACCAAAATCAAATGAACAAGATTGTTATTTTAAAAAAAAAAAAAAGTTTTAAGCTTTTAAACTGATACAGGCAAAAAAAACACCCCAAGATTATTGAAAGCTTACATCCCAATGACAAGTTTTTCAACACAAACTTATGTAGACCATATGATGTCATTCTGTAACTCTAAAAGGAATCTAGGGTAAGTTGTATCTGTCCTTTTTAATATTATGGGATTTGAGTCCCCCCTGAATATCCCTTAAGTACTTGAAGGCAACTGATTAAGAGCATTTAATTATCTATTACAAAGCTATTAAGAACCTCACTAAATAAAAAAGATGTAACAGGGTTGTTACTTTCCCTTCTGTGACAGACCATAAAAAAGATATGTTAAAGTAAAAGAAGGGATCCTTTAAATTTAAACTAGTTTCTAGATCAGCTCTTTAAGGTCAAATAAGAACGTTTTAATAGAGCACAGCTCAATTTACAACAAGACGCTTGCCCTAACAAATTACCACAGAATGAAAGAAATGTATCTCTTAATGTTTAAATCCGTGTTCTGAGGCTTTGAGGGTTGACACAGTATTATGAACATTGTGTGTCAGCGGCGTCTAGGGTGGCCTTATCTCCCATGTTCTAAAGCATTTTAATTGCCGATAACTAACTGTGCTGAACTGCACAAAAGGTAATGCAAATTACATTTCATTTGCATAGATTGCTTAATCAAATTAAAACCCATCCCACAGAGACCAGTTCAATAGAATCTTTTGGCAGCATTGTCTCAGCAGTTGAAACTGGTGTAAACAAGTGGGAGACAGCCCACTCTCATTGGCTCTACTTATACTACCTGAACCGATAGACCCCTGAGCTAAGTCTTTAACTCATTTTTATTCTTCTCCACGTCTTCCCCCTTAAGTTGTGTTTCTTTATCAGGAATTACATCAAGGTCAGCCCACACCCACTTGTACAACTTCTCTGGGACTCGCAGAGCTTAAGAAAGGCAAACCCCAATAGTTGGTTTCTAAATATTTCATTACTCCGATTTCCAGCTTAACTTGCAGAAAAGAGAAGTGGGACGGTGAAAAGCATTGATAGCACATGCAGTGTGCAGCAGTTATGAGACAACAGAGTGGGTTGAGTGAGTGTGCCTGCAGTTTCTCCTGCTCAAAAATCAAGCTGTGCCTAGCCAGTGTCTGTAAGCAGTGCAGGTTGATTGCCTGAGTGTTTCAATCTAGTCATTCCTGTGTGTGCTTTGACATTGATGCCAACAGACAGCTAACTTCTCCATGTGTAAGCAAACCAGGCTTTTCACCCGCGGCAGATCTTTGAAGTTTAGGACCAGCAAATGGAAATAAGAAGAAACATTGGTGTACTCTTGATGTGGCTTTTACAAAGACTGACGGCAGCATAAAATATTTAGAATGATAAGTAAATTTGCTGAAAATCATAAAACTCAGCAAACTGTTGTGGCACTGCTTCGAAGTTACAACTGATTAATTATTTTAGCAAAACTATTGCAGTTCACGGTTTACTCTTGGTAGTGAAGCTTTTAGCTGACTGTGATGTGATAAAATACACTGAGATTAGTTAATGAAATGACACAGCACTTGCATGGCTGCTGAAGGCCTCGTGCTACTCTGATATCCATTATGGCTGCAAATGGTGGACACATGCACTTACCTCTGATTTCCCCATCCAAGGCTAAACCACATAACATGTCCACAGCAAAGTCATATTGAGCCATATTTAACTCATTCCCCTTAGCAGCAGTGACATGCAGTATGTCATATAATAATAATATTAGAAATTAAGATTTTTTATACGAAGGTGTGTCCAGGTATTTCAGGATAATTTCAGAAAAAATAATATGTCACATGCAATCCATATCGTTTATTATGTAACATTAAATTACCCGGAAATGCATTCATGCATGAAACACGTGTGATTAATGTGCAGGGCATTCGCCAAAACAATCTACTATGTCCCGTTGTTTACTAATTACAAACGTTGCTGTTAACTTCACTGAGCTCCATATAACAGATTCAGTGCTGCTTTAAAAACTATTTTCTCATCATTTTTTCCTATAGACACAACATTAACACCATTTCGGCTGACCAGAGCTGGCCTTTGTGCTTTTAAAACATTGAACAAAAGTGAGGTAAAAGGGGGAAAAAAAGAAGCACTCTGCTGCACCTGCAGAATCGCTGAAGGTGTCTATGTCAGGATCCGATGCCTCCATTAACACTGACTAGTTGATTAACTGTGAGAACAGTACACTGGCAGGTAATGTATTCACTGAGTCGATGGTAATGGCTTTTACACAAGCGTGTCACTGTCTGCACAGGTAATCTGTTTTAGAGGAGACACATGCTGTTAGGAGACGAGACTGGCTGGATGCATTTTCTTTTGCAACATAACGACTGCTTTTGTTGTTAAAAACATTTTTTCCCCTTAAATGGTTCAAATGCAGCTAATTTCGTAGATCATCTCATGGCTTCAAACTAGATAATTGATGTAAACCATGTTATCCTCCTTATCCAGCCTTGACCCTTATCCTGCACGGCCAATCCAATCCTAAGAAAACACACACCGATTAAACCCAAAGTTTCCTCAGGGTTTATCTGGAACACTCAGAGCCTACTAAGCACCATTGGAACTAATTTCTGTTTGTGTAAAACTAAGTTTCACCCTCACATTGGGCATAATTACCTGCTTTCTTTAATTGAATATAATTATCTAAAGCTTTTTCCCCCTTGGCTGCTTAATTGCTTATAGGGAGGAATATTTTCCAGTTATAGTACGAGAGCTATTACTCTCATTAACGGGAAATATGTGTTAAAGAAAAAGGTTTTAATTTGCTTTTTTTCATTTTGCATGCACCAAAAGTCATATCTTGTACACACTTGTACCCTGTATACTCCATCTAATCTCTTATTTGGGACAGTAGGAGAGAGATAATGTTGAGGAGATTAAGACAAAATTAGCACTAACTGCTCTTGTGATTTACATAATTAAGATAAGATTTAGGCTGTATTTGTCATCTCTTCATGTTTTTCTTTCAGACACAAACAGTAAACACTGTAAGTGAGTTCATGTCCCTCATTGCATCTCCTGAGGAATTTTAACAGATTGTTTGACACTCAACTATTTGTATCTGCAATATTTGTATTCTGAACATATCAATGACAGAATTCATAGAAAGTTAAATTTGTTATGCTCATTCACAGATATTGATTCCTCCCACACAAACTGCCCTATCATTTAAATCTAATGGCACAACACCTTTGAATGACTTTGGAACAAGTCCATCCACTCACTGTATTCTTCTCCATGTCGATACTGCTCAGGCTTTAAGTAATGGTCATGCTCCAACAGGGGTCAGTGGGATCTTGTGGATTTACCATCTGTACTGTTGACTTTGCAGTGTCATTGAGACACATGAGACAGTAAATCTGGGGTCAAACAAAAGACAGGAGGTTGTAATATTAAGAGTAGTATATCCTCTGTCTGACTTAGAAAGTCACCCATGCCAAAATTAGGAATGTGACATTGTTAGGGTGATTAAACCACCACTCTGTTGACATTTCATTTACTACAAATCAACAGTGTTGTAGCTGCCAGTGTCTCGCAATACTCACACAATGTTTGTGTACACATTATCTGCATCTGTACATCTGGCCAAAGGACTAATGTATTGTAATTAAGTGTGCTGTAATTGTTGTGTCATACAAATTTCACTATAGAGTTAAATAGCTGAGGTTAGTTCATCTAGTAAATCAACCTCCACAAAATAAATTCTTAATCCTGGAACTGTATATCTTCAAAACTGCCTACCAACAAAAAATGAATGTTGAAATAAGGTAACATAGTCAAATGGTTTTTGGCAATTTGAAGAGCCCTCAAATGTGAAATAGCACTAAGATTTAATCCTCAAACAATGTCCAGTTATACAAGCACTTACCCAGCTTACATTATCATTGGGGAGGGAGTTGTTGAATTCCACATTCACACATAAAATGCTTACATAGCCAGGAGTGTACAACCACCATAACGTAGTGCAACTAAAAATGGATAAGATGGTCTACAAGATAAGATATGTTACATCAGAGGGCAGACTGCATGTTTAACTGTAACAAATTATATTATACAAGACAGATCAGCGGTGACTAATACAAAGCACCTCAGGATACAAAACACTACTTTATCATCAAATACAAAATGCTAGTCCTTAAGAACAGTGTTTCACAAAGAATCTGCAGCTGAGTGGCCTCATGAGAGATGACTATTAATTTTTTTTTTTCATATTATTCTTATTACTGTTATTGTCAAAGTGCTAAACACAGCTACATGGGAAGTGTCTGTTGGTGCTATAGGTAAAGAGATTTTACTGAATTTTAAGCATTCAAACTATCCATAGATTAAATTATTATTGACAAACTATTTCATAACAAGAATTTAGGACACTATCCTCAGAGAGGGAGAAAGAGAAGAGAGATGTTGACGGTTTGCTGCTAGTGTATAAACAAAGGGAAGATAGGACAAGTCGTGGTTGTTATACAGATATGAAATACTGGTCTGAACAAATCGAAACTCTGGGCTATAGGGTGAAACATAAGTTGACATATTTATCTAAAATAAAATATCAGAGTGTCACCTTTTTGAGAAATTGATAGCAATGTGTTACAGGTCCAAACATTTCAGCCACAGACAGATGAGGTAAACATGTCAGGAAATGAGGCGTGTTGTCACCACAGCTTGAAGATGCTGGGTCAATATCCAGGTGTGTGTTTGTAATGGAGGGTCCTCAAATCTGATAGTTTAATGATTGCAGGTTAAAGAAACAAGGTGACGGGGTTGATGACAAACAGGCAGCTGGTCTGTAAGGATTTATCGTGTTTTTACAGAGTGAGGAAACTCTTTGAGAAGATAATTAGCCTGTAAAATGAGAATTGATCCTCCTCTGCCAGCTGGTAATGTGAATGAGTACAAATATTTGGAGAGCACGCATGATTGGCCTCTGTATTTTGTCTATGTATTTGCAGCCACTCATTGGACGCTGGTTTTATATATCAACTATTTTATAAAATAAGAGCCGCTGTAAAGTCATGCAAATAGTCTCTCTCTTTCATGGCTCCACCTTTTGCACTGCAGTTTAAAAACAAAACTGGGACTGCTCAAGGGTATCATAATAGAAGAAAATTTAAACAAATTCATGACACCAGTGGGACCATCTGGTTTAAGAACATTAGAAATGCATACTAGAGCTTTAGAAATCAAGAGGCAAATGGCTTCTAAAAACAGAATTAATTAGTAGTGTTCTACCACTACAAAGTGTTTTTTCCTCATCTAATGTTTGCCTGTTAGCATACATAAATATCAACTGTCACAGTCACTGAGACCATTTCATTCATGCTGTTTTGTATTAGCCCATTTTTATATCCATCAATATTTTGAAATAGCAAAACAACCTTGTTGTTGGTTTCCTTGGCATGTCTCTAAGAATCAAGACTTTTCTAAAAGAAATAATAACAAGCACATATTCCAAAGCTAATCAATGTCCTATTCATCACAGGGATCCACAGCCTGAATTATGTCTCTGGAGCATGTATTGGGTGAGACTAGGTTAATCAATTTAAAGGATTTCTGCTAAGAGAATCAATGGAATAAATGTAGAAATTCATTAGCAGAAATTCTTGACACCACTACTTTCCTCGTTAGATCTTCCTGGTGTCAGTAAACTGCTGCACATTGATAGATACAGTTTTGGGAAATTGTGGTTTTGTTGTCTCTTGCATTTTATATTTGCTTAATTAAAAGATGTATCCCCATATGACATCCTAATTAAATATCTCTCAAAACAATGTATCCAGTGTTCAGCACTTGGTATCTTTTTCCTTTCTAATAGCAAGTATGACTATCAGCCTGGTTGATAGATTGTAGTCATTATAGTCAAAAACACTCATATCATATGTCAGTATCAGTGCATGACTATTTCCATCAGTTAATTTCCAGCCTGTTGTGTGAATTTTTAGTAAAGTTTTTAACCACACAGCTCACAGGATAGTCAGTTGGTTTGACAGCCGCTTGATCTACCACTTTGGTCCAGACTGAAATATCTCAACGACTGCTGGATGGATTGACATGTTTTTTTGTAGAGACATTCATGTTCCCCAGAGGATGAATCATCATGATTTTTCCTCTGGTGCCACCAACACATTAAAGTTTTCATGTATCCAATCAAATATCTCACCATCTACTGTATGGATTGGCGCAAACATTTTGCACAGATAATCATGGTTCCAAGGCAATTCCATTACTTGCCACCATGAGGTTCATATTAGTGGCTTTGAGTGAAATGTCCTGACAGCTGTTGGATAGATTTCAGTTATTTTTAATTCAGACATTCATAGTCCCTACAAGATGAATTGTAATAACTGGGGATTCCTTAACTTTTACTGTAACGCCATCATAGGTGTCCAACACTTGGACACTACTACTAATACTAGCAGTTGATTGCTAAATATCCACAAAACTAATGACATTCCAATCAGTCTACCTTCTGTAAGGCTGTATGGCAAAATACATTGTACAGACGCTTAAGTGAATACACAATAAAGTAAGAAATAGCATAAGATTGTGCTATTCTGCCACAATAACAGCAGTCTTTGCTCACAACCATTGTGGCAAATGGGAGAAAATGTAGGATTTCTTCTTACTGGGAAATTAAAATGATGTCATTCATAATGACTGTCACTTTGCAATCTCAGTATGCTACCAACAAAACAAAATCACAGTGGTGTAAGTTGAACTTGCCCCAGTCCTATTTATTTCAGAATTGTAGCTTGAATGTGCTGTTTTCATGGTAAATCCCAAATGCCTCTGACCAGAAAGCGAGTTGCTTTGTGTGACACAGCGGTGACTCATGGGAGCCTCCATGTTGTCTCATGTGCTGGAAGGCTGGATGATGTCCAAGCTGCTTAGCCTGAAGGCGGCCAAACTTTCTCTCTCTGTCCCTGCTGTAGGATAGTCTGAGGATATCAGCTGGCATTAGGCTAACAGAGCAATCTCTTTAAGATCTCAGGCAACTGCACAGTGGCTGTAAGAAAGTTTTATTATACTGACCTTTTCTTGCTCATATCTTTTGTATTTATTAGTCAAGAAAAGTGCACAGACGCCGCTGGGCTGAAATTAATAAATAACTGAGCTCTCGGTTCATCACTCATTTTTCACCGCTGACACTGTCACTTTGACTGCTCAAGTTAGATAAATAAAAATCACTCTCTGACAATCAATATGGAAGCTGTCATAGCACCATTGATAACTTTTAATTAAAATGTGTTTGAGCTGCTCAAGGTTTTCTATTCCCTCCTCTGGGGCTTCAAACCTTTGTTAAAGTCTGAGTAAAATTTAAGCAACACAGCCTCACACAGGACAGTGATGGATTGGTGGGTTGATGGTGAGATTATGCAGGTGAGACAGCTCCAAGCCTTTAATCCCTCGCTCTTTTCAAGGAAACTATGTGATGGCTGTGCTCTGTTTGTTGGATTCTGCTGTTAAGATGTGCTTCTTAAACTTTTATAGAAAAAAAGTCGGAGCAGGGTGCCAGATGCGCATCTAAGTGTTAGAAATTGGGAGATTGCAACCATTGTTGTGTAGTGACAGCACCAAAACAGAGAACATAAGCAAACCCTGTTGATATTTATGTTGTGCTCTTCGCTGTCCCTCTTGGCTTTGAGGATTTCACAGCAAGACTCAACAGAATGAAATCATACATTTGAAAAAGAAAAGACATTTCCCCCCTCCTGCCAGCATTTCCTCAGTAGGCCTGTTAGTGCACACTAATTAAATGCTAGAAATTAATTTGACTGAAACCTAACATATCGAGAAAGAGAATGCACAGGGGGAGACAACCACACAGTAGCTTTTTGTCACTGCGCTTGTTGATTACCAGCAGTCATTCGGATTGCCCCCAGAGGGATTTGCAAACTGCAGGAGAAAGGGGATAAAATAGTGCCAAGAATAAAAGACAAGGTTCTGGGCAGCCTTCAGTCATGACTATCCTGGGAATTGACCGCCCGGGCCTGGGTGGGCGAAGGGAGTTGAGTCGGAACTAATCTTGAACTAAAGGAGCTGCTCCTCTGTAGTCGGGGCATGGTAGATTGGGGGGGACGTCTGCATTCTGGGGTTGAGAGAGACAGCCTCATGGATTTGGTCCGCTCAGTTGTAAAAGTCAAGTTGAGGGGCACAGATAAAACCACGGAAAGCCCACTGGTCTGTGAACACACTGAAAACAATTCTTGCTGCTTGTCTTTAAGGCATTTATTTGACTCGCTTCCCTGTTTGTTTGCATTGGTCAGACTTTGCAGAAGTAGGGATTTCAACAACTACATGGGATTTGTTGGGCATGGGTGGGTGGGTCTCAAGAAATGGGCTGCGTGAATGAACTAATGTAGCGTAGCGTGCACCAAATTACATTTAGCACAGAATGGGAGTGAGCTCAGTCAGAATCAATTCTCCTGTCCAGACCTCTCTCTCTCTTCAATTACCACCCAGTTCCAGGGTGCCGAGGCTCTGTGAAGGTGACAGGGCACACCTTGGGAGCACTGTCCACGAGTGATAAAGCACTAACAAGTCTGAGTGTTGCACCTAGCCATACCACACACTGAGGAATGGAAGTTCCACTGGGGTACAGCAATTACTACAGAATAAGCCCTTCTTATGTCATTATTACTGAGGCAGTGGGCATCTGACCACTCTAACTTTTTAAAAGGTCAGGTGGTTGAACCTTTCCATTCAGTATGAAATTGAAAGCTACACTCATCGTGATGTTTATATAAGCAATGGGTCCAGTTACTGAGTTACGTGAAAGGCTTGTAGTGACAAGCTAACAGAGAATCATCACCAAACTCTGTAGTATCAGCTGTATGAAGCATTTTAGCACCTTTCAGCTCATTGTTTTGGTTTTACAGCCCACAATGATGCCTAGCAAAAAAAATTGCTTCACAGCAGCATTTTACACACAACATTTTATTATATTTTTATCCAAGAGGCTGACTGTGATGGAAAGTGATATTTATTTTTGTGGCTACATGAATAGACAGTAATAGTAGAGTAAGTAAAAAGCAGCTGTGCATATTTTTTGAGCACCTCCAAAGCTTTCAGTGTATCTTCACTGTGGGCTGATGGGGTAATGCAATAAGAGCTCTATCTCAACACAGTGAAATGCTGAGGGGGAGTAAGGCACTGTGCCTGAGGGCCTCTGCCGCTGTCTCTAATGAGGAAAGAGAGAGGCGGGTGCAAGGTTGGTGCTTCACAGACAGCACAACAGGCAACTAGTTAATCCTCTTCTTTCTGTTCTGAGTATACCAAGCTACCGTTTCCGCTCTTCCTCCTTCCACCTTCCTCCACAGTTCCGAGCTCACTTCCCCACCGAGGAAAGACTTAGTCCTGCAGACTCTCTGTGTCTGCTTGTACCTAATTTGGAAAGCTGCTGTGTGAAAGTTGCCCAAGCTACTCCCCTCTTTGTCTGAGAGCTTGTGATTGTCTCAGCAAGTCAACTTCAATACCTGAAACACAGTGCATGCTCCTGCAGTTTCTGACTGCAGCAATATTTCTCAAGCCAGTCGGTAGAGCTGTTTTCAGTGATGTGTAAGAGACACAATCACAAGCCTGGGGCTTTAATTACACTCAGTCTGTCTTGAGTATCATAAGCAACCAACCACTAATTACCTCAAGTGCTGGTGCTCTTTGCTCCTGCTTATATAGGAGTGTAAAAACCCCACTGATGAAAACAGACCAAGAGCTGGACCCAGTGATGAGGGGATGCAAAGAGGGAGCTTTCAACCCCAATCCCTGGGCGTAAATTACATAACAATATAGTAAAATATTCATGACACACCATTGGGACGGAATCCTGCCTGCTCTGAAGTGCTGAGCAAACACTTCGCCCTTAGCCACTCTAAGACTGTGAGGAGGATAAGGAAAAGCTCAAAAGTAAGGAGCTGAAAAACAATTGCAAGCATGAGTCAAAAAACAGACTCTTGCCTCATGAGGATGGAAGCAGCGCTAGTTCCAAAATTATTTTACACACAGGTATGTTATGTGTAGGTTGCATGCTTTCATGCGCGTGCTCTTTGTGTGTATCAATTCATCAAGTTAACATGAAAATTTAATGAAGCAACTCTGATAAAACACTGACATGTAACCACAAGCAGCTACTGACCAGCATATACAGGCTTATACACTAATGTAGAAACTGCATTATATGGGGGGAAAAAAAGACTCACCATTATCATTTTAGCTTCAATCCAACAGCTCAGGTGAGGAAAAGAAATAGGTTGAAAGGTTGAGAGAAGCCAAGCCTGACTTTTGAAGTCATTAGAGGGAAGTGGTGAGCAGTGAAACCCTCCCTGCCCCTCAAAGGATTCCTGTTTACGGTTTGTGCCTTTAAAGATGGAGAAAAGAACCGGAACCTGCTGAGCCGTACCATGCAAGAGTACAACCTTAGCTTTACTTAATAGTCAGTAACCTTACGGCAAGTGCAGAGGATTGTGTTAATTGCAGCAGAGTGGTTTCTGATGGGTCTGATATTGCACAATGTGAAATTATATAGTATTTGCTCAAAAAGGTCACTGACTGCTACATGAACTTGAAGTACTTAAAGTAAAAGGATAGGATATTCTTACATTGTCAGGTATAATCAATTTGTTTTCTGTACCTCTCATCTGTATTGCATGAATTATTTTTGAGAATCCCCACTCTCCCTCAGCCTGACTCATCTTCTTCTACTTCAGTTAATGATTACCTGCATTTCCCACAATGCCTTTGGACAACTGCCAGAGAATGAGCATAATTTTGCTCCCAAGTCACCAGACGTTCATGCATTTCCACTGGCACTGAGAGAAAATGAAAACTGGGCCAAGTAAATGACCAATACTCTATAACATCCTTCTAGTTTGCATTTTAACAGCAGCAGAGGCTCTAAATATATTGTGGGTATTTGCTTTTTTTTTGCAATAGTAATCCATTGCCTAGCAGCATTGTCACTCCTGAAAGGATTAAGTTTTTACCTGAAGTAAAATGCAATCAACAAATTGATTTTTACCTCAAAAGTCTCATTCTACTAAATCAAACAATGCAATCAAGTATAATACAAATGAATAAAACACGGGTGGGTGGCACAGATGATGAGTTAAATTAAGCACAGTGGGAACATTTTATCAAGTTGTTTACAATATTACGCTAAATTTGTTTGTGATATAAATAAGGGTACACATTAACAAAAACAGGGAGAGACACACATCTGGTGCACTACAGTAAATTGAAATGCAGGTAGAAGGTCTACCTCATGCATATGAACTATCATCATGTGACCTGCTGTAGTATTAATAGTATTAAAATACTAAACCTGTATTATTCTTTTCACCTGGGCCACTTCTGGGCCCCATACAAATCACATTATCGTGGCTTCTTGTTTCTCTATCAGTGTGATTCATGAAAAATTGTTCTGCCTGTCAAGTTCAAAACAGAAGATGAGTTGATTAAAGGCTTTCGAAGCTTCCCAGTTCTCTACGAAAGTTTAATTGAAATACTACAGGAATAAATATGTAAAGAAGACTGCTTTAAGAAAAGGTAGCCAGTGCAGATTTTTCCTTGTATTTATAATTAATGTTGTCTGTTGTATACATTGTTTTATGTTCAGTGGCACTGTGAGGTGCGAGGTGTTTTTCAGACTTTCATTTGATGAAGACTTTTTCTTGTCTTTTCTGATTTTAGCTGTGCGAACAGAGTTACTGTCCATATACCTGATCCAGTATATGCTGTCAAATAAAAGGCTGCAAACCTCTTAAGCCTTAGAGAGGCAAGACAACTTATCATAGTCACAGAAGAAATCCTTTTGCAATGTTTGGACAACTGTGGGTTTTCCAGGTTTAGTTTTTTATATATATGTATATGTATTGTGCAGTCTATTCTTTTTCTGAGATAAAGCACCACTATGACTAAACTTCCTGTTTACCGTACATGTGTTTTTTTTTATGTTTTATTCTGACTGTACTGCCAAGCTATGTTGTTTCAAAACAAACCTGAAATGTGTCAGAAATCTTTCGTCCTCCACTGACACAAGACTTCCTGATACTTTTTAAAGCTAAAATGATGTGAAATGTCCATGTAGAGACTGAATACCCTATGTTTTTTTTACCATTAGCCACCCATGGAAGTGGATGCATTTGCACATACTCCATTACCTAAAAGCCTGTTCTACGCTTTTGTCCTCTTCCATCTGAACCCACTGCTGATGCAGAGAGTCAGACAGGATCAGCTCATGGTTATTCTGCACCAGCGCTGTGATATGCCAAACATGCTCATCTAATGGTTACTCCCAGTATCTCCCTACACCTGTATCATGTCAAGTACAGGATGGGGATTCTAGGATTGTACCCAGCAATGGTACAGGGCATCCAGTGCTTGCGTGACCAACCCAAGAAATAGGCACACAAACTCTCTAGCTTCCTGTTTCCTCTGCCAAAGACTTGTTTGTCAGTTCCAGATATCAAAGTGTATGTCTCTTGACATGAGTGGGTTGGAAAGAGGTGCTTTTTAGCAACCATCTCTTGAAATATAGTGTTAGTGTTATAGTGTATAGTGGAGTGGCAGCATCTTGTAACATTCTCCTCTGTCCCTCAGTGGGATTTGCCAGTCGTGCTCAAGGCCCTGTCAAGGAGGCTGTTCAAGCCCACTGGGCAGATACCTCTAAGGATATTGTCCATCAAAAAAAGATTCCTGCTTCAGTCCATCTAAGGCCCATCAGATTCTGAGTTGCACTATACTCACACAAAACTCATTTTTTGCCCAAGTCTTGGATGGTGCAGCTCAGTGCCCTTTAGAGAAGGAAAAAAAATAGAAAAATTTAAATAATTTGTTCCCACAGCAAGCTTTGGCATACTGTTTGGAACACACAACAACCCATTGGCAAAATCCTGTCCAAACAGAGACTTGCCAATTAGCTTTGTGAAGACGTCTCACGAGCCTGTGAGTGGACAGCCCCTCCTCTGGCAGTTCATGTGCCCTTCACAAGGAGTCTGGCAGCATTAACAGCCTCGTTTGGTGGAAAATTTGGGGGTTGGAGAACTGTGGAATAGCATAAGTTGTGGCAGTCAGCCAAGCTTTTTAGGCCAACTCTTTCTGCAGCCACTGTTGCCTTCTGTACAGAGGTAAAGAAAGCAGTGATGTATTTTTTGGTGATGTATTTATGTCTTTGTTCCTGCCTGTGCTCTGTGTACTGACCAACCTGTGTTTGTAGGCAAACCACTGCTTGCCTCTGCAGTGTTATGCAATGAGACAGTCCCTGTGTGAGATATGTCAGCAACGTCCTTACCCTTGCTCAGTGTAAGGATAATAAGAATGTGCATTCCCATGATGGTGAAGGCTGTGTGACAGCTCTGTGCATGGCACTAGGAAAAAACTTGAGACTTGAGAACTGGTGCTTGTGAGGACACGATACTGATGCCAGCCTCATGTCAGACAGTTCATCTAAAAAAGCAGAAAGGATGTAGGAGCACAGCAGTTATTCTGGTTGGTTTGTGACATGTCAATCAGGTTTCTGACGTGGTGTATATCGCTTCACCTTCTTGCCCTCTGCTGAACCATTAGTCCACTGTAGAATGGCGGCAGACAGGTGAGACATTGTTGAATCAATGTCACAGCTGGTGATTCAGGCCCCATCTTCCGTAGGGCCCTTTTAAAAGATGAAGCCTGTGTGAATAGCGCAAAGGCTACATACTCTATTGTTTGCTCTTTGGAAGCTCTAACCATGTTCTCTGCCGCTCCAGAAGTCACTGAAAGCTAAATGAAAAAGTAACAAGGAAAGTTAGGCCATTATAAACCTTACACTCAGTCGCTATAGGGTTAAATTGATTCACATTGATGATTGGCTTGTCAGTGATCTGACTGTTTCTGCCATCATGTTACTTATCTCAGATCACTACCAAACCTTGATCCAGAGTTTTTATAAGTCTCTAAACTTCTATTCTTTTCAAAAGTGTCTCAGCTAAGTAATTTTTAGAAACTTTTCTGTCTGCTGTCAAGGCCTGTCACTCCACTGAAACTGCACTTGCTTAAGTGGTAAATGGTCTCCTGCTTTCTGTGGATTCAGATTCCACCTTTGTGCTTCTCTTACTCAGTGCAGCTTTTGATACTATAGATCACTGCATACTCTTAGACTGTATGGAAAAAACAATTTGCCATCTCTTGCCTTGCTCTCATGAGGTTAAAGTCTTGTTTATCTGAAAGAGTGTGTTTGGATAGTGTGTTTCCTACAATAATACTGCATCAATATTTTCTGATGTGGAATATGGAGTACCCCAGGGCTCTGTTCTTGGCCCTCTGCTTTCC
The DNA here is from genome assembly GCF_001640805.2 of Lates calcarifer. Lineage (NCBI taxonomy): Eukaryota > Metazoa > Chordata > Actinopteri > Centropomidae > Lates > Lates calcarifer. Next base: position 20,239,583 of record NC_066838.1, on the reverse strand, counting down.
TCTCTTTATATTTCACCTGAGATGCTGGCCATTGGCCCGACACATGTCGCCTCTTGTGTGTTTGTGTAGTCTGTCCTCTTTCCAGGTCTTTGTGGTGGAAAGGTGGTTGTGTGGCTCAGGTCCTATCTGTTGGCGGCACCTGGAAGTAGCTTAGTGTTCTCCCGGATCATATTCTTTATTTATGTTTAGAGTCTGCGGTATAGTGTTGTCATTCTGATTGTCCACGCCGATTGATCCCTCTTCTGTTACTGACACAGTCCTTACACTCATTAGTTTGATTGTGGCCTGTAGTTTGGTCTTACAGCTCTGAGCAGGTATTACAAAAGTCTTATCATATATTGTTTATGTTTTACTCTCATTTGCACATTACATTTGGTGAGATAACAAAGTGCAGAAGCTCATTTTACACACTATATTTGATAGCAGTGCAATGAGCTCATGCGTGGCTTCCCTGAATTAATTAGAAGAAGGCAACACTGAAGACTCCCGGCAAATTAATGTCATTAGTAAAGAGAATTATGGTGTAATGATCAACTCCTAGTTTTCTGGACAGTGGGAAAAATGTCTGAAACTCACGTGATTTAAGTTTCTGAGAAAAATAAAAAGGTCAAAAGAAAGGCAGTAAGAGCATGGACTGGGAAATGCTGAATAAGAGTGTATGTCTCTGACTTTATGTGTTTGTGTTTGTGTGGTGACATTGGCATGATCTACGATTGAAATTCAAAGTTTGCTTTTTGTTTGTGTTGTTTTCAACTGTAAGTCTGAACTCCAGAAAATGTGTTGCAGGGAATACCCTTTGGGAAATTATGTGAAATATCCGTGCTCTGCAACCATGATTAGAAAGATGGTGAGGAAAAAGTAAAGTAAAAAGTAGACACTGACTAGACAAAGTTGACTGTAGGAAAAAAAAAACTGACCTTGAAGAGACGCAAAATGTTGGCTACCATGATTGACACGGAGCTGGCAGACGCACCAATCACTCCCACCACTCTCTCAGGCTTAGTGATGATGGGCGGCCCTCCGCTGAGACACTTGACATCAGTTGAGTCTTTCTCAATCAGTGCCTGAACAAATGTCAGCGACTGCTCCAGAGCATGGGTGTCCCGGGAGCAGGTGTCCAGGATGCGTGCCCCTAGAGTGATATTAGGCAGCAGCTCATTGTCATTATTGATACGATCCAGGGCAAATAACATGGCCTCCAGCCTATGGATCCCTTTCTCCTTCTTCAGCTCCCCGCAGGCTTTGCCATCATTCCCTCTCGCGTGTACTGGGAACAGCCCACCCAAAGATATGTCCCCATCAATGCGTATTGAGTTGAGGTGCGTGTGGCCTGGCATTTTGGGTTTGGCTGCCAAGACGATCAAGAAATAACAAGCCTGCAGCAACACCCAGCAGCAGACGCCTCTGTGGCAGCCAATCCACACTCTCTCAAAGCCTCCTCGCAGAGTCATAATGAAAGGCTAAATCTGCATCCAAATACAAATTTAAGTCCTTTGAAAATGAAAGAGGTGTGCACACATATAACCACACACACATACAAATGTCCTGAAGGTTAGCTGCAATATTTTTCAGAGCACAGTTGTCTTCAGAAGTCTCTTCTCATGGTTTCTAGCTCTGACACAAACTCGGTAATACTAATTATGCAGCCTCGCTCTCTTTATCTCTCACCCTTTCTTCTTTCCTCTTTGTGTGTCAGTCTTCCTCCTGCACCTGCAAGTGGTGGCTACATGCAGTAACTAAACAGTGCAGGGTGAGCTGAGACAGAGTCCACAGAGAGCGTTCTCATAAGGCGAGAACAAAGACGGGAAGTTTTCCTCTCTTCTCTCCTCCTGAACCACTCAGGTGCTTTTAGTTTTCCTTCAAGCAGGCAGAATGTCAAGAGACGAGCCAGCGGGCTCCACAGCGGGCTCCTGAAAAAAAAAGGAGAGGAGAAATGTTTAAGACACTGAAGAAACAGCAGAAAGAGCAGTGAAAGTGAAGTGAAAGATGAAATGGAATCACATTAATCTGATTTTAACAAAATATGTGTTGATGCGGGGCCTCATTTTCATCCACTACTCTAATTTTGTCTCTGCTGTGGAATCTCCTGTAAAAGTCCTACTTCAGTCAGTGGATGGGAGATAAGTTACAATGTCATACTCTCCGTATTTTAATTGATATCACATTCATAACAGCTCAGCACATTTGAATCAGACAGTCAGAGTTCCAGTCTAGTTTCTGCATCCCCAAATTCAAGCAGAAATAATACCTAGACCCCAGCCCTCCACACAGGAAATCTGTTCTGTGTTGCACCCATGCCTCAACTGCTTTCAGAGCACTGCAATGAATTATTTCTATGTGCCTTGAGCATAACTGATTCGCTGCTGCCTGGCATCGTTCCATAGACTTCATAGCCACACACTGTTCTGCTCATGTAGATCGTCTCTAGAGTGTTTTACCAAGAGGTTATGAAACATAATGCTAAATTAAGAGCACAGGGTTCTGATAATCAAAGAAACAATATTCCTCGAGTTAGGAATGCATCTGCTCTTTGCACATCTGATTCCTCGTCGTCTCTCCTTCCCCCTTGTATCAGCAGTGGTACTGGGTACTGGGTGTGTGTGTGTGTGTGTGTGTGTGTGAGTGTGAGTGCACATTCTCTCAACAGTAGGTTGGCTTCCTCCACAGTGCCAGACTAATAGAGCGGTGGATCTGGGCACAGTGGGAGAGGCTTGCAGCTCGCTCTCTCGCCCCCTCGCTCTCTCTCCTTCTCTCTCTCTCAATTGACCATCACACACACACACACACACACATACACACATACACATATCTGTCAGGCTTTACTTCATGCTGCTTTTGTATGCTAACATACAGACTCCCACTGCGCCGTAACAGAGGACACAAAGGGCGAAAACTCGTTCAGGATGAGAAAGTTGTGCTACATTGCAGCAGCTGTCAAACTCATCACTGTGGAGCAGTGATATTTTTGCGATTATTTTAATGTGGATGGAGGTGCAGTGGGTGGCTTCATCCACCATCTTTTCTTCCAGCATTGAATACATACCATCTCATTTAGGTGTCAGGAGATTTGCCACATCTCATGAATTATGGAGAGTTTTGCCATCTGCTAGTCACGTGTGCATCTTTACTTTCTTTAACTTTGGACATCCAATCAAATAATAAAGATGCCCTGCTCTAACACTGCACAGTGGCCTGTCTTGCGCTGCTTCTCCCATCCTGCTGGGAACCAAAAGAAGATATTTATATCATCCTGCACAGATCATCCCCCTAAAACACGGCATCCATAATGGATGAAGGCCTACCAGTCACTGCAAAACATCGCGTTCTAGGGGAAAGCCTAGAAGAGAAGCATGAGGAAAGGGTGGCTACACAGGCTCAGGCTTTTGTAGAAGAGTTGGCAAACAGGTAGAAAAGCAAAGGACCACAGGTGCTCAAAGGGGAGCCTGGGTAATGATGATGGAGAGACACCTGCTTTTTAACCAGCATTAACAGCCATTTTTTTTACAAAAGCACAGCAAAAAGGAAAATGGTCCATCCATGTTGTGAGGACCATAATAATTCTCCAGAGCACTCTACGCTCTACTTAGCAGCATTGGTTGCCTCATTTTTTTGCTTTGGTTGCATTTCACTTTGTATGCAATAATGCCTACAAATTATAATCATAATCTAAGCCTGAAAATTAAGGAGAAGAGCTGTAGGCTTGGAATGTCAGCCCATCCTTCATCATTGTGATTGCAAACTAATAAAGCCACAATTGGAGATAATTACAGTGCACTGCTGAACAAAATAAGCAGATAGATGTCTTGAGTGCTGGACAATACTCTGATAACTGAGGCAGGTTTTAGCCTTGACATCTCCGAGATAAAGTCCTCCCCTGCCTCTGGAGATCTTTATGGAAGGGGTGGACAGCAGTGCCCCTTCACTGTCATCACTCTGTGAAACACCGCGTGCACAGTGGCAGCTTTACCAGATGTTTAGTCATGAGGCCCAGATGGGCAGAGCAGATAAACATCAGCTGTCTGCAGAGACCAGGAGTTAGAGAGGGGGGAAATGGCAGAATCCACACAGCAACCGTCTCCCCTCACCGTGAAGAGGAGGAACTCCAGCTTCCTCTTCACTCGACCGCATTCCCCCTGCCACTGTGTGCACTGGCACGCTGACAGGGCTAAAGGTTTTACTCCAGTAATGGTTTCACTAACATGGAATTACTCAACGTTATAGAATAAGCTTTTAAATAAAATATTCACTGAACTGTAACTATACGAAGAAGCCTTTTCTGTCAGCATTTATGTACTTGCACATGGCTGAGTGAGTGGGAACCATTCATTAAAGTTAAATTAATCATTATTAAAAATCTGTCTGTTTACACTATAAGGCAAATTAATCAGACTTGCGACAGTAAACAGCCGATAAAGCCATCATCTCACAAATGTTCTGTTAATTTACAGCATGTTTCGCACTTTAAATTGGCTCGAAGGAAAGTGAAGGTAAACATGTGGGTGAGCATGGAGTAAACAGTGATCTTAGGTCATTTCATTCTCTCTTCACGTGTGCAGCTGCTATTAAAAAGTCAGTGATGAATCAAATGAAGCATCATATTTTATGGCTGCCATCAAATGACAGTTGTGGAGGAGTACTTCATGATTAGATTTTATTAGATTTTTTAGAATCTTTCTTGCAAATTTATTTCTAGAGCTATTAGCTGCCTGTCTTTGGATTTTTTTTCCCCTTTTTGTTTTCTTTTTTTTAAAATCAAGGCTCTTTTTCAGCCGCACCACCACACACTTTCCTCTGACATATTAGGTAATTGAGTGCAATTTACTTAAATTTGTTATAAGCACGGAAAAGTTTAATGCCCACTGGAGTGTTTCTCTTGGGGATTTAACAAAGTGCTGGAGAGCTGGAAAAAGATTAAATGCTAAAATAAGGGACACATAAGAACTGCCTCTGAAACAGTTCAGAAAAGTACAAATCTTTTCTCTGCCAAATGATCAAAGATTGCCGACAGCAATTTGAAATTTTGAATCAGGCGTTTGGCCACTCGCCAGCCGCCAACAAGCCACACACTGACAAGCAAACTCCCACCAAGCCAGACTGCTTCTGAGGCAACTCAGCCAATAATTAGCAACTGTCTCGCTATAAAAAGATCTTTGTTTTGTCTCAATTTTTAAACAAAGTCTGCTTTTAGTCGTAGCTTGAGATTCACTTCACAATGTATTTAAGAAAAAGAAAACACCACAGTGATAATTACAGCTACACTCAACCCCATCCTCCCACTCTGAACTTTCATTCACAGTTAAAGTGCTGCTCTTAATCATGTGAATAACATCTCAGTTACTGTTTATAGCATCAAGGCCTCTTTACAGTTGGAGTTGACACAAGCAGCAGTAAAAGACTTGAATTGCAGTTAGTGACCCCTGTTTAACAAGAATTTTAAAGAATACTAGAGAAGCTTTAACATTTGAACTATGCAATAACACCCACAGGTACTGCAGCTGATATCTGCATCCACAATACAATGTGTAACAGAAAATAGTGGGACTACCAGTGTACAACTTTTTAAAAGTTATTGGATAGTGTCATGTTTTGCTGTTTTATTCATTCTGTCTAAACTCTGAAGAGCACCAGAGAGAAGCAACAAGACACACCCCTCATTTTTACATCCTGTCATCTCTGCAAAGCCTCACAATGACATGCATCCTGCTAATGGGTCCGTCAGAGTGGAGCTGGGCACGGCCTGACAGTGATGTCCTAATCCGACAGGGAACTGCTGTTTTGGCCGTTATGCTTCAGCAGAGGAGATACTTAGGCCCAAAAGGCCAATATGATCACAGCAGAGAATGGAGATGAAGTCCTCAGCAGAGCTACAGTTACGCTGCCTGCATGTCTACCTGCTGGTCTGCTAAAACTACAGATATGGGTTTTTGTTGTCTACTCATAGTTACATCTATTTTTTGTGCATGAGAAATTTACCTGCATGTGAGGGGAAAAAAGGTAGAACGAGGAAAGTAGAAACTGTTGCAGCAGCTTCTTGTGACTCAGGGCACAGTTGTTTAAGATAATTGTTGTTTTAACGCTGTTGTCTCATTTTAAAAGTTCAGAAATCCATCAGAGGAGAGAATTGTAATGTTCCATCGCCTGTGTATCATTTTTCTGTGACACTGACAGTTTCTGTGTCAGTTTCTGCTGGAATAGAAAAGACAGAGGAGCTTAATTGTTATTGGCGTCAAACTGATGACTGTGACTATTGTTTTTAGACAATAAAAGCGTGGGGTAAAGAAAAGAAAAAACCTGTCCTCACTGGATGGGAGAATAGTGACAGATCTTCTAAAAGCAGTGACTCACTGGCTATGGTATTTTAGAAGAATGCAGTTTGTTTACACCTCAGTATATTATAGGCGAATGACAATGAGGAGATGTAATGCAGACCGCAACACGTTAGAGATCAGGGATCTTGTTACCATGTTTCTATGTGTAATTGACATTTTTGGAGTTACTAGCCTTACAAATAGTTAATCACATGCATGCAGATTTTCCAAGTCTCACACCCCCTCTAGCAAACTCTGACAAAACTCTCCTCTTAAGTTTTGGAGCTACAGCCTGTATTTGTTTACATTTTAGCAAACTGGCACCACTGTAAGTATGCCAATGTAGCTGTTAGCAGTTTCTGTTTGCCGTGTACCCATAGACGTATAAACAACTATCACTGGATTACTTTGGTAGTGAAGAAAACTTGAAAAGTGATGATTCTCAGGCAAATTCTGTAGTTATAAAGCTTATCTTTTTTCTCTGATCTCTAAGCTGAATTGTGGATGTTCATATATGATGGGCATTAAAAATAGTGATATCCTCTAGAAATATAAATCACACAGAATCTAAAAATACATGTAACATGTCTGTGATATTGTTTCCTTTAAGAGCACATAACAAACGTTACACAAATCACAAAGGGTGCATCATATTCTGAGTCAGTGTCACCTTGTGAAATGTTTCTTGTAAGATGAGTCATATTTGAGGTAGCGAAGACAAAAACAAAGGTGTGGGGACATAGAAAGTGCTTGAAAGAAATGGAAAGCAGGAGGGAGTGTGCACAAAGCTTCATTACATGCATTGTAACTCTGTATGCTTGGCTATCTACATTCATCCCATTTCCATAACAGACATCAGATTCCATCAGGTAATTCCCCCCCTTTTCTCCATCACCCTCTCCCCCCTCTCCAGGACACCGTCCATTAGCTCTCTACATCAGAGCCAGAGATATTGTGGCCGATTCATATTCGCTCATTAACACTTTCTTCATGCAAAAATGCAGATTCCATTAACAAACAGTCTGTGTTGCTGCCCTGGGCTAACATTGAAAATGATTCAAGACTTCTGTGGAGAACATCTAACAGTGAAAATGTAGAATGGAACAAAAAAATCTCTTTAAAGAGGTCATAGAGGCAGAATAACGACATTAAAGATTCACAAGCCTATTCCCTTAGTGTTTATACTACACATCTCTAATCTTATGGAATCCTTGAAAATATTCTTAAATGCGATTCATTTAAGGTTAAATTTAGAGATCTATCAATACAGGCTACATGCGAACAGGAAACAAAAAAAAAAAAATCATTGGCGTTTGAACTGCAGTATACATTGTTTGAATAAATATCTTTCTCTCAGCTGAAACCCCTTTACTGCCTCTATAGATCAGGATGATAGAAATGAATTCCAGGATTGAACAGTTGGTTGGATCTAATGCCTCTTAATACATATTGTGTGCTACATGACGCAATTTCCACTATATGCAGTTTTATAAACCATGTTTCCTCCCCACCGCGTGTATGTAAAATGTGAATTATTCATGGCCAAGTCCCTCACACTTCTGTCAACATATGTGGAATTAATGGTGGAAAGATCGTAGGGGTGGAGGAAAGACATGACTGTCCTGGTGTTTCCTTCATTTCTAATTCAAGACAGATTTTTTTTTTTTTTTTTTTTTTTTGAGAGAGAGAGAAAGATAAGAAATGGGTGTAGAGGCAGTGAAGCAATGAACAAGAGGCACTAGCTGAGGCTTTGTGTGTGTCCCACTTTGCTTGAACTAATTTTTCATGTCGCGCTACAGTTTACAACGTCAACACACAGAAAGCACCCTTTGAGCTTTGCTGTTGAGGAACTAAGCGGCTGTAGTTCGTAAATGCTCAAATCGGACTGTCCTAAATGTGCAAAATGAGACAGACTTAGGGAGTGGATGGTACAAAGAACCAATTGCTGCTCATTGGTGAACCATGACTCAGAGACAAACCCTGATATAGATTCACCAGCCTAAACCGCATTAGTACAACAATAACGCACACGTTGAACATCCTAGTTGCTCCACATGTGGCTCTTGATTTGCCAGGGTTCCCAGCCAAGTGAGAATGAATACAAGCGATCGAACTGATTGATAGTCAAGCCAGATGACGCTGTGACACTTCGACCCTTCGGATCGATATGCTTGTGTCATGCGTGGCGGGATGAATGAGCGAAGAGACAGGAATGACACACACTGTATTATTTAAAAAATAAGAACTAAAATTTGAATTTATTATTCACAGTGAGGACTGGGTTGAGGTCTATTTCGAAATCAACTCAGACGTATGCAACCCTTCTTCCATCTTAAGAGTTAGGGTTAGTGGAAAATAGCTCGCTATTAGTCTGAAGAAAACAACAGAGCTAAATACAAAGCAAAGAGGTGAAATTCTTTTTCAGCTTGATCACTAGAATAAACATTCCTCGTGTCTGCTGCACAGAAATCAAATGAAGAAAGACTGTGGCAGCTGTCATGTAAAGCTCTCTTCGAATCCAATAAATCTCTCCCAGAGAGCAGCACCCTAATAGTCAAGTAATAGCGGGCTAACAGTGCTGAGCACATTTCAGAGTGTGCAGGGGAGATAGTTTTATCACAGAAAGCAAATGCTCCAAAAGCACCTCCCTCAGTGGTGACAATAGGGGGGCAAAGACGTATTTGTGAGGAATCGCATATTTCAAATCACACATTGAGCTTCTAAGTATAGCCCCAGTTTATCTGCTCTCCTGAAGACAGAAGCTATGAATACTGCATCCCCCTGGTTGCTGCCACCCTGTCAAAGAGGGTTTCAATGTTGAGGCATGCTTGAATGAATAAAGCGGAATTTTTATCATCATGAGAACACCGCCATTCACTTCTCGTGCATTCCTTTACATACAGATGTAGGATGCAGAGGGGGGCTGACTGTTCCTGAAGGGCTTAAAGGAAACTTTATATTTGAAAATATAGAGGGAGAAAGAGAGCATTAGAGGCTCCCAAATCTTTCCTGAAAACTCTATACATCAGAAAGTGATGTATGACTGTCTCCAGCAGCCAAAGTCCCAGTTTAAAATGAGGTCCAAGTGTTCAACAGGGGAATCGGGGCGGGAGGCAGTCTGTTTACAGTGTCTGTGTCTGTTTCAGCTACTTATTTCTACTTTATTCTTTGGACCAAAGACTTAATTCCGAGGCCTGGTTAAAAAGCGGGCAAACTGAGTTTTGTCGGCTCAGTGAGCCTCAGCTCTGCATCCCTGCCACAGTTTCACTGTGGAACACCTGGTCCTCATTTTCACTGGCGCTGTCACTGGTGGAGATAATCATATATCGCTTTTCTGAGTCGCTGTGTTTTCAGGAAATGTAGGGTGAGCTCCAAACCCCAAACAGCGCGGTGCCAGTTTGTGCCGTATGGGTGTGGTTTCCACACCATTTACACTTGGCTCACAAGACGGTGTGTGCCATATGTGATGGCCTGAAACAATGGCAGTTCCTCCTGAAGCAATGACAAACACTGCAGATTGGTAAACACAATCAATTCACATGGCATAAATTATTATCTTTGCCAACATTAGCAAAGATGAATGTTCACTTTGAAATCATTCATGGCTGCCTATGGCCTTACAGACAGTGCTACAACATTTTAATATGGTGTCCTTCCTAATATTTATATTTACCTGACAATGCAACTTGTTTCCTCCCTCAGCCTCAGCCACACAACCTGCCACTGTTTAATCATGTTGTTTGATTGTCAGCCGATAGGGATTTAATGTAAAACCTGTCACTGGTTCTCTCTCTAAGTGGCTTTTCCCCACCCCTGTCACTACACAGCGTGTGGCGTGCCGGCAAGGCCAAATGGAGCGCGCCCTGAGTGTTTTGAATGAGTGTCAGGAGGTCACAGCAGCGGGGCCTTAATAACACGTTTCTCGCCCAGTGCACAGAGCAAAGCACTGACACTCATGTTTCATTTGTCCTCTGCACAAGAGCTCAGCTGAACCCTCAGGAATTTTAATCTGTTGTTGTGTTCCTAGCCCACTATAGTCATTTCTTTATTGCCATATTTATCAGTTTTACTGTTTCCTTTTTCACCAAGATCATTGCTTCTAGTGTTTTCATTGATTTTTAATGTTCTTGTATATCCATCTTTCATTTTACTGCTTCCAGAATACCTGCACTTGTTGTTAGCAGTGTTCAGTGATGTAACCTCTGCTACATCTACAGGGAGCAATAAAATTAGAGACTCATATAGACTCTTTGTATTCTAGTAAGGGAAGGTAAACTAATAAATACATTACTATAATCAAACACATAGCTAAAGTCCTGCTCATGTTCCAAGAAAATCACCTTTATTTTCATTTTATTTGCAACAGGAAATATGTTTTGAAATAACCATGTGCTATTTGTGTTACATTTTTTAGCGTTTAGTAAATGTACAAAGTTGCAAATTTTTCATTTTGAACATATTAGTATGTATATTTTCAGAATGAAAAGGTGAAGAAATATTGACGTATTGGTAAATTAGTCCCTGCTTGTTGCCGGGCAACTTATCCCAACCAAGAAATAGTCAAACATATAATGTAAAGCTAGTGTAAAGCAGTGATTTGTCATTTTTACACTTTGGTTTTTGTAAGTATTAAATGAGATATAAGTGGATAAATAGCGAGACGTAAGAGGTGCTGGTGGGTTGAGTTTGTTACCTTTGGACAGATACATATACATGTGATTTTTTAATGGAAATTGGATTGCAGTGAAATAGCTGTGGTTATGTACATCATCTCAAAATTAATGAAACTTGTTCTCTAAAATAATTTCCCTTGCTCAGGCTTGACTGTATTGTAGTACAGTAACCCCACAGTATGCTATGTTGTGCTGATGTCGATCCACTGGAGGATCAGGCCACACACTCCTGAGCTCGTATCAAAGGTCCCTGTCAACATCACAACCAGCACCCTTTCAGGCGCACTCACTTCCTCGCACTGTCATCTTTCCTTTTTAGTGCTATCATTACTAAAAAACTAGAGAGCAGAGCCCAGCTCAACTTAATGCTATCTGCCAACACTGAAATCTCTCCTCTATTTTACCATTCATCTCCTCTTAGGGGGGACTATCCAGCTTCAAAGGGTACCCAGTCAGCCTTTGGTCTGATGACATGGATTTAATCCCCAGACTAAAGATTGTATAAAAGTGATTTTTTTTTGCCCTTCTTCATCTTGTCAAATGTGCATGCTGGGCAGCTGGAGTGTGGCTGAAAGAGCATGTTATGAGTCTGCCAAGAGGAGTGGAATTGAGAGCTAAATAAAGGAATACAAACAGTGAATCAAAGGGTATTAGGTTGTAAGCTTTGCATCGTCGCTAATTGGGTTGCCAGTGCGCTCTTATTAAAATCTGTCACTTTTCTCCCCCTATTCCAAGCCCTGTTCTCTGATATTTGGCAGAAAGTGTCTTGCAAACCATTAGAGAGGTACAGTAGAACACTGCAGGGAAATAGTGCATGATGATTGTTACAGTCAAACGAATGTTACAGCAGCTTGGAAATAGTATTTGTGCATTATCCAGCTGAGCATAAAATAGAAGCAAACCACAGAAGCATTAAAAGCATGTTTAAGATTTTGTCAGCGCTTAATCTATGCTGGTGTCTCCTTGGCATTCTCCTCTTTGTAGCCTTTCCCTCACTATTTTCTGTTTAATTCGTGTTTTCGTCGCAGTTACCCCCCTGTGCTCAGTTGCCGGTTTGATGTCCGTGTGGTGGGGTTGTCCTTTTCATTTACTGTTTTACGATCCTGCTGTTGTGAAGTCTTTCAAGGCCATAATCGTGATTAACAGCTATGCAAATACACTTCACTTGACTTTGTGGACACAAAATCTGAAATTTGACCTTACAAAAGCTTTTCAGAAGTACTGAAGTATGTCATGATACATGCATGCATCTCTCAGAGAAGGTCCAGCACATGGCTTTAGCCCTGAGCTTAGCCACAGGGCTTGTCTGTTGTGAACCGGCTGCCGTCAGAAGCCTCTGACCTGTTCTGCTACAGAGGCTGCTTTGAGGACTGCCCTCAGACTTTATATAGTAGGATCTCCTTTCAAGGAGCTTTGAATCAGTGGCAGTGAGCTGAGGGTGCTAATGGCCAAATGACACGTGATGATGGCCTGTCCAGCTGTCCATCAATCCCACTAGAGCTCTGTGTCCCAAGCCAGGTCACCTAACACAGTCCATATGCTTCTGTTCTCAGAATAAGTATGACCTAATGCATTTACGTTTTGGACTGTGCAAAATAACACATGCTACTGCCCTGTGATGTGTATTTCATTGAAGATGTGCCTTATTGTGATAGTTCTGTTTTGCACCTGTATTATATTTTGTTGTAGTGTAATTATTTATTCTGAAAATTAATAAACACCCTTGTTTAAAAAAAAAAGTATGACCTAATGCAAGAATACATCTAATGTTGCTTTTTATACTGTATCTGCCACGTGGAAGTGTTGAACGTAGTTATCATATGACTTTTATGAAATCCAAAACATATTCAAACAAGACACTTTCTGACATTTTATTTCAGTCAAAAATAATTGAAAAGAATTGGCAGATTAATCAAGTGTGACAAGAATCATTAGTTGGAGCTCTACATATATCAACATGTCATTTAAGCTAATTTCAGCATGGTTAAGTGAGAAAGATCAACTCAACTTCATTTTTATTAATATCCCCCACCAAAAAAATTCCCCCAAAAATTGGTCTTCAGCCTAGAATTAAACATATAAATCATAGGAATCCATTAATGACTACAAGCAATAATAATCTACAGTAACAAATAACACAGCAATGTAAAATATAAGATTTTAGAGAAATTGATGGTTAAGTGACCAAAGATGTTCTTAGTGTGTGGTCTGTAAATCGTCAGATTCATTAATCAATAATTTCAACCACATTAAAAACCCTGTTACAATAAAGATGTTCGAGGTTGAGATGAGTCATTGCTCTTCCCCCAACGACTGCAGTAAAATAGAAAGCATGTCCACTGTGTCAATACACAGTAACGGTAGATACTCTGGGCACAGCCTTGTGCCTCCTTTGTGGCTTTCAGCAGGAAACATATTTGATTCCAGGGTTCAATCAGAGCTGTTAAACCCTTGTGTCTGAATTTCAAGGTCTTTGTCTCATAAACATCATTTTCTGTGGGATGAAAGAAGGCACCCCAAATTCAGGGTCCTGACATACTAGAAATTTGAAATACACTGATTCTCCCTCTCACCCTCCTTTTGCAGTACTCATATTTACAGGCTTGGTGTGTGCATCTTGGGTTTTTACAATTGAATACAGCCCATTAATTATTCACCCCTCTCTGCTTTGTTTTGTGATTTTTCACAGCCTCCTTAGTTCTCTTTATCTCTCCCCGCAGTCTCTTTCGTTGAATTCTCGGCAGCAGATAGTGGGAGGATGCAAACGTCCCTCTGTACCAAAGCTTAGCGTAGACCAAGCTAACTTTGTGTAAGGCAGTCCTTTAAGTGTAGCGAGGAACCTGATAATTGTTCCTTTCATCTGTCTTGTTAATTCTCCGATCAAAGGAGATGAGGCAGAGCATGAATAGGACATTGATTGCAAACCACAGCTTGAAGTTGGAGTTGGACGGGTTAGCAGCCCCACAACACTGCCATCTGTGCCTGGAGATCAAGGCGACATCTAGGCAAAACATTTTTGTGAAAACTGTCTGTTTCATGTCCCTCTTTGAGACTACAACTAAACTCTCACCAATTGTCTTCAAAGTTGCTAAAATACTGTTTGAGAAAATCCCTGTACAAGCTTCCAGGCCTTGCGTGTGCCTCTGCAGTCATCTTGCATAGCTGAATTAAAAATTTTTGTTCTAGTAATTGTGCTTAAAAATTAATGCAGGTTTTGAGAGCCAGTCTACTGCTAGCATTCATCATGTTCTGACAGCTTCCCCTGAAGATTAAGCATTCACCCTCAACGCCAGAGGAAAATAGGGAGGAGCCCAGATGAGAAACAGGGTCATTAACTTGAGGCTCCTCAGCGGAAATAGGTGTCTGATTGAGCAATTGGGATTTTCTGAGGAGAAAGCTTTGAAAAAGACTTTGATCCGTAAAGGGATCATGTAAAAGATTTGTTTGAGCATCTTTGTAAAATATGGGACAGCCAGATACTGGGTTATACTGTGATGAAGATTAGTACAGAAGCATTATTTGTCTCTTAGTGATACACTGATCTTTTGGTTCTGGATGAGGAAACAAAAGGCGATCTCTAAGCCCCATCAGGTGCTGTCTGTGTCTTAATCTAAAGTGCATTTGAAATAGAATTATTGCACAGCAGCTTATTGGTCTCACTTTACACCAAAGTCAACTTATTTAGGAGATAAGCTGCTAAAGAGTGACATGATGACACTTAAACAAGTACTTTCATTTTTCCACTTTGGAGGAGATGAGTATTCAAATGAATACAGGATTTCAGAAGCACTTTAGCCAAGTTTGCTCTCAAACATTTATCTTGTTTCTTCTCTCTAAACTTTGTGGGCCTACCTGAAACTTTTTAGTTTGAGTACCTCACTGAACAACATTTAACATGTTCTTATGATTATACAGATTGAAAGATGAGATTTTGCAATCATTCTTCAACAGGATAATAAGAAGTAGAACACTATATTTGCAGTTGTACCTAATAGTATGATAAAAATGTATCTGTGAACAAAAGTGTAATTATTAGGCAATGTTAGAGTTGTTACTTCAAACTCACTATTGATGTAGGAAGGGTGTAGGCACAAAACAACTGGGTTCTATTGACTAAACCAATCTCCAAGACATGATCCCTCACTGGCTTCCCACACGGGAGCACTAGTTGAGTGGAGCTAAGCCAGAGTCACGGCTGCCAGCAAATGAACCACGGTCTCAGGTGTGCAGGTCTGACCTAACTAACCAGTAGCTCTGTTTTCAGCCTTATATAGTGCATAGTTTGATACATTTGGAACTAAAACTATCAGCACCTATACATCTGGACCCATTATGTCCCCGTTATTGTAGATCTGCGAAAAATGTACCTTTCAGTATGGAAATGTACTTCTCCTGTATGTCTATTTTTGAGTTTGTAGGTTAGCTGAGCATGAATGCTCTTTTTCAGCTACGCCCTATTGCACACTCTCACAGTTGCACACAGCCACAGTTTTATCTGTTGGTCACTGAGCAGTCCCACTGGAGCTGTTGCCTTTTGCTCTTACTACATCTTAAAATAAAACACTGCCCCCCCCATGAGACACAAATTATTGTTGTGAAACATTCTGTAATCTGTATTTAAAATGGCCAGATTTCTAACACATGATACTGTACAAGCCTTCTGGTGCATAAATGTTAAACAGCCATTACACTGGCTATAAGTGTTACCGTCCTGTGTATTCTAGCATGCAGTGGACAGGGAGTTCAGTGGACAGATTGCTAGCTCTCCATGGACATACAAACAAACACAGGCTGAATTTAAAAACCTACAGGCAGTTTCGACTTTCCAGTTCACCTAACCAGTATGTCTTTGCAAAACAACACACAAAGGTAGTATTACCAGCAGCAACATTAGTCCATAGTTTGTGGAAATTAAAGATGCCCTGTGGAGTTTTGACCATTAGCACCATGAAGCAGTGTGACAATGAGCCGGTCCTGGTTTGTATTGTTTGTATCTTGCATCCTACTGGCACAGAAGGATGCATATAGTATAGTGTATGTGCACAAGCAGGTGATGCACATTACTGCTAACTAGCATACAAGCTATATGATGCTTGTTATACTGATTCAAAGTGTCACAAGATGTAAAAATGTGCATGTGAAAAGTGGTGAAGAAGTACACCACTAGCCAATGTAAATGTTGGCTTTAAAATTGGCTTCACAGATGTCATATGAGGAAGGAAATGCATTCAGTTAATTTCTTACACCTCAAGGATACCCTGCAATACAGTGCATTCAATTTGAGGTAAAACTCGACAGAGTACTTTTAAAATATGGGTAATTATATGCAGAATACATGTGTGTAATACTGCAGAGAATTTAACCACGAGTTCACATTTTGAATACATTTATACTATGTGTAGACACTGCGAACCAGTTACATAGTGTATAAATGGCTCTGGCTTTGTTTCTTAATATACTGTACTGTATATGCGCCACATGTCTTGTTGCTAATAAAGGTCCTGTCAAGCTCCGTCTATGTTTGCCAGGGGGCTGCTTTGCTGTGCCAGTGCATAATTGCACAGGTCTCCCTTGTCAGCTCTCCAAAGCTCCCTGGGCTCGACATGAGGCATCACAGCAAGAGAACAAGGGTCACAACCACTAGACATATCATTAATCACAGAATCTGTGGGTTTTAGCCTGGGATTATCCATCCCTAGGGGGGCAGAGTCAGCTATGGAGTCCTCCTGTAGGTGCTGCAGCTAGAGGGAAATGTCAGTCTGGTGGTGCCTGATAGACTCTGGCCTGGTTGAGGCAATCTGCTGAGAGAATGAAAGAGCTGGAACATTGATTTCAGTTCAAGAAGCAGGTTGGAGGAAAAGGGAATAGGAGCAAGTCAGAAAAGCCTTCAAACTAGCAGTCTATCCCCAGTTGAGGGAAATGTAGTCAGATAAAGTGTGGCAATGCCCGTGTGAGCGCAGAGTAAAAAAAAAAAAACTCAGTCTTAAATCAACATGATTCAGGTCACTTTCTCCTCTCTTATGATTACTTCTACTCCTTCTTTCATACATTCACCTCAAATTTTGAAATCAGGGGAACCAGCAGTAAAACACATATAATAAACCCGGTAAAACCCTCTTGTGTGTCAAGCTGTCTAGTCTAATTTATAGCTGCAGTGAAAATCTGAACATTTTCAGATGTACAATATTTCACTGTGCAGTATATAGAAATGCTAAAGCTAACTCTGAGGATGCGTGCATTCATTCTCATGAATATAAGTGAACCAAGAACAGCTGCCATGATAGGGATTACACAGGTAAACATTCAGAGAGAATTAAGGATTAAATTCAGAGCCACTTTCATTACCACACTCTTCTGAAGGTGCTAGTTTTCTACCCACATGTTGTCACCTTGTTACTTTACCACTGCAAGGTTCAAATGGAAATAATGTGCCACTGATGAAGAGGTGAGGATGTTGAAAATGTGGGCAAAAATATTTTAAGTGTCATATTTGAAAGCCTCTATTGTCTGAATGCATTTTGCTCCCCGTTTTACCACCCAGTGCAGTGTCTGGGGCGTTCCAGGTGGATTGGATGAGTTGTCTGGGACAAGGAGATCAGGCACCCAGTTTTCTGACCCCACCCCCTAAAGAGAGGGGGGTCAACTGCCCCCAAGGCTGTTGTCTTAACCTGCGTGATTAATGGTGCATTAACGAGATGGCAGGTCTTTGAGCACATCACGACTCTCACATTGCCTCTGCATTATTAATGCCGGCACAAAGAGCCTGTTTAATGAGCCAGAACTCTCTCAGTGGATGTTGATTAGGCATGCAATGGGTGTAAATGCTTGCCCTTCTGAATATATCCACCTTTCAGAGGGTGAGATTTTCTTTCTTTCTTTTTTTTTGGCCTTTGTTTTTGACTGATATCTATATATTTTTGGCACGTTCATCTAGAGATACAGGGGTTGACATAATAAATGTCTTGGGTTGTATTAGTCCACTAAGGCCCCAGGATGCCCCATTAACTTAGATTTTTATTTAAATGTAAATATTATCTCTTGAATTATACTGATTAAAGGTACAACTCACTCTATACATAGGTTAATGCAGCAAAGACACATTTTAAAGAAATAGTTAAGCATTTTGGAAATACATTCCCATTTTGGGAAATACATTCCCAAAATGAACTCTCATATCTATATGGTAAATATGAAGCTATAGCCAGCAGGCAGTTAGCTTAGCATAGCATTGGATATATGAGAGTTTCATCTAACTCTTTGCAAGAAAGCGAATAATTGTATTTCCCAAAATGTCAGCCTATGCAACTGTTGTAATAACTGTCAGTTTTGTGCTTATATTTTGTCTTGTGCGTGAATTCTGTACATTCTCCTCTCATTAAAGTGACATTCAATTCATTCTTTGGCATTCATTATACTCCTTTCCTATGGAGAAAGGAAATAATGAGAGAGGGAGCAGGTCGAATTAAAATAGCAATTTAGGGCAATGAGGCTCAGAGATGTATGGATGAATCTCTGCGATGTTTCCTCCGAAGTTCACCATCATGATGCGTGCTGCTCTTTCACCAGTCACCTTAGTGTAATCAGCAGTGGTGTGCCGACCAGATTCATAGATTCACTACTTCCCGATGAAGAAGTAATCGTAGACGTGCTTCCAGCCCCATTTCAGAACTTTTGTTTGTTTTGTTCTTATTTGTTTGTGTTTGGGAATATATCATGTTAAACAAAATATTAATCACACCGGAGTATTTTTACGTACTTTAAAATGTGTCTGGAATTTTAATGCTTGGCAGTGCGTGGTGACAGAGAAAATAACTTTTCCATCACATTTATTTCTGCTCTTTTGCCCACACATCTGTTGAAAAAAATTTGACACGTTTGATATTCCTTACTAATACAATAATCATATTTTTAGTGAAAACTGCACATGGGCTGTTTTTAAAAAGACTGATGGGAAGTTGAGATCACTGTCCAGGGAGAAATGTGCACCAGATAAATATTCATGATTTGTTACAAGTCTAATACACAATAATTGTGTGTCGAGTTTGTATGTGCACGTTCCCACATTTATAGCTTTTACCCACACTGTGCAGTTTCCGAATCTGCAGCAATCCATTTTCTGCTGATTAAAACTAGATAGATTTTTTTGCTCTGCTGTCACAGAGTCTTTATAGGATGATGTATCTATGGTCAGATATGGCCTACAGCAGCATGGTTGCTTTATCACACTTTTCTGATGGCACGGGACAATTGAAACAACTAGGTTATCTTTGCTTGTGTTAGGTTAGTGAAACATGATCACAGCGACGCCAAATAATGTGTGCTGTCTCATTATCTCTGCAGCTCTGACAGGAAAGGAGTGGGAGGGAGAGCCACCAGCATGGTAATCACTGTCATTGACCAGCATATCAATTTTCACAGGGCAGGATGCATGTCACCACTTGGAAACTTAAAGGGGTATACTTTTAATGACCATCACTGCATTGCGCTCTTTTTTCTTCTTTAATTGCACAAATTCAAACACATGGCTAAAACTCATTTCCAGGTTGCTGCTAAATTTTTTTGCAGGACAAAACAAACAAACAAAAAAAGCTAATATTCTTTAGGAAAAATTCTGATCATCTGAAGAACTGAAGGAATAATTTGCAAGGACTCTAGGGAATTTAGATTTCACAAGTTACGATTAAAAACCTGGAAATGAGTTTTGGCCATGTGTTTGAATTTGTGCAATTAAAGAAGAAACAAGAGCACAATGTACTCCTTCAGTTCTTCAGATGATCAGATTTTTTTGCTGAAGCATATTAGCATTTTTTTTTTGTTGTTTTGTTTTGTCCTGCAACATAATTTAGCAGCATCTGTGCGACGATGTAGCAGCCTTGAGTGCAGGACAATAACCAGTTTCTAGGGAGAGCGTTCCAGTACAATTCAACAAATGAATTCATAAAGCAACAATTACTTTGACTGGCTGTTATTATCCATTCAAACGGCAGCAATGTTGCGACAAAGGTAGCAATTAAGGAACGTTCTCCTTAAAGACGGGGCTACATTTCTGAACAGCTCTAATTACTGCAGAGAATAAAGCTGTTCTATCTGCAGTGCTCCTATTAAAGGTCTATGCTGTTGTAACTGCTGTTAGGGCTAGAGAGGTTTTCACATTACAGTAATCACTTTAATTTCCTTACACAATCAGCATATTCAGAGCCCTCTTTAGTTTTTGTGCAACAGGGTTGAAGAAGATGATGGTCTCTCCCAGTGTCAAGGAATTCCTTGTCACTGTCATTGTACAGCATTAACACTTGAATGCTGAATACAGAATCAGATGCATTAGAAATCTAAATTCATAGACAGTAACAACCTTCATTGTTCTTGATTCTGTAAAAAAAAATGTCACTTCCTGCATTGTTCTCTGGCAGTTTATTGATGGTCTGCTGATAGTGGGGAAAGTCGGAGACAAGACAGGCACAGTGACAAAAGAGAAAATACTCCAAGCATCGTTGTTCATCTCTTTGAAGTGAGGTTGCTTAGTAATACTCAGCTCTTAATGGTTTGTCTTGTCCTTATGCATATGGATTGCAGTTATTTTTTCCTCTTTTGTCACTTTCCACTGGACACTGGAATCTCACCATCAATCTCAGTGACTGCAGCAGATGGATCAACCATCCTGTGGCAGACACAAACAAACACAAACACTAAATGCTTGCCTAGTCAACCAGCACACCTGATAGAATTGCAGGTGTAGAAAACTGTGTGTGTGTGTATATTTGTGTCGGTATGTGCATATGTTCGGAGGTTTGTATTTCTCCCTCTCAGACAAAACAGTTCAGCGTGTGTCTAGGTGCACAGTCGGTTATCTGATACAAAAGTGACACAGATAAATTTGTAATGCAACAATGCGCCGCAGTTCAGAGTCGATTCGATTCAGTGCAACCGCAATTAGGATTTGACATTTTTACTTTTTTTTTTCTTTTTTGTAATAAAAAAAGTCAGTCAGAAATGCTCCAGAAAATGAAACTCTGCTTATGTACCCAAGTGCTGTCCCTTAATATAGTCTTCATGTACTTCATTTGAATATTTCGATTTTATTCTACTTTATACTCCACAGCATTTCTGAGGCAAATATTGTTCTTTTTAGTCCACTATATTTATTTGACAGCTTTGGCTATTAGTTGCTCTGCAGATTCAGATCATTAATACAAGATACTCATATTTTACCTAATGTGCTTTAGATTAACAGAAAGGGCTTCCACAAAATCTGTATGTGAGTACTGTTTACACACAGACTGTAAATGGCAGCAGTGTCATATTTCACAAATGGTTATCATTCAAGCATTGCAGATTAATATTTTGACACCTGCAAGACTCTCACATGCTGGGCTGCAAGAATTGAATATGTGAAACGTCAAAATTTACGCAGGTGGAAGTGATCTCACATTGAGAATTATAGCTTGCATGTTGCAGTTTTGGGGGTAACAGGCCCATGATGCATGTTTTGACAAGTGCTAATGTAATGTGAATATTTCAAGCATTTCTGACATTTACAGAATGTTTTGATGGTTTGAAGCAGGTGTGTGATTAGAGAACATAGCAAGCTAGTGGGAAACGCAGAGAGAGAGAGATAGACAGAGTGTGCTACTTGGAAAGAATCATATCAATATTTTTCCAAAGTTCATGCCTAATTTAACTTGAATCTGTGCCTTGTATATCAGTTTTCATATGAGCTGAATTAATCTTTACACCCCTGGCATATACTGTATATATAGCACATTTCATTGGTTACATCATGTGTCTAATACTGTTGGGTTAGGGCCATACTATAATGTAATTCCTTCATGGTGCGATACAGCATTTTGGATCAAAGTTTCCACCCAATGGGGTTTTTTTTTTTTTTTTAAATCCACCTTCAGGGTTCTCACACTGACTTAAACATACAGTAGTAAATTCCTTCATTTATGTATGGAAATGTGTGTGTCCATGAGTGTTTAACACGTGCCCATCTCTTACTCACCCATGGCAGTTTTGGCAGTAGATGCTTGACGTGCAGTCAGTTCATTAAAAAAAATCTTGGTTATGAAATCAACATTGGGGATGATTCTATATAGACGTTGAAGATTTCACATCAAGACACGAGCGCCTGAGTCACATCAAGGACTAACTTATTGAATACAGTACATATACATACAGTGGGGAATAAATTTTGGTAAAGCAATACGATGTAACATGTATTATAGCTATCTATAAGGGAACTGCATCTCGCTCGTGTCCCTCTTTTCAAAAATTGCACAGTTCCACACTTTGTTAATGCCCAAAGGGATTTGAAATGTGATTTAAACCATGGAACATACATTCAGCATCTGCTCCCCCGTCCTCCGCAGAGACCAGAAAGCCTCTCTGAAACTTTAATGTTTCATCAGATCTTATCTGCCTTAGCATGTACTGGAGGAAACCACATGCGCACAGGGATACTGCGGTGGACAGACACCCTGTTAAAATGCTGCAGAAGCCCCTGCATGGCATACTGTAACATAGAGGACATTATTGACATGGATTTCTGGTCATTGGCAGACTGACATTTGACAGTAGAAATGAGAGGAGCAGAGAGCTAATGTGCTCACACTGACATTTCCCTGTGGACCTGTCAGATGAACTCTCATAACCCCTTTAGCTTTTCTCATCTCCAAGAGTGCCACTGGAGTGAGGGTCAGGTCACTCCTTCCTTATCTGTCACAGAGACACAAGAGGGTGGAAACTGGCAAACAAGAAAAGTATTCTCTGGATCTTTGCAGTATGTTCTTTTGGATCTACTGTGCTGTTTTGCTAGACAACTTTGAAATGATTTCTGTTAGAGGCACAGAGAGCACAATGCTGCTTTCTATGCACTTAAACTGTCTCAACAAAAAATATGATTTGCTCAAGTTACTCTTTCAAGAAGTTCTCTGTAGTCAACAAAGTGAAAACCCAGAGTGTAATTCTTTTTTTTCCCAAGCTTTACCAAGTTTTCACTGAGGCTTTCGAAGCTTTGACCCAGAAAATGAAATATCCACACCCCTGTGAAAGCACTGTCTTTGGGTGACATCACAGTTTCCAACTGGGGTGTCAAGTCATGTGCTCTGTAAGGGCAAGAGTGTGCTGATTTCATTTTAACCATCACTACACCAGAGTCTGTAGTCACAGAGCAAATTAAGTGAAACATAAGGGTTTTGCCAGTGGTGAAATTCTGAAAAATATCAAATTGAAATAAGGTCAAATCTTAGTAAATATGAAGGCATTATAGCCACAGGAAAAGGCTTCAAATCTCGAGTGGCAAAGAGTTAGAAAAGTTCTACAGATTATATTGTACATAGATGATATTTGTGGTTGATCTTCATCTCATTAGGGACGAGGTTGTATGTCTCACTCGATAAATCAATGCTATTACACCATTAACGCAGTTCCACAGCTTCAATTAATGTGATCACGATAGGATGAGCACACCTTGTGAGCAAATGAAGCAGCATTAATGGATATAACACACTTGATGATGAGTCTGATGAGACATACATCTGCGTCATCAGACGGTGAACAACAATAAACCTACTGTATTTATTTAGGCTTGTCGCTATACTCTAGGTGAGAAATGAACCCAACAGTTGGGGATGTGACTCATTTTCACCACCTCCTAACATGAGACTGCTGGAGGTGTAACTGTACATTTATGATGTCCACACAACTGATGGCAGTAATTTGTACAGTTATGTGGTTTCCCTCGTGCAATGTGCAGTAAATATTAATATAGATATAATCTGATAGGATTTAAAAGACACCGACAAGTGTCAAGCAAATATAAAATGTTTTTAGGTTGTATGCCTTCATTTGAACTTACAGTTAATTCAAGTGTCTTATATGCAGATAAAATCCAAATTGTTTTGATGTAGTCACTTGTAAGTGTCCCCACTGGCCAGATCACATATCTGATTGCAATCCATCTTGGTTTTCCCCAGGCTACATGCAAATGAGGGTCAGCCCTACTTCAGTCCAGCTCTTTGGTAACATCTGAGGCACACATCTGCACTGAGGCAGTTTACATCCACAGTTACAACAGTCACAGTTAAACTAGCTTGCTAATAACTGCCCACAGACTAACATAAATGCATGGATGAATCACGTTCATGGACTACAAGCAAGATAAAAAATTCGGTCATCTGCACAGCTCTCATTCATGTAGCTGCCCCCAACCACACAGATCTTTTAGTGGCCGACCTGAGCAGCAATCAGAGAAACTCTTCAGCAGCTTGGTGCACTTTCGGTGTGACCAAATGTGTTGAAATCGCCGGATCCACTTTTCCCGGTTGCTTTCATAAGGTAGCAAGGAATGAAGAGTGATTTTGGTGTAATTTCACTTTAGTTGCCATTATAACAGGCGACCGACCCTGTGAGTCGTTACTTCCACAGACCACTTGCTGACATAGGTGGACTTGGAGGAAGTAAATATTACGTATGCGTCTCGAGAGGACAGATGCATATAGAGCTTTTCAAAATCTGGCAAGCAATTAGTTTCCTGTCCATCTTGAATAATTCTTCAATGCAATTAATCTTTTAATATCCTCTTTCGATATCTGATGGTTATCCCATCCAGCCAAGATACATGAAGTGAAGAGTAAATGGGGTCTTTGATTAGAGGACTCTGTTGTAAGTTATTGTTCTTTGTAAATTAGGGAGTGATTGCTTATTAAGGGTTGTTTGCTGTAATGCATTTGCACAACGGCTGGGACATACTTATCTGAGCTGCACAGAGATGAACATACAGGCATTGTTTGGAGATAATCACCTGGCTCAGTATAATGGTTG
This sequence comes from Lates calcarifer, assembly GCF_001640805.2. Classification (NCBI taxonomy): domain Eukaryota; kingdom Metazoa; phylum Chordata; class Actinopteri; family Centropomidae; genus Lates; species Lates calcarifer. Next base: position 20,214,781 of record NC_066838.1, on the reverse strand, counting down.
TGTACTTTTTTTATCAACACAGTCAGGTCTGCATTACAAGTTGATGAGATCTGGGAGAGATACGCAAAGACGTTTAGAGGCATCTTCATTTTTGCAAGTTTTTGAAGTGGAGTTAGAAGATAAAAGTTCGTCTTGTCTTTTCATTGCTCAGAGTTACTTGCAGAACTTTCCTAAATCACCTCTAAGCTGGAATTGCTTGCTAGAAGTTTTTATGCTGCAGAGCTCTCTGAGAGAGTTTTCTGAATGTTTGTGAATATGACCCCAAATGATTTGACTAATTACCTCCTCCTCTTTCCTCACATCTTCACCCTCTCAGTGAAATCACCAGGTATAATCTGAAAACTGCCTGCCCTTCATTGCACGTGATTTGACATGCCTGGATTAGAGTCTTTGTTATCCCATTCCTAGCTGCAGGAATGTTCATGTGCTCAAATACCAAACTGTTCAAAGAAGTGGAAAGAAGATCCTTTGGGAACTGTGTTGGAAAGTCTGTAACACCACTGCTTTGTATTTCCACATCACGCTATGCATTCTCATGGCATACCGTGTCTCAAAGTGTGCACTACTGGGGAGCTCTGTTGCTTTAATATTTGATATTTCCTATGGGGTCCTCTGTGTGACGATCAAAGATGGAGACAACCTTGAAATGCCTCCATCAATTTACACATGGAGAGTATCAATGAGAGGAAGGAGGCTAAAATGGGGGGAACTGAGAGAGATTGCGCATTAAAACTGAGAGATAGGAGGGGCAGGAAGTGGGGAATAGAATGAGTTGTGTCTGAGTAGCAGGAGGAGGATTCACAACCCTAGAACCCATACTGACAACTAATTAAAGCTGTTAGGCTTTTATTTATCACTCTTGAGTTCTATTATAAGCGGCATGCTGTGTTTTTGCTGTGGACCCAATTTAAAAGACCGGTCTGTCCTCCTTCCTTATTAAAAGTAAAACGCACTTCTCTGACACGCTTTACATCCTTGCACCATTAACTCAAGGGTCCAATTTGGAGTTTCTTTTACCTTTTTAAATGAGGGTTAATTTGCACGTATTGGTAGAATTTGAATTATGTGTTTTCATCCTGTCGCAGCTTAAAATAGAACTCCATGTTGCTGCAGCATTTCCTGCAATAAATAAATAAATAATGCTAAAAAAAAAGGATCATAAACCTCAAAGGTTCAGAACCTGTAATGACAGTTAGATATAACTGCATACATGAACATGATTGTTAAAGCTATGAGGACGGTGTAGTTTCATCACCTAAAAAGCTTGACAAGAATTTAAAGATTTATTGGTCTAATTACATTCCTAAATTTGTAAATAAGCAAGTGTTCGCTAACAAGTCTTCCATATTGATTTAAAGTTGCTATATGAAAGCTAGGTTTTTGCTACCACTATGTAGCCAAAATCAGCAGTAACAGCAGTTTACTTACCAGTGTAGAACTTTGCTTACCACTGAAGCTAGCAAGAGCAAGTAAACAGTTAATGCTAATGTTGGCTATGGAGCAATAGCAAAAACTTACATATAGCACCTTTTAAAGATGCTAATGTGTCAGCTGTGTTCACAACTTGTTTCTGCTGCCCATAAGAGAGTGAAAAAATCGAGTATTTAATCATTTAATCAGTGACCATTGTATGTGTAAGGGACCATCGCCAACCTTTCACAATTAAACCACAATTAAAGCAAATTTTCTCATCAGTTTCAGAATTTATTAGAGAATTCTGCATATTAAGTGCATAAATGTAAGTCATTTGATTCATACTCACATGCTGTATGTAAAGCATTCTGCCATAAATTAAGTTATTCATCCATGTAGCTGGTAAGAATTAAAAATACAAGAAAATTTAAGGAGGGTGACAGCTGCTCTGATTATTACTTAAACTGTACAAGGATTTGTTGTAAGCTTTTTTGCCCAGGCTGCACTGAGAAGGGACAAATTCTTCATTATATATTGATCGGACCTGAGAAGAATCAGCTCATTTGAAGTGTTTTCATCATCTGTGAACATGGGAGACAGTATTTAAGTGAGGAATTTGTCACCAGACAAGACATTCATTTAATTTCTCTCTATTTTACCTTTCGTTGCAACCTTTATGTTAATGAGATAGCATTCAATTCAGACATGGGCCATGTTGAAAGTGTTATGGTAATGGTCTGACCCAGTAAGATTACTCTCGTGATGTTTACATAAAAGTGACTCAGGTGCTTTTTCAGACAGCTTTGTTCATCATTAAACCTTTGTGTGCTCCTTGTCTTTTGCTGAATGAATCATCGTCTGTACTATATGTCTTCCACATATTTAATTTGCGTAGCCTTTGCAGATTCATTGATTTCAGGAGTTTCCTAATTTTTAATCTTTATACTTTAACTAAACACAGAAATGTATAGATATCATGAACACAGTGAGGGTTTCACACCAGCTTCAGTCCTGTGAGGGCTCCTGTGAAGACTGCTATATAGTACCACTGCAGAACTGTGTGTAGTGGGATGTTTGGCCTACCTTTAAGAAAGAGAGCCTCCAGCTGTTTGTGGGATGGAGGAGGTGGGTTTCTGCTTTACACTCTCCACTATAGAACTTCTCATTAAGGTTTCATGTGGAGTTCATGGAAGCGGTTTGACTTCATCCTTGTGTTTGTGAAGGTACTGAGTTTGTTTTTCAGGGGGACATTATTTTCTTAGATTATTGGAACATTGTGAGAGAAGAGTGTGCCCAGTATTAATTCAACTTGGTGTCGTTAAAAAAAAAAAAAAAAAAAAAAAAGCCTCATAATCTTTGACTGCTGTGCTGCAATGCTAAACAGTCAGTCTGACTAAGTGGCTGCCCAGACCATCATTATCCACTGTTCTGTACATTGTGGGTCAAGACCATTGTTTGCCTTTTTGTAATTTTAAACCCTTTGTGAGTACTCTCTTTTCCAAATGATCCCATTATGCTTCATCTACATGCATTGGTTGATTCCAAATGGCTGCCATTCTGTGAATGCCAGATTTGTGAACCTCATAATATGTGAGATTTTTGTTGATACCATAACCCAGAACTGCTGTTCCATCTTTGTCATTAGTACAATGTACAGTGTTAGTTTTGATCAAAGCATGTGTTGAAGGGCTGTGGCCCTTTTTTTAAAAAAAATGTAAACTACTATTTTAATGTGATTTAAGTCAAATATTTGTTGTGTAATAATCTGTTCCAGTTAAATATTCTGAGTGTATAAGCTGTGCCTTGTGCTCCAGGGGTCTGTTCTCCTGTGACCTCCTGTGTGAGTCCTGTTGGCCTATCAGTAAATTAGGCTGTTGTTGTCCACTTCATTAGTGCAACCTGGAGAAAAATAATAGTAAAATCGCAACACCAAACTAGAGGAAGGAAGCATTCTAGTTTTAAAACCACAGAAAATTGTAGATAAAGGATAAGTCTGTTTGCCGAAATTACACTGAAGTTTCAAGTGAGGAAGCAGAGGGAGAGCAAGTGAACTTTCTCTACAGAAGTAAGCTCCCTCGGTTAGCATAAATTTGAACAAATTACATGTCAGTTTGAATTGGCTCAAACGTCACTTTTTTGACATGCCCGACTTTTGATGTCTCATTTGACATCTTTGCAAGTATTTTGTTCATGCTTTTGCGACAATTTGTTTTTAAGTCGTGACTGCCAGATTTATTTTTTTTTTAAGTGACAAATACTTTTTGCTCTTGTATTTGGCATTCACTTTACTTTAACTCATCTGTGTAGCTAGTTCTGGTTTATTTAGTTCAAAGATAAAGACATTTTTTATCCATTTTCTATATTATTTTTCCTCTCACATTTCCATTACAGCCCAAATGCTGTGCAATTAAATGGTCTAGTACTATAACACTATTAGTGATGTTTAGTAATGCTGTTATTGATGATTTTGTAATTCTTTACAGAACTATCTGTGCTAAGTGGTGAATGGCAGATACCCTGATCTGAAACTCCTTATTGTATTACATTGGAGCTGTGTTTGAAAAGGCATAAATTCAGGACCATGAAATCTAATAAGAATTCAGAAAGGTTAGATGTGCTAATCTATGCGGTATTGACTTCACACACACGGAGACCAAGTAAATGTTGAAATGAGTGACAGCTATGGCTTTCCAAAATCTTTTTTTTTTTTGGTTTACTTGTCCCACAGTTACACAGCAAATACAAGAATGTATCAGCCTCGCAGTACATGGAGCAAACAGATAACAGGATGTAAAATGTGAGACAGTGAGAGAGAGAGAGAGAGAGAGACAGGCAGGGGACAGAGCAGCCTCTTCTGTCTTTCGACTTTTAACCAGCATGGCAAATAGCTGTGTCTCTGTGGCACCTCTGAAAAGTCGGACTCAATCCATTAAACTGGCAGTTGGGTGAACTTTGTACAGCCCTCAGAGCTTCAAAGCACAAGATATATCCTGAAGTTCCCTCAAGGCTCTGATCCCAGTCCTGAAGTGGGGAGCTGCTGTTTATCCTACAAGACTTAAACAAGCTGAAGATGCTGCATGTTCCCAGTACAAAATAATATATGACCCTCAATTACTAAATGCAGATAATAACCAGATTAATTTAATTAGAATGTAAAACAATTAAGCCCTATCAAAGTGTCACTCAACAGGGAGACTCTGTTATTACATGACAACTGCACAACCAATCCCCTGGATAGGCATAATCACTTTCTTGGTGGCACATCTCTCAATGTTAATTTGAAACACAGATTGGTGTAAAAAGAAGTGTGAGAACAAGAGATGGCAGAATGGCATAATGTTTTTGAAGTGTTTTTGGGGGCAGAAGCATCAGGGCGTCTGCCCCTAAAAACATGATACCCTGAAGAGCACTCATGGTTGAGGGTGTAACTGCCCCTGCCATTTTTAATCACTGTAGGCTTCCGGGTGGAGACAGGCGACAGACTAGCTGGGGCTCACGTCGCCCTGTCACCGCTCCCAGCCAACCATTCAAGATGACAAGTGTCACTGTGCCATGCTGATATGTTCCCCAGAAACCACAGCCTGACCGCCTACAGGAATACATTGAACCTCGGTCATTTCTGCGGGCGCTTTATTTTTAAAGGTCAGCATAGATGCGAGAATATACAAGCACTTCATATCACCCTTTGAGAACCTCTTAAACCTGTGGTGCGCTATACTGTAGCTCTTTATCCAAATAGAAGTCCTAAAACTACACTATCTCTTGTTTTTTGTTTGCTGTATTCACTCTTGATCATTCAATCTCGTGTAAAGCTTTTGGGATTTAGAGAGCAGGCATTTACACTCTGTGCCTCCCCCCTTATAACCCTTGGTTCTCTTTCTTGGCACTTGCTCAGAGAAGAGAGCATGGTCCCTTGTGTCGGCACAACCCCTGGCGACAAGCTTCATTACATAACCCCTGGCAGAAAGTGAAATATGCAGCAAATCTACAATAGCAAAAAAGCACATACCGCCGCTATGAAAGATAGCCTTTGATTTTCCAGGCATGACATATACAGTTATTTTTAGAAATTACAGCATTCACTGAGACATGGTTTAAAACAGCTAGAGATGCTTTAACAGTCGTGGCATTCTGAAGATGTGACTTAGCTGCATTGTTTATGCTGTGTCCTATCTTGCTTTAATATTTTTGTTTACATCACATTGATGTTAACCCTTAAATGGACAAGAAAACAGAATTAATGAAAATAATTAAGTCATTGTTTTACAAATCTTTAGGGTCTAAGGGTATTGCTTTTGGTCTGTAAATAATTACACAAACAATTTGGGGCAAACAACAAAAATTAACAATTACTCCAAAAGAAAATAGTACAATTGAAAACAAAGCAGCAAGTGACATCAGACCAATAAGCCATTCTGGTCATATTTTTATGTTAGTCCATTAAATTATACCATGACTTTCAGCTTTTATTTTACAGTTTGTTTCCCCCAGGATACATTACCCATTTAGACAACTCTGTCTCCTGGAAATTACTTTCATATATTAATAAACTGCTTTCCCAATTATGTTATGGTGGCAACGTAATCGCTTGCAATGTTTCTTGGTTATTTATTCATGTTCTTTACTGAATGAGGCGTTTCAGTCATTACCGGTAGCAGAGACACCAGCAGGTGGTTGACGTAGATGACACACATATAGGTGTTTATGTTAAAACTCATTTTCTGTCTCCAATCCAGGAGTGCCCAGTGAAACACATCCTGCATCAACCTTTCTCTGAATTCCATCCAGATACAGATTTACCCAAATCCAAATCACAATTTTTACTCGCTCTTACAAATTATATATCGCTCTTACAAATTATATATCCTTGTTACCTACAGAATATGCCTATGTATCCAGGTCTCTGCACTCCATCCTCTGCCTCATTATGACAGTCATTAGTGGCTTTAGTGATGCTGCTGCTGTAGAATATGTTCTCACTGTGGCCCACCGCATGAAGTTCATCCTCTCTATCTTCCTCTCTTGATTCCTCATCTGAATCTGATGAGCCATTGGGAGGGAAAACAACAACCTATTCCTCTCTCTTCCCTCAAGAAAAGATTCAGACAACAGTGATCAATTATTGAATACTGATCAAGAGCTGATTTTTGAATAAAGCTTAATGTTTAGTAAAATTTAGGGTGGCAACTAACAATTATTTTCACAATTGATTTATGTAGCGATTATTTTATTGATCAATTGCCTAGTCTCAAAATGTGAAAAAGCATTGAGTCTAAAACCTAAAGATTTTCTATAATGGTACAAAACAGAGGAAAATAGCATATTCACACATTTGAAACCACAGGATGCTTGAAAAATCACTGAAACGATTAATTGATTATTAAAATAGTTGCAGTCTCTCAACCGAGAAACTGATTCTGGCTGTAATAGAATAAATAATTTAGACTAAAATCATAAACAAATCTATACCTCAACTTTAGCTTCTACTGATTTCCTGGCAGCGCATTTGGGCAGGGTAAACAACAGCAGGGATGCAGATATTTCAACACAAGTTGCCAGAACTAGGTAAATGAATTCTGAATTTATTCATGCCATAAACTACTGTATTAGTCATTAAAAGCAATCAATCCTCTCTGCCAACGCCCCCACTGAAACTGAGACAGCTGTATTCAGGGTTAATTAATGTGTGTTGTCCCTGATAAATACACACTGTGAATAAAGAAAAGTAAGTAAAGTTAAAGGGAAACTCATCAGAGTCTGTTCAGATCTTGCAGAGTACTACTTGATTATGTCAAAGTAGTTGTACAAAGCCATTTGTTTCTCCGAAGGGAGGGAGCTGCACAAAGTCTGATAAAGTGCTTCAAGTGATGTCACTTCAGCATCGATGGATCTGACGACAAGAGGAGTAGCCCACTCCTCAACTCTTACATGAGGGATCCTTCATTAGCTGCTACTAGCATAACATACACACAAATCTCAGATCTGTTGGTGGTTGGCAGTTGGCAGTTGTAATGCATTGTTGGTAATTTAGGTACCAGGTTTTGACAAGAAAGAAGAATGTGTGGAGTAGATTCTGGCTCTGTTGCATCTGTTTTTTTCTGGCCATTGTGAGTCCAACAGTGCTACAGGAGAGCAATGCTCAATGTACATTTTTAAGTAACATTGCTGATAAAGTGATTTTTATTCATCAGCCACAACATGCAAAGAATGGGTTTACCCACTGGGTACAGCTAACAGGCAACAACATGAGCTTTAGGCTGTGATTTGAACAATTAGCACCCTTTTCATTTGAGAGCAAGATGAAAATATTGGCTCGTTTGTTAATTAGCACGGTTACCTCAGAGAACCAGGGCCATTAAAATCAAGTTAATTATCAGGCAGTGCCTCGTGAAGGAGAATGACAAAATAACTAGGAGGCATGGCCAGTAACCTTGGCAATAGATGGAGTGTGGATCAGCAAGCCAGCACTGGTAAAGCTATGTGACCATGAATTGGTAGACAAACACCCACAGACTTTTTTCCCCCTTCAGCGTCATATACGTACGTAAGGTGGCCTCAATCCCATCTTCCTGTCTGCAAAGTGAAAAGCACCATTGTAGCGTGTAACATATCTTGAGTAGTTGAACTCTTACTAAGAAGGTCAAGGCAAAAATAATGTTCCTTTCTGTTTTCAGAAAACAATTTGTTGTTTATAGAGAACCCTTTTTAGCTGCAGCAGATGCGTAACAGGAAAAAGCAGAGTTCACAATCATAATGGCATCTGACTAATTCAAATGCTGTAAAAGAGCGTCTGGAAAGCACAGAAATGAACAGATTTTTTTCTTCCCAGCACTGTTAACTAAGGTATTCAGTGAGAGTAATGCGACAAGGACGAGACAGCGAAACAGGAAATAGATAAGAAAAACATAACATTGAGGGTTTTCATTCAGATGAAGCATGACCTTTATATTGACTTGAAGTATTTTACATGAAAACGTCCTTAGATAGTTTGAATCCTCCAGTTCCATTATGACTGTAATTTATTGTTCAACAGTGTTGGCGAGTTATGCATATGGTCCTCCTGGGGCTCACTCTTCAGCTGTTATCTTTCTAAGAGCAGTAAGTGTTATTACCCTTGCAGATGAGACAAAAAAATAATGACCCAAATCTGGGAAAGACCTTTGATAGTAAAGAACAGAGCAGGGAAAGGAAAGGAGAGGCTCGGAACCATCCTTTTCTCTCTTCCTCTGTGAGGAACTCGCAGAGGAAGTGTCAGTCTGTCAGAGGCTGGATATAATCTTCTACACTGTGACGCGTGGGGCGATCATGGTGCCCTGTCACCGGTAGTCCTTGTCGTTGATTAAGGCTTTTCATCCTCCATTGGGCTTAGCCGTGGGCCGCCCGCACTTTGTCTTGTGACATGCGTAATTTCCTCCTCACAGTCTCCCCATCTTGATAGTGAGCTAATAGAAACTCTTTCCAGATCCGCTCCTAATGAAGACAGATCCTCAGATGGCCAAGCAGTCTCATTTATATTGCCAGTCTATCAACTTGTTTTAAGTAGATTAAGTATGTTCCGTGCGACACGCAACAGGGGAGGGAATGCAAGTGTATAGAAATAATTTACAAAGGGGATTTACAGAGCATTATTATCATTTAAGCCATATCACAGCACTGCTGGAAGTTTGTTTGATCTCCAGACAATAAGGAGATGAGAGGACTGTCAGCGGAGATTGAAAATGTGATCAGATTGTTGCGGATATTCACTGAGTGCTGAGGGTTGTGTGGCTGGGTAGATGGGTTTAGGTGGCTGGATAGTTTCCACATCCAAAAGTCACATTTTGAAATGTCTTGTTTTGTCTGACAAACACTCCAAAAACCAAAGATATTCCATTTATGATGATATAAAATAATAATTTTATTCAGTTAACCATCTTGAGTTCTACTGAATATAGATGATTTTAGTAAATGAAATAAGAAAGTGGCTTACACTCAGATGCGGACTGTCAAACTAAAGGTGAAACAGAGCTTCTCTTAGCTTTCATTTGATACTTGGTTTGTGCTGCGAAATTACAGGAATCCCTCTGACATTAAAAAGCAGCGTGAAATCCAGGAAGCTAGTAGCAGTTCACAGGGACTATATAGTGTAGGAGGTTGATGTAACAATGTAGACAAAATATGAAGAGAAAATCCTACACTAGTGACCTCTGAGGTTGTATGTTTTCATTACCACAGTGGCTGACCTCAACCAGACTGACATTAGCCTCTTATGATCCTGTGCATCCCACTCAATAAGCTTGAGGAAACAGACAACTCTCTCTGGCAGAGCCTCTGGTTTATGGGGCTTGTTAACCAATATTACTATTAATAATTCAGCTCAAGCCTTTGATAGGTAAATGTTTGGGTAAAATAATAGCAGCATGTCTTCAATGGTAATTTTCTTAAACATTTGTCGTTCTTGTGGTGCTATTATGTTAATGAATGCCTCATGCAGAGCTGCAGTGCGCTGGAACATGTGGTGTTAATATTGATAGTATTTATTTATTGCCTAAAGATAAAGAGATTGTGTCTCGGGGACATCTCCTGAATAATGCCTTAGTGAGTCAGAGCTAAAAACTACCATCTCCAAACTGCTTTGTCCAACTAACCCCCAAAACCAAAAGATATTCATTCACATATAAGAGAGTAAGGGTGGAATGTCTGAAATGATCCATCAGTTATTACCATTATTTCCTGCTGATTAACTGACCTATTTCAAGTCTAGTTCTTTTTATATCTTACAGTTTTAGTAGTTTTATCAGAAAACCATTGAGCCCAAAATAATCATCTAAAAATCTAAAAAGTAAACAAATATTGAGAACTTAATAAAACATAAAGCCACTATCTGCCCTCAGTGTTTTAATCAACCCTGGATCGCTGTCAAATTGTGCTGAACTGTGTGCTGTGGGATATTGGATTATATTTTTAAATCGAAAAGCCTCTAGTTCTTTTTCATAAATGTTCAATGATCTGTGATTGGACAGGAAGTGGAAAGTGTTCAGCTTGACTCAGACGTTCATGAAGACTCTCTTCAGTTTGTTTAGGTGGGTGTGTGTCAGTCTTATTATCTTTATATACTAGAAGATGATGGTGATGTGCTGCATAATGGTCTCACAATCTACTGACAACAGAACAAATGACTTCCATGAGATGCCTTTCCATATCTTTGCATACGGTGATACATATCACAGTATTTATAAGAGACATCCTGAGCTCATTCTTTGACTTCTTCAGAATGTAAACCAGTAGATTAAAAGCTATCATGTAACAATGATAATAATGATAAGAAGAAGAATTCTCAGGCCACAAAACTCTTAGATTGTTCACAGTTTCAGGTTTTGTTCTTGCTGGCGGCTTTGGCAGCTGAACATGTTCTTGTTACTCTACTGTCTAATTTCACTATAATCAATCACAATCCAACCTAAGGATTGGGCCCCACAGAATCACAAGATAAATCTGAGGGGTCATGAGATGATAATGGTGGTAGGAAAGAAGCAAAAACAATGTTCTGCTGTTATAATTTGTATTTGTATGACCCTTTCTCTAATCTAGAAATATTGGATAACTATCTCTTTGGGCCTTGAGCAGTTATGTAAATTAAGCCATCTGAGATGTTCAGAGGGAGAAATATGTAAAATCGTAATCTGAAAAGTAACCAGCAACTACAGCTGCCAAATCAATGTGGTGGAGAAGAAATATAAAGTAGCATTAAATGGAAATACTCAAGCAAAGTGCATATGCCTCAAATTTATTACAGAGCTTGAGTAAGTCTTTCCTTCCACCATTGCATCTACCAAGCCGCATCAAATAAGGTTGTTGCCATAGTCATTGTCATTTGTGGAGACTCAGCCTCATTAGCACAACATAATGTTTATTAAATCCTATGTTGAGGTTTGCAAACTCCTATTTTCGGTCCCCCCAAGTTGTCACATCAGCTGATCCAAGTAGCTGGAAAGTTGTAATTTATTTTGTACCCTGTGGGCAAATGTGGTCTAAATTCCAATAAACATCTAAGCCATGCCATTACATGCAGTCCCACCGCTCTGTTGGTGGAGATTATTCCAGAATTTAACCCTGTGGTCATTTATGTGGAGTGCAACTTGAGAGGACGTGTGTTGTGTGTTGGACTTGGTGGCTTCTAAACACATTAACATCAAAGAAAACTAAGCAATACACATACATTAAATGTCAGCCACTGATCTTCACTTATCACTGGTGCTTTACAGAGGGAAGGCCACCGCACAAGGTGGAAAATTACACAGGAAGTAATCTCAAACTCCTTGAAGAGAAAAAAATCCATGAAATGGAAAATCACGCTGCGACTTCCTGATGAAGCTCCAGCCGTGACTCCTCTGCTCCTCATAATTGAAACAATGCTGCAGAATAGCAGAAGTCAATGGCACATAATGCATAACAGAGCAATGAATGTATGAGGTTTAATAGATCGTGAAAATGGCAGTCTGATGACAGAGATGGAGCATTTCATTAGAAAACCTGAATCGAGTCCGTACGGGTGGTTGCTATTGCTCTCTGATACACTGTGATGAAAGACCGGCTGTTAGAGTGCCCACACAGTACACCTGGCAGAATGGCCTATGGTTCACACGATACCCTTAATTAGATGTTCTGAGAGACAGTGCTATTTCACTTCTAGTTCTAAGTTGGTAGAATACCTGAACTTGTTAAGCCCCTAGTCTAAAAATTGTCTCAGATTCTATTAGTATGGAGAAATGGACAAATCATTAAAGTAGTCATTCATCCAAATAGCTAACTGTTACAGTTCAGGTACAGGGCAACTCAGATAGGATCCAAATGCAGACATTAAGGAAGAGCAGGTCAAATTAAAGGCACTTCAGTAGAATCGATGGTTGGGAAAAAAAGGTTTGCAACAAAAAAAAACCACAGTTCAAGCAGGCAAACAGATCTGACAAAGTAAATAGAGGAAGGCCATTGACACAACTGGCAGCAGGTCTGAAACACAGAGCATGGGTGAAAGACTGATTTACAGGAGCAGGAAAAGGAGAAAGGGAATAGAAACATGGACATCTAGCAATGGCTCGCTGCTGTACAAGATACAGATATGTATCAGAATATCACAGGAATGCTAACATCAGCATGCTAACATGCTCACAGCGCAAACATGCTGATTTAGCAGGTATGATGTTTACCATAGTCACCATCTCATTTTAGTGTGTTGGCATGCCAGTGTTTGCTAATTAGTATTAACCACAAAGCACAGCTGAGGCTGGTGGGCATCAGATATAGGGTCAGAATCTATACTATTGGGCAAATAGATTTTTTTTTTTCCTGATGTTAGAGCTGGAGGGAAAGTTAATGGCTCATCAAAGATATTTCAGATCTCAAAGGGAATATGAGTGTCTACACCAAATATCGTTGTCATTCATTAAGTAGTTGTCAAGATATTACAGTCAGGACCAAAGTGGCTAAAACCTGGAAGTGATGGTATAATTTAAGTGTGTCTATTTTTACTAGACTGACTGAACATCTCCAACTACTCAACATACTGTCTTTATCTGTTTATCAAATCATCTGTATTGAGATTCACGTTGTGAGTGGGTAGAGTCTGACCTGGAAGTTGTTAGTTAGTTTGTTTTGGTAAATATGCATTATGTATTGGTGCTTTGGCTAATAGCAGGTGATAGTATGCATCTGATAGTTATTAGACCAGATCTGCTGTTCATATCTGTTCAGAGAGTATTATCTGTTTATACATGTTTAATGTATTCATATTTGGTTACATCCTTACGAAACAGGTTTGATAAAAGGTTGTGTACAGTATATGCCTGTGAAAACAAGACTGCAGCAGGAGAGGGGTTGGACACTAGTGGAGTGAAAGAACTTGAAACATTTACCTTTTATGTAGTATTTTTAATAAAAAGGCCATATATTCTTATCCTTACAGCCTACAGTATGTCGGTGGTACAAGTACAGCTAAATCCAGTGGAATGTCCCAATATATCAAATGCACTCCATGCCATGTACCAATATTTCTCTACATGGATAAGACATCCAGAGAAGAACAGCCTAAGGCACTGTAGCAGTACCGCTGTGTGTGCATGTTTTGTGTGTGTGTGTGTGTGTGTGTGTGTGTGTGTGTGTGTGTGCTTCACACTGCCAAGTTATGAAGCAGCCAGGGTCTAGGATAGTGTTTGTATTGACTGAGGAAAGTCTACAGAGCCCCCATTACAGCCAGGCTGTAAACAAAGACAGGACATAGTGTGTAAGTCAGACGGGGAGTCCAAGGTGTCTCAAATCGTGAAACAAATATGGCTCACAACAGCTCATTGAAGATGCTGTCCATGCCTCTCTCTCTTCACAGAGCAAAGCTGTAGGAAATACTACAAGTCAGTAATGGGTTCACTGAAGCAAAGTTAGGGCTGAAAGCAAGTTTTCAAACACTAGTATAAATACTACTTTTTTCTCTCTACATTTAATGCCATTTAGTTCCTTAGCTGCTAAAGCAGTTTAGAAAATGTATTCAAGAATGTTCTCACTGAAACTGAACTGAACGTGTCTGCAAATTATTTACTGTTAATATTTTTCTTATTTATTATATTTTCTTATATTTATCTTCTAGTGTAAAGCATGATTAATGTTTTTATAGTTTATGCAACCCGTAGCTTTGTTTGTTTTGTTAAAGGAAAGGTTCAACATTTTGGGGAAATACACTTATTTGTTGTGTTCCAAGAGTTAGAAAGAGAATGTCAATACCACTCTCATGTCTGCACAACAAAGCTACAGCCAGCAGCCAACTAGCTTAGACTTAGCACAAGAACCGGAAACAGGGGGATACAGCTAGCCTGCTCTGTCCAAAGAGAACAAAATTCACCTACCAGCACCTCTAAAGCTCACTAATTAACACATTATATGTTGTTAAACAAAATCTTCTGTTATCTTTAAGCAGAACCAGGCTAGCTGTAAACAGCTTTTTCCCAGTTTTTATGGTATGCTAAGTTAGCTAGCTGCCAGCAGTAGTTTCATATTTAACATACAGACAGCCTCTCGTGCATTTGTGTAAGAAAATTGATAAGTTTATTTCCCAAAATGTCAAAGTCTTGGTTAAATATTTAAGGAGTATAAATAAGAAATTATGTCTTCTCACTACTTTCCAAAAATCAATCAAGCTACAATATAAACTAATCTAACCTTAACCAAACCTAACCACATGTGAGATGTAGGGCAGGAGCCAACGGTCTCCGGTGTTCACCCAACCGCCTCCCTATATGATTCCTGAGCAGTAGCATTTCATCATTTAGAAAAAATCAATGCAGCAATAATGCATCCTCCGAAATGTTATTAGGCAAAACCATTTACTACATGAACAAAATTAGAAGCAGACAGGGGTAAAAGGTTGGTATAGGTTGTATATTTATGTATGCTTTAGATACCTCCATTAGTCATTGTACATGTCGTTTTTCTGTTTTCAAGACATAGTGGTTATTGCTTGGGCTTGCCACCGGATCCAGCCCTGTGTGTCTGCATGTCTGCAATATGAGTAACCGTTTTTAATTCCCCACTTACAGGTGTCAGACATGAAAGCTGGGAGTGGTAGACATGGTATCCCATATCGCTGCCTCTGCATTAGTAATCAGGACTTAGTGTAAATACAGACATCTCATTACCAGTGAGCTGAAGTGTGGTACTGAGGAAGGGCAAGGGCAGTGACAAGGATTCTCTGAGTAATGGGCTCTAACAGATCAGCACACCATTAAGTGGACCTGCAGTGCACGTAGTAGCCCTACAGGCCTATTATAAAGCAAAACACAATCCAGTGAGACAACTCAAGCCTCTAATGGCAGTCTCCCTTTACAATTTAATGCTGTTAAACACAACTCTGTGGATGATGTCGAGGAAAGCAATATGATTGCTAGGCTGAACTACTGACAAAGAGTGGAGGAGATGCTGACAAAAACATTATCCAGCATGTTTTTTTTAAATAAATTTTTGGTGCATGATTAATTTATTTTTTGCACACTGATTGATTACATGTCTTACTTGAACTAATTTGTGCCAGCCAATCAACAGTGACCTGAAGTAACTGGCATGCACTCTTGCAAAGTCAATATGTTAATGCATTTTGCTCAGAAACAATGGCATTGTGCTTCCTCATATTTATCCTAAGCTTCCTCTCTTGAGTCACTCATGTTCGATTGTGGAGACTGAGGACTTAGGCAAAACAAGAAGAGCATAGGTTTGCAATTAATCATGTCCAGTGTCTGCCAACAGTGATACCTATATTGGTCTTTGAACCAGCGTAGGTTATAGGATGAACACTTTGTGCATCTATCTTCTTTTAAGGCATTGGCAGGCTAATGAGAAAATCTGATCTGAATGGTGGATCTATAAGCATTCACTGTTGAGCAGAACAGGAGCAAAATAAGATTACTGCCTGGTTCACAATGTTTGTACAGGATTTGCAGTAACGTGCTTTGCTTTTAATACCTGTCACATCACAACACTGATCAAATTTAGAATATTCTTTAAAAACTCTCAAAAGGCAATTTTCTCAACCATCCCAGCCTACTGCACATATAATTGAATATTTCCATGTGGCTCTTTCTTTGGAGCCAGCCACTGTGGCACACAAATTGTAATCAAGGCCAGGAATAGTGCACAGAGAGCTGGGTGGCTGTTGACTGCAGGATTTAGGAACTCGGCTATGCCTTCCCACTGCTGCTGGCAAGAGATTTCTGCCAGGCGCTGGTGTGCAGAACAAGAACTAATCTGGAGTGGTCTGTTGCAGCTAAAAGGAACTGGCCCTGAAGTCATGCATTATGGGAATCATGGGGATAATTTCTCCCACTCATTTCTACAGTTTTCTGCTGTAGACCTGTGTAGGAAATGTAGACTGAATACTGGATCTTATCAGGGGTTGTGTTTTTCATTGCTTACCGCTGCTCAGTCTTAATCTTATCAACCAAGATTTTAATCATTACAAAGCTACTGCCTTATATTACCATGATGATCAAAACTGTCCTTTAAAAAAAAGCACTAAAACTATTTCTGTACGTGTTAATATAAATCATTTGCGCACTACTCGCTGTAGTGCAGCATACACACAAAAGTTGTGCACAAACAAATTGTACAATATTGTTTGTTTGGAGTTTACAGCTTTAAACTCTGATTGCACAAAGACTATGTTTATAAGGCACTAGTGGGTAGTTTACGAGCTACATCGTTTAGTCTGAGGATATGCGCATACATATTCATGAATAGTGGGCAGGCCTTAACGACAAAGAGAGTGGGGAAAATACCTCAACTCACGCATTGTGAATATCAATGAAAAATCCAGAAGTGGGCCCCTTTGTGAAACACGAATCTCTGTATTTAGTTTTTTGGGACATAAAACTAGGGGATGACATATAATAAATGTCTGAAATCCAGCCAAGATTCAGTCCATCTGTGGCAAATATTTCTAATTAATGACCCACCAGGGAGAATGGCAACCCCTAGCACCACATGACCTTTTAGGAAATGTGAAGTGGCTTTATATTGCCCCTTTCATGCACACTTGGCTTGTAAATAATGTAAATTTGAGGTTCAAGGAATGTATTAAACCATAGTATCCCATATTTCTGCTTATAGCCAGGGACCTGGATGCTGGGTATGTATGTTATTGTGTGGATATCTGTATGTTTCTGTGTGGAATGTGTACAGGCAGTGAAAACAAATCTCCAAACAGCTTACCTACCCACTTACCCACCCACTGGACTAGACGGTATATGACTAGAGGCAGAAGAACCGGATACAAAGTTACAAAAAACAACAGAATACATGCTAAAAATGGTAGGGGTATGATTATTTTATGCAAATAAACTCAAGAAGACCATGTAGATAATCCAAATGGCCTAAAGATGGCACATGAAAACAAAACCCACATGACTCAGGTTGCTATGGCAACACATAATCACTGAGTACGGCTGTGAAGAAAAAAACAGACACCAAAGGAAAATAGCCATAAACCATGTGATTGAACCAGAACCAGAAGAGCTTTAACAACCTGAAACTGAAACACAGCAGAGCCCAGCAGCTTCAGCCCAACAGGTGACCAAATGAAAAGTTTATCTCCTTCACTATAAATTCTGGCACAACATGAATACAAGTGCGAAGAAGCAGCTGAATTAGCTATGTTAGCTAAATCTTAGAAAAATGACAGCGTCAGTTGTTACGTTCTTGTGACAAAGTCCTCCAGCGGTCGAAGTAATTACAACTTTTGTCTTTGGGAGTGAAGATGAGGTAGCGTTACATTATTATAGAGGAAAAAAGTCTGCAGAGAGAGGAGGTCATGGTGGATGGATGGGACAACAATACCCTGGACTATGATTAAAGTGTGTTTCTCATTTCAAACTGACAGTTAACTTGGGTTTCTTATAACCATCCCTAACTTAACCACATGGTTATTACTGTAACCACCATGATGGCAGTTCCCTAACCTTCGGAAAGTAGTTATTTTAACCCAAACCACAATCTTGTCAAGTCACATGGAATCACCGTACCCCCTGCTCTAAATCCCAGCCCAGTTTGTTTTGTAACGGCTGAAATGCATACAAATATCCTTTTATTGCCATCATTTGGAATAAGATGTTTGGATCTTTATGGCAGAAAATCCAGCCAAATCACAAGCTTCCCCTGTGAAATCACACTTCAATGCAACACTAATCAACAAATCTGTCAATTACACAGCAAAACCGATGCCCAAGGATGAGCAGTATGCCATATTTGGAAACGTTCCTCATCTGTGACGAAACCATTCACAACTGTTCTGAACTGAGCCACTGAATCAGGAAATAAGGATGAAGAAATGAATGTAAAGCAAAGTGCTGGTAATGACTTTTGTAGCAGCAGATGGTGAAACCACCATTTTGAATTTGCCATAGCTTTATCTTATGAGATGTTTAAAATACATTGGGTGATTAAATATGATCATTGTGCTTGATTAGGAAAATATCTTAGTACTAAGAGGAATCAGCTAATATTACAACCATGTTTCTCTGTCTGAGTTCTAACAGATGTCTTAGTGCTGTGCTTCCATGATGCTCTTGACTCATTTGAATGAACTCTACCTGTCAAGACAGGGAGAGATGATTGAAAATGTGAGTTGAAGCCAGTTTTGCTGAGGACAGCATGTGGCATTATAATCTTTGAATAAGAACAAAGATTAATTTGATACCTTGTCAAATGCATCTGCCTTATGAAGAACTGTCTTGCTGGGATGGAAAGATTATTTGCTTCATTGTTTGTGTTATAAATCTTGTAAATTAACCAGAGTGCCAGTGGATGTCGTCTCTGATTAGTGTCAACAGGGCTCTAATGAAGACGTTCAACCTGTAGGCGTGTTACAGCTCTCACGCACTGACTCTGTGATAAGAGAGTTTGTTTGCAGCATGCTGGTTTTACACAAGAGCATCTGAAAGCAGAACAAAAAAAGAACTTCAGAACGAAAACTTTCAAAGTCCGGAGTCGGCAACAAAACTATTTCACTAGAGGACACATATGGCAGAAATGACTAAGCCTTTAAAAGAAACAGAAAGCTTGTTAAAGGATCACAGAGAAAACGAATCAGCAGTTTAGAAAATAGGATTTTGTTGAAAGTGCGGAGGGAATGGATCTGCTGCTCTTTCGGAGATCATCAGAGTGTGGTCAGTGCAGCAAAGCCACACAGACGGGCCCCCCTGACGAACAGATGGACAGACAGGGGGAGAAAGCAGAGGAGGTGATCCAGAATGTGGACTCTCCATGATCATGAAGCAGTGATAAAGAACAACAGACTCCACCAACACGGGAGAGAAAATGACTCTCCACTTGTCTGTCTGTCTGTCTGCCTGTCTGTCTGTCTCCCTGGATGCCAGAGACTTCAGCGCTGACGTATGCTCTCGCTTTCAGCTCAGTGTGAAAGGAAGAGGAAGAGAAGCCGACAGAGGAGAATAATTCATCCCGCCCTGTTCCTATAATGTCACACTAACTCACAGCAGCATGGAAAATGAATTACAAGAGATGAAGGAAATGACAGTAAACATATCCTGGATGATTTTCTGGGTATAAGGGGAACATTATCAGGTCTGGAACAGATTACAGTACAAGGAAACTCATTTGGATGTAAAGTTTAAAAGTAACAGGCTTTTTGCTGACAGTCAGTCTCATACTCTGTTTATTGGCTTTTCTCCATGCTTTGCATCTTAATGAGATGTTTTTCTTTTTTTTGTCTTTGGGAGAAAGTTGTTAATGAGGAAAAAATACTGACTTCTGTCTTGTGCCATTAGAGAAACATACAGAATACAGCAGGTACACTCTTTGAATGTTCAGGTGCTCCCTTCAAGCACTGGAAATTTTAAGGGGGTTTTTGTGTGGTGCAAGCATTTTTTTTTTTTTTTTTTGTGAGCTGCCAACAATAAATTTTGCTGTAATTGTTTCTATCCCTCAACAGGGTCTCTGGGGCAGCACTTCCTCCCAGGCTGCACACAAATCCCACCTCTGATTGGCAGACCCTAAATTGAACTATGGCCCGAACCCTAACCTCAATAACCACAAGTAAACCAAGCCATTTAATTGGTGGGTCTTGTTTTGGAGGGTGGGGGGTTGCACAGCCTCAGAGGGGGCTCAGCACAGGGCTGGGAAAAATGGCATCTCTGCAAATTTTGCACATTGTGTCTTTTGGGAAATTTTGAGAAGGTTCTATTTTTTCTCGAAAGCAGAGTTAGAAGAAGAGGTTGTACTGAAGGCACCTTCATATCCTGATTAAAAGCAGCAGCAGCAGTAGCAGTCGTGATAACTGGAGCTAACCATAAAGAAAGAAAATTCAGTAAAAGCAGGAATAGTAAGTACAAACACATTTTGATGAAGGCCATCAAGTCAAAACGTGACAATTTGTCACAAGTTGACTGAAACTCATGATTCTGAATTAACTGGTAAAATAGGTGCTATTTAACGCTTTCTGCAACACTTGTAAATCTGTGCTACCAATTACCTGATCATTTTTATTACTGCTAATATGATAAGAAATTTACAACCAATATGACTTCATACCTGAATTGATTTGTCCACAGTGGCACATAATAAGGTTCCATGAAGGTTTAGGAAACAATTTTTCCCTCTCCTGGATAATCAGTAATGCTGATGGAGATTTACACTCCAGACAGTGTGGTATTGCTTAAAGAGTAGTGCTGCAAAGGTTCAGTGAGTCTTGTTTCTCGCTGTGAGAATGAATGACTAACGAGAAGGAAATGAATTACTGGGGTTCTGATGGGTATTTAAAGGCACTTGTTGTTGTTGGGCTTCAAAAGATCCATTTGCCTGTTTTTCCACAAACAGAATGAAACTGCTCAAATTAAATTTTTAGTGTCTCTGTGAAACATTTGTGTGTGGCAACAGCTGGTTTCAATGAGTGCTTAGGGAGGATCTGATTGGTCTTTAAGGACCAACAATGTAAGAGTTTAAAGTCTTTTCTTTTGAGGGTTGTTGTCATTTGGCTTCTTTCTCCTTCTCCTCAGCATTAGACACATTTTTGAATTTGCAGAGAATCATCTCAAATTAAATGATTTTCCCTAATTGAAATCCAGTGATGCATTTTAAATCGATGTGGATGAGAGACCCTGAGGGTTATAGAGTGGAACTTGACAAACCTCCAGCAAAACACAGACTGCCATAAAAATAAGATGAAACGTGGAAATAGAGAAAATCCTCTGCACCTCTGTCTGCTGCAAAAAAAAAAAATCAAATCACAAAATGATAAATAATATCATGTCCCTCAGGTTGATAGTGTGTGTAAACATATTCATGTCTTTCTCTCTCAACCTCAGAAGGAAAGAAGAAGTGCAGCACATCAGTTTAAACATTCTTCAAGAACTAAATACATTCTTTAAATGTTTCAACACACTGAATCAAACATCAGCCTCACAGGCAGCAGCTTGAGCAGCATCTCTGACAGTGATGCATAATCAGCTGAGGCGTCACCAAGCCATATGAAGCCACCAGAGCGTCATGTCTCACTTGAAAATGATTGAATTCAAAGATGGGTCGTGCAAACACCCACCCCCCACCTGCCGGTTAAAAGCGCCACGGATTTCAGTGCATCTCCACCTCCACAGCCTCCAGCATCCACTGTCTCAACTGAATCACATTACTTTGAAATGGACCCCGTCTGCCTTTATCCGCGCATTGATTGGGCCTACAGACTCCTCAGATTTGCTTATGTAGGGACCAACAGTGAGTCAAGTGGAGCGGAAAGGCGAGAGGGGACTTGCGGGGGGGGGGGGTTGGGGGGACTCCCATAGATACAGCTGATGAAGGGGTTCATTGTATTGTCAAGTCTCCTCCTTCTCACACTCTCACTCACTCTCATCGGCTCCACCAAAACCAAAAAACGTCAGCCTCATTCCTGCCTTTGAGCAGAGGTGATTCATCTGTTGAGTCTGTGATCAGAAAGGGGGGGGACCCCCACCCCTCCACACACACGCACACTACAAAACAGGGCTAAACACGCATACACACCAACATTCACAAGGGGAGGAGGGTTTGGTAAAGTCAGTACGCGCGATCAAAGATGTCCCCAGAAAACATGGGTAACCTTATTTCCTCATACTTTCCCCTCTTATAGTGATAACAAGCTTTTCAAATCTCACCAGCATGTCTCCAAGTAGCCTTATAGACAGACTGTCATGTTTGTGCAGCATACTCTCACAGACAGAAGCCACAACACAGCTGCGTAACTCTGTGATGCATGACTGTCATACCGCCCCTAAACCTTGCTTATGCTAATGTCACAGTGTAAAAGAAAGGAAGGACTCTTACCTTTAAATCCTCCCGATGCAAGTGAGTCTAAAGTGACGAAAATGAAACTTCTGCGATCCCCCCCTTCCCCCCGTCCTGATGCCGTCCAGTTTGGTTTTTTCCCTTCTTTTTTCTTCCTGCGTCTTTGTTTGGCAGCGCCAGCTCCTCCAGTCTCAGCTCTGGACTCGGCTGCTGTTTGGACGCAGCTCGCCCCAAAACCCGCCACACAGATCAAATTCAAAAAATCAAATGGAAAAAAGGGAGTAGACAGGTGTGGGAAGTCAAAATGCCTGCATGGATTTTTTTTTAAAGCTTTGGGGAGGGGAAATAAAGCGCCCCGTACAGATGCGGTGTTTTTTTATTCCCGGACCCGATGTTTGCAACAAATCTCCCGTTTTCTCGACCCGAACTCCGCCGCTCAGACGCTGTCCAGTAGCGAGTGGTGCTGAATGAATGAGACTCCAGGGTTTGCAGAGATTTCCCCGTTTTTTTCCCTCCTCTCCTTCTCCCCCCCTCCACTTCCTCTCCTCTGCTTCTTCTGTTTGACTGCACAGATCTTCCCTCCCACTTGCACAAGACTGAAAAAATTATCTCTCCTCTTTTTTCCCCTATTTTTTAAGCGCTGCACATTAGATCCTCACTAAAAGAAAAAAAAAAACAAGCAAGCTTTGTCCAGCATTGACTCCGACTCTAACGCATTCCACAACAATAACAGCAACAAAAAGGGAAAGGAAGTGACTGCGTAAAAATCGATGCTTGAAGAATTACATGGAGATCAGCTGCATTTATTTAAAAAAAATCAATAAGTGAACTCCGAGGGTGAGGCTGATGAATCTTTAATTGGGATAAAACAAGCAAATGTGGAGTTTTCCAGTTTTTGAGACACTCATCGCAGGGTTTTAATGATATGAAAGCTGGCTCGGAGCGGCTGACGAGTCATTTTAAGAGTTTTGTCATTTGGCACATGCAGCCAGGGGACTGAGGAAGACGGAGGAATTTGAAATAGCTGTCTTCCTCTTTGTTGCCAGAGAATGTTGCAGGGATCACAACCCGCAGTTGTTAAAACTGAAGCGTAAAACTGAACTCTTGTCTTCCCCTGGCGCTCTTTTCTCCTGATATCTGCATTCGGGATGACTTGTAACGCGCAGCTTAAGAAATTGTGTACAGTAACGCACTGACGCAGCTCTCCCTTCGCTGTGCGCTTTAAACGCAGTACCAAAGTGTGTGTGTCTGTGTGTGTTTGTGCCTCTCAGCTCCGAAAACATCACCTTGTGTCAGCGCACTGTTGTGTTGTATCTGATCATTCATGTATACTGATGCTGTTGGTCGAGATCTGAGTTAAACAAATCGCGCAGGCAGGGCTCTGCTCCAGGTTTAGGTCAGTCAGTCTTCCTCTGAGTGCGGTGTGGTCCACACTCACTGTGCCACACATAGTAAGTATTGAATTTCATTCTTAAGGCGCCGACTAGCGCATCTTTAGATCCACTGCCTCCTCCCCTCCTCGCTGCTGTCTCCCTCTATCTCTCTCTCTTACTGTGTGAAGAGTCGAGGAGTCTGTTTAAGTTCTGCAGCAAGAACTGCATTGGAGAGCTGGTCCCCCGCCGTGCACGTGCGCACGCACGTATGTGTTTCAATCACACGCGCACACGTCTTCACCCTCGACGTTTATGTACCGTTCGCCGTTCAATGATTACTTCGGATCGTCCCTCGGGTAATTTGGACTTGTTCATTGGAGTCGCTTTTCTTTATATGTTTATCATTACTGCGCTGATTGCAGTTATTGATTCATCAGTCTAATCAGTTGCAGCGCGCTCTTCCAGTAATAAATGATCAGAGCCAGATCCAGCTGCTTCCATTTCACACTGCTCTTTAATCTGGGCTCTCACGGCGGCACCACAAAGTGTCCAAGCTGGAAACAATGCGCACAGTTGCGTTCTGTGTGTGTTTTACATACATTTTATATTTACAAACACAGCTGCACCACTTTCTCCCAATAAGTTAATAAACAGTAGTTTAATGAAATCATTTAATACCGCTTTATAGATCAGTAATAAGTCAACTTTCGGGTTGCAGGGATTGTGGAAAATCCTCCTGCTGCACGACATTATCTTTGTCATTTTATTGAAGTATTTGATTTATTAGGTAGACCTAGGTATTACTAACAGGAATATTTTTTAACTGAAGATGACTGAAAGTTTTTTAAAATGTCCTTATTGATTTGTTACTGCTGAATTGCTGGTTTATTAGAAATCTACTATTTCTAATCGATTGGTTTTTTTTTTTTTAGTTGGTAACATCTGTCCTGTTTGGAGTGAAGAGTAAAAGAGGTCATATGGAGTATTTTTCAGAGGTTATGCTAGCCCATGATGCTGCAGTGACTTCTTGCTTACATAGGACTGATGGACAGAGCTATAGATGTTTCCTAGCAACTGTTTTATACCTTACTAAAGCCTTAAGGCTTTCAAATTAAAAGAATGTAAAATAAATTAAATGTCTTAGCCGGTTTACTGATGTAACTCAATCCTGATGTGCTGTAGCCTGGTTAAAGAGGCAAAGCGGTCAGACAGTCAGTCAGACTGAAAGGGTCTCCCTGATTAATTGAAGTACTAAATAGTATGGTGTCATGCTGGAGGAGGATTTTCCACAACCTGGCAACCCAAAAGCTGTTTTTATAAATGTATAAATCTTACTACTCATATACAAAGCAATAGTAAACAACCATTAATAAACCCATTAATTACATGCATTGTGTTTGTATTCATGATTTATTTAAAACAGAAACAAAGGTGCATGTTTGATCATTTGGAATCATCAGCATGTATAACAGCTAAAGCAATTGCAGGTGGCTGATAGTGACTGTCTTTACATGAACTTCCTACACGAACTACATACATCCACATTACACTGAAAGCGCTCTTAACAGCATACCAAACTCATTTCTGCCTTAATGTTCACCCAAACCATAGGCCTTTGTGTGTTATTGGTGCCTATTCTACGCAGTGAATGAAATGAAATTAATGAATAAAGTTTGGTTCTCATGAAGTATGTAGATATCTTTCCTGTTTACCTCCTCTCCTGGCGTTGTTTAATAAATGATGCAAAAGCATACCCTGTAAACTATTTGGAAAAAGTACCTGGAAAGCAAAAGAAAGGAATGCTTGATTGTCTACATGAATAGTCCAAAAAAGCCATTAAGGTGTAAACATCCCTTCATTTTGAGCAGCTAGTCACAGTGGTACGTACTGGTGGTGTTGTGGCCACAGTGGAAAAGTACTGTCATAAACAACTTTGGAGCTTGTTAGTGCAAAATTCATGAGAAACTGTCAAATATGAAAAGCTTGTCAGCAGTTAGTTTCCTAAATCAGTGAAATAGCATTTTCCTGTGTTTCTCACCATGTAGCACAGTTATGCTATGACTATGCTATGCTATGATATTATTATTTAAGTTTCATGGTGTTCAGTCAGCACATAGCACTGATCTCAACTCACAGAGATAAACGCTGAGAGAATAAATGCCCAGATTTTTAATTATGTAGGTGTTATGTCTGAGTTTCAGCAGTATATTTTCTCACCTCTTGACTGCAACAGTTAGAGGCTAAATGTATCTTTTCCCTTCAGAGCGCTCTCGCTTTCAAAAATAATGAATAACACAATGAGAAATTGAGACCAGGAGGCATAAAAGTGTTTATTAGAAAATAAGTTTTACAAATTCTTGAACATGAAATATAAAACTAACCTTAACACTCCACAGTCTTAATTATTGAAATGATGAGGGTCAAGTCAGGATTAATAAAGTATGTGAGCTGTAATAAAAGTTTACCTGTTTTCACCTTGGAAAGTCACACAAGCTTGGGGGTCCATGAATTATTCTGCTCTTCCCTGACCATGATCCATCCAAATTGGGTGGGCTGCACGATTTGATTGGCTCTCCTCTAGTGCTGCATTGACAGACTCGGGATTCAGGGAGTGATTCAGTCACAGTAAATGCAGAGTCACACCCTTGTTTAAAAGCCAAATAGCAAATACATCAAAATGAATTGTGCTCTGGTATGTCATTGGAATAAAACAGGTAAGCACTGGGTGGGGTGTAATGTTGCTCACAGCGGCTAGAAACTCTTGCAGAGCAGAAGAGGTGCCGTTATTTGTAGTTTTTCAGGATTCCTGCTCATATTTATAGCTATCTATCTCCTGCCAGGGTGGTGATGCAGTGCAGACTGAAGCAACCAGGCTAACAGGGCTCCTAATGAAAGCATCCAGAGAGCTGCAAGTCAGCACACCACAACAAATATGTCTTCAACAGAGGATCTTCACTTTTTCAAGTAAATCTGACAAGCATCTCATGGTGCTCAGAATGAGAGTTTCATGAGGTTCTTCGGTAAATCATATATATTCAAAGCACAGGTCAAATATTTAGATGTTTACAAACAGATGATGTTCTTTATGATTAATAAATAAGGAGCCACTCATCATACCTTAATCTTTAGTTGTGAATTTGGGTTTTCATTATACCTGCTACTATCAAATTGTACTGAAAATGTCAACATTTTCAGTACGTTTCCTATGTTGTAGATAAGAACCTACTGTTTTGCGTCTTTCTTTAACATGTCCTAAAAAATATACAGATGCAGGTCTCTTCTCTACACTATGTTTAGAAGTGTGTTCACACACACTACAGTGTCCTTGCATGGAAGGGTGAAAGTGACACATTTAAGACGGGGAAAAACACCTTAAATCCAACAAATCACTTTGTAAACAAAGCTGCTAGTCGAGCAAACAGCAGATGAAAGTATCCATCTGTGATTGCACCTTACTGTAATCACAGATGGATCCGTGCTACATGTTACATAACCCAAACATCAACAAGAAATTAATGGGATAACATGGTAATAACAAAGGGTGACTGGTTGTGTTACAGTGTATTGTTCATCTAGCTATCTGTCAATTGCATGCATATACCCTCACACACACACACATACATACACACAGTCGTCCATAAGAAGTGGTGGTAGAGGTTACATTAGCAGCAGGTTGGGACAGGCACTTTGAGCTCCAGGACAGAGCTGCAGAGTTTCTGGGCGTCAGGCCATGGATCTGTCTGGCCCAGTGTCCTGCCTGGCAACACTGCAGCTCTCCACAGATGTAAATGTAACTGCAGGTGGCCTTCGCGGCATTAAGCATTGTTTAACAGTACAGTAACCTCCACGGTTTCATAGATATGGACTTTTATTAGTGTAGATGTGTGTGATTGCCAGCGTCTATACTTTGTTCCACCACAGTGCTTTTTTATGTTTATTGTTTCAGCATGAACTATTGATATTTTCTGTTATTATTATTCCCCTTTTGTGCATACCTATTGACAAAATCCAGCAGTGTAATTTAAGCTGTAAAAGCTATTCAACCTTTGCAAGTAATGCATAGTCTCACCATCAAAAGTGATTTCTGTCCAGTGTGGCTTTAAGTATGAATGTCTAACCTTTGGAACTGGCAGCAAATAACACTAAGAGGATATCCTCACATCTGTCTTCATACACTAGTCAGTTGCCCATATGAAAAATGGAACAGGTTTTGCTCGCTGTAAGCATTCCTCATGTACATACTGGCCATTAAAAAATCCCATCCCATCATCTTTGGCTGGTTGTTGATAGTACACCAGCTCAGTCTACAGTGGATGTATGGTGTAGGAGAATGTTCACAGGAGAGCATTAATTGGAGTGTCTGTGTTTGATCTCCAGCTCCTCCAGTCTGCATGTTGAGGTATCCTTGCTCACACTGAACCTCGAATTGCCCCCAATAACGCACTGATGATGGACCGTATGTATGTATAGAAGCGCTGTATGAATGTGTGTCTGAATGGGTGAATGTGACTCATAGTGTAAAGCACTTTGAGTGGTCCTTAAGACTTGAAAAATGCTATATAAAGTGTATTCCATTTAGCATTTACATACCTCCATGGCAGACTACAGGCCCAGGCTATCAACTGCAACTAGTCTTCCTTGTGTGTTAAACAAATTGAAAATTTATTTTAAAAATATATTTTTAGTGTCATATCAGTCCCATCTTTGATCATACTGAGACAAGTCCACCAAATGAAATAGAAATTCTACATTTCATGTGGCAAAAAATTGCACTTTTACATCTTTTATTACATCTTTTATTGTTTTCCTTTTTCAGACCATGAGAGCTGATATAGGATGGAAACTGATGACATGTTTCTGCTCATATTTGTTTACATCGCAGCATTACTATTCGTGAGCTGTTCACCATACCATCTGACATGCTTCAAAATTTAATATCACACAGTCTGACACAGATTGTGATCAAGAATTCATAGGCCCATTTCAGACAGCTGTGAGTTGCAGTTAACTTTCTAAGATTGTTGCTATCCCACTGTCTATAGGCAACTGTATTTGTGCAACAGTTGCTTTCATGCTGTAATTTGTTCTTCCTTTCTCTCCTCTAGCACCTGTGATTCAAGCAGGTTTATACGGTATATAGTTTATTTATCAAAGCATACTGTGCGACATTTAATTTACAATTCACTTCTCTCACCCAGCTTGCAATAAAGAATGTTTAGTCAAGTTTTTCTTCTGTTGCCATTCATCACAAATACAGTATGTCTCAAAGGACCTTAGAGAGATCAAACCTTCCAATCAATCACAAAACAACACTGTGTAAAACAGTAATGCAGCAAAAATAAAACAGTACAAACCACAGGACACAAAAACATAGACAGCCCATTAGTTAGATTGTTGTATTAGCAGCACATGGGTTCCAGACTTCTAACTAGTACAATGGCTAGCTTGGTTAGCATTAAAATAATTTTAGAAAAATTACAATTACAAAGCAACAACCACAAGACAGTTTTAACAAAAACAATATTTTAAAAAAGCACCTACAGATATTGCTTCAACAGGGGCCTTTGGGAAGTGAATAAAAGATCACTGTCAACATTTGCCAGGGCTTTACAAAATGTCAGTTAAACTGCAAGTGCTATGGAACTGCGTTGCTACTAGCAACAGTAAACAGTGCCCTGCTGGTAACAGATGCTGTAGTGCAGATCTCATACAGGTGATGAAACAATGACCAAACTAAAACTAAGACTCCTTAATCACTTGACACTAACTGCTCAAATAGCTGTAAGGGTTTTCTAATTAACACGGAGAAGCATTTTCAGCATATACATCCCTTCACTTACTCAAAGAGGCTGATTCCAACAGTTTTAATGCTTTTTAATGTATTAATACAGCTACGTGGCCTCGAGAAAATAAAGAATGATAAGCCTTGGCGGAAATTATTAACTTCTTACATTCAGGTCTGGTCTGTGCATCATCCAGGACTTAGCAAGGATCCTGGTAAAATATTGATGAGCAGCCTGGCAACCAAACAAGTAAAATCAGTGCCAGTGCTTGAAAGAAAATCTATGGTTTTATTTAAGGTTCTTTATAGAGGTGATCAGTGGCTCTTGGGATTGAAGCATAGTTATTATTTGAGTTTTGCTTCCATTTTTTCTGTTTATGAAGTAACTAATTTCATGAAATACCCTTAATCACTTTCTTGTCAAGAGTCAGATGATAAAATTGATACAGCTCTCTTATTTTTCTCCTAGCAGCGAGTTAGCTTAGCTCAGCATGGCATAAAACCTGGAAACAAGGAGAAACAGCTCATCTAAAGCTCACTGATTAATGTGTAATATACCGTGTCATATATTGAAGTGTCAAAGGGACCCCCTGTTTCTAGTCTTTACGCAGAGCATCAAACTATTCTTTTAAAGGATGAATTCAGTACTCAGTAGTACACGTTGCATTCTCAGAAACAGTGAGCTTTGCGAACTTCCCATTTTGTTTGAAAATGAATTTTCACTTCTGCCCTCAGAGATGTGCTTTTTTCCATCCTCTCCTTCATCCATTGCCACGGTTTATCTAGGATGAGAATGTTGCCTGCCATACATTGTGTGAATGTAATCCAATTCAGAGGAATGTTTGCGGCTGCAGCCAAGAGTCATTGTTATACATTGAGACACCCTATCTGGAAAAAGCCACCAAACCGCCTTTACAATCACAGCGTGCAGGATAAGTCATGTTTGGTTTTAATCCTCAGAAGCAGCTGCAGTCGGAAGAACACAACTACAATGCGTTTTATAGCAGATGAACCTATGACGGGTGGGAGAGAAGGCTGCCTAAGATGAACCCACAAAAATATTTACACATGAAAATGATGTTTATTCAACAGGATTTTCAATGGCCAGCTACAGAATAAAAAACCTTTGAGGTTATATTAGCAAAATATACAAAGATTTAGCTACTGTCAGAATGCAAATATGTGCCGTTGCATTTACATGCGGCATCCCGTAATTGTGCAAAGATGTACCCTCTTGGACACAAAGAAAATTTTTAAATAGAGTTATGGCTTGGTCTGTACACAGAAAAAGTACATTGAGTATTCCAGCTTATCTTAATTGCTTTTGCTTGTGATATTACTCACCAGTCCATCAAAAACTAAACCGCCTTTACTGTTGCAGTGTTGAGGATAACTCTGTTTCTTCCAGAGCTGCTTCTATGAGGATTATAAAACAGCTAAAATACGTTTGGTATATACCAGATAAACCTGCAATGTGTGAGACAGAAGAGGTTAACCTGCAAGATATTTACTCCTGAAAATATTTATTCATCTACATTAATAATAGCCAGCAGGAACAGAGAAAGCCTCTGATCTTTGCCTTTTGCTGGTCACTCAAAGGATGTAACTGGCTATCACCTAAATTTTGTGTGGGTAAACATCCATGTGAATATCCTTAAAGGCTGCAAAATGGCACAAATTAATAATGAATGAAATAGTTGAAACCCTAAAAACTTGGGATTTCATCCAGCAGACTTCTCCTGGCCATCTGCTAGTGCATTTCATAGTCATTTTTCATGTGATGTGTGTTTCTATTTTTTACTGTTGTTATATGTCAGTCATTTTATTTTGGAACCATGCTGTCATGTATAGGTGAAAGTGGCAAAGTTGAACTGTATCATTAAAATTAATTAGTAAATTGCACTAATTTTGGTGTAGTTATTTGGTAGTTTTTTTTGCTGGAAAAGTCGATATAGCCTTACAAAATATCAGTGAACTGCTTCATAAGCTCTCTCAGATCACCATATGCTTTGATATTTTGATACTGAGACCGTTGGATTTATCTTGTGTGTGTGTGTGTGTGTTTGTTTTGTTTTAGGCTAGTGTGTGTTTTCAAACTCCACTTAGCACAGCTGTTCTTTTGTCTTGCATAAATAGAAGCTGGAGTGCGTTGCTGTGTTCAGCAATGACATGAGTGGAGAGAGAACAAAACTGACTTCAATAGCAGCTTCACTAAAGGACATGTTATAATGTTGTATTTACTGTGAAACATCAAGTTATTATGTATTCATGCCTGACTCTTTACATGCATCCATCAGATTTTCTCCATGTAAATGATTCCCATTCAGCTGTGGCATTACACAAGGCTTTCCAATACGTCCACTTCTCTGTCTTCCCCATTCACAGCCTCCCACTGGTCACAGTTCAAACAGTATTTTGTGTCATTGAAATAATGTGTCTGTGCAGATACACTGTTACACTGTTGTCTCTGTTTCTCTGATTGGTTATTGTGTGTGAGGGCGTTTTCATATTAGGTGTGATTGCTTCGTACTGTAATGTTGGACCATAACTGAGTACACTTACGTATCTACAATTCCCATACAGTAGGTGGCAGTATGCACTTAATTGGTGTGCACACAAAGACGAAGGGGAGTGCACTACACAACACATTCTAAATACCTGGTACAGTTGTTTTCGCACCTGAGACTATACCCGAGACCACATGAACCATACCCTCAGATCCAAGCACAGATCCCTGATGTGAAAGCCCCCCTCACTTTAAGCACGTTCTGTGCATGTTCTGCTATGAAGAAGCACAGATGTTTCGCTATTTTTTTTTTTTTTTTTTTTTTCAAAGTCCAGCTCACAAACAATGCATTTCTCAAAGTAAGTAAGTACCTCACACAGGGATCTTGCTTGCAAGTTTTAACTTTGAAACTGAATGTAACCTTTAAACTGTAGTTGGTTGGAAATGTCACAGCCACGTTCACCTTCCATCTGATGTTGTAGCGAAACAAGCCACATATGCTGGAAATAGAGAGAGCGGATTGGTGATCTTCTGTGCTGCAACTTCTTGAATGAAGATTGGTAAAGCGTAAACAGTGGCAGGGCAGTCTTTTTTCCCCATTGACCAAACCTTCCTCCAATTACTTCCTTGTCTCTCCTTTCCTCTATTCTCATTTGTTACATCCTCTGTGACCTTTCTGTTGGATGTGGCAGCAGTCAAACGTCAGCGTGCGAGCATACCATTGATAGAAGGATGGAGGTCATTACCAGCAGTCGTCTTGAAGAGGGCTTTAATCCTCCAGAAAGCTAAGGCCAGGGACTCGGCCAGTGGACTTGGCTTAATTACTGACCGGACCTAATTGGCTCCTTGTATGGGCTGTGATGCAAGCAGGATGTGACACTTAAGGCTAGACTTCCTCTGCTGTCTGCCCTTTGTGTCAGTCCCATTAACCTTTCCCTTCTGCCTTCTCCTCTGCCTTTTTATGTTCAATTAAAGGCACTATTCAAATAAGCTGAAGTAGTAAGACTAAGAGCTTTGTCGTGGGCCATGTAAAAGGAAATAATTGCACCCCTAAATCACTATTCCAGGCAGACTTAGCATCTGAGAGATCAAAGTCCACTGTTGATAACTGTATGTAGTCAGTTTATGTTTAGCTTTCTAAGTTTGAAATTGTTGCCCATGATGTATATACTGTACATCTGAAAATACCCAAAATATGTGCATGAGTGTGTTTATTTTTTGAGTGTGCGAGAGAGTTTCTACCACTTTCACATGTGGGCCATGCACTGGATATTGATATAATTAGTTACTGTACATTCAGCAAAATTGTAAAAACTTCCAATAACAATATTCCACTTCAAAAGGAGGCTAAAATCTGCAAAATAAAGCCATGCTTAGTGTTTGCCCTTTGAGATAGTATGTGCTTTGGTGTGTATTGTCAGTACTGTGCAATTAATCATACCACCTAACTGCATTCACAGGGTCCCCTTTGGTTAATTGGACTGCAGCTGCAGAATGGACTAAAGCGATGATTTATTCAGCAGGCAGGTGGAACGCCGCCCTGCAGCCCCCACCACCACCACCCCACCCCCTCCATCCGTCCAGGTACCAAGGATAGATGGCTCACTCCCTAGTCCAGCTACCCCCCGTGCTCCTCCATCCCTCAGGCCAATCGACTCCGAGGACACATTTATAAGACGGGCTTCAGGGTGACAAACTGAGAGGAGGAGAGGTACAGTGGAATCTTTCTCCTTATTCAAGACTTAAACCAGTAAGAGCGGGACAAACGGATAAAGCTATTGACCATCTGTAGTGAGTTTAACAAGTGAACTTTCTCACAGTGCCTGTTGGCAAGTAAAAACAAACACCGGGGCCAGACAAAGGTGAGGCCCCCTAGACGTGCGCTGCCCTCCCACTTCACGGGTCTCTGTTTTATTTACTGGCAGTGCTGTGAGGCAGGCTGGTGGTAACTACATCATTTCAGGCTTGTTGGCAAGCTAAGCCACCATGCCAGGGTTTTTTGTTTTTTTTTTACAGCATGTTTTTTAGACGTCAGGATTATTTGATCGCACAGAGGACAGTGTAAGTGTGTGGTTAAGACAAAGAAGTCCTTTACAGGTGGAGTAACCAACTGTGACGAGTCTTAATTGAATCGTTTAGTACACCAAATACAATAGCCAATAGCACTTGACATTAAGGTTTAAACATTTAAACTCATTTTAGGTCCAGTTTAGAGTGTAAAGGTGTAGTGTTCCCTTAGAGAAGAGTAAAGAGTGTAATTATTGTTCCTATGTCGTCAGGCATCCATCATATACTACAATGTGCTGACTATATAGCAGTGTTAAAGCCAGATTACATTGCTTTCATCTATTTCCCTGTTCAACCATATGTGACATTTCACAGATAATCAGTCCGATTTGAGAATGGACCCAGTAATCTACAGAAGCAGGGCCCATACATCAACATTAGGATTACACCTTCTCTTGCTGTAGTTTGTTTCAGTGCTGCTGGCATACCATTACCCTGAGATAACCACACTTGAATAGTTAATGCAGCTGTGGGGCCCCCTCTGCATTACAAATGGGCCCATCTGTCTCACCTAGACCCCCGCGGGTGGCAGCGCCACAGTCCATCCTCAGCAACTCAAATCATTCATCAATAGGCAGCTATCTGACACCCGCTTACACAGGACACCGAACACTATGATGTGGTCAAGGCCAGAGACGGACATCCTGGTGTCAGAGAGGGGATCTGTCAACTGATATTTCTCCAGACGCCACTGTGGGACTTCCCAGGTACAACAGCTGGATAGCAGGCTCCAACTGCCCTCTGCTTATCCAAAAGCTCCCTCTTTTTTTTAAACTGTCTAGACGGTGAACAAGGACAGAGAAATTGATGTGTTATTTACCAGATGAATGCAGCATATGATTTGAAGGGGAACACCAGCAAGTTTACACATCAAAGTCTGTTCACAGGTCTTGAGTATTACAGCATATGTGAAAAAGATTGTATAAAGCCTTTCGTGGCTTCAGAGGGAGGTGCTTGGAATCTGATAAACTGCCTCAAGTTATGTCACTTGAGTCAGCGTCTAGGGCTGTGGAGTTAAAAAGAAGTGAGCTTACCAGACCTTTGTAGCCTGCTCCTCATCTCCACTTAAGGTTAGTAATGTCAGACTACATTAGCCACTGCTCTCAGAACCAACTAGCAGAGCTAACACCCAAATGCTACATCAGCACTCTTTTAATTAGGTATGTAAAGGGGCACTTCACCAATTGTACAAATGTTGTTCACTTTATTCATCATGAGTACTACTCAGCCTATTAAAACTTTTTGTAATGTTTTTTTCTGTGGCTCTGGAGGAGAAATCCCTATGATTTCATCACTGAAAGACATTCCTGAGTTGCAGTAGGGGTTGTGTAGAACATCAAAAGACTCAGATATCTCTCTGCTGCTTCAGTTTTGAGCATAAAGCTATCTCTT
The DNA here is from genome assembly GCF_001640805.2 of Lates calcarifer. Taxonomy (NCBI): domain Eukaryota; kingdom Metazoa; phylum Chordata; class Actinopteri; family Centropomidae; genus Lates; species Lates calcarifer. Next base: position 20,179,461 of record NC_066838.1, on the reverse strand, counting down.
GTGAGTTTTCAGACTTTGTGGAAGTGAAATACTAAATTGCTGTAGTGTTCCTTTAAATGTAATTCTAGTGCACAGATTGTGTAGAAAACAAGGGAGTTGAACATAGTCCTTTCCTCTAAGTTCCTGGTGATATTCTTAAAATGTCACTGTCTGGCCACTGTTGGTTCATACAAATTGTGTTTACTCTGGTTGAGAGGCAAGAGTGCCCTCTTTCCAATTTGCCTGACAGGGGAATGCCAGTCAAAATGCAATCAATAAGACAAATGCTGAAGTGACTCAACTCTGCAGCTGAGCCTGGCACCTGCTTTATAGAGGAGTTTGTAAACCTTTTATCCCCAACTGTAAAGCCTGGCTCTTATTTGTTGTTATGGTCATCACATCAGCACTCTGCAGAGAGAATCTGCTCTCCATTCCCAATGAAAATAAAAAACAGTGATAAAACTCAGCACAGATCGCCTCTGTGAGTAACCAGCACAGATGTAGCCCAGGCCAGCCGCCTTCTCTGGGGACTGCAGCTGCCACACAGGGATGTGACAGGCCCCAAAATGGGAAGGCGGGCTCCTTCCCTTTTGATCAATCAGGTAAGACAGAGCGGGGTAGTGTGAATTCTAAAACTCCAGATGCACCGTCACCAAGGTGACTCTCATTTATTACCCCTCCCAGTCACTCTGAACATACGCTCATCTGTCAGAGTGACAGAGCTCCTTTGCTTTCTCTACTTTAGTTGGATTTAGACCTGATGAGGGTCAGTTGAATTAAGTAGTGACTTAATTCAGTTGCCTCTGATTGTCATTTGTAGAGGACGAGCTTTAAATCACACCACAGAATAAATCAATGAGGAAATGGAGCGCTACCTGTGAAATTGTATCCCTTAAAATAGCCTTAATTGTGTACATTAACAGCCATTTGCAAGGGCTATCAAGAGTTTGTTGTGAGTGGGTGGATTGTCAGGGAAACACATTTCCATACAATGGACCTAGAAGGCTACATATCTGATGCATGTGGACTGCGTTGTCTTGACTCCTCTATAACAGCAAACCTGCTGCACACAAGTTTCAGGTGAGGCATCAGAGCTGAACGGATTTTCTCTGGATAAGACTACCCTCTGCTGGACTCCATCACCAACATGCTTGGCTGCCAGCAGACATCCTTGACAACAAGAGCTGAGCTGAACACAACACTTCAGCGGAGAAGTGTGTCTCCAGAGAAAATCTGTTCATAGTGGGTGGTGGTGAAATGAAAAGGAGAGAGGTGCTACTTCCACTTTTTTCCCCCCTCTGAAGTGCAAATAAGCAGTTAAATAGTGTTTTAAAGAAAACGAAAAAATACATTCTCACTTAATACACAAGTACCCTTCATGTACAAGTGCGTCCACAAGATGGTGTCATTTCTCAAAGATGTCACATGGTGTGTTGGCCTCAGTATTACTTTCCAAATCTAATCTCTGCCTGCCACCTATCGGTAAAGAGAGACAACTGCCTTTTATCAGCCATGAGTTATAATACTCACATCTTCAGGTACCTACATACTATGTAATCTTTGGGACATGAGGCTTCTAAAACAAAATCTACATTTATTTTTGATTAATCTACACCTGTGTGTGTCCAGATTTAAAACCACATGAATATTACATATTTTATAAAGCTGCTGCAGTAAAGTGTAGCTTGAAGAGTACTGAACTGTAGCTGACCCTTACCTCTGACCTCACTGGAGAAGCACCAAGCAAAGAGAGTTTGCCTTCAGGGATGAATAGATTTAATCCAAACTATAATAAAGATAGTGTGATGTGTCATGAATATTTTGTAATGCAATTCATAGCACTTATATGCTAAAACTGAGTGGACTTGATGCGATTAAATCATTAAATGGATCATAAGAAGACCCTGAGAAGAAGCATATATTTTCAAAGTTGATTGATTCTCATGGAACAGCAAATAGAAAATGAAAATAAAACATTACAAGGGAGACCTATCTGCATGTTGAAGCTGTTGTTGCCAAAGGAAGTTTCAAATATGGCACTGTTTTCACCCTTAGAAATTTCACAGGCTTGAGTCACAGTATGACTGATGCACCCGCTGGATCTCTGTCCAAAAATCTCAGGATGTGGATATGAAACTATTTGAAAAGGAGAGCGGAGTGTTGACTCAGTGACCGACATACGGAGGTGAAATTAGGTAGTGTAAGAACTCCTATTATTCCCTACATACAGGGGTATCACATAAATACAGTGCTGTGTTCACTAAACAAGCTGCACGCGCTACTTCCTGTGTTTGTGTGAGTCAGATACTACTCATGAGCAGGCTGAATCAGGCCCCATCCCCCGCCCACTAACCTCCATCCGCCCCCTCGCAGAAGTATAAAAGACACCCACACACATATTCCCCATCTCCGCCCACCTTGCCTTTCAACTGCTCCTACACTTTTCCTCTCCCCTCCCAACGGATTTTCTCTCTCTCTGTCCCTCTCTCCTACTCCTTTCCCCCCGTTTTTTTTTTTTTTTTCCTTCATCGCCTCTTTGGAGGACAAGAGGGAGGATGTGAGTGGCGTGTGTGTATGTGTGCGTTAGTCATGTTCAGGCTCATCCTGGGCCAACAGCAGCACAAGCAGGGGGAAACCCAGGCACAGGCAGGAATAGGATGTTTTTGTCCACATCTGTTAGTTGGTTTGGCTGCAGCACTCTTGCGGTTTACACAGCGCCTAAAAATGGATTGCTAGAATGAGCAAGAGAGCGTGCTGGAGGGGAAGACGGATGAGCATATAGGAGAGGGGGGGTGGGGGTGGGGGGCACAAGGACATAGGTGGGGGGAGGGGTGAACATGCCAAAGTGGGCCAAGAACACCCCCCCCCCCCCAACCCCCTCATGGTTAATAGGATTCTGTCTTCCCTGAGCTGCTGCAGAGTTCACGAGCCAGGAGACGGCTCTGAAGAGGGCGTCTGATGTGGAAGTGTTTGTCTCTTGTAAGATGATTAGCATTTAAATTCAAACTGACTCACTGTTTTGGGTTTTTTTTGTTTGTTTGGAGTTTTTTTTTGAGCTACAGGTTAAGATCTGATCATTCGGATACAGCAAAAATTTATTTATTTAAGTGTGTGGTAAGGCACAGTGTTTTGATTTATCGTCACTTAAATCTGCAAATTTACACACTAATGGAAATGTATTTGATTCACCTGATATAAGTTTTGATAAATTTCATCTCTGGGAATGACATTTCTTAAAAACGTTGATTGCGTTTTACCAGAGTTTGCACACTTTCTGATGCTATGATGCTTATATTGCTACAGAACTGCTCTGAGAGAGCATTAAAAAGTTTAGATGAATTTGCAAAATCTTGCTCTCAAATTTTAAGACTATCCTCTAGATTCACCCAAAATTGTAATTTTTTTCAGGCACACCCAGCTAAAACTACTGTAGTCTAATACAAAAGTTTGCTGCTAATGTTCAGTTTTTGTTGAAACTGTTTTAAAGAGGTGTTGATTTGGCTGTGTGATCATTTTGGAAGATGTAGTTTGTGGTGCCATTGAACTATATTGCTTTTTACTGATGTGTGTTTCTATTATTTTGTCCACCATTTTTATATCAATGAGCATATGCCTTTACAATACAATTCAGCAGCACCACAACTGAAACCTCCAAAATGATCATACAGTTTAATCAATACCTCTGTTTAACAGTTGTAACAAAACCTGAACATTATAACCTTCATAAACGTAGATGTTAAACTATATAGGTTTTAGGTAGGTGTACCTAATAAACTGGCAAATGAGTGTATAAGACAGGATAAAACATCACTCTGGTCTGCTATCAGTTTCTATTTCTGCACTGATTTTACAATATTTGTAAGCAACTGTTTTGCTTCACAACTAAATGTAAACTAAGTGCTAACGTTTGTTTTGCATCATCACTGATCAGTCACATTATCCAGTCCCCTCATCGGTCTCCAGGTGGTGCCAGTGGTTGAGAAGGACAGCATTCCTCACTCAAATACACACACACACACACACAGCGAACCTATTTCCCTGTCGCCATCCACATACTGAGGGGCTGGGTATGGCAGAGATGTGTGAGGGTGTGGGGGATGGGGCTAAAGTAGTTGTGGAAGATAGAGAGGAAGTAAGTGAATAGAGTGAGAAATGGGGAGGGAAGGGGGTGGCATGCAAGGCAAGCACATGCTGAGCAGAACATTGGACTCATTGAGAAAAGCGCCCTCTCCATTCATGCCCCTATCCAATCCCCTTTTCACCAAACTCCCACTCTTCTCATCATGTACGTACAGTACGTTGATATCTGTACACTATCTGCACATGACAAAGGATTTTGGGGATAACAGAGTAATTTGATGTGTTTGTGTGCATCACGTCATTTGAGATTGGCCCCGATGAAACGGGCGTAGAGGTGAAATACTCGCAGATGACAGCAGACTTGCCTGTTTCAACCACTTTCAGGTCACTCTACGTTCTCAGTATCTGTTTTCAATTGCATAGTAGAGGACCCATCAACTCCAGATGGGTAGTTCATTTACATCAGAAACCCTTGTGCGCAAGTACCAGTAGGTGGTTTGATTAGAGCACAGTTTGGAGTGTTTCTATACCATCTCGTCTCGTGTCCTCTGCTTTTGCCACACCCATTCAATAGATCAAAACATCAAATGTTTATCTATTTAAAATACAAGTATGGTCACGCCGACACCTGATGGGGGCGGCATCAAGCACCTATGTCTGTATGAATGAAAGGAGCAGCAGTAGTAGACAAGTTAGTTTTATTACCTATTACCTGACCCAGGGCTATAAGCAGGAGTAAATTATGTCCTATGGTGTAAGTGCATGTAAACTCACATGTACTTGCAGGGAAAATAACTTGCATAATGTTAGGATGGGATTTTATTGTGAAGCTGAATGAACTTTCACTACAGCTGAAACTGCATCCATTAGTGACTATATGTTGTGTGTTATTGCCCGCTCTCCAGAGGCATCAGAAATTAAACAACTGTGCAGCCATTTCAAGTGAGCAATTAAGCAAAGAACAGAAGAGTAATCTTTATTTGCTTTACTTGAATTTTCCCCACAAAACTATTTGAACTCTGACGTTAGATACAAAATGTCTTCATTTCTGCTGCACGTCACTGTCACTGAGTGCCTTATTAAGATTTTTTTAAACACTTATTTTGGAATGTCATGTTGAAATTAAAAGTCATTTTTAAGAGTGTCCTAGCCAAGGTAGGCAATGAAATAGCCTGAGTCAGAAAACACAAAATATTCCTCAAATCAGACTAAGACAGAGTTGTGTAAATAAGATTTCTTAAACAATCTGATTACATTTTTAATCCTAGAAACAACCTACATAGAACCTTACAACAACATGAGAGCTGCCTAAAACTGTTGTAATGAATCAGTAAAGACCAGTCTAGGTAATAACCGAATCACACTAATGATACAAGTCTCTAAAGACACTGGTTCACAAACTGGGAGTCAGTACCCCACCAAGACGTCAGAAGAAGTATAAAGGGTCAAGAGACAATTGATAGGAAATGAAAGAAGAAAAATGGAAAATTGCTGCAAAAGATTAATTTCTTCCGCTGTTTCTCCAATCTTTGCTTTTTTTTAGCAGCAAATATTTCTTCTTTAAGTTTCTAAAATGTACTAAAACAGTCACTTTTTGGTCATAACTTATATACAACTATTGGTAATAGGGTTGTTAGTATACATCACTTTATTTTAATAGGTTACAGAATTTAACTAACTCATTGCAGAAAGTTTGGAGAACTGAAGCCCCTTTCATACAGCCTGTTTAAGGTGGGAATGTTGTGTCTTTATTCCACCTTGCCATTCTGTATAAAAGGTATGAACATGGAATGAGGAGCCATTGTTGTTCTGACTTTTTATGGTTATATATAGTTATTATTTTAATACAAATTTGTAGATAAGGTGACTGTAACCCCAAAATGGCTTTCTAGATAGATACTTTTTCTAAAATGAATATATAAATAGTATTATTAGGTATATTTTAAAATAGAGTCAAGTGAAATATGAGCACTTCTACCTGAGTATGGTTCTGCAGAAGTCTTTCCTGCATCAACAACCAATGGAGGAATGTAACTAATATCTACTGAAGATACTTGTACTTTACCTGAGTATTTAATTTCATGCCACTTATAGTAGTATTCCAAAACATTATTAAGGGAAATATTGTACTTTGTAATAATGTAGTGGATTAAAAGGTATAATAACTAGTTATTTTACTAATTAAGATTTTTCCCACAAACATATGATTTGTTCAGAAAATATGGTGCTTCATTGTGGATTAAACTACCTAACAGTCCATGAAATAGTTCAAATTAGCTCCAACTACAACAGCATAATCCTAGTTACACAGTAGTATGATAATCCAATAGTGAAATACTGTGACACTGACATTGGGCAATTTTTAGCATTAACCTTTGCTACTTTAAGTGCATTTTATTGACTTACATTCTTTTACTAAACATTATGAATCAATTTTCCAATGGAGCATTTTTATACTTTTGTGGTATTGCTACTTTTACTGGAGCGGGGGATCCGAAAATTTAATCCACCACTGGAGAATATCACATTTTAGGAAGGAAAGGACCAAGAAATGCCTTCCTGAGCTTTAAGCTGGCTTGTGTTTACATTGGGGGAGGTCATAGTTCACTCACCATCACTGTAGAGACTGTGGTATGTACTGTGGCTCAAATGCACACAATGTGAGATACGATTTATTTATTATTTTACTTTTGCAGAAAATGTTTTCAGTAACTTTTTATACATGGTTTTTGGTGTTTTGGGATCAAACCTGGGGAATAAAAATGATCCGGGGTGGAGGGGGCGGGGGGGCTCGGGCTCCTCTAGTACTGTTGGTGGCCCATTTATCATATCTCCGCCCTCCAGTGTTTCAGTCCCATGAGGGCGGCTCTTTAAATTGCCCCAAAACTCCTCCTGGCTGGCGCCTTTTTCCCTTTATCTGTAGGAGACAAGACGCACGTGCTATTTATAGGACGCCGTTGGAATAAACCTCCTCAACCTGCTGGTAAGAAAAAAATTTAAACCTTTTTTTTCTTTTAAAAGTCTGTCCTCTTCCTTTTCTAATTCATAACTGTTTTTTTAACGGTGCATGAGCTGGGATTTTAAAGGGGCGGGCAGTGTGTTGTCTGACGAATAAAAGCTGTAGCCTATAGATCGGTGCAAGGCTTTTTAACCGGGTACAACCAGCCAGCCTTAAAGGAAACATTTCGTCTTAAATTTAGAGCAGAGGTTATAACCAAGCGATAAAGGTGAGTGCACGAAACGCGGACGGCGAGCGAGTGAAACTTTGCATGCTCGACAACCCCGAACCGATTTGTTTTAATGCATTTTACAGAGCAGGGAGCTCCGGCGAGAGGAGGCTGCATGGTTTTAAATGTGAAGCCGTCTTTTGTTGCCTTGGCCCGGGCTCTTGCGGCCGCAAATGAACCCAACCACCTCTCTCACTCGCTTGCATTTTCATTGCCTTTTTTTGAAAAAAAAAAAAAAAAACGGCAAGCGTCCATGCAGGCTAAGGAGAGGAGGGGGGGCTTTTTAGCCTGCGAATCCCACCGAGCACACACCAGCCATTGTGTATGTCGGTAGATATCTCTCCATGTCCCCGGCGTGCAGACATGCTGTGAGATAGTTTCATGCGCAGGCCCGATTATTTGGCCACAACAAGTACAGCATTCGGGGCCTCTAAACATGGTTGGTACAGGGGAAGGGAGCGTCGGGTTCAGTAGTCTTTTGCAGATTTGTGCGGGCCTCCGACCGCCTACTGAGTCCCAGCAATATCATGCGAGCCGGTTTGATGTCAATCCCTTGTTTGTGTGGCACAGTCGGCTGTGTAATGGAGCGCAGATGAGACAGAAATAGACCTGGAAATAAGCGCGGATTAATTGCGTTAAACGCGTTACCGGTGTGCGGTTAGCCCGGTCATCTTTGGTTTGTTGTTGCGGTCAGCGAGTTTAATAGCCAGAGTATTTTCTGTGCTGTGTGTGTGTGTGTGTGTGTGTGTGTATGAACTCGACGCCTTGCCTTGCAGCAAGCCTGACCGGTGTGATTTATTCCCCAGGTCTGAAAAGCTAAGCAAACATGAGCGACAAGGGGACAGTCTCACCGAAAGAGAAGGAGGCAACAGAGAAGAGGGGGCGTGGAAGACCCCGCAAGCAGCCCCAGGTAAAGACCTCTGACGTAAGTAGCGCCAATTTTTTTTATTCTTAACGTTTGATGACAAAAAAAGTGTGCCAGTCAGGTTTGCATGCCACGAGATGTATCACCAACCTAAAACACGGCCAAGAATAGACCTGCGTGTTGAGAAAGAGAGTGCGAGGTGGCTGATAAAGCACACCAGTAAGCTCACATCTGTTCCAGCTGATGCTCAAGGTAGATATTATTGCAGGCAAAGGTGCTCGTGCATATCCATGTCATAAGCCTCGCGCTATTCTACCGAGCCCCAGGTGAAATCAAGAATCACGAACCCTTGTGACCATTCGCTCACCCCTTTATCGGTGTAAGTGTAGACATCCACGACAAACTTCCTGTGTGTCTCACCGGTTGGTAAGCAACCGTGTAACCCTACACCTTTAAACCAGTTTTAACCCCCCTCCTCGACACCTCTGCTTGTCATGTAATGGATGACATAGCAGACCCTGAGCACAGACTGGCTCATATAGCTGTCACTCAGCACGGGGTGTTTTTTTAGTGTTGAATTGCTCGGTTGCTATGAGCTGCGGTTGTAAACACGCTAGAAATGCAACAGGAGATGAGGCTGCCATGACATAGCTTACAACCACAAATTATCATATGAATAAGATATGTCCCCCCCAGACGGAGTTTACCTTGCGTTTTGGAGTTGATGGTAATCCCCTAAAAATTTTAGCTCTGATGTTCCCCCTTTTTTTACACGCACTGTGGCTGCTTGACGTGTTTTAGTGGGTACTTTTTTATGAGATGATGTTTATGTTCGTCTTTATGGACATTTCTCAGAGTTGGAGTTTGTTTCTATGTCAGACCCATGGCAACCTGTGTCTCTGACCACCTGTCAGCCTGTAAAGTACATGGCAATCAGTTGTACTGACCCTGAAAAGTGAACTTGTAGAAGTGTCCGTGCTCGCATTTTTGGGAGGAAGCTATGGACTTGGAAAAATGTTTCCTAGACATCGTAAGAACAAAAACATCAGTCATGTTTACGGTATGCTAACTTGTAACTTTTGACGTGTCTTGATTGTCAGGAGCCAAGTGGGTCCCCTACTCCAAAGAGGCCCAGAGGACGGCCGAAGGGCAGCAAAAACAAGACAACCGGCAAGGGCAAAGTAAGTCAGCGCCAGTGCCTGCAGGCGTGTTTTCGCATTGCAAACAAAATCATGGCTTTCGGCAGTAGCTTTACATGCACCCTGAAACCCGGAATGACACCAGAGCAAAGAGAAAGAGAAAGAGACAGGCGCAGCTTTACAATGACGCTGCACGCTGCGTCCGTCGTCCCATCCTCACCCGCAAGCGAACGCTTCCTTTTTTCTAACCTCCAGATTCCTCTTGGTCGATGAACATTTTAACGGTAGCTAACCTCATCCTCTTAAAAGGATGTCCTGCTGTTACTTGTGATATATTGGCCGGCTGCAGTTTTGCTGTTTCCCCTCCTGGTGTCAGAAATAGCCTGGCTAGGGTTTCCCATTGTAAAGACCTTGGTTTACTGCCTTACTTTTTTCTCTTCTTTTTTTTTTTCTTCTTTTTTTTGAGTGATGCTCAGTCTGTACTTCCTGTCCTCCAGCTTCCTGCAGCTTGTCATGCACAGTGCGGTGCAGGTGCAGAGGCCAGAAGACTGTTTCCAAGCTGACACTAAGCACCCCTCCGCCCCCACCCAGCACACAGCCCTAGTTCTTCTCTGCCTGTCGTCTCCATAGCAACAACTGATTTTCTCCCTCGCCCCAACCCTCCAGCTCCCCCGTGCGCTCTGTCTTCACTGCTATGTATGGGAAAGGGAGAAAAGGAGGGAGGGAAAGAGAGAGAGTAAATACGCGCATACATGTATGATATAGGTTTTAGCAGCGAGGGCTGAGCTGCAGAGGGTTTGTGTCTCCGCTCAGTTCCACCAGCTGTCTCTGAGCCTCAGACCAGGTGGCCAGCGAACTGGAGTGCCCTGTGTGCAGTTCCTGTCGGCCTTCCAGATAATAGCCAATGAACCCAATGCCCCCTTTCCATCTGTCTCATTGCAGAGGCACTACTGCCATCTGCAGGCAGCTAGAGGCAGAGCTCTAAGGAAATATGGATTGTTTATACCACAAGTTTTTTTTTTTTTGTATAAAATTTTTTTTTTTGCACTCATTTACCCCCCCAAAAAGTCTGGGTTTAACATCAGCAGGTCACAGAGCACAAAGATCACAGCAAAATGCACTATCCCTGCCCCGCCCTCACCCCTATTAACTTTTCTACTGCTTTCTTTCCACAGAAGGCAACAGCACCCCCATCCACAGGGGGAAAACGCAGGGGAAGACCTAAGAAGGAGGTAAGATAAGAATCCTTGGACAAACAGTGTAACATCAGTGCTCGCATTTGTTAAACCATTCCTCTCCCAATTGAATTATGATTGGTATGACTGTCTGCAGGGCGAAATTGCATTTTCCTAATTCCCCTGCCTGCCTCCTTCCTCTCAGACGAGTCATTTTTTTACTCATCACTGCTATTTTGGTTCTCGTGTGTTCATTTAGAGCGGCTTTCCTGGTCGCGCAAAGTCTCTACCTGGTCTCATCGGAAGGCAAATCTGAACACACACAACAGTTTCCTCTTAATGTGGTCTTAATCCAAATATTGTCCAAGTAACAGCATGGTTATTTTATTTTTTTATTTCCCCCTGTAACCGTGCAAAATAAGTCACCAGACCATATTCAGCCGGTCAAAAAGCATGTGTTTAATCTCGGAAGAAATTGCGGTCTTGTAGTAACATTCTGTCATGTGCATGAGTGGTTAGGGCGTACTCTGGAAGACGTCTGGATTGCATTAGTCACAGAAAGGAATGACCCAAAGTTACCCTCCTAACTAGCCCTCTCATTTTTATGAATGAACATCTTTGGCAGCAGTAGTGAGTGTGAGGAGGAAAGGCAAGGGAGCAAAAAAAAAAAAGCAGGATGCCTCATTGTGACTCACCACTCTTATGAATCACTTTTCACTACAGATTGCTCACCCTTCCCCTGGGTGTTCTTCATGCCACAGTGGTTTATCAAAGAGATTTATAATAACATTTATATATTTTTTTTAAATGTTGGTACATGGGCTGAGTTATTAAAACTAAAAACAGTCACGTTGAGACATGAATCACAGGCCGCTTTTGTTGCTGCTGCTGCTGAACACTCATTTTCCTTGTGGTTGTAGCCGAGGCCTGACTGTGTGTGTGTGTGTGTGTGTTCTGTCGCAGGAGAAGGAGGAAAAGGCGTCCCAGGAATCATCCGAGGAGGAAGAGGAAGAGGACCAGTAATTCACAACGCATGCTACCTCACTCAACATACTGACTTACTGTTAACCAGAACTGGGCTGTATCTCCAACACCAGTGCCACCACATGACCACTGTTCACGACAAAGCCCTCTTTGCCAAAAGGAGGGCTAACACAGTACATATATCATGCAACAGCACTGGATAGAACGATGGACCTTGCTCAAGCATAGATCTAAGAATTACATGAAAGGTAACAGCCCTTTTCTCTACATGTCATGATATCACAAGTCTTTTATACTGGACAAAGGTGTGCTCTAAGGAGCCTGGACGTTTTCCGTTTTTCCCCTAAAGATGGTTTGTAGGACGTTTTCTCTGCTTAATGTTACTTATTTGTTGTTACCCGCATCTGAGATGGTAGGGCATATAGATTCTTCTCCATGTTTTGTACTGGACAAAGGTGAATTTTACCTATACTTGCTGTTTGTTTGTCCCCCCACCCCCACCCTCCATCTTGTTTGTTTTTGTTTGTTTGTGCGTTCGTGTGAAGTGGTTAACCTATCCTTTGCATCGTATTATAGATGGAGTTGAGCTTCAGCGTTTAGGATGAGAATAGGTAACTGATGGTAGAAGCGTCTTTTTGTTTTTGTTTTGTTTTTCCCCTGCCTGTGTCTAACTGATTTCGCCTCGTCTCACCAGTAGAGCAGAATCATCTTTACCACGCCTCCTCCTCCTCCTCCTCCTACTCCTACTGTAGGAACGTTTAGATTTAGTTATGCTTCTCAAACTTCCTTCTCAGTCCTCAGCGTGTAGTGGGGAGATGTAAAGTTTATCGTTAGTAATCAGAATAGTCTGATCAGACTTACTGTTTTGTTCCTTCGGGTTACATACCATTTTCAAAAAGAAAAAAACATGAGTGTGCTGCTTTTCATGTTATAATAAAACTCAAATCTTTTTGGTATAATGTGTGTTTTTAAGGATAGGGTTGGCAGAGTTCTAGGCTGAGAGCATCAGTGTCGTTTCTTCAGGGAGCTTTTACAAATGCTGTTACATTGGCGTCTTTGTCTTCACATGGTCCTCAGTTTTCAAGCGCTCACTCAATCACTTGTAAAGGCAAACTGCAATTGGTCAAACAAGGAGTTTGATTGTAATAGAGGATAGTTGGTGGCACGGCTATCCAACAGGGCTGTACGTTTTTTTTTTTTTTCTTTTTTTTTTTTTTTTTTTTTCTCCCCATTCCATCTAGCTCTCACCGCTTCACCTAGCTCGGTCCTTCTGTCATCACTTAGTACAGTAATATACTTTTTCTTAGTCTTTTTTGAAGATGTGTGTTGTATGACGTCTGCTACAGGAAAAAAGATGTTTGTGTGTATTTCTAAGTGTCAGGGAACCCGCGGTCACAGTCCACTTAACTGGGTTTTTCCACACACCTAAGCTGCTACAACCTCAGTTACGAAACCCGGAAAACTGCAAACAGGCGATACAAGGCCTGGAATTTCATACCTCACTCAACAGCTTACTTTACCATATAATTGCATTTAACTGGTTTTCTGTTGTTTTAAATGTAACCTCTGGCATGAGATGGAAAGATGTCGTTATTACAAAGTTTGTGTAGTTTTTTTTTTTTTTTTTAACCTGACTGTAATAAGGTATCTAAGATGTCAAGTGTGTGCATACACGCAACACGTCTTGGCTCGTTCATAACCGGAGCTTGCAGACAGGTTGTTTTAAATGTGTGAAGCAAGTCAGGGAGACCTGTCAGCTTGACAACTGTGTTCGCTGACTGTGGTAGATTAGCAGGTGTGTTTTTATCCTTTTAAAAAATTTTTCTTCTGGTGCACTGAAATGTTGGTTCAGATTTTCATGGACAAATGTTTGTGTGTTTGTGATAGACTGGGCGCTCTTTCCACTCAACTGTTCTGTTGGCCACCGTGTGTTGGTCACCGTGTGTTTGGCACTACCACACACAGCCACCCTCGCCATACTCAATACAACAGGTCTCAATACAATGGTCATTTCATGTCTCTCTCTTTTTTTTTTTTTTTTCCAGCGTCCTCCAACTACTCTTGACAATATCAGTGTCATTCTACATACCAACATCTTGCATCCGTTCATTTATATACTGTAAACTCAATAGGATGGGATCATTCTTTTTAATGTACACCGTATATAAATGTACAATGTCTATATTTCTATGGTGCCCTACAACAATTTGTATCAGAAATGGTCAATAAAGAGAATTTTCTTTGTCATTTTTCTGTTGCTTTTTGGCATGGTTTCCATATTGTTACAAAGTCTCTGTCAAAAGGCTTCAAGAAAACGTGTTAAGTTGAATTGTCCTTCTCTTTAAGCACAACTTGGCTAATGCAAATAATGGTTACAGTACAAAGACAAAAGTTACTTTATTTACATCCTCAACATTCAAATCAGCCTGATTCAGTCTCTTGAAACAACAGTGCAACAATCTGAAAAGTAAAACTTCATAACAGTGCTGCTATTAACATTTTACATCAGTAGTTCTTTGACTTTTCAAGTGCAACCTGAAATCAGCCTCCCGTGAAAAGTTTCCCAGTGTGAATTAATTCAAACATTTGTACAATCTAAACTGTGAATCGCCCATCTCATACTTTTCCATTATGTGAAAAAAAAATCTAGATAAATGCATAGAAAACAAACAGTGAGATGTAAAAATGACTGGGGAGCACCGAGGAGCATGTTCTGGGGGTAAAGATGTTATCAAGTCCAGAACCTACTGCAGGAAGCATATCCAATGTGTGAGCTCATTCTCATTCTAAAGAACCTCTAGATGTCATACCTGATAACATCACAAGTTTTGAGCATTAGCTGTCCATTGCAATACATGAGTTGTTGAACTGAGGGTTTTTCCCCTTCCAGGACAGTTTAACAGTTCTATTGTTCTTAGTTTACATTCACAAATGCAAGGCAAATAAGGGTCAGGAAAGGTTACAAAAAAAAGAGAGAGAAAGCGCGGGTTTCCTGAGTGCTTGATACAGTCAGACCTATGGCATTCATATGAACAGATTCTTCTGCTGGAGGTAAATCTGTGCTGGTGCCATGCCTTGCAGACAGGACATATTTAGGGTACTAGTCACAACTCATTTTGGGGATGAGAAGAGGTTGGATTTATTTACTCCCATATCTGGCTTTTCATGCCTTTGATAAGAGTCATAGGATTTGGCTGAACCACAAGAAGATGCAGACTGTTAGGCCGGCTAGTTAAGCTCTGAAGAAATTAAAACCAAAAGGGTGTATGTGTGTGTTCAACCTTTTGTCTTAAAAAGAAACTGAAAATACCAAGCTAATTCTAACTTTATCTTCTCACGCTAAAGCTCTTTTTGGGAGTGGTGTTGCAGTGTTTCAGGTCAACAAATGTGACTGTTTAACAGCATTTAATGAAAGCAGCCATATTTGTTTTTAAAGCAATGGAAATGACCTCTACACAACAACCACAACCAAATGATCACAAACCTTCTCATAGCAGGAGTGACAATTTTTAACTAGTGCAGAACATTCATACTCTTTACCACAGCCCCTAAATTATCGTCAGTACAAATGCCTACTGCAACCCACAGGAATATAACTGCTTGCCACACGTCGCCCACAACATTAGAAATGTAAACAACAGAGCACACCTACAGGAACCTGCTCTTTAGATACATTCCACCTTTCTTAACTCTGAGTCCTGCCACTGAATACCACAGTAAAGCAAAGTTTGAATAAATAATTTCAAATAAATAAGTTTCAGGTACTGCGTCTGTTAGGCACACCCAAAACTGGCATCAGAACCTCATAAATGAACAGTCACCCTGTGCTGAAAAAGAAAAATGCAGACTCCTGCTGATGTACTCAAAGATACCGCCAAACCATTTTAAAGAAAAACAAATCAAGAAAATTCTTGTGCATGACTTTGAAAATGACTGATCTGTGTGGCAGAGGGCCATCTCCGCACTGACAGTGTTTGATGCCATGGTTTACCACTATCATGCATTGACGTCTTTGGCCAGAAGAGGGCGTCGCTGTTGATAACTTCTGGCCCAACCTTGTACAATCTGAAGGCATAAGATTCAAAGTGAGAGCACAGTTTAGTTTTGCACTGCAAAGCCATAACATGAATGTAATATGGTTTTCAGTGAGGATGCGTGAAGCTTTTGTGACTGTGATAAAGGGTCAGTTCACCCATATTACACACACACACACACACACACACACAAATATGTCCTCACTTATTTCCAGTTGTATTAAGCCACAATGTGATTCATCATCACAGCCTCTCAACCTTCATTTCTCAAACTTCATTTACAAACTGAAAAAAAGTTAGGAGCAAGTAAACAAACACAAAAGCTCAAAAGCAACATGTGTTTCAAGAAACCATGTCCTGGTTACTCAGGAAATCAACAGGGACAGAAAGACATGTTGCTTCAGAGTTTTTTTAAGCATCACAAATTCAATTCAATTCACTTTCTCTGTATTGGATTAGCAGCAGCAGAAATCTCAGGGGCAGGTATCCCAAAACCTCAGCAGATAAAACCAAAACTATCTAGTAGTAGTTGTATGATTTGGGCAAACAAACTGTTTAATAACAGCCTCTTAAACTAATACACAACTAAACGTGATGACATTGTTTTTCCAATTTCACATTTTCTCAACTGCGGAGTAAAACATAATGTGCAACTTTGTCCATGGTAAATATTGCCACCTGGTGTTTCTTGTGGCTCAGTGCAGGTTTTTTCATTGGAATCAACCAAGCTAATCATTTAATTTCATTACTGTTTTTCTCGCTATAATCATCTATTTCTGTTCCAGCTAGTTCAAAACAAGAGCACTTGTACCATAAAGAGAATCATAGAAGCTCCAGAGACATTTTTGGTTTAACCATTATACTTATAACATGTCAGATTTTGTGTGGAAAGAAAAGTGTCAGGTTATGTTTAGGATCTGATTGATACCTGAAGAGATCGCAGAACTAGCTAGTACCTGGTAGTGTGAGGGATGTGAGGCTTGCACATACAATAAATGGTGCAAACTCTCTAGTAGAGTTCTACTACTATTTGCAGCCATGTTACTAAGTGAAAGAGGAAGAGACGGACCAATTGAGGAACTACTGGTCTGTTGGAGTGAATGGTGCAACCACAGACAACTGCACAGCAAAACAACATATAAAGTGAGAACACTACAGTAAACATGTCTTCACTCCATCTTTTGTAGAGAAAGTAGTCAGCTACAGAAAGATCTAGCGTGTTTAACCCGTTCCTATACAAGTGGTAATATCACTTTATTTCATATTACCTTGACTCTAAATTATGATATTGCTATTTCCATCCGATTTCATAACACCCTTTCCCACTTTCAGATAAAAATGTCCCAGAGAACAAAACACTTCAAATGTTTGGAAACCAGAGGTGCATCGTACCTGTGTGTCCTCTTCTCTCCACAACATTTCTTGTTCAGCTTCATTAAGTTCCTCTGAAGGATCATATGTGTAAACTGGTAACAGCTGATGACGGAGTCTGTCAATTCTGAGGGACAAAATAAAAAGAAATCAAATAGTGATGAAGTGGCGCAGTCAAGCTTAGCGCAAAAGCACTGTGCCATGTAATCAACATATGTAGATTATAAGTCTCACCTCCTTTTCTTACGAATATACATGACCTGAAAAGACAGAATGAATACAGTGTATTAGTAGGTCTGTCGATTCTGACTTATCACAGTGCCTTTTATTTCTCTCCTAAGTTAATAGTAACGTTCCTGTTGAATATCTTTTTCAGCAGGTCATCTTCAGCTAGCCAGCTAGCCCAACAACTTACCACAGCCGCAGCTATTCCAATGATGGTGATGAGGAAAAATGGCACCAACACATAGCTGACTGCCACATCCCCATCTATGATGGCAGGGGGCTGAGTAGTGCTGTTCATTGCATATGTTCAGGAAAGGGGCACACAGGGGGCTGCTTGTGCAGGGCCTTTACAAGCAGCAAACCCCCTCCCTGTGGCAAACAGTGTGCAGCGGCTCTCTCCTCAAGCTGCCCCCTTGTTGTTTATGCCTCATCCTTGTCGTTCATGTGACTTCCACATGGTATCACTGCCCTCCCTAATCACCGAGAAATCTGAGGGCACCCGGAATGAGAAGAATTTGCACAGTTAAAAGCATATCAAGGAAGTTGTATGGTCACATAGTTCACAGTGGCAGATAAGTTGCTGTGGGAAAGATATGATACCAAGTTGCTGATATGTCTGTTTTGTTAAATTGGCAAACCTACGTTTTAAAATGCAAATGGACCAAGTCAGTAAACAGTTAATGTCTTGACAGCAAGTCCCGTTCAAGCCGCTTCCCTTGCTGCGGTCAGTTGATTTGTTTGTATATGCCAATACCTGCTTGTGTAACCACCAGAACTAGAACAAAACCTAACCACTGCTGTCGTTCAACTTTTCTGTTCAAAAGTTCTTCACAGACCCTTCCCACTATAAACCAATGAGTCTGCATTTCTAGCTATATAAACATAGCTACCGTTAGCTGCGCCCGGTAGATGACACCGCTACTGACAAGTTGTTTTATTGCGAAAACAAGCAGACTAATCAAAGCTGATTTCTAACGAGGTATACAGAGTCGTTTTTTCTATAGGTTCGAGTAAATGCTCACTCACTGTGCGATGTGCAAGGTCTCTGTTTCGAGTAACGTTATGTTGCAGTTCTCGGGCAGCTTATCCTCCACCACCAGCAACAACAATAATACTTCCTGTTTCAGTCCTTCAGAATAAAAG
Source organism: Lates calcarifer (assembly GCF_001640805.2). NCBI lineage: Eukaryota > Metazoa > Chordata > Actinopteri > Centropomidae > Lates > Lates calcarifer. The sequence goes on along the minus strand of NC_066838.1, from coordinate 20,161,239 downwards.
CGTCACGACCACACAAAACTACGGAAATGCATTTCATTTACAAAAGAAAAAATTGTGACATTATTTTGTAACTTATCCATAACTGCGAGAAAGGATTTGATGAAGAAAAGATTATAGTGGTTATCAATGATGGCTATTTGAGAGGACACAGACATTGTGGCGCTGACCGTTTTTTTTTTTTTTTTAATTTATTCACATATATTAGGAAATTAAGTGCGCTTAATTTGCCATTACGGGTTCCCTTTTGCTATATACTAATGTGTACTAATTTATTATTATTATTGTTGTTGTTGTTGTTGTTGTTGTTAATCACATGTAGTTCGGCATCCGTGTGTGTGTGTTTTTTTTTTTGGGGGGGGGGGGGAATAAAAATATCTCATCCACCATCATATCTCTCCTGTCTCATGGAAGAATGACAGAAAGACCTTTTAAATTTCCTTGAAATTCACACAGGTGTTTCCACTTATCATAATTGACACTTAGGCCTCATTTCACCACTGACGTAGACAGACAGTACTTGACTTAAACCTCAGTATTATTTTGAGTATATTCTATTTATAGTCTGAGATGCCAGACTATCAGATGGGTTTAACAAACAAAACACTCTGAAATTTGTTTTATGAATTTTGTATTAGCCTATTTATGGTGGAAACTTGTGTCCACTCATCATTTTCTCATGTGTCTGAGTGCATGGATGCAGGAGGAAATTCTTCTTCTTAAGGTGGAGAAAAATCCTGTCCTCTTCTTCTTCTCAGGCTCACTGGCTTCTGCAAATCAAAGGTATAGTCAGTGCTCCAGCCAACTTTGAAGAAATTACTGTAAATGGAGAGTGGAGGGACACAACAATTCAGACAAGTGGAGAGGAATATTTCCCACCAGGTGTGTGTGAATTTATGCTGCTGGAGGCTTGGTTTGAAGCAGAGTCAGGAGCAGAGTTGTTTGGAGGAACCAGTGAGATGCTCAGGACGTCACAGTCCACAGCTGGATTTGTTTTGCCACCATTAGTAATGGACTCCAATTTGAGGTCTCCATCGTCAGCCTTCAGATTGTTGGTCATCTTCTTCTGCACAACCTGGAAGCTACACAAACACAAACACATACAGAGCCATTGTTGTTGGCAGTGTGATCAATGTGTGGTGTACTGTGACACATGCTGTTACATGCTGATTGAGAGGGGGCTGGTTTTAATAGGTGCTTCTCATTTATGGCCAGAGAGACTGTATGGATGCATCGCTCACCTCTTGCAGTAGCGAATTTATTTGTGTCTTAGTAGGTTGGTAATAATAATAATATTTAGTTTTGAATGTAGTGGAATAGAATAATAGAAATACTGAAGAAAAAGTGACCGATGCCCCCCCCCCCCCCCCTAATGGCCACCTGGGGGCAGCGGAAACAGCTAATGAGCACGTGCCGTGCCGGTTTGGTCAACTTGTTAGCAGTGGAGCGACATTGTCATTCAATTGGACTTGTGTTTGCGGCCACCTGGGGTGAAATAGCTGGCTCTTTAGCTGCTAAATGATTCACTATCCCGCTGCTAATGGCTAACTGTGTTCGTGGTGCTTTGAAGGTGTCGTGTGCTGTGGGTTTTGCAATTGAACAATGCGCTGAGGCTCACTATAAAACTTCGTAAAGCCGAGGAGAGCTGCAGATTCAGGTGATAATTGTCTGTAGGTTAAGCTCTACGAGCGACCTCTTTCACATTACCACATTATTTTCACGCTATTATGATACACTTTTAATATAAAAATATCGATAACAGCCATTTAAAGTACAGTCCTTGAGTATGAGCAAATTTACATGTAGTTTACCATTGTTGGCCTAATGAGAGTCCTGTGTAAAAAGTTAAGCTGCTAATTATTTAGAAACTCAAAGTGCAGGTGTGGTGGGGCCACCCTATTTATCTCCATAGTTTTAATGTCATTACAGAAAACAAGAATATACAGGAAGTAAAGATGCTTGCTCTGATGCTGAACTGCACTGTACTCACCCATCAAATATTATTTGTATACATTGTTAATGATAATAATCACTAACATGATACTTTCTAACTCCATATGTGTTTTATCTTTGATTCTCATCTACCAAACTAGGTATATACTGAGGGAAAATAACACTTGAACATCCTGGCACTACTTCTCAGCTGGCAGAACCACAATGACACCTGGCAACAGTTTGAATGACATCTACGGGAGGTTCCACAGGTAAATAAAGATGGATGCACTTATCACAAACTGCCCTAGATGCATATTGTAATCCCCCTCACAGTCAGAGAGGCGCCAAGCTGAGAGCAAACGTTTCAAAATTGCCCACTATAGACATTATACCAGGCAGTAAAGTTATCTTCAGTGCCAACTGTTGTCTATTATCCTCTGTGCCAAAATGGCCTAATGTACAGAGTCAGGCACACCACTCTTTAAGGCAGACTTACTGTGAACTGTTGCATGGGGTGATGTAGCTCCCTGTTATGAATGGATGGTCCAAGACTTTACTCGGTTTAATCCTGTTCCTGGGATCCATCTGAAGCATTTCTTTCAACAGCGCAACACAAGCACTTCTATCAGAAGCCTCTGGGCTGTTTTCTTGGTGTGGACCCAGCTAAAATGTGAAAGGATGGTTTAAACTGACCTTAAACCAAAATAACTCCCTGACTTACAGAAAGGGACTATTTCTTGGGCTCATCAGTTGGCAGTGTCTACTTGACAACCTACTGTTTTCAGGTCATCCAGAGAGGTAAATTTGTGCTTCCTGTTTTCCACTGGTTTGATGCCTGTTTCACTGTAAAAATCCACTGGTTTCTATAAGAAGACAAAATCCACTTCAGGTGTCTGTTCATCAGACTTAACTCTCTCATACTAATAATCCACGTTTGGCCAGTAAAGTCAAAGATGGTTTGGTACCACACCTTGAATGTCCAGCGTCTGAATAACTTGTACTTGTGATTAATGTGGTAGAACTGCCTTGTATTAATCCCATCATTCAGAAGTCTCCTAGGAGGTTCACCCAGGACGTCAATGATGAAACGCAGCTGGATACAAAACGCAGCATAACATTATTATGGCTCTTTGGATGGCAATGCTGGTCAGTCTATGTGTCTGTCAGTCAGTTGGTCAACCACTTTGGTCCAGACTGAAATAGCTCATAAACTACTGGATGGAAAGTCATGTAATTTAGTACAGACATTCAAGATCCCCAGAGGATGATTCCTATTGATGTTGGTGATCCTCTTGTACCACAACAAGATTCACATTTGTGGCTTTGAGTGAAAGGTCCCAACAGCTACTGAACGGATTGCCAGAAATTGTGGTACACACATTCATTTTGTCCTCAAGATGAATTGTTATCACTTTAATGATTTCCTTACTTTCATGTATCGCCACCATCAGGTCAGAAATTTAGTTTGCCCAGTACTGTACTCAGGCTCACCTGAACTTTGTATTCAGCATGCCAATACATTAAACTAAGGGGGTCAACATGGTAAACTTGTTAAATATCAGCTTGATATTGAAAGCATTTTTAGAATTTAACTCAAAGCACCACTGTGCCTAAGTACAGCCTTAGAGCTCAGAGCTCCTGGCATTTTTTTTGGTGCATCTGCTCTTAGAGATGCCAAATTTAAAAAAATGCCCTTGATTCATGATTAATACATGTCAAAATAATGTTAATACGTATATTAAGAACAGTGTAGAAATGAATCAGTAATAGTACTGACCACATCATATTTGTGTCTTCCTGGGAAAAGTGCAAAGCCGCAAAGCATCTCGGCCATCACTGAGCCAAGGGACCAAATGTCAATGGCCTCAGTAAACTTGATGCCAAGAAGGATTTCAGGAGACCTGATTGTGGAAGAACAGCAATACAAAAACATGGAGTTTTTAAAGCAGTTTTAAGTTTTAAGTTTTAAAGTTTTAAAGCATAAAAATGCACAAGGCAAACAGGACAGGACAAGGCAAATAAGCCTCGAAAAGGCCTGGATTAATCAATGTCCCTCACACATTAGAGACATTTTCAAGCAAGCCTCAAATTTGACCCTTTTAGCTAAAACTCAAGTATCATGTGAAATATCATGAGAAAATACATTGGGGATTCTTTACAGGAAACCCAAGCAATTCTAATAAAAACATCTCACGGTCATACCTGTGCCAAAGGGGCTGAACACCTATTCCTGGTTTGGCTTCGAATGTGTGAAGAGTCAGGCCAAAATCAATGAGCCTCACCCTGAATGGCTGTCGCTGATGATCCACCAGCATGATGTTATCTAGTTTCAAATCCGTATGGATCAGTCCTACACCTTTCAGGGCATTTAAGGCTGTGGCCAACTACAAGTAAAGTCAAAGACAATGAAGGATGTGCCAGAGTGGAAAGCCAATAGAGCTTTAAATTCTACTTTCTATCAGGTACTGTATCCTTACATCTTTGATTATGATCCTTATGCCATCTAAAGGCATAGGAACCCATTTTCTCTGGCGCATGTAATCATAGACGCTCATATCCAGAATTTCAAACACCATGAAGATCTGGTTGATCCTCCGGAACCATTCATGGCATCTGATGATGTTATATTTGTCAGGGTCCAAACATCTCAGCTTTTCCAGTATGGCTACCTGGTGGTAAATGGCAAGTTTTAGATAGCTTTGTAGTCAATGTCCTCAGTAAGTAACTGTGATCTTTTCAAACAGTAGCTCACCTCTCTTATGTTTGTGAGCTCTGAATGTCTTTGTTTTAAGACCTTCACAGCCACAGTCTCTTCTGTGTCTCGTTTCAAACATTTGATGACATGTCCGTAACAACCCTGCCCCAGAACTTTGAGCATCGTATAGTTTTCTGAGATTGTGCGAACTGGGTATCGTTGATATGCCATTTCTACTGAGAAAGCTGAAAGCAAAATGTGTATGTGTTATTTTTATGTGTAGCTGAGCATGTAACAGAACGTTTTAACATGTAGCTAGTGAACTAGCACATACAAAAACTTGACATAAAATGGATCAAGATTAAGTCAGATTTTCTTAAAAAATATGGCCTTTATTTGCACATTAATACCACAACTACACCAGGATTCTTAGGTTAACATATATAACAAATAAATACACTGAAACAAATGGCAGTATCATTATTTAAAAAATTAATTTCAAAAGGTGCAGCTTAAGTGACATGCTTTAAAGGTCTGGTTAAGTTTATTCTAGGTTTTTCTAACTAAAAAGTCAACTAAACCATGTCGGACATATCTCTCAGTTAAACACCCAGGTACAATGCCACACAATTCCATCTCTGTGGGAAGATGTCCTGTTTCAGTCTCTGTGTCCATTATGATATGGTTGGCAGTTCTTTCCACTTGTTATTGCATTTATTGCATGTTACAGACTGAATCAACCTCAGAAACATTGTTGTAACAGAGGAAACAAAACAGTGGCTTTACCTGTATCAGCTATGCAGTGTCGCGCATTTCTCAGTTGTTAGGATTGTGATTGATTTGTTTGGTTTGGCTTGGTGGTTTGGCTTGTTCCTTGTCTAGTAGTTACAGTAGAATGACTGACTAATGTAGAGTTCACTGTAGAATATCTGTATAATGTCATAATGTTTAATGCAGGATTCCAGACTGGATTCTAATGGGCCTTCAATCAGTGTCACAGTAGAACTACAGTTAGTGTAAAGTCCAGTAGTAAAGCGTTCAGATCCTTAAGTATGAGTAGAAATACACAATTACAAGTAAAAGTCAGGTATAAGTATAATCAAGATAATGTACTTAAAGTATCTTGTAAAGTAAAAGTTCTCAATGCAGAGAAATGGACCCTATGAATCCAAGAAAAAAGCATTGTAGGTGGGGGATAAGTGGTGTTGTAGACCTCCTCCTCTGTTGATGGATGGTTTCTCTACTTTGACATAGATGGGCTCTCACTCCTCTTTCAAACCACCTGTCCTCCCTATCTATAGTGTGTACACTGTTGTCATCAAAGGAGTGTTCCTTATCCTTTGGGTAAACTGCTCAGTCCAGACTTCTTGTCTCAGGTCAAGAATAAACAGTTTACCTACACCTGAAGGATGAGGGACACTCCCTTGATGACAACAACGTGTAGGTGGGGAGGGCAGGTGGACGTATAATGGTTTGTGACTATATTAGATTCATACAGACAGGATGATTTACAGTAAGGTGAAACAAACAATGCATTCATAATGACAAGACGTGCCAGTATGGAGAACTAAAAACTAAAACTCTGGCTCTCTGTAACTGTAAGGATTCAACAAAAGCCACTCAGTATGACATTGAAAACATCAATAATATTTGCATATTGCAATAATTGAATTTGGCCATATTCTGTTAAATCCAAACGGTTAAAATGTCTGAACACATAGCATGTCGTATATAACATTACTTAATCTATTAGAGAGGAACAATGCATTTTATTCTGTCTTCACTGAGTTTACACTAGATTCAGTTATAGTTTTTGCACTGTCAGTCTCTTGCCACTAGATGTCACTTTACACCTGTCAGTTATGGTTATTGTTATGGGTAATATATCCTGTGCCTATCAGTTCGAATGCCTTGTACATTCAGTTTAATATTTTCTGTCAGTCAAGATTCATCAGTAGAGCAAAATACACCATAGGCCAGTGGATCCCAAAGTGATTGCAGCCTTTGGCTCCTTCCTCAGACTGCTTTGGTTTTTTAACACTGGGTATCTCAGTATAATTGCATACAGGGAGATCAGTATGAACAGAGAGGAGTCATTGAGGGTGCAATGTTTTATCAGAGCTGAATGAATGGAGATTTCAGTTTCAGTCGTCACTTCTGAAAGGCTTTGATATAGATTAAGATTAAGTAATTTATAGGTCAGTATTCAATGTTTTATGTAGGTTAAGAGTCAAGGTTAGGCAGGCAGTAGAAACAGTCTCTAACATTAAAAGATCTCACAAAGCATTTTAAGTATGGCTCCGATGATGAACATAGCAGTGGTGTATGAGTGGAGTGATCAAATTAACAGCCTGTGTTGAGGGCCCTTTTATTATATCATTAGCATAAAGCAGCATCCACTTAAATCTGCTTTAGGGCATGTTCTCCTCCATGAACCTCGTCTCCACAGAACAAACACCTCCTCTCTTCACCCTGTTAGTGCTGGATGTTGAGTGGCTTTGGCAGGGCGCTCTGCTCCACTGAGAGTTGAAAGGACCCCTACTGCAAAGAAAAAAACACAGCAACAATATTCTTTCTCCTCATTTAACAGACATGTTTGCTGATTCTTAACTTAAGTGTTTTCTTTTCACAGGAAACTGGTAGATTAGATCATTACCTTTGTTGGGCTACAGGCAGATGAAATTTCAAAAGGGTTATGATTGCACCAGTCCATAAAGTGTGAAGGCAGATGGTGTTATGTCTCATCGTTTATGCATTAATACAAAGTGCACTAAAAAGGGAAGGGTAATGGAAAGAGCCTGCACTGTGTACATGCGCTGTCTAGTGGTTACATCTGTGCTTAAAACCTTAGACATGTAATATCTTTGCCATCTGTTCTCGTGCTAATAAAGATTTAGAAAAATATATGATTGATTTTAAGAGCTCTAATATGAATCTTATTTGCTTCTCTGAAATAGGGCTAAGGTGACACCTAGGATGAGCAAAATCAACAAATATATGAAGCACCATTATCTGGATTTTGTGACTTTTGTGTTAGTGAAATTCTTACACTGATGTGCTAGTATAACACCACTTCAGATTTCAGTGCTGCCCTCCACTTTGACCTCACACCTGCTCCATAAAACATGCAGTGTTATTTCTCTGTCGCCCACCTGCTTGATCCCTCCTCTGTTTACAATGTTTTTTTTTGTTTGTTTGTTTGTTTTTTTTGGCAGATTTACTGCCATATTTGGACATTTAGAGAAAAGCTGTGGTGCAAAATGTGAGAATTTTGTGCAACCACATACACCAGCAGATGAACAGACCTTCCTTATCCTTATGCGCTTCAGACACTGGATGGATGGATATTATTCAAAAGGCCTGCCAGGCAGCCAAAGGACAAAAACACTCCAGCTCCCTCCCCTGCAGTGTAGTGCAATGTGGACGTGATTGACAAGAAAAGAGGTGACGCCCCCTCTTACCATCCTCTCTCCTCATTGGTCGGAAAGTGGAAGTCACATTTGGGGCTCTCCCCATTACAGAAACTCCCATACTGTTTCAAAAATGTTCATTTTCAAGCCTATAAAGAAAAATGATTTTCACAGACCCAAACGTTATTCACACAAAACCTTCATATTGATGAAACCTTAAAATTGCAAACGACCCACTCCCCACCTGCAGATGCGGATACATCTGCTTTCCCTAACCTCAGGCGGCTAATGTTATGAGGGGGATTTTGCACAAAATAAAGTCGAGTTTCCTAGTTGCATTAGCTCTTTTCCCTGCAGCCTATTCCTGTCGTCCATTGAAAGGAAATCGCTGGGCCATCCCCCCGACGCGCGCCTGTGCTGTGGAGCTCCCCCTTGCTGCGTGCTTCGTGATCTAGTGGATGCAGAGTCTTGCAGAGAACGCAGGGTCACCTTCTGTCACCGCAAGGGGAAATTACTGAATTATTTGCAGTACAGGCTATTGGGGTAGTAGTGCACCTCGGCGGCACTAACAGCAGCAGCAGCAGCAGCAGCAGCATCGTCTCTGGTAAGTCGGTCTGTGTGTCTGCTCCGTGTTGTTGATGCCACATTGCTGCACTGGAAGAAGAGAAGCTGAGCATCCTTTTTTAGCAAAGGGCGACGAGGGGATAAAGGAATCTCACATCATTTCCCATCGTTTGGATGATGTCTGATCCCCTCTCCGCTGCGATACCGACCAAGTACTACAGATTCATTAGCAATACTGTGGCAATTTTTGAATTATGCATGCGTCATTTTATATGGTTCACCGTTGTTTGCATACGCCAAGGGTGAAGAGGACCGTCTTGCATCATCTTGGATTACTATTGCAGGCTTTGCTCGCAGCTGTATTATTTAGTTTGGTTTTGCACATTCTGTCCAATGGTCTCCATTCCTCTGAAATTATAGGATGTTGCAGTGTGTTGTTTTTACTGTGCATCTCTTTCTCTTGCCAGGTTCAGCAAAATTTGACCTCAGTGTCCAAATTGTACCAGCAATGCAGTATGTTTACCTGAGCACATAAATTGCCAGGATGATATCAAAGACTGTTGCCATGTTGAGTACACTATAGTAGATAGAGATGGTGGCTAAGGCTGGGAAAGGATTGCCATTTTATGTTCCTGTCCATGCGCCAAATGGGTAAACAAGCCGAGGAATATATGAACTACGTCGACAAAATATGTCATGATCACCCCTACTTTTATCTATACGACGCATTTTATCTGTGCAAATACAGTGGAAAAGAGAACAGGAATCGCCCGGTGTTATTTTAGAGGATTTCTTGGTGAAATGGACGCGAATGTTAATGAGAACTCTCCGCTCTGACGTTATGTAATTGGTTGTCACAGCACAGCGAGGAGCCATCTCTAGCGTCATTGTTTTTTTTTCTTTCTCCCTCTCTCTCTCTGACAAACCAACAGAGGAGGAGCATCCTGTTTTCTACATGGGATTAGGTGCATGTGGTCTTTTAATCATTCATCAAATCTGCTCCTGAGCTGAAATGCATCCAGACTTACAGCTGACCAAAGTATCCCGTAACCACGTTTATGCGTTTGGCAGCAGAGATGTTATCATATGCTGTGATGACGATGATGATGATGCTGTCGGGGGGGGGGGGCGTCACTTCTCTCTAAACCCTGCTGCTCGTATCGTCTACTAAAACATCCTGTCTTGTCTAAAACCATGCAGTGAATGCACGCCTGATTAAAGGGCTGTTATGCTATTTTATATATATATATATATCTCAAACCCTGTTGCTTTTCCTTATAATGGTGACATAGCGGATGACAGACAGGTCCGCCTCAGCTTGTTTTGGAGCTGTCCGCGGTGCTGAATCCACTGTTTGCTGGAGTGCACGTCTGTCAGCGGCCAAGGTGCCCCCATGAGAGCCTGACACGAGGCTGCAGAGAAGAGATGATGATACTGTCAGGAGTGGGGAGGGAGGGGGGTAATCCAATTGTGTTTGCGGAAAGGAGAGTTAAAGAGTACCTGCTATTTATTAGCAGACTCCTCACTCCTCCACCTCACTGTGGAGCCAAGTTAAAAGTGGCTTACCAGGAACGCCTAGATATCTTTATTATAGTCGTATCTATCTATCTAGATGCCAGTTTTATTTGGTGCATCCATCTGTAGCAGTAGTTCCCAACTTTTCTGGCTTGTGGTTCCTTAAAATGAAGCAATAGTATATTTAATAATATATAAATAAATATATATTAGTATTTTTTTTTTAGTTTAAAAAAAAAGGTTCTGATTTTGTGCAGTAGAAATGTTGTCTTTACTATCTTACCCCTTTATCTTCAGATCCACAGATCTGTACTAGCTTATTTAGGCCTCTGTTTTGTGTATTTGTCAGTCTGTATTCCTGTGCTTTTCTAAGTCCTTGAGAGACAAAGGTCTATTAATTAAGTCACAAACTATTCATCCCTAACCCCCTTAAGACAAGTGTTTAATTTCTAAAGCCACAAGTATGTCCTCTCTGACTTCCTGTAGAGCTTATAGTGTATCTGTGGCATACTGTTCATTTTGTGTCTCCACGCCCGACTTGTTATGTTTTTGATTGTGGTGAGGTGGCATCCTCCTGCTCAGGAGGTTTGTTGTCAGAATGTAATTATAACTTACACTCTTGCAACCACTGGCTTGATCTGTTGTTATCTTTAACCATTAATAGAATAGTTGTGACATGCATGTTTATCCACCATAGCAAACTAGTGATGGTGTGCAGCAAGCTTAACTCAGGAACTGAAAATGTAATAGTTCTGAGCAGTTGTGCGAAATGGTTTTAGGTAGGTTTTTTTTTAATCCGGCTCCTCTTCAATTTGGTTTCTTTATGGCCATGTCCGTAATAACTGACAAAGGATTAACAGGAGCGTGGGATTTGTGGGAAGCATTGCAGTCCAAGCTATTGTCATTTGGTTGTTTGTTCTTCTGTTTAATGTGAGATATCTAAAATAGGTGCAGCGCTTCTGGCAAGTGAGGGTTGCCTTATTAAATGGAAGGCAGTGATGAATCAACTGTAAAACTGATCACATTAAAAGGCAATTACATCTATTATTCATTTTACCTCACAGAGTTTAACTCAGTCATAACAGTAATTTGTTTTCAGATGAGATTTTCCTTCTCTATTACAGTACATTAAGATAAATTGAGGGCTAATAGAGGAACTGGTGCAGATTAGAGATTTGAGCAAATTATGTTTAAGATGCAAATCTACATCCAAACAGTCCAGAACAGGTCTTTAACGTGTCTCTCTCAGCACCTCCCACATGGAGGGAATGTGGTGAGCGCTCATGTCGGTGACCTGTGTGTCATTGTTGGTTGTTTGTGGATGTTCTAGAGACATCATGTGTGAAGGAGAGAGGACAATGTGTGAAATAGTGGGGTTGGTTTTTTTTCTCTTTAAACCTCCTTTAATGTGCTCACTGATGAAAGGGTTAAAGGCTGCTGTTCGTGAGCAGAGGAGATAGTTGTGTCTGACAAGGTGCGAAAAAAAAGAGGCAATGTAAGAACAGAGAGTCTGAAGGGCAGCTGGAGTGTCTCATTTCTCTCAGTGCGGAGGAGAACACACACACAAGGGAAGACTCTATCCTTGGCAGAAGATTTATGACATTGGAGATTATCAAAAAACATCCACGGTGCCTTTCGCACCACAGAAAGAATCTGGTTTTTGTTTTTCCGTCTGTGAATCTGTCTGTGATTCAACACTAGAAACCAGAGACAAACAGAGATGCTTTTAGTATTCTATTTATGAAATATTTATGGAATCCTCAGTTCACTGGGTGTGATATGGACAGATAGAGTGCTAATATTTAACGTCAATAATGAATGACTTTTACTGTAAGTATATCTGCACATGGGGCATATCAGTAGGTAATATTTCTCAACAACAAGCGTGTTTCTATTTGTAGAACAGTACGAGTGAGGTTCATGTTACCTGGTGCCTTCATGCAGTGTCACCACAACATATGAGTGTTTGCCTATTCTGAATCATCATCATGTAGCTGTGGCCCGCCCCGAGGCAGAGCACTGACTCAGTATGTATCATGATCTTTTGGGCAATTCAAAATGGAGTCCCAGTGTGCCAGCTGTAAATATGAATCACTGACTGGAGGTTGGATCAATACTGGTGTGAATGGCTGAACATTATCATCAATGGGTTTTGTTTCTGCATTGTTTGGTGGCAATTGTGTGTACCTGTGACAGTCTCAGGTCATTGCTTTGAACACTAGAGGGTGTGTTCCTCTTGGACATATACAGGGAGAAACCTGATGATATAGTGGCTACTTCACAGGCTGGCATGTTTCTAGTAGAACAGGTCATTATATGTGTATGCGTGTAGCTAGGGCTGCAACTAGATTCAAGATTCAAAACTTTATTGCCATACAGCTTAGTTGTTAGGAATTTGCTTTAGTGTGCTCATGACAGGACAACCGTCAACAGTCATACCATAATGTACAATAAGAAAAAAAAACACACATAACACATATAACCATTATATACATCCATGGATGTAACATCAAGTGCGATGTAACATCAAGTTGCCAAGTGTTTAAAATACCAATAAGATACATAGGAAAAAAATAGGCATAAAAAGATAAGAGATAAAGTAGTAAAATCAATAATGAAGAGAAATGAAGTGTCAGGTGCTTGAAGTACAGTAAAAAAAAAAAAAAACCAATATGGTAAAATGCCTGATGCCTAACCATTATTTTCAGTTAGGCTGCCGATTGTATTTTTGATTACTTAAATTGTCCTCAGAAAATAGTGAGAAATGTTCATCTCAGTTTCCCAGGATCCAGGATGGCATGTTCAGATTTGTTGTTTTGTCTGACCAATGATCTAAACCTCCCAAATATTCAGTTTGTTATTGTATAAGACTAGGAAATCGAGCATATTCACATTAGAGAAGCTGGAACCAGAGAGTTTGGGGCACCTTAGCTTAAAAATGATCTACGCAGTTATCAAATTGCGGATTAATTTTTTTCTGTTGAGCGACTAATCAGTTAATCCCTATCAGGAACTACTATGAGCTGTTAAATGATTAGCAATCCCCCTTGCTGGGATTTCTTCATTAGGAGACTCTGTATCCTTTAGAACTGCGAGCAGTCATGGGTGGAAAAACACCAAAAGCATAAACTGACCATGACTCAGCATTTTAACATGAAGTGGTGCCAGATTCAGTTGGACGTGGCTGTTGTTAGGCATCAGGCGGTTTTGCTGTCAGATGGTGCCCACATCTCAGGTTGCCTCGTTTCATGGGTGGGCTGCTTCATCATGATTCTGCCTGAAATACAATCATCCATTATCATAACTGCTCGTCTTGTGCGTAGGGTGCGGGGAGCATGCCCTAGCTCATGCACTGGGTAAGAGGGGGCTTACACAGGGAGAAAGATTCAGTCACTCTATATAAGTGACTAAAAACACACAATTATGAAGATGGATTAAACTGAACTGAACTCATTAACGCCTCATTAACGTCTGCAATGACTGTCTGTGTATTAACGACAACACAAGATGGCCGTATGATGATATAAGCATGAGGTCGAGCTGTATCAGTCATATATCTGTTGCTTATTTATTGGGTTAAGTTGTTCACAAAAATGCCTGTCACATTTTCCCAGAGTCCAAAGTGACATCTTCAAACTGCTTGTTATTTCCTTCCAACAGCCTAAAACTAAAAGATGTTCAGTTCACAATGAGACTTAACAGAGAAAAGCAGCAAATCCTCACATTTAAGAAGTTGGAACCAGTGAATATTTGGCATTTTTGCTCAGTGAATGACAGTGATCCAGATTCTTCTCAGTTTTCTGGCAGTCGATTAATCGATTAATTGTTTTTGCAACAGATGAAGCTGCAGTCCGTGTGTTTCAAAGCACGTGAAACAACAGATTTTTACAATAAGTGGTGGTTTATGTTTCCTCTTATGTTTACATTATGTAAATTCAACATTTAAAAACACCAACCAGCAAGTGGAATTATTCATACAGAAAAAGAGCACTGTGATCCGGTGAATGATCCTGGCACAAGTGCATATAAACATGTGAAATCATCATGGTATCTGGAGGTTGCAGGGTGGATTTAAACACAGAGGCTTTACAATTACATGGTTTTTTAACTCATGCAGAGAGCAAATCCAGGCAAAATATTAGCAGTAGCTAAAAGACAAAGGTATGGGATTCATCAAGAAAAACACAATTTAAGATTTAAACCTGATTACATGTGAGTTTATTTATTGTCACATACTGTATTTCAGTTTTTTAAAACTTGAATAAAAGACTTAATAATAAACAGTTCTGCTGTTTACTTTCTGTAGTTTTGGTGAGACTGAGATTAGCTAATATACCCCCACCCACCACCCTTTCCTTACAACCAGCTATACTGCTGTTTAAAGTTTGGTTTTGTAGTGTGGGTGTGCAGTATGTGTCGAATTTTGTGTGGGCTACATACCGTTAAAATGTGGTATGTGTTAGTGACACTTTTTAAAATGTATGCTGAATATGTACATTATGTTTTGCAATGAGCAGCTCCCTGACTGCTCATCTTACATCAGTGTAATATATTCACTCTTCAAAGAGAGATTTTCCTTTCACTCCCTTTAAACATAATCATCTTTTACTGCATTTGAATGACACATTTAATCAAGTTCGTAACTTGATTGTAGCTTATTTTGACATTGACTGGTTTATAATTCTGCCAACATTAATCCTGCACAATAGCCAGTGTATTAGTGTGCTGCTATAAAGAAACTGAGGAGGCTGATATTTTGAAATATCCCAGCTTCCCACAGTGTCAGAGTTTACTAATCTCCCTTTGATTGTGATAGTTCAAAATTAAATTCAACTAATCTCTTAATATCTTTGCCTCTGTAATGATAATTGGTATTTTGACACTTTGTTTCAAGCACGTTGGGCTGATTTCCATTTAAGAGCAATTTGGCAGCTCTTAAGGGTTATTTGATGCCAAAAGGAATGACCCCTGCATCTCATGTTTTTCTTTCCACAGGTGATCTCCTGCAGGGGACCAACAGCTCTCTCTAAGGTTTATGGAAACCTGACCTCCCATTGGTGGAGAAGGTGAGTTGTCTGTGTTTGTCTGCCCTTCACAATCTTCCAGTTTCCTTGATCTTCATTTAGGTATTCCAGGAGGACAGTAGCAGACTTTAGCACAGACCCAAACACTCGTTAAGGATCAATTAATGCTAAATACACCACTTGGGATAATTAATAGCTCTTTGTCAGTGCTGTTAATATTTCATGAGGGTGGCCCAGTCTGTCGATGGGCTAACTATAGGAGGGGTCAAGTTTGTAACTTATTTGAGACCTTTACTTTGGATTGTTCTTTATGTGGTCTACAATGTGTATGAGTATGTGGAGCAGTACATATAGGATTATAGTGCTGCTGTAGGGTTGCATTTCAGCTTTCCATCTTCTCAAGCTGATCATATTCACTGATCTGTAGTCTCCAAGGTAGCAATAACATCTTAATATCTTCATATTTTTGTTTTAAGAGGAGATTATCTTGGAATTTACTATTATTATCTCAGTAAGAGTAGCTCCTGCTGTCTCCCAGGGAAGAGCGATAACTCAGAGGTAGTTATTGATTTCCTTGTTTGATCTCTTTGTTTTGTGTGCATTATGACAGACCCTCACTGCAGCAGGGATGTTAAACAGCTGTTTGATGAGCGCAGGCTGTTGTTTGTATATGCGAGAAGGCTCATCAGAACACGATGGCCCAGTTCAGTTCAGTAAGGCTCCTCTAGGGATTCTGTGCAGTTTTGGTCTGGGAGAAGAAGCTGGGTCAGGAGAATATAGAATATAGCCTGAGTGTTTTCTGGTAAACACAGTATGATCAAAGGTATAGCTAGAACATAAGACCCCACAAAGAAATAATATGACCATCAGCAACACTACACCTCTTAGTCTTAGTCTTGTCCAGACATCATTTTGTGCTTCACTCACTGGCTTCTAAAGTACATCACACACACATCTACTGTTGCCTTCATGTCACATCTCTGATTTGTAGCAATACCTCTGTTCCTTTAAGACTTTACATGACCAATATCCATAAATGGATCAGGGCATTTTTAGTTTTCAATTTAATTTGCTGACAAAATATACTAATTTCATTTGACATTTAATATAAATACATATGATATTAAAGCAGCTTTATTTAATAATAAAGAAGCATGTCATATATTGTTTTATTTTATTTTATTTCTTATTTTTTTGAGTGAACTCTACTTTTGTAATAATAGGCAGAGCTATTTCAGATGTTTTGGTGCAAATAAAAGCCTCTGTTCAGTCTCCATCCAGTCATAAATCATCATGACATAAATCTTTGAGGTCCCTGAATGGTGTTCACGCCCTCTATTTCTCATTCATAATAATAAATAATGTTTAATATGTCAGCAAAATAACATCATTATTACTCTGCAGTATTTACAAAAATCCAAAACATATCTACTGACTAAAAAGGATGAAAAATGTGTGTATTAGAGTGAGTTCTTGCTACAATATTACTGGAAATCTGCAGAGATAAGTAATGGCTTAAAACTGCTTATTTTATTTAGTTCATTTTCTGTCTTAACTCAGCCACACTCTGCTGCATGGCCTATAAAAATATGGAAAGAAGGACAGTGATAATCTTATTTCTTATGTCAGATTTAGAGTTGATCGTGGTTTCCTCTTGGAGCCAGCTGAGGAGGTTGTCTAAGCTTTGTTTGCTTGTTTATGCCTTCAGGATGATTAGCCAACACTTGCATAGAAACATTTACACCAAACTTATTTATTTTCACTCCTTCTTTATTTAACAACCACCAGCACTAGTTTGGCTCATGATTATAAGGCATACCGTCCCATCACTACTGCAAGCCAAATTGGCAACGTCAGTTGTCAAGACTGCTTCAGATAAATACTACAGGCATGTGCCAATTCAAATTATGATATGGATACAAATCTAAAAATTTAATGAGCTATTGCTTGCTGCAGTTTTACTGGGTCAAATCAGACCAGAGTTTTGCTTTCAAGTCAAATTACTTGTTTGCTGTAAGTTGTCTCTTACTGTAAAACAAGTCCTGGTCCAGTTATGGGTCCAACCCCTTAATTTTTACGACTCAGGTCTGATTCTAGTCTCAGGTGTTTGGTCTCCAGCTCTGTCAGTTGGCACACAGTGGAATCAGTCATTCACTCTTCCTAAATGGCCTCTGGGTATTAGAGGTGGGTATAAATAGGGATGTAAGGTGATTATAGTCTGGACATTCAGAGATATTTTTAGCCATGTGTATGTTGTGGCTCTATTGAATGGCAAAGTTGGTCAGTCATTTTTTACAGACATTCATGGTCCCCGGAGGATGAATTGTAATAATTATGGTGATAGTCTGACTTTAAACTAATAACTTTGGTGTTCCTCTGATTTTTTTCACTTGTGCCATCAGCAGTTTAAAATATAAATTTACCCAAAATCAAATATGACAATATACATGCAAAACTAATAACATTCCAGTCAGTGTCAACTAAAATTAGCAAGATAAACCAGGATAATGAACACAGCAATGTATATACCTGCTTACCATCAGCGTGTTGTCATTGTGTGCATGCTGGTGTTAGCATTAGGTCAAAGCACTGCTGTACCCATGCAGCCTCACAAAGCTCTTTTTTTCCATCATCAAAATATAAAGTGAATGCAGCTGATTGTAAGAGAGTTTTATTTTATCATCCGGAACTTCCAAATCAGTAAGAAAGCGTCACGTTTAGCTGTTTCATGTGTAATTCCTCTGGAAAAGTGAATCAGAGGATGTTACTAACAAGACTTGGGGCTGTTTTTGAAAAATATTAAATTTAGGTTCTGCCGTTGATGGGCAGTAACATTTAAAAATCTGTTACTTATTTCTTTAAATGATAATATTATATGACTTTGTTTTAGATATGTTGATATATGCAACGTATATCCCTTCCTTTTTATTTCATGTAATTTGTAGCACAGTCACCCTCTCTGTAACTCCACCTCCCACTCTCCCTGCTTCTCGAAAATTCACACACACACATGTACAGGCGATGCATTTGAAGGCAGCCCATCAGTATTCAGTGCAGCGTCAGGCAGCTAAACCGTAAGAAGGCGGAAAGCTGGTGTGTTTGAAGAGCAACATTCCCAGATTTACTATTGCCTTACTCATTTACTCCTTTCCCTTCCTCTGCTCCTCTTTCTGCCTGGACATCAGAAAAAACTGGGCTGGAACCAGGGCTCTCCATTCTCTCTCTGCTCCATCTCACAGCCAGTGCTGCATTTCTGCAGTTCATTCCCTTCATCACCACCCCATCACAATATGTCTGTCTCCCCCTCCTCTGCTCTCCTCTGCCTCTCCTGTCCGTCTCTCTCTCTGCCCTCCCCCTGCCGTTTTTTCCCCCTGTCTTCACCACACTGTCACTGGGAGGCTTGTGGCAAGAGGCTTGATAGTTACATAACCACTGCAGCAGCGCTCGGGACACTGTGTTAAATCACAACTCAGTCGCAAGTGTGTGTGTGTGCGTGTGCGTGTGCGTGCTTGCTTGTCTGCATGTTTAATAATGCTGTCTATTGTGAAATTTATTATTCTGTTTAACAGCCAAGTTTGGGGATAGATCCGGGAGACCTCCATTCAATAGCCTCTTCCTGTCTCTCACTCTGTTCCTCAGTTTGTTTCCTGCTGTCTGGAATCTCTCACTGTTATTCTGTTCTCAAAGAAGGATTTTTGTATATTTCTTCACAAAGTCTCTAGTATTGATGGTTCAGTCAAGTAGCTGCATGTACATAAGCTGAACAGAGCAGTATTAGCTTTACCACCGTAAATTCATAGTAGTCATTTGTTGTCTTATCAGATAGATTTTTGAGAAATCAAGTTGTTGTTGTTTTTTTTTAAATTTAAGCTTGTTACGTTGAATGGATCTAAACGAGACAGTCTACAGCCACTATGATGCTTTGAGCTAAATGCTAACATCAGCATGCTAGTATGTTCACAATAACGATGAAAACATGCTGATGTTTAGCTGATTACATTTTCACCATCTTAGTTTAGTGTGTTAGCATGCTACCATTCCCTGATTTATTAATTAGCATGTGTGTTTTGTTGATTTTGTTGATTGTAGTAGAAGATCTTTGGTCATAAACCAAAGCACTTGACGAATTCTAATTTTGAATGGATGATCAGTTCTTCCTGTGGGGAACCAGAATATACTGTACGTACTAAATGTTTTGTCAGTCCAACTTGGAAATTTTGAGATATTTCACAAGGTAATTTAGTTTTGAAGGTGGTTGATCATATAAAATAGTGGGCAAATTAATATTTTGACCTGATGATGGCTCAAGAGGAAAAGTCAGAGGGTCACCAAAGTTATTAGGCTTCATCCTCTGGGGACCATGAATGTCTGTATAAATTTTAATAGCAATCTGTCCAGTAGTTGTTGACTGACCGACCAACAGACCAACAATGCCAGCCCAAGAGCCATACAACTACTCTGGGTAAAATTTCAGTACCCATGAACATTAATGGAAGAAGAAACCAGTCAAAGGCTACAGTGACTGAACTGATCCAAAACTGGCACAGACACGCAAACTCAATTAATTCTACCTGCTGAATGTATTAAACTATTTCTACAAAGCTCAACCTAAAACTTCATTAGCAGTGTCGCCAATTGTGAGTCGCTTTTTCTCACTGCAATGTTCCTCTGAATTTGTATTTAAATTCCAGCATTACGTTTTAATCATCTATGACTTTTATCAATGAACCAGATTTTTTCAGTGCCTTTGTACTGTCCCTGGACACACTGTACTGTTCTGTAGGCACTTACTTCTGAAATAGATTATAACTACTCAGTGTCTCTCTCAATGTGACACAACCCCTTCTTAGGCCTGATTGGCTGAGAACGCACCGTTCATTGGGCTTTGGTTTTTGCCTCTGACAGCTGTTTTGAAAATGTAAAATTTCTCCTTGAAACTGAAAATGCTTGGAGTCATGTCTACTCAGTGCTTACTCTGTAGTAATACTGTACTGTTGAGAGACAGTGAGTCATGTCATCGTATCAACTACTCTGTATAGCTCATTGATGGAGCTGAAGGACTTTTAGTGGATAGTGGATGTTTTGGCCTCTTTTCAGCAGGTATGACTGTATTAAATAATTTACTCAGATTGTGTTTAAATTTCAAGGTGTTGCAGTATTTAACTTTCAGAGCAAAATAACCACTGACAAACAGAAAGACTGTTGAGGTTATGACAAGGTTGGATAGAAGCAACACAAGCAGGATGGCGTGCAGAGGAGGGAAAGAGAGAACAGAACAGACACAGTTTTATATGAACTGCCAAGTTCAAACAGTCTGTGTCTTTGGAGTATCACAAGGTTAACAGGTAAGACTCACTTCAGTTTAGGTTTTATATTTTAGTTTTGCCTGAATGGAATAGCTGTTCATGGTCTACTGTATTGATAATGAATTAACTAGGGGCCTTTTTTCTTTTCTCATCTCACACTAAGGCAGCAGCCAAAGGGTTTAAATTGAAGAGAGCTTAGGTTCACTTTAATTTTAGTCTGTTAGCATTCTTTGTAGTTTAGAAAGTGGTATGACTCTGTGTCTTATTAGTTTTCTTATCTAAGCGTCATTGTCCATTTTATTTAGAATTTGTTTCGGTATTTTTGTCCTGGCAGCGATTGTTTTGGTATGAGATGTGATTTGTCCTTTTTTATCATCTTTCCTGAGGGTCAGCAGGTTACAAATGGCTTTAAAACAACTACAGTATTATTATATACAGTCACAACAACATCATTTTGATTTGTGGTTCACTCAGTGGTTTGTTATTTAAGCATCTGAGACATTCTCATGATAACACTCTTTCATTAAATTTAGTTTTAATTCTTTCTTTTGTTTGTCAGTCAAACCTATTTCACAATCCCACTCCATTACTTCACCTCTGGTGACACTGGATACTGTTTGTATCAAACCACACATTGGAGACTGAACCAGTATACAAAGCGTTTTAAGGGCTGTCATATGACAGGCAGCAATGGTGTGTCAGCATTCACTCTGCTCACTCCCTACCAGCTCCATATGACCTTTGGCTGATCATGACCTCTGACCTCCCTGTGGGGATGGGGAGAGAGAAAAAGAATGTTTTCCTACAGAAATCAATCAAGTATAATGTTAATAATGCTGGTGTCTTTTCTGTTATTTACATCCCAGTGCTAATGAATTATTGTGTGGTCTGTTTTTTCTGGGAGCTGAGCAATAACACACCTGGCTGACTCACACAGCTACACAAAATAGATATTGATTAAAAAATACCCCCCAAACAACAATGCAGAAACTTGATTCCTGTGCAGTGACCCAACCCATGGCACCTCTGGAGGCATTCGTGATCAGCTAGCTGAGTCATCCTGCACTTGTGTGTTTGAAATCATGACACACACAGCTAGCTTGCTCATGCAAAGGCTGCTATGGACTAGGTTGCTACGTTACAATATCTGGCAGTTGCAGTCAAATAGACTCATTACAAGCTAAATGAATTGTGTGTTGGATCAGTGGCTGCTCTGTTGAGATGAGATTAGTATTTACAGAATATCTGATGAGTTAGATGTGGGAGACAGATTGAAAGTGACGCCTTGGTGTTAAAGGTAATGAGAGTCAGATCTGCCTTGATGCCAGTGGGATTATGTCTGTTACAGTGAAGCTTGTCTCACCTTCATCAATCTGTGTATGACAGTCAGTTTGTCCCTCACTGACATGATGTTGTGCATTCAGCTTTGTAGACCCTATTTTGATCATTGCAATGTTACAGCCGCAGCAGCAGCACAGCTCCAGAACTGTATGGTGGTCCCGACTGAAATACCTTACTAACTATTAAATGTATTGTGATGAAAATTCATAGTCGCCAGAGAATGAATCCTGACTTTGGTGATCCCTTGACTTTCCTCTAGCGCCACCAGTTGGTCAAAGTTTTTAACTAATCCCATTGAAATATCTCTACATCTCAAATTTTCTATAGACATTCATGGTTCCCAGAAGATTAATCCTAATGATTTTTGTGTTCACTGTTCACCGTCACTAGATTGCTATTTAATGAAATGTCTTAAAAGGTGTTGGATGGAATTTAGTGCAGACATTCATGCCCTCTTGAAGTTGAATTGTAAAAATTGTGATGATCCCCTGAGTTTTCATTAAGTGCCCTCAGCAGGTCAGCATTATTATTTTTTCAGTGCTTTGATCTGCAGCTAAATACCCGCAAAATGAATGACAACTCCATCAGCCTCAGCTGTACTTTGTATTTAGTGCTAAATATTTGATTTGATTTCACTTTATAGTCACATTTCTTTGAAAACTGTCTTGGATTATAAGGTGCAGACTGTTTCAACATAACAAAAGAACAACAAACAACAAATGTTAGCATGCTAACATGCTAAACTAAACACCACTGTGCCTATGTACAGCCTTACAGAGCTGCTAGCTTGGTTGAAGTGCGACTCTTATAAGAATAAGCATTTCCTTTGGTAGTACATCTCCTCCAGATTATACTGGTTGTCTACTTTTTTGCCAAAATGTTTCTTAACAAATAAAGACAATTATCTCTTCATATGGCATTTCAGTAGCTCTCCTTTGATGGCTAGGCTAACAGAGAGCTGATAAAGGAGAGAGAGAAGATGAGGGGTTGTTTTTTTCTAAATTTGGTTGCAGATCCCCCATCTGGATCAACATGTCAGTTCAGATTTGACTCTCCTATTCCATGCCCCAGCGAGCAGCGGAGAAGGCTCACGGCACTACACGTTCAGCTGATAAACCCAACACAAGACCACCATCACCCTTTACCCTCACTAGTTTCCCCTCTATTGCACTTTATTGTTTAACTACTTCTGATTACTGCATCTCTTTTCAATGAGTCTTCAGTGCTTTATCTCCTTTTCTCTCTTGTTTCAGTACATGCTTACACTTCACCAGTTCCCCACTTGTATTTGTTGGCACACGCACACACTCAAGGACATCCCATGAGTAGATTGTGGGATGGACAGCTGACATTGCGTCACTGAACCAGCCTTCTTGCTCTTGTCTAAAACGACGGTCACATGGCCAGCTTAATGACGGCCTCGGCTGTTACGGCGTGTGTGAAGTCTGCACAAGGCAGCTCTGTCTCCTGGCAACATCCAACCAGCCTGCTTATACCGCGCTGCACCGTGAGATGAATCACATCTCTGTCCTGATGTGTTCAGCTGCCGTCCTGGCCCCTTGGCTCTGTCTATTCCACTCAGGAACAGTCCGGCTGTCTGACCAGCTCCACACTTGCACTTCCATGAGCCTGCTGTATCTTTTCCCATCCCTTCTTCTTCCCTGACCCCTCTCCTGTCACCTCTGTCCCTTCCTCCTTTTCAATCTTCATCTCGTCTCCCCTCCTACTCTCCTCCCCGCCGCTGTTGTCTCGCTCGGTTTTTCTCTGTCACTCTCCCCTTGCTATATCTCAATGAAAGACCTCCCTCTGTCTCTCTCCTTGTGTGTCCTCTTTTATTCAGGCAGTGGAAGAGGAGGGCACGCTGCGCTTATCAAACAGAATCAACAGACAACCATAAGGCATCGTAAACCAAAACATTAGCACAGGGCTGTGTGTCTTCTCATAATGTTCGACAAGCCATATTAGATTTAAGTGCGGCCATAAACATTTTTGATTATCATACATTACTAGAGAGAGTTTGATCAGCTACTTTGTCTTTGTGCTGTTGTCTAATCAGTCAGGAGACAGTGAGCTTGACAATGTGCTGGAGTAAAGTTAGTTCATCTCTCTGAAATCTTCTTACAGTAACAAGCTTATGTGTTTGTGGTAGTTCTCATTCAGTGCTTTAACAGCCTTGTCAACATTGGACCTCCTGATTGTGTTAGGAACATTTGTCTCACCTGGATCAAGGGTTCTCTTTAACTCTCTTAAAAGCATTCATGATCAACTACCTGCAGTATTTAGTTGCATCGTGTTGCAGTGAGCTCAGTCACAGGAGTGAATTGCAGCATGAGCCAGCAGTGTATTTTTAATGTTCACCAAGAAAAAAGATTAGAAAACACACCCTAATGCACCTGCTGCATGTGTTGTTATGCCATCCTGTCAGCGCATAACATCATAATTACAGTTTCATGTCAACATCATACTCCTCTCACCACTTGTTGTCTCTCTGTCTCACTCATCCTATCCGCTTCTTTGCTCTTCTTCCCTCCCCCTCTAAAGCCATTCAAGTGGCACACCGCAGGATTATCCCTCAGCCTCTGAGACACGCTGGTTTGGTCAGACTTAGCGTCCTCTCTGGGTTCACTTTGGCCACAGAGGTCAAAGCTGCAAAAATAAAATTTGCAACACATCCTTTACCCTTCAGAGTACCAGCCATTAAAGGAGTCATTTTGGACTACAAATCACACATCCACCAGGAGTCTGTCATTTTAAGGAGTGGTTCATGATTACAAGTTTTGGGATTGTTTTTCCTTTTTATTTTGCTATGATGGAGCCAACCATGGTAAGTGAATGCGATGAAGAATGTTTAGTTGTTTGCAAATGTGCAAAAAGTTTGAATTGTAGTATTTTATCAGCCTCAGACAGCAACACTGCCTCTGCAATCGCAACAGACTCCTAAAAGACTTTAAATTACAGAAAGAATTGATTTGACAGCAGCAAGTGTTTTGGTCAGTGAGTGGGTTGTTAGCGGTTCCAAACTGAAAGATACATCTAAATGGATAAATGTTTCTTTTACAGACCAGCTGTTATTTTCCAGATTTGACTAGAAACAGTACTCTGTCGTCACTACGTCTTCCCCACTGGTTAATGCACTGGAGAATGTGGAGTGTGTTCACAGTCATTGAGGTGGATTGACCTCAATAACTGCAATATAAGCCCCTCTCCAGAATACATACCACTCCCACCCCCCACCTCTATCTGTCTCATGGGACACACTAGATTCCCCCCACCGTGGACCCAAACTGTGACTTTTCTGTGATGTATTCTCTTTCTGCTGTATCACACAGTCAACCAGGGCTGACATTTATGTCCACACTGTCCTTATAACAAATTACAAACCAATCCTGATGTCAGCCCCATTTCTTTCTTTGTATTGTTTTTATTTATTAATAATCTATAAATTGAACTTCCTCACTTTTCAGCCATCGTCTTTTTGCCAACATAAACATGTACACGCTACAGAATTATTTGGCCACAGCCTAGCGTGAGATTATCGATTTAATGAAATGAGTAGGCCGCCATCTGAGAATTATTCGGTTAATCCAGATGCTTTCTAAACATCAACTCTTATGTTGGTTTAAGTGTGTGAGTTTTGGTTAAACTGGCTGCTGGACTGGTTTTGTTTTGAGATGGGATTCTGGCATCTTGCCGGAGCTTAACTGGCTTTGATGTCACTAGGTGTTGTGGTCACGGATCCTGAAGCTCATTGGGCGACCGGGATGATGGGTGGGTAGCTTGACCAATGGAGTTTGTTTGCTGCTGATATTAAGGAATGCTACTAATTAAAGGCTGCTTAACTTTCTAGCTGCATGAAGTTTTTCTTGCATTATATAGTATTTATGTCATGCAGTTTCCAGTTGAAGAGAAAGAACTAGTTTGTTGAACCATGCCGTCATACATCATTGCAAGTGTCTTACTATAAGCATATAACTGTTTTTTATGAACATATACTGTAGACCACAAAAGACCTGATCACTATGTCCAACTCATAAGAGAATGGATTCAACTGGACAGAGGGAGGTTCATTTTTGAAGGAATAGTTTGACCAGTTAGCTTAGCATAAAAACTGGAAAAATCACATCTTGTCCTTTTTACACTTTGGTTTTTGTACCAGTTAAACGAATGAGATACAACATGTTAATTAATGAGATTTAGAAGTGCTGGAAGGCAGATTTTATTACCTCTGGAAACAGCCAGACTAGCTGTTTCCCCTTGTTTTCAGTTTCTGTGGTAAACTAAGCTGGCTAAAGCTGTAGCTTTGTATTCACCCAGGAGATATGAGAGTGCTATCACTCCACTCATTTAACTCTCAAATGTCAAACTATTCCTTTATGAAACTCATAATTTAAGCAGATACAGATGTCCTCAGGATGATACAAAGCTGCGTTGGACATACTGGGAGGTTGAGTCCTTTTCCGCAGTATAGGTCAGTGATGTAATCGGAGTCTCTTTATTGTCATGAACTGTATTCAGTGGCAGCGGGTATGGATTACATACCCAGCTCTTTAATTTGTACAGCAGGCTGCTGGGGTGGCTGACATGCCCCCTCAGTGTTGGATTTACACAAAGGGGTCATGTCCCTATTTTTAAGAAGGGGATTACTGAGGGTGTGTCCCAGCTGATGTGGAGTGGCACAGGCTGTGGGAGGTCCTGCAAGGTGCACAGACTCTTGGGAATACAAGTCAGTCAAGGTCGAGGAGGGCAATGAAAACAATGATAATGAAATGATGGAAGGATAAAAAAGGCAGGATATAATGCACATATGAAACATCACATTCACTCTGTATAGGTTGAACATGACTGATATGATGTCCGATCTACAGGTCTGAATTATGATATAATCAGTCAATCTTTAGATTAGAAAAACCTCAGTATTCCCGAGTCCTGTGAAATGTTGTTTTTTCTACGAAGACAGGAAACAGTACATGTATTTTTATCAAACACTGTGGCTCAGATAGAGGAGTAGAGTGCCCAAAAAAATATTGCTGATTTTTTTTTCTACAGCTTGAATTCCTCTTTTCAGAAAAAAGATGAATTACCAGAAAAAGTCTTTGCTGCTGATGCTAGTGCTACTGAAAGGCTCGACCTGTCTCTGATTCAGACACCGACGGTAAAAGTGTTAAACCATGAAACAGTTCTTTGGTATTTTGTCTTGCACCAGCACAGAGTGCACTCTTGAAATAGTCGCCGTCTGAAATCCATGATTGTTAAGAGCCTCTAGGACTGGTGTGATGGCTGGTGATGGTAACCAAGGTCTTTGATAAAATACAGCGCGGCTAAATCAGTCAGCGCACTGTAGAAACACTGACTGAGCTGAACTAGATTGCCTGTTCCTCAGCTGAAACCAGAACCAATCACACATGCTGGGGTTGGGGATGGGGGGTTCATTTTGTCATCTGTTATCCTGACAACATTCTGATGAGTATGAAAACACAGAGAGCGTTGTAGTAGCTGCTACTAAAACCACTTTCCCTGCATTAGCTGACCTTGTAGTTTCGGATTCTTATTTTTCTCACAAGGACAATTACGTTGTTATGTCGTGTATGAAAAAAGTGAGGGCATGCTAGTTCAAATTGAGGCTAACGCATAAAGTCAGTGTTCATGACTCATTCTAGGGATGAAGGATGTTACGGAAATTAATTTGCACTTGACTGCAGAGGGGGGTGGTGGTGGTTGAAGGATGAAGCATGGAGGACACTGGTAATATTTTAACAAAATATTCCTTTTGATGCTGCAGACTGTAGAGTGCTGACTCAGCTTATAATCTGAAATGGCCACAGTTTATCCTTCATCTGCAGTGAGCTCTATCTAGCACTCTTAACTAACACTTAATTTGGACTTTGCATACTAAGAATCAATCAATTGCCCCATGCTCTTAATTGCACTTTGCAAAACTCTTTATCATTTTAATTAAAAGCTATATTAAAGTTGTATTTTTCACAGTTGGACCATGTGCAGAATTCGATAATGACAGCAATCAGCTGCATTTAATTATAAAGACCACAAAATCATGTCAGAGAAGGAGTATTATCAACAAAGCCTCATATTGGTTGTTGCAGTGCAATGAAGAGCTCTCCGTCAAGGGAAAAGCATTAGTCATGTGAGCAAAATGGATTAGGCTTCAAGCAGAGTTCAATACCAATATAGCGTCCAGCAGTCTCTTCTGTTTTAGCCTTGGTGGTAAGATATCGACCAGACGTCAAACAGATAAATATAAATCACCTTAAATGCTGGTGGGAGTTCAGCAGGAACTGTATTATGTAGCTTTAAGGAGTAATAGGTGATTAAAGCACATCATTAAAGGGCATCTGTAGGTGTAAAAATAGGCATGTTGATCTTGTTCTAATGTATGTTTCCATGCTGTTTTAGTGTTGCAGTTGCATGATTCTGTGTTTGCAGACAAAGTGCGTTTCAGGGCTGCTGAACTTTAGCGATGATGCATGTGTAGCATGTCTACTGCGTGTCTGTTGTTAAGCTCTCTCAGATGTAATATGTCAGAAGAATGCAGGTTTGCACAGTGGAAGGATTCAGGGTCAGAGCTGTGCGATACTCCACTCTCTCTGGTGCCTTTTCTAGGACACGCCAATATAAGATGCCCCTTTCATTCCTCGGGGGCACGGCGCTGTATGCATGGCGGAGATGGCTATTTTTATCTCATTATTATAAACGTCTCAAATAGAAACCCTCACGCTGAAAGGTTCCCTCCAGTTACCAGGGAAAACTGCCACATCGCCGCTCTTTAGCGATAACAGAGAGGCTGGCTTGGCCATGTTTTTCCCACTAATGTCTGCTCGTGCTCACTGTAGCGCTTTGTTTCTGTAGTTGTGTAATGTTACTGTCTCACGCTGTTGTTTGTTCTCTGTGTCTCTTTCAGTGCATGAGGAACCCAGCTCTGCTGCAGAGGACAGGTTTAGTCATTAGAGTGTTTTGCCACATCCAGGAAAATGTCTGGCTCCTACGATGAAAGTGCAGGTGTTGACGACACCATGGACAGCTTCTGGGAGGTAAAGAGAGACACCCCGTCGCGTCTGTTCTGATGGCATTTTTTCCGACCGGCGACACAACCCATCGCCCTCTGTTTGTCTTGTATTGATTTGGCCCCCTGAAATCAAGCAGAGTCACCACTGAAACCATAAAAACCAAATTACTGTCATAAAGTTTTTCGAAGAAAATTTGTCTCGTAAGTCTTAATGATTTTGTTTGATATCCCATTGAGTTTCAAGGCAGGGTTGCTTCACCTGATGTTATCCACATCTGAGGCATCACAGACCGCAGAGAAAAAAGATTTAAGCATGGCTTTGCACTTTAAAGGAGGGTTTGACACCTGTTGCTGCCTTGCCAAAAGTTAGACAAAAAGATAGACACCATCCTCATATCTGTTCGTTTAAATGAGGGTAACAAAATCTGCCTTGGTTTTGCACTTTGGTTTTTGTATGGATTTACCAAATGAGGTGTAACATGTTCGTTAGTAAGCTTTAGAGGTACTGGTAAGCAGATTTTGAGCCAAGCTAGCTGTTTTTCCCCAGTTTCCAGTCTTTAAGCTAAGCTAAGCTAACCAGCTGCTGACTACAGCTTCACATGTAGCAGACAGACATAGGGTTAGGACTGGTATCTCCTCCAGCCCTCTACAAGGATACAAAGAGTTATAACTAGTGCTTCATATTACTATCTTTTCAAAGCTAATTAGGAATCCTTCCACCTCATTAAGCAAATTGTGGCAAATCATAGGCAAATTTAGTGAAAGTACACAAGCTGTATCTATTTTTTGGTTCTAACTAAATGATAATCCACCTGTCAATAGTGTCTATAAAGCATATTGGTTTGACACATTAAGTGTGTTTTTTATGTTTTTTAGAACAAAACATAAAACTGAAGAGTAATGACAGTAATTAACAAACGCTCTTACATTATCTTGTATTTTCTTATCTTATTTGTGAACATGTACACGTACCTTTTAAGAAAAATGAAATGAGTTTAACTTAACTTTTATGGCTAAGGAAGCCTATTGTTACAGGAAAAAAACGTGATGTTTAGAATGATGAATGAATGGGGAAAAAATAGCCTAAACTATTGAGCCCAAACTAAATGGAGGAATAAGATGAACATGTTAATAATATTTGTTGTAGATTGTGTTATGATAGGCCACATCACAACAAATCCAAATATCATATCAGTTGTATCCATCTTCACTTGTGCTGAAATGCAGTCTGTGTGTGTGTGTAGTTGAGTGTGCACATCTCAAATTAGCGTTAATGAATTCCCTTAGAACAGAGTCTTCTTTGTATTATGGCTGTTAGCCACAAAGAGACGCAGACAAAGAGCCTCAGTCATCAGCCGCTCTGAGACCGCCTTTCACCACATGCACCTGCCTGTATCGTCAATATACTAGCAACACAGCATGGGTCAACTCATGGTTCATAAATTCCAGAAAAATGCTTTATTCTCAGGTTGTGTCAACAGAAACATTAATATTTGATGCAACTGGAGAGATAAACAAAATCAGACTTAATATAACAAGGAAATAATGAGCACTCTGTTGAAATACAGTGCAAATACAAGAGCTCAGGTGTTTAGAACCAGTCCACCTGTGTGTTGTTGTTGGTGTGACTTGGCAGTCTGTCACACAGGCCAAAACTCATACCGCCACACACCTGTCTCACCGCTTCCCCGCAGCTCTCTCATCTCAGACGGTAACCACACATGCATGCTCACGCCAGGACCAATCAGAGTGCAGCTCTACAGCCAGCGAACACATCAGACACGCTATTCATGACTCGTGTCTGTATGATGATGTATAAGACTATATGTATTTACAGCATGTACACACACCAAGTCTGTAGTTTCTATGTATTTCTGTGTCTGCCTCGTTGTCTATCCCAGAGAATCTGTCTGCCTGCATTACACCACTCAAGAGGATTAAAGCAGTCACAGTTAGTGCACACACACACTCACAGATACACACACACACACTCACATACATACACAAACACAAGCCCATGTCATTGCATAACTACACATGCACAGGCACGAGCACCCCCCCACCAACTACCCTCCTTTCATCATGCACCATGAGCTCACGCCCCCTGCAGGCAGTGAAGAGGCGGAGCCACACAGCCTGGCATAGCTTTTTTAAGGCGGTCTCACTTAAGGTGGCGAGATCTAAAGGAAGAGGCAGTGTAGTCATTTTGCCAGGATATAACTGAATATTGGTATGTCTGAGTGTAAAACAGAGAAGGTTTGTGGCTTTGTTACCTTTATTCAGAAAATAAATATGGCTGAAGCTGTTCCCTGTTTGGATTTAAAATGTGCACGATTAGATGTGATAATGTAGCAAATCATATGATGCAATTAATTGAATATACTTGGTTACAAGTTTAAGCTACACAGCTAAAAGTAATGCAGTCTAATGCAACACTCCTGTAATAAATCCCACCTACACTATCCTACAGTTGAATCAACATTTCTCTAAAACAGATTCAACATTATATCCCAGGATTTATTGCAGGACTGTTGTATTAGGCTGCATTAGTTTCAGCTATGTCTTCCTAATAAACTGGCATCTTAGTGTATATTTTGGGATAAGTAAATAAGTAGATGTAGATATCTAAAACAGTGCTAGCCAGCAGACCTTACCGAATAAGATGGGTGAAAAAAACATTGAAAAAAACATTGTCCAACAAATGTCAAAACTGTGAGTAAATGTCCTTCTTACTTGCTTCAATTTAGGGAATCTGTGCAACAACAGAATGCAATTTCATATGTCCTTATTACTTTTAAATTATCAGTGTATTTAGACAAAGACAGGCAGTATAACATTTTGGTAATAATACATTTAGAGCAAAAAATAAGATAAATCAGCTCATACTTTGATGCTACTAGCTTATTTCCTTTTGGAAATCCTATTCAAACTCCTCATTTTTTGTCAGTAAATAGCAAAGTGTATCATGATATCTTTCCCTCAATACAAAAATATGCTTTTCCTCAGTTTTTTGTATATTCATAGTATGTATTCTTTGTTGCGAGTCCCTCCGTTTAATCCATTTGTCTCTCTTTGTCTCTCAGGTGGGGAACTACAAACGTGCTGTCAAGAGATTTGACGATGGCCATCGGCTCTGCAATGACCTTATGAGCTGCCTGCAGGAACGTGCCAAGATAGAAAAAGCCTACGGTGATCAGCTAACTGCCTGGTCCAAGAGATGGAGACAGCTCATTGAGAAAGGTCAGCTTTTGGGGAAGGCTTATTAAAATAAATAGCTCAACAAATGAATGTACTTTACACTGTCTTTCAATTTGCCAGAGCTCCGTTTACACAGTTTGATGTTTGCCCTCTGGTAATATTTGACTGAGCAATATCACGCTGAATTTTTTATTGGGAGTGAATCATTTTTCCCCCCTTTCCCAGGCCCACAGTATGGCTCCGTGGAGAGAGCCTGGTTGGCTGTGATGACCGAGGCAGAGAAGGTGAGCGAGCTGCACCAAGACGTGAAGAACAACCTGCTGAACGACGACGTTCGAGAAAGTGAAGAACTGGCAGAAGGAAGCCTATCACAAGCAAATGATCGGAGGCTTCAAAGAGGCCAAAGAGGCGGAGGAAGGTTTCAAGAAGGCTCAGAAACCGTGGGCCAAAAAGCTCAAGGAGGTGAGGGGGGGTGGCAAAAAAGTCATTTATCATCATTGTCCCTCGTAAAATAGAACAGATTGTAGAAATGTAAGCAAGAATGTCATGAATGTAAGACATAAACAAGCTGTTTACTGGTTCTCTTGAGTTCACAGCATCTACATTTAATGGTAAATAACAAATGTCCATTATGTGAATTCTCTGAACTAAAGAGGTAATCACATTCACTCAGCAACAGCAGCTCAAATGCAAATATTGCAGCACTAAGAAGAGTGTTCATGTGCCCAGGATGTGACGGACAACAAGTGACGGATCAGTTGTTTTTATGTATTAATCCTACTGACACCAGTATCGATACTCAAAACAAGGATTTGTATCTGTAGTATCAATACTTGGATCAATCCACCCAACCCTAATATAATAGAATATAAAATACAATTTCTTTAAACTTAAAATTATAAATAACACAAATACAGGAAGTAGAAATTCAATAAGTAAAATAACACCAGGTCTTAGTGGCAAAATGTTTCTGATTAAAGTAGAATTTCTTTCTCATTTATATATAATATTGGACAGTCTCATTTTATTGTCTGAATCTCAGAAGAGCAGAGAGGTGGGCTGTACTAATGATTCCATCTAGAGACCAGTCCTGGAGTTTCTCCATGACACTGTCTGCGGCTGCACCCATGGTGGTTATACTGGCATGTTTCCTGATTCACAGCCGTGAGCCCTACAATTCATTTGTATGTGATATTTCAAATTAAAACGTCATGACTCAACAGAGTCAGTCACTAATTAATCAGTGAACTAAGTGTTGATTTTCAGCTCAGGGAGACACTTAGTGGATACAGACTTCACTGCCTAAATCCATTGGTATGGCACAATGTTCAAGGTTGAATTTTCCCTTTATTTGCTCCTTTTGAAGAGCTGTTTGGGTCCAGCTGCCTCAGGATCATATTACAGAACTTAGACAAGGACTCAGATCCCAGTAGATATAGATCTAACTGTGTTTTTTGAATCTACTGACTTCCCTTCCTGTGCATTGATACTGAAAAATAAAAATGTACTCACACAAATTATGTCATACACCACAAGACCGGAGCAAGTAGTAGTAGAGAAACAGTGCTGTATGTTTGCACTGGCTTTGGTCTTTTATCCTAAATAACAAAAATGGCTGCTTTGAGATGAGATGATGTGACTTCCTTGCGTTCCTTTGGTCAAATCGATTCATGTACTTGAGATACTGAGAATCTGTGTGTTTGGACGTACAGATGGAGACGGCTAAGAAAGGATACCACATGGCCTGCAAGGAGGAGAAGCTGGCTGCAACCCGAGAGGCCAACGGCAAGACCGAGGCTTCTGTCACACCAGACCAGCAGAAGAAACTCCACGAGAAAGTGGACAAATGCAAACAGGACATGCAGAAGGTGAGAGAAAGACCGGAAATCAAGTAAAGAGCTTAAAGTCTTTTTGTTTATTTGTTTCTTTTCTTTGTTGTTATAGCAAGTAAAATCAAGATCAGAACCACAGCAAAAACAAGTTAAAACCACATTTGGTAGAAGACTGCTGCTTCAAAGATTATATTCTCTGTTCTTCATTATCTTGTCTTATCTTACCAGTCCAGGTGGTGACATGGCTGTGGTTTAAATAGCTATTGATTAAGCTAATTGATCAAGTTTTTGCATTTTCTTATTTAAATGAACAGTTTAAGATATTATGCTGTGATAGATATAGGCAGTATGGAGGCAAAAGTAGGGTTTTTATGTATTTTTAAACTAATTTATCTGGTCGATTCATTTACCCGTGCTTTGTGTTTTCTGTCTCAGGCTAAAGAAAAGTATGAGAAGTCTCTGGAGGAGCTGAATAAGTGCACCCCGCAGTACATGGAGAGCATGGAGCAGGTGTTTGACCAGTGCCAGCAGCATGAAGTCAAGAGGCTGACCTTCCTCAAGGAGGCCCTGCTGGACATCAAACGCCACCTTAACCTCACCGAGAACCAAAGGTTAGTGAGGCTGAAGGAGCCAGTTTTACTCAGACTTCATAGAGCTGCTGTTTTAAGACCACTTGACTGCATTTACTCTGACACATGATACTGTGTGAGAGGTAAAAACAGACCTTACTGTTTTTTTTATGATATTATTTTATATATGAGTTGACCCAATTTTGTTGTACTCTAGGTTTTTTATATTTATACATATAATTTCAGTCCATTAAACTGTCATTATATCGAATGTGCAGTGTATTTCTTTGAACCACTGGCACATGCAACATGTGTACTGAATTCCTAGAGCTGCTTACCTTTATTTTTAATCAGAAATAATCACATTGCAAGCAAATTTACAATAGATTGGTTTGATTGGTTGTGTCACATTTTGTACAGTTCATTTCAAGTTGATTAATCTCAACACACTTCTCAACCAGGCGTATGTTTCTCATTAGTGTTCAGACTTGCAGCACTAATTAATTGATGATTCAGTCAGTGACTTTTCTGCCAAACTGAATTTTATTCAGAGCGAATGTTTGTCATTCTCCAGGCTGTTTTTAACCCTGCATGTTACAACAAAAGCTGGCACCCGTGGCAAGAGTGCTTATCAGGCTCTTTAACCAAACCTGCCATCTTTGGTTGTCATGGATTCGTCAAGCTTGTCAGTGTGAGTGTAGGGGACTGCTCTGTAGTTCATCCTGACTAGTTTCATCATTCACCTTTGATTTGATTCATTTCAAACCATTTCACATCTGTGTTGCCTTGAATGGCTGGGTTTTGGGGGAAGCATCTGTACAAGAACCTGTGATAATAAGTTATCACAGTTTTAATAGAAAGTGTTTTTGTGGGGGTCCTCAGTGTGCTACATACATAGAAGACTGAACACACCCAAACATTATAATGACCTCCACTAAGGAAGTTATGTTTTCACCTATGTCTGTTGGTTAGTTCATTTGTCAGCATGTTTACACAAAAACTACTGAACTGATTCACACCAAACTTGGTGGAGGGATGGGTCATAGGCTGGGGAAGAATGCATTCAATTTTGGTGCAGATCCAGGAATTTATTATCGCTTTCATTTACGATTGACATAAATTTGTCAGGAAATAACGTGTGGATCCTGCTGTAACAACTCAAACATACTTACGGTGCTGAGATCTATTAGTTTGTTCAGTTTGGTACCGATCCAGATAATAAGGTGCTTCCTTTTCTTCTTTTTTCCATTATAAGAACCAGTTGTGTGTTTGGCCTTGGCGGAGGTATGTACTCTGCTGAGTGCCACTCTAATTTTATGTAGTTTTCATTTCATTCATCACTGAATCCAGTGCTCTTTCCTCCTCAATCATGAAAGAAATTTTGGCATCAGACTCATTTATTTATTCACACAAAAGCAGACGAAAGGGAAGCTGTATTTATATAGCAAATTTTTCATCTTGCAGCAGTGAGTTTTCTCCTAAATTTTTTTGCTAGATTTTATTTATAACACAACAAATTCAACATTTTAGACATTTTCTGCAAATGACTTTTACCTCCCACAACTATAATGAGTCATACATAAATGCCCATGCATGAATGCATAAATTAACACTCAGAAACTGACTTGTTTAGATTCATGAGCTGAAGTCATTCTCTTGAAAGCCAAAACAACATTATTACAGTATTTTCTGGATTCAGTATGATCATGATCACAGTAAAAGCAACAGAGGAGTCACGTCTCGTCTCCAAAAAGTCAGTTCAGGTATCCTGTGAGATTATATTGGCTTAAATTTAAATATGCACAAATATTTAAATACTCATCCAGCATCACTGAATAAAGCTTCAGATTATCATCTGCAGAGGCATTAGCTCCACTGTCAGGAGTTACATCACTTTTGGAGGCAGGGATTCACTCATCTGTCCAAAGTCTAGTTATGAAATCTAATTGCTTAATTATCTGTTTCAAAAATATGCTGTAGCTCACTTCTTTAATCATACACAGCCTTCATTTAGTTCATATCCCTGCTTTATAAAAAAGGTGTTGCTGTTTGTGCTTTTACCAGAGAGTGTATGTAAAACCTAGATTTATTTGTTTATTCTGCTTATTAGGTAATACATTTACAGGTGAATCTATCACACACTGCAATGATTTAGGAGGATTGTGACAACATAATAATATGCTTATACAAAGCTAAAGTTATTCAGGCCAAATACTTCAGCTGTTAAAGGCTCCGGCTTCAGCAGAAAACTCAGGGAGACACTTCAGTCTTGTCATGACCCAGTGTTGGATCTCTCTCAACCCAGAATTTGAACTGCACTGTAGGTTCTGTTGCCAAATTGGCAGCTCCCCCCAGGTCCCTTCTGGCACTTTTCATTGTCACTATTTGTTCCATTTTCCTCCTCCTCAGCTATTCCACAATATACAGAGAACTGGAGCGCACGATCCTGGCTGCAAACACACAAGAGGACCTGAAGTGGTTCAGCAACAACCACGGCCCTGGGATGCATATGAACTGGCCTGCATTTGAGGTACAACATCAAACCTTTAAAGAAAAACATAAGAAACCCCTTTCTTTTCAATCACTACTCCTCTTTATTCTGCTTTCATTTGTTCTCTGTCTGTCTCTCCCTTGCCAGGAATACAACCCAGACCAGGCCAGTGCTCCTCCAAAGAAGAAGAAACCAGACGGAGCCCCACCCACTCCAAGCACCGACCACGTGGCTCCACCTGGTGATCGTAGCAGGTTAGTTCAGGGAATCTGTGACATCCATCACATAGAAACACACTCTGTCTGATCATCTTATCATCATATCATGAAGTGATTTTTTTTACTTTCATTTTAATTCTTGAAGAATAAGACTGACCAAATGACCAAACACAACAATGTGTTAGTCCATCTCTCAATAAGTTCCCACTTTCCTACCTTGTCTCTGCACTCCTGAGCCTATTGGTTCCCACTGACTGAACTTTTCCTTTCCTAAAACAGGTGGGCACTGCAGTTTTTACTAAATTGTACTCAAACATGTGTAAACAGTGTATTTGTTGGGGACTATTTATCATATTGTTATGGTCAATATTTAATATTAAAGTCATTTCAGTCTTGGTTTAGACCTTTTCATGGGATTTGTTAACAATAGGAAAAATATTGAATATCACTTGACTTGATCTTTAAAAAGGCTTTTAATCTAATGCTTTGAGGTGGCCTAATATCAAATCTCACCCTGCATCTTCTCTGACCTCCAGTGTGAGCAGCTATGATAAGAATCAAGCATACTCGACTGAATGGTCCGACGACGAGCAGCCCGCTGCGTACTCCGGCAATGAAAATGGTGGAAACGGGAATTCATTCGAAGATGATTCCAGCACTGGGAGAGGGGTCCGCGTACGCGCTCTCTATGACTATGAAGGCCAGGAACAGGATGAGCTCTCCTTCAAAGCAGGTACATGATACAGGATTTATGATTTTTGTCTACTGTCATGCAGCTAAGCTCACATGTTCTCATTAATGTATTCATTTATTACTACATAAAGGGCCTGGGAAACTGTGGGCAGGAGTTTTGGGGTAAGATGACAAGCTATAGCATGACACAGGTGGTCAAAAAACACTAACTCTGTTCTGATTTCTATTCTAAAGCTCCCCTTGCTCTTTAGAAGATAGCAGTGATTAGTCAATAATGGCCACATGGAAAACAAATTACAGGCACTTGCCACCAATTAACACAAGCTCTTTGGGAAATGGTCCGAAAAAGTGCCTCACTGTGTGACATGACTCACAAAGAAAAATAAGCCACAGCTGTGCATCTTCATCTTGTTTCCACGTTCTATTTTTAACCTCACAGTCCAAGAAAGGTAATCTTATAGGGATGTCTGTTAATAACTGGAGGCAGTCTTTAAAGACGTCTCTTATACCTGCATGCAAATGAGACTTTCTTTGTTCTTTCTGAAAACAGTCAAAGATGCCCTATGGAGTTTGTTGTTGTGTTTACATTGAGTGTTACTCACCAGAGTGCAATCCTTAAGGCCTAATTACTGTGTCGAATGCACTTCTTTCCTCAGAAAACATTTGCAAAGTAGGTTTTATTTAGTTATTTTTTTGGTTTGTGTTTACTTGCTAGCAGTCCTCTTCTTCTTCCCTGCATTTTGCAGCCGTTCTTTTCACTGCCACCTGTAGATCAGTGGAATGATCTGAGGCAATTGGCAGGAACTGTGCTGTGCGGGTGTTCACATGTGTCTTCATGCACATGCACACAAATAAACAAAACAGGGACCCACATATTAAAACAGTGTTCCATAGCATTACTAGTGGTCAACATACTTTTCATTTACTCCACCTTTGTTATAGAGTGAAATGGGGTTGGCGCAGCTGAATGAAATTTAAGTGACTAAAATTCATTAGCTGTGGGAAAAACTTACAACTGAAAAAAAAAAAACTGGAAATATGCATGGCTGTTCAAACACTGGGCTGCAACTGTCATTAAGGACACTGAGTTTATTTTGGAGAATTTCAGCAACTGGGGGAGTTTAGATTCTACAATTTTAAGCCATCAAGAACCATAAAAGAAAGGTTTTCAGTGTTTTACCACCATAGTTTGATCTCCTAACGGCGTGTAGAAGACTGAAACTGCATTTAGACCATTTAAAATATTCATTGAGATGTATAGTTCAGCATTTTGGGAAATTTGCTTTCTTGCCAAGAGTTAGACGAGAAGAACAATAACTCTCTCACACACACTCTCTTCTCTGTGATTTAAATGTGTAGCTAGAGCCAGCAGGTGGTCGGCTGCTGGTATTATATCTCATTTGTTTAATCTGTACAAGAAAAGCGTGAACATGACAAATTGTGGTTTTCCTGGAGCTTAGGTGTCGGACTATTTCTTGGAAAGTGTTACCATTTTACGGGTGCAGGTCGATGGAGTTTTTACCTTTGAACAGAGGCAAGCTAGCTGTTTCCAGTCTTTATGCTAAGATAAACTAACCAGCTGCTGGCAGTATTTTCATATTTACTGTACAGGCACCCTCCCAAAAATGTTTCTTTTGTTTGATGACACTCGGACTCATGACCCCAGTAATTCTGACACACTAGCTGTGATACAGTACAGACACAGACTTTACATCAGTACACATTGAATACAAGTCTAGAGAGCATTAATCAGCAGAAATGTGGAGCAGTATTTTCATATATCTTCCTTTCAGATTTAGACTTACACTCATTATTCCACACAAGACTGTGTGTTGATTAAGGAGCGGTGTCTACTTCACAGGTGACGAACTGACCAAGACTG
Organism: Lates calcarifer; assembly: GCF_001640805.2. Lineage (NCBI taxonomy): Eukaryota > Metazoa > Chordata > Actinopteri > Centropomidae > Lates > Lates calcarifer. Next base: position 20,121,548 of record NC_066838.1, on the reverse strand, counting down.
AGGACGAAGACGAGCAAGGCTGGTGTAGAGGTCGTTTGGACAACGGCCGAGAGGGACTGTACCCGGCCAATTACGTCGAGCCAATCTAGTCACGTTGCTGGACAAGGACAAGCCATTGGAGGCAGCTTGAACTGTCCCGTCCAATTGCACCGCACATAGCCAGAGACTTAAGAGCAACACATCCCTTGCCCAACAGATGCGCCAAGCAGTCTTGCCTAAATAAAAACTTAGTAACCTAAAAGACAATATATCAGTATAATATATTTTATCCAGCATTTGGGGTGGGTGGACTTAACACATTTAAAAACAGGAGCAGCAGTTATTCCAGTATATACACACTCAACTATAACATCACAACAGTGCAGGAACACATTGCTTCTCTGTGTAGCTGTATTTAACTTATAATGCAGCTTATTTAAACTTGCAGTATACTGCAGTCTGTTCTCTTGTGAAAATGGGAAGATAATATAATCAGTTATACCCATTCGACGAAGATGAGCTTCTCTAACCTGCATTGTGTATATACAGTGTGATGCCATTTTTGTGTAGCATTTTTAATGCTGTGTGTGGTCAGTTGTCATTCTTACATCAGGAATGCTGTGTAGTGTTAAAAGTACCACAGACAGTATCCTCTCTTTTTTTTTTTCGTTTATTTTTTTTTTCTTTGTGATTTGGTCCAACCTCTTTTCCGGTGTGTGCAGTGCTATGTGTTTTTAACTGTTTCTAAGCTTGCATAGCAGCATGAGCTATGCAACAACTTGCATTCCCTGAATCCTGCAGCCTCATGTAGGCTACAACCTGATGCAACACTTCAACTACAAATGCAGAGCTCACTTTCTAGCATTACATGCTTCTGGACATGCACATCCTTCTGTTTTCATGAGAAGAAGCTTGTTGATGAACTGATTTTATTTTTGTTCGTTTTGTTTTTAACATTGAGGTTGTTTTTTTTCTTAGCATCACAAATCATCTGACAATATCACCTTCATGCAATCCATGGAAAGGATATACAGTTTTCTGCCGAAGCTTTCATTCTTGGTTCAGTAATTCAGGTCTCCTTTTAATCCACTACTGCTAACAAGAAACATGAGCGATACATTCCCTCTGAGCCAAGCTGGATCAAGTCATCTTTTTGAGGGTACCACTGCAGTATGAGAGGAGGGTTTAAACAATGCCTGTGCCGGGCACTTTTCTTCCAGAACGAGGGGCCAATGGAGGCATGTTGATACGTAACCGTGCTACAGGCTACTTGTCTGAAGATTGAAACCTCTCTAACAGGACATGAATGTACTAGTGTTTGGGCTTGAAAGAGGGCATGTTGTCTAAACATGGTTCTCCGCTGTCAGTTAAAGCCCTACCTAGCAAAAAGCACTAGTTATGTGGCCCGTTTCCCTGCTGAGCCAAAGAATGACCCAGTACCATCAACTATCTGTTTTCTCTCCATGCAATAACTTCACATATCACACATGAAACAGCTTCAGTGAAGATCAACTTGTAGCTGCCTCCCAGTCCACCCAAACTTCATTTGTCTGCAAAACACTGCGCAATGACACAGGGAAAACATTTGTCACCAGTATTGCACTGCATGTAAGACGACGCTTACACGGTGCATTACATTGTTTTTAAATCTTTAACTCGCTCCATAGAAATTCAATCTATTGCAGGAATTGGCATTTATCAGATGTTGATTAGTGAATTGTCTTGCTACGAGTTGCACCTAAATCGTAGATTAGACGAGAGAGAGGCTTTTTATAACTTAGTTGTCCTGAAGTTTTAAAATTTCACCGGACCAACAGCAGTCAGATGTGTTTAGCTCTGTGTCTGGAACAGGATTTGACAGGTTTGGGTCTCACACATGAGGAGAAACACATCACCAGCTCACAAGTTGTGTCTTAGAGTAAAGCTGTCCAGCATAGCAAAAAGGACTCCTATCATAATAACTGTCCCACATCCTCGATGCACGTATGCACACACATACACACACACACACACACACACACACACACACACACACACACACACAGATTTACACAAGCATTAAATACACAGAACACACAATACATGCAAGTTCAAACACATAATCCACCTTACCAGGTTAATATTTTGGGGGAAAACATCTTCATCATCCAGTGTGTATGAGTTGTGTAAATGTAACAGAAAAAAAATGTAAAAAAAAAAATGCAAGTGATTGACTATTAAGACAAAATGTAGTGTTATACATGTAAATGTGTTTCATTAAAATAACAGCAATGGAAAACATATAAAGTAATAGGTACCATATCGTATGAATTTCATTGCAATGGAATTGTCAGTGTATCATAAAAGCGTGACGTTATCCCACGCTGTCAGATTTGTATATGATGATGTAATTTAAAGATTATATTCTATTGTAACTGTACAACTGTGTTGAGTTGAAAATGAGACCTAACCATGTTGAGGCAGTAAAAGGTGTACATGTAAATGCTTTTTTATGTTGATGATCTCTTCCTTATGCACACAGGGGACAGCAGCTCATGTTGTGGAAACCCTATATTAGCGGTCTAGAAGATGTATGTTCATAGTTAGTGATGTACTTTTATCTCCTAACTGGTGTAGTGCCTGTTCATCTTGATGTAACAAGAAGTTCATTTAAATATGCATAAAGATGATTATGATCACAGATAATAATGACGATAGTGATGAAAAACCCAAATCAAATTTGTTGTGATGGTGTCAATATTGCGATATTGGTATGAAAGGGAAACAAGTTTGTTGAAAAAAAAAGTTAGTGTCTGTGTGTTTTTTTTTTTTTGGTTGGGTTTTTTGTATGGACTGCACGTGTGATGTGTGTGTTTTATTGTAGTGTGTCTTGTTATTGCTTTTAAAGGGACAAGACATGGTAATAATTAATTTCTTTATTGTAGACGTTGAACATAAACCCAAAGGAAAAAATATAAGGACTATTTATCAGGCAGGTACAATAAAAATATTCACTTACTTCAGCATTGCTCTGCAACTTCTAAATATTTTTGACACATGGGAATAATAGGAAGTGTCACATTTTGTTGAAAAAAAAAAGAGAGAGTGAAATATAATTTAAAGGAATAGTTCAACATTTTTGGAAACTACACTTATTCTCTTTCTTGCAAAGAGTTAGCCAGCTAGTTAGCTTAGCTAAGCACATTGACTGTAAAAGGAGAAACCCTACCCTGACTCTGTCTAAAAATAATATTTGCCTACTAGTACATAAAGCCACACATCTTGTTTATCATGGATTACACAGACAAATGTTCAATAGTGAGCTTTAAAGGTGCTCAGTCAGTTTTTTTTAAACTTTTCGATAGAGCCACGCTAGCTGGTTCCCCGTTTCCAGTCGTTATTCTATGCTAAGCTAACTGGCTGCTGCCTCCAGTATTGTGTAGGCATGATAGTAGTATGGATCTTTTTATCTCTGCAAGAAAGCGAAAAGGCATTTTTCCTATTTCTTTAATGTTTCTATAGTCAGAAGAAAAAATATGTCCTTTGAGAAACATCACACCAAAGAGTAATTTTATACATGAGTGCTAAAGACAACAAAGACGAATAAAATAAATGCACTTTTTAAGAATTATAAAATAGAGTGAAATTATGATAGGCAGGAGTGCATGTCTCAGTAGGCAGTCTATACAATTGACACGAAACATCAATACAATATACAAATAAGCATCAGTTACCTCTACTGTATGTCCAGCATATCTTTGACCCTGAGCTCATTCTCATCTGATTGGCTGATCCTCTTCATCATACAGGGTTGACAAACTGGTAGACCAATCTGCGCGATACATCAGGCTTTCGAATGATTCCCTTCTTGTAGTACTGGCGTATGGAGCGACTCAGTTTGTCATAGTTCATAGCTGGGCGGTTCTTCCTGATGCCCCATAGCCTGGCCACATGAGCTGAGTCTTCTATTTTGAAAATTCCTTTGGAAAGAAAGAAAATTCTGGAAATCAGCTGAAGTGAATAAGGGGCATGCTAATGCACTGTGAGGTTGTACTTAGGCACAGGGGTGCCTCAAACTAAATGCTAACATCAGTATGTTAACATGACAACTCTAACATGTTGACCTAAGCAGGTAAAATGTTTACCATGTTCACCCATCTTGTTTTTAGCGCGTTAGCATGCTAACATATGCTAATTACCGAGGCTAATAGGAAATTTGTTGAGCTATTGTTGAGCTATTTCACAGGATAAGTGTAGGTCATGCCATTTTGTTATTGAAATTGTACGACAAAAGTTTAATTACTGTAATGTAAATTGCTTACAGAAATAGTTTGATATTTTGCTGAATACGCTCATTAGTTTTCTTGCTAACAGTTAGAAGAAAATATCAATACCACGGTGCTAAATATGAAGCCGGGAGACAGTTAGCTTAACATAAAGAGCAGAAGTATATGAGTCCCTGTAATAAGTTGTATGCAGCAGTTCAACTGGTGTGCCAAACTGTCATCCATTTTCTCTGCTTACAGCTCCCTGTGACTCTACCACATTACCTTTCTCTTTGTTGAGCCAGCGGATGCAGCGGCTGTAGTTATGCGGCTTGAGGAGCAGCTCTCGAAGAAACTGCCACAGGTGAATGGGCTGGCTGGGGTAGTCCCCTATCACATCTGACCAGGAATCATCATCAGTTGCTGGCGTAGGAGAAATTTTTCAGAAACCGGATGACACATCTTTGAACAAACTATGCATTTTTTCACTTTACTTTGTGATAATTGCACCTCGGTAATACTCGCAGAAAACTGTACAACTGCACCTATTGTAACCAAGAACTTACTAGATTTGCTGTCCTCTGGTGGGCAGCGCTCTTTCATTGCTGCAGCTAAATAAACAAACAAGAAAGAATTAATCCAGCAGTTGTTTGCTATACAAGCAGCCCTCTCTAATTACAGTAGAGTTGATGCATGTTAATCTACCAGTGTTTCTGTTGTTTTTACCAGATCTCCAGATGTCCAGATGAGCGTACAGCACATCTCCAAACTGCAAGGAGCGTTGCCTGAAGTCTGCTTCTGTCATGGAGCACAGATCCCTCCCGTTCAGCTCCTGAAAAAAGGTGCTGATCTGTGGCAGCCTGTACAGGTGCTCAGTCCAGAGCAGCCACTTCTGAACGTGCACCCAGTTCCAGTCTAAAGGGTCTAAAGAGGATAACACAGAGATCAGGTATTTACCTTTGCACAGGTCCCCATATGTTCAGCTTTGATTTTCTGATGCTGAATATATGTCAGCAACTAGAACTTAAATAATGACTAGATTTAACAAATGTTTTATTTTCACCAATAAAAAACATGGCAACAGTTCAACAGGTCAGCAACAAACATTTGTTTGATGAAGCTGTTATTTTACACACAGTTAATTGATATAAGAAAACTAAACTGTCACTTACCTGATAATGTAACTAAACAGTCACAGTCACTAAACAAAGACAGAGTCAATGTAATGCCAATTCAGAGGGTTGCAGAACTGGTTTTACATTTTAAAGTCAAATTAGCAGTCACTGAAAGTAAGAAAAAGGTTAAGTGTAATGTCCTCTGTATGTCTAGAGGAGCTTTATCAAATCAGAGAAAACACCTTAAAGGTATAATATCCAGGATTTGTCAGTTGCTGTTTGTAAACACACCATTCAAAGTTGAGAGAGGAGAGAGAGAGAGCAGCAGCAGTTGTTTTTAATCAGAGTCTTGCAAATCAACCCAACTTTATGGAAGTGCAATACTGGGGCTGGAGTACCCTTTTAAATAGTGACTGTAGTACAACATGTATCGTGCTATAAATGTGTGTCTCCTAATTTCTGAGTTTGATAAGACTGCTGTTACAAAAGCAAATAATCAGGCACGCAGTGTGCGATCTAGATAAAGACTCAGTTCATCAGAAGTGAAGATGACCTTGTGTCAACAGAAGAGTTTGCACAAGGTGGGCAGGGCTTCAGATGATCACCAGGTGTCAGTTATGTCACCGTAGTTGTTGATGTCATAGTACACAAACAGATGAAGCTTTATTTTATTAGACCTCAACTTCTGCCAACACTTTCTACAGCAGTTTTTCTATTTAAATGTCTGTCTGTGTTTTACCCGGTGCAATGTTGAGCAGCTTGCAGGCTGTGTCGACATCTTTCAGCACCTCTCCCACCACCATGGTCTGGACTTGCTCCAGGCAGCGCTCCTCCACCTGACCCTCCACCTCAGGGGGGGAATCCTGGGCTTGACTTGGTGCAGGTGGGCTCAGCTCTGGACTCCTGGAGGGAGGAGGAGCGGTGGGAGCTGGTGTCTCTGTCATCCTCAGCACCCAGGGTTTCTCCTCCATGACCAATCGGTCATAGTAGGGGAGGTAGACCCCCGACCAACTTGGCTCGGGGAGCCCCAGCAAACTGCGAGGCGGTTTGACGTCCTCCCCCTCGTCCAGCCAGGCCAACTGGGGTTCAGCGTGGGGGTGACTGATGTAGAGAGGCGAGTGTGCGGTGCAGCCCATGTGTTCACAACCTGGACTCCCCATGCTCAGCGCTGGAAGAAGAAAGCACTGTTTTCATGAAATGTTGCCACTGGTGTGATGACAGGTTTACACCCCTGCATGGCATTTTGAACAGTGACATTGTCTTGTCAGACAGAGTGGCATTGATGCTGCACTGAAACCATACCCAAATGCCCAATATTTAAACAGTAGCCATTCTAAAGTAAACTTGACATTTGTTCTGTGATATTTACTTTGCTGGGACTTTGAAAATAAGGAAACAGTTATTCCACCTTAGCCAAGTGGAGCCTATGTGACGGTTAAATTCACTGAAGCCATTGTTTGTCTTTCTGTGTGTTTTTATGTCACTCAAAAGCCCAGTCTGTTTTCAAACCAGTATCTATAAGAATTAATTTTCAGATTCTCTCATGAATCGACATGCTTGGAAATATTCAGGTCAAACAGGTTCAGCCTGTTCCTTTCAATACTATCAAGATAATTCCATAATATCAGAATCCAGTCTACTCCACCTTCTAGATCATAAATACAGATATAGAAAGGAAGGACAAAGCCTTGTTTGTAAATGCAACTGTAAGTAAAAATGGATGTGTTTGTCGGTTTTTCAAGTGAAAGAGTTGTTTGGCTGTTATCACAATGTAACACCCGCTGCCTTAAGTCACATAGATTACATCAAGTTGTTAAGATGGATCACAAATTAATTGCAAAAGAAAACTTGATAGAATACAGCATAAAGGGTGGGACACAAATAATATGTGGATAAAGGGTAAGTAGCTGGAACGTATTCATCATAGCATGAGTAAGAGAACAGCTCAGCAGGCTGGGAGTGGTGTTAGATGCCAGTGTTTCATGTGACAGAATTGTGTTTTATACACGTGTTTCAAAACTGAACACAGTCTGTTTCAGTGATTAAAATAAAATACTTGTATTTCTTTATTTGTTTTCAGTCCACTACTTCCCAGAGAGTAGTTAAATAGAGTTAAATAGAAGTGACAAACAGTACACTATCTAGAAACTATGTGTATGAATTTACTACATGTGAGCCTTGTCAGAGGCAAAGTTCCATTGTCTTGCAATGGACAATGAATTTGATTCAAAGAGTGAAACATTGCATGGTATCACACTATTCACACTAAACACATTGTACTGAATATTATTCACAGGCTACCTTTTGGTAAACACTGATTAAGAAGTACAAGGCAAAAGGCAGAGACAAATAGACTGATCAGGTGACCTGTCCTCAATCCGAAACATTTTCAAAACATGGTGCGATGCAGTTTGATAAGAAACAAGGCAACCCCCAAAGGCTAGACTGCTACAGGATTCCAGTACAAAAGATAAAATCTATTTAGATAACACAACAGACCTATAAATAACCAGTAGCTGATAAAATGAAGTATGCTTGCAGTAGAAAAGAAGATGATAGTAATGGCATTGTTGCTATTTATTGCCAGCTGCTTACTTTTTAAATTTACCACAAATGGTCATCATCTTAAGAGTTGTAATTACTGCACACCTATATACAGTTTAGTGTATGATGTGGCAATATATATTATACAGTACATTATTTAAAATAGAATAGAATGGATTTAAAATAGATGGAAATTCTGAAAGAAGACACTTTTTTGACTGAATGTTTGGACACATGGTCCATGTCTCTGCTGTTTTTTCCTCGCCTACAGGCATTAGCAGTTTGCATGTTCAGTGGCAACAAAAACCTGCTTGTCCAGGTTATACTTTCTCTCACAAACAAACTTTTTTTTGTATGTGTGTGGTGTGTGTGTATGTGTGTGCGTGTGTGTATATTATGTGCTCCTCAAATGAAAGCAACATGCTCATGAAATCAAGCCTATTATTTGCAGACTTATATTATTAACAGGTCGTTTGATTGCAGCCAAACTGATATGAGAGGTATTCAATTGATATGAAAAGCTCTGGTCATTCACTGCTCCTTGCATTCCACTGTTCTTTGGACAAAGGAGCAGGTGCTTAATAACACACCTTTGTGAGCCACCCTGTGTCTACTCTGCAAAATTTGTATGTCTGTTTCTGTCCATGTGGATCTGTCTGAATAAGCCTGTGTGCTGTGTATGTGTGTTTGTTTCAGTTTGCAGGGGATATTAATAGTGAGAGAGAGCGGGAGAGAAACAAAATAAAGTCACTAATGTTCAATTTAGCCTTTTTCTTAATCATCCAAAAAAATTATAATAAAATTAGCTTCACCAGCTTCTTCACTGTTGTCTTGATAGGACACTTGGTCAAATTCCTATGTATCCAGCTGAAATTACCATAGAATAAAACAACCAGAATAAGGTCTGTTTTATAGTCAGTTCTTGTTGAAATACATCACTTTAAATAATATTTAATGCTTTCAGTAGTCTAGATCTGAGAGTCTAAAGAGAGCAAAATCATTATTATAATCATTATCAGAGCACAAGCAGGACCACTGTCAGAAGTGATAGTAGTAGTAGTGTTGGTGGCTGTATAGTAATAGTATTCTTTGTGATAGTACTAACAGCATAGTAGTGCAAAGTAACTGTAAGCACAGTCAAATATCTGCTTATGGTATTTACAATACAGGTTCACTTTACTCAAGTATTTGTTATGAGTTCCATTAGTTGGCAGTTACTTTAGTTACTACTTACTTTGCAGATTAAGATTTTGCAAAAAACAAATTATAATAATGAATAGATGATAAAAAAAAAAAATGTAATCATCTCATAAGTATGAGCCTAGAGGTCTAAAATACCCTAAACCAGGACCAACAACATCAAACTGCTCTATTATAACATTATATAATGATATAACAGCCTGAGTGGTGCCATTCTGCATAATTAGTACTTTATTCATTATTTTTTTTATTAACCTTTTTCTGATAATGTACATTTACTTCAATAAAACTATGGATGCGTGACTTGTATTTGTCTTTTTCACAGCAGATTCTCTGACTTATAGCGGGAAAAGCTCAGGTGTCACTAATAACACTAATGATGGCTCCGCTCATACTGAGCCCTGACAGTGACAGGCAGCACGCACCAAACCAGCAGCCTGAAAATGAGGCAGGTAAACTGAATTCAGCATCATTAATTTATTATTTACACCTATGTCTTTCTTAAATGTCATTATTGAAAAAGATATTTATTTTAATATTTACTTGTATTGGTACAGTTGCACAGCTTGAGCCAGTGCCACATGTGACAGCGTTAATAGCCTATGCTAATGTGCAAAGGCTGGCCCTAAGTCAGCTCTCAAAAGATACAAAACTCAACAATGAATGACATTCGGATCAAAACACAAGCTGTTCACAATGACACAATAAAATTATCATAGAACTCAACAGCAAGCATCACATGCCAGTTGCTTCTTTAAAAACTGTTTTAACTTGAGTTTAAAATGAGCCCAGACATGATCCATTTTCAGTTGAGATATATCTGTCCAAATGACGATTTACAAAAGGAATACTTCCTCCACTACTGGTATCAGAGGTGGTAACAGTGTTAGTAGCATTGACAGTAATAATAGTACTATAGTAGCAACAGTATTTTGAGCCTTACAGTCTTACAAGATTAAAGATTCAATTTAACTATAATTACACAACACAAATTTGGATGACGAATTTACAGATGTAGTCTGTATGATACTCACAAAAAATAAGTCATATAAATGAATGAATAAAAAGCATGGAGGATGAATTTGGTTGTCGCACAGCCTGGGGAAAGAAACTTCTACAAAACCCTAACCCTAAGTCCAATAGAACGGCAGTACACTTACCTTGTCAATGTTTGAAAAAAGTGGATTTAGTAGTCTCTCCAGTACTGAGGTGTCTTCTCAGCTCACACTTGGCTCTTCTCCTGCACTGGTCCTTTTTCTCAGTGTAAGTGTGGACTAATGTCCAGCTCCTCTGGAGGCTGTGACTGCTTTGCCCTCAGGTGAGGATGCGCTGTGTGTAGGGTTTTTCGTTTTTTTTCTGTCTCCAAGCTGGATCACTTCACCTTGTTTGACTCCTCGCAAGTGCTGGATGTATTTGGGAGAGAGTGCCTTCACGTATCAGTTCTGAAAGGGTGTGTCTCAGTGAGCGAGGTTGTTCTAAGTACCTGCCTAATAATGACTTGGGGCAGTATTCTCATGGAGAGTTCCCTAAGTAAACAAGCCTGGGGAGTAGCTCTCAGAGCACCCAGAGACTTTTAATGGATAATTCCAATTTTGTGAACTTAAAACACAATACAACCTAAGCCAGAGCATTTTATCTAATCCACTAAGGTAATAGTGTCAAAGTTCACCAATCTGTGTGGGAGTTGAGATAACAGTGAATTTTCATAGTGTGAAAATGGTCTCAAACATCTTTACCAGTCAGTCACCTCTCAGTCTTTTGGGGACTACCTCAATAGGACAGAGATACTTGATATGGGAGGCCACATATAGAGACTGTCTATCTAAATATCTCACCGTGTGGTCAGTGTGTATTTTGTTGGTTTGATTTCAGCTTGAAATCGTAAGCTGCGAGAAAGGCTGGCTACGTGACGACACATGGGATCTAGGGCATGGGTCATCTGTGAAATATCCACAAATCACTCAAGGGAAAATAATGGTTAGAGCAGTTTTCAAAAGTGGAAAACTATTACTGGAAAAGTTGAACAACTGGTATACAGTGAGTACCAGAGTTGAGAGGGAGAGAGAAAGCGAGAGTGTGTAAATGTTTGCTTAAACTAAACAGTGATGTTTGTGTGGTTGTGTTGAAATATTCTAAAGAGCTGCTGCCTGCGTATCCACCCATATAAATCATCTTTAAAGATTAAAACATGTAAAATTGCAGCTCTAAAAAGTGAAGCTGCTCAAAAATCTGTACTTTTTAAGCTTGGATTGAGAGAGTTAAAAAGGAGCCACAGAGTCAAGCTACTGCCTGAAACACAACTACATCAGCTCCTTTAAGCTTTTGGACCTCTGTAGTGAGTCATTCATCAGCTAATCTTACACTTACTGTGCTACCTTTATATTTCTTTTGTCCTGTGTGACACACTTACATGTATCATTCATTCATAGCAAATGACAAGTGTTGCTCCCTCAGGCAGTTTGGTTTTGCAGACTGCTGCTGGGCAGAGTCGTTGACAGACACAATAGCCCCTAAAAAAATGGGACTACTATGGGGCTCCTTTGAGGAGCTGCATGCAGCATTTGACCAGTAATCCTTCAGGCTAACATGCAACCTCCTTGAAGTGTAAAAAAAGAGAAAGAAAAACCTTGTCAGATGAGCTAGCTTTACATTCACTGGTCATGGTCTGTCTCTTTAAGCTCAGGTTACAATTTTTGTCACATTAATCCCTTATTAAAACTGCTTTCATTACTTTCATCATTTGTTTTCACTATTTGTAAACCTTGTTTCTTATCTGTTTGTAAAACTTGATGAGCAAGGGCAGGCAGAGCCCCCAAGCACATTAATGTAGTCTAGTTTTATGCTTTTTGTGTTAATTTAAACATTTCTGCAGCTCTAAAAGGGCTCCGTAATTGCGTAGAAAAGTGACCAAGCTCCAGTATAGTATACATAGTATAATTTGTTTAAACTGATTGAGTCCCTGTTACAGTAAATGTAAAAACAGATTCTCAACAGTGCTCTAGCACATTTGCTGAAACTAGTGCCATAAATGCAAATAGATGGAAACTTGATGGATTTAAAAATAACAAGACATTTTTTTTAATGTCTGAGGTTAGACTAAATGTGATGTCCTAGTCACTAATAAAGTATAAAAACAATGTGAAGTGAAGAGAACAAACTGTTAAAATATAAGGTTGATGTTAAAATCTGTATAAAATCATGACTTGAGATTTATTCAAATTTCAGTGTGGGAAACTGTGAACTGCTGCACAAACATGACCCAAAGTCCAAGATTTCAGTTTTAAGTGATAATTTAATCATACAAACATTCATCAAACATACATACGGGGAAAAAAGCTTTCATCTGTTTGCACTTCCTCACTCTCATAAATGTGCTGTTGTATGAGTCTTAATGCCAACTGATTCATTCTGCAATCTGGCTGGTGGAAACTTTAGAGACATTACACTAAGAACAAAATGCACTCAACACTCGATGACTTGACACTGACAATAGGGATAGACAATTATCATTAACATTTTGCACAGGAGATACACATAGCATTCTGTGAAACAGCAAAGAGCCCCAAGATTCTTGCAACATGTTGTGGTATCAGCTGGTATTGTCATGTTGTCAAAGCTCAGTAACCCTGGGGCTTACAGTTAAGGTGGTCTAACACACTGGCTTTGGATAACAGATAAAATCACAGAGATGATTAAACCCTTCAGGACTTAACTGTGCTTGTGGGGGAGGAAAGTATGCACAGGCCTTACCATGGAGGACATGTTACTCGGTGCATAGATCAGCCTGTTAGTGCAAGTAAATGATGCAGTAGCAATTCTTAGGGAAAACATGCTACTGTCATTTGTGTTTAATTTTACCGGTGTGATTAAGTTTGCATCTGAAATGATAAAACTGAATAAAAACTTCCAGTGTGTTTAAAACACTCATTAAAGAACATCTGTAGACTTGGACGTGGAACATCCTAAGCATAATTTTAACAAGAGACAGGAAAATGCACAACAATGGTCGCACTAACTAAACTGCCAGTTCATTGCAATTAAACAATGTAAAATCTTTGGGTAAATTATTACCTTTCCAAAAATGTTATGCTCGACTACATTCTTCGGATACATTCGACGTAATGTGACAAAAGCAAATCCAGAACAGCTTTAAAATGAGAATTCAGAGTGACAAAATTATTTACTTTTTACTTATGTGAAGTTATGTCTTACCACTGTTCATATGGCTTGAATTCAGTGTCTTGGTGCATAATGTACATTAATCCTGTTATTTTGTTTTTAATTTTAATTCAAGCACATGAAACTAAACTAAAGCTAAGCTCAAGACAATCACTGGGGAAATCTCTAATACTGTATTATTACCAATAATGAATATTTCTGCTAATAGTCTTCTAATATTTCATAGGTATGTATTTTTATTAATCTAATTAATGTATGAGAGGATACCTTCACTGTCTCACAGGACTCTTTGAGCTTTCATGCCAAATCAGATTCAGTTTCATAAAACTGGCTTACTTCCATTTACAGTGAGTAGCTACAGAAATGTCCTGTTTGACTACAGGAAATGTCATAAAATTGTTGGCTCTAAATAATAGCTTTAGAAAAAAGGTTCCTGTACAAGAATCTAGACTAAACTTTACCAAATTATAGGAGCCATACTATAAATAAGATTTCTGTTTCTCAGAACTTGTTTTCTTCTTGTTAAGAGTAATGGCCCGACTCCCTCCACTGGAGGAAAACTGCATTGCATCTGAATTTGCAGCCACAATAATAGCATAGAAATTATTTCCCATAATGCACAAGCCATGTTGAAAAACACTGGTAAAAACTAATTGGCCTTTAAATGAGCTTCAGATATATTTCTTGAGGAATCAATGCTCCTGATCTCTTTAAACGTCTTATGCTAAACCATTAAGATGAAAAAGAAATTACAATATTTGATGCTTAGTTTCAGAGATACCCATATTATTAGATTTAGTTAAAGGGAACTGGTTCAGAGGCCCAATCAATATATTAAGAGTCAGACCAGAAACTGGAGAATCAGTTGGCAACATTAATGGCTTTTCCTCCGAAGTCTCTCTTTCAGGTTGCACAATGCACACACATATACACAAATTTCACAAATACACACTCCTGTCATCACTGTTTCATTTGCACTCTGACAACTAAAAAAAAAAAAAAAAAAAAAAAATCAGAAAAAAATTATCACTCAAAAAGACCCATAGCACTCATTTTTAACTTAGCATTCACACGTGCATACAGTGGATGTGGGATGTTAGTTGAGCTGCACGTCAGGAGCGTTGGCCTCTGGTTTCTCTAAGTGTAGCTGGACTTTGCATAAAGTGTTTTTGAATCTTCACACTTTCCACCAGCTACAGATAAAGCCTCTTCTCTCTCTTCTTGGTGTGACAGACTCCAGAGGTACGGTTTAGTGCTGCTTCACTGTGTCAAGTCCCATGATTTAGGAGTGCCCAAAAGGATAGGACTCCTGTATACCCTGTAAGGAAGGGAAATTATTTTTAAAAAACAGACAGTTGGGATGTAAGATGTTGGCTGTAGTTGATAGACAGAAGATTAATTTGCAATTATCTCAATAATTAATTAATCATTTAAGCGGTTTTTCAAAAATACCAAACACTCCCTTGTTTACATGAGAGCAAATCTGATTATTTTAAGGTTTCACTCTGTTGGTCAAATAAAGCAACAAATTCAAGATGTCACATTGGGCTTTAGAAAACTGCAAGGCATTTTATACTATTTTCTGAGCCTAAGTTGACCATACAATTGATTAAGAAAATAATCTGTAGATTACTCATTGCCAAAAATAATTGATAGTTGTTGAACTAGTTGTATAATGAAACAAAAAAATATTTTTCATCTTATCTTTTACTTTAAAACCAGAAAACAAAAACCTATTAGATTACAGACATATAGATTTGGACCATATTATTCTGAGAGATGACTGCAGTTGTTTCATAACAAAAGTTGCCCAACATCTGTAAGGTATTTGTCCCTGAGCAACTACAGGCACCCAGAGTATATATACATGTTGGAATTATCTCAGAATGCTAACTTAGTTGCTATATTAAAGCTGGTCTCAACTATATTTGTACATTTTAGGAGTTTTTATACAGATGCAGTGTCAGTTCATTGGTCCACTACTTTAGCCCAGACTGAAATATCTAAATAACTGGTGGATGGATTGCCATGAAATGGGTGCAGACATTCATGGTCGCCTTTAGTTGATTTTAAATTTGATTGTAATCTTTTTCTCTTAAAAAATCAGATGTAACAAATGTTTAAATTCCTTTCAGATTATTCTGTAATTTTCATCATGGAGATTTGAAAGAAAATAGAGAAAGAAAAGATTCTCAACCCTAATTCACTTGTATGCAGAATCTCTGTTCCCCATGATATTCCTTACCTGGTTATAAGAGACTACTGATAGATTGCTTTGTAGACTGTTAGCTACTATATCCACAGAGTTGTGTGAAAGTCCATTCTGATCTTGCTGTAGCTGGTTAGGGCTTCCCTGCCAATGTTCCTCTGCGACTCTGTGACCACTGTCATCATGGAGGCTGTTGTTGTTGCTGCTGTTGGGGCACTTGCTTTTCCCTGGTGAGGCAAAGGGATTGTAGTCTCCTTCCAGGTTACGGTGAGGCTGGGTGTTGAACTCAGCTTGGAAGGAAGAAAGCTGCTGTGTGACGCCGAGGAGGCCTCCTACTTCAACACTCAGGATCACCCAAATTACATCTGTCAAGACAGACGAACATTGTGTTATAATATACAAAGCCACTGTCGCTATTATACGGAAAGACAGGCATGTAATTACAACAGGTACAAAATCACGCTGTGTTAACCAGCACATGGATCAGAAACTATAAATCATAAAATTTCAATGAAAAAACATTTAGATCACGTAAAATGAAACTGGATCACACATCAAGGATATTCTCATAGACATGCTAGAGCTCCAGGTCTGTAGTTCTTTTCTCTCTCTTAAAGCCATTGGGACACTATTAGTGTTAGGTGAGGAATTATCGCTATGAACACCTAAATGAAATATTAAAGCTAAGTATAATTTATCCCTCTGCTACTTAATTTGTAGGTGGGCAAGTCTTTAGGGACTTCCTGTTAGGATCCATCATACACGTTGAGCTTGCAGGACGACATTAATCACATTAATCAGTGAAATGAATGGCTCTCAATTTAATTTGTGTGTGCTAATAGAATGGCTATTTGTTTTTTTGACAGTTTTCACTGCAGTAAATGCATACAAAATGATCTGGCACTTTATCTTCAGTAATGACCGTTACCTATTTGCATGTCAATTGTAAAGTAAAAAGATGGCTACAGTATGCCTGGCAGCTCAATCTTTGGGACGATAGCTTTTAATGTTCATAGGACTGCTCTGTCTGGGTAATGTTAATGCTACTTTACAAACCTGTGGCATTCTGGTGCTTAAACATACCATGTACACACAGCAACAGAAGCTCAATTTTAGCTGTTAAGTGTTAATTTTAAAAAAAGAAAAAGATGAAGGTGCTTGATTCATCTGCCCAAAAGTCCAAAACCTATTATTATTGTCTGTCCATTAACTAACTGATTCATTGGCAAATCATTTGTCTACTCTTCAACATGTGGAATCTATTGAAAAGGAACAATTCATATTTTACCTCCATAGTAAAGTCCTGTAGCCGTGCACATTCTCCACTGGCCCTGATACATGCCAGGAGACACAGGGCTCTGCATCTGTATGCTCACATCAGCCATCTCCTGGGGGCCTAGAGACCGCACCATGACCATGTTTACATGACCAAACTGATCTCCTCCAACATACTTCAGACAGACCCCAGGAGGCCATGACTCTGCACCTGGGGAGACACATAGGCAACTATGCTGAACTCAGCATGACACGTGAGTGCAATTATTTTACATTTACAAAGTTTTGAAGAAACTCTGTGCTCAATAATAATTATTATTATTCCAGCAGACTTACCCGTATTCTGTATCCTCCAGGTCTTTGTGAAAGGTGTGTCGGGTGGAACTGATTCACCCTCACCAATTGTCACATCCTTCACAAACGACATGCACGGTGCGCTGATGTTGGGACTCTCAAAGTCATAGTAAGCTCCGATGGCTGCCTGTAAATTCCTGGGACAACAGAAGGCAGAAATCAGCACAGGTGGTCAGTACAGATCTAAACTGGAGTATAACTGGATATTCAATTCATAGAGAGTCAAAATCCCCCTTTCCTGGCTTTGTTCCACATGTGTGGACATGTATTTCAACATTTCTATCAAGAAAACAACCACACTTATTTTGTTTTTAAATAACAACATATCTAGGTTTGTAGCTGAATGTGATCTTTATTATCAATTTAACCTGCTGATTGTTTTGTTGATAAATCTATTAATCTTTAGTCTATAAAAAGTCATAAGTAGCAAAAAAAAAAAAAAAAAAAAAGCCTGTCACAATCAGCTTATGTCTCCAAACAGCTAGTTTAGTTTTCTCCAGCCAACAGTCCAAAACACAAAGATATTTACAATCACATAAGACAAGCACAATCAATCAATAATTTCACAAAGTCTTACTTAGGTACTGGCATGCTGTCAAAGAAGCATCACGGAAGCTGTAGTTATTACAGTTTTTATTAAATAATATGAACTGTGGAAACCACAGAGACTACATGCCTTTACAAGGTCAATTAAAAAGAAGTCTACTAGTAAGGACCTAAGAGTGAATCTGGATCCTTGAAAAAAAGAAAATTATTCTCTCAGAATCAAGATTATCATTACTAGTACTACTATTATTTGTCATTCATGGGAGCATTTTGTGGCATTCTAGTGATCACTTAGAATGCATATATTGTGGGCAACAACTAAGATGTATGCAGACCAACAGACACAGACTGGGTGCTTCCTGTGACAGGCTGGTCATCCATAAACCAGTAGTTTTTATTTTTAGAAAGCCCGTTGCAGAAGAGCTATTACACGACGTCACGTGATTATACTACAGCCTGCACTGCCCATACACCCTAGCCTGTTATCTTACATAGACCTGCATTGGCATGTTTAATACTGCATATGCGCAGATAAAGGAAGGGGAATTTCAGAATTACCTCCCTGCACTGCTTATTGTTTCATTTTCGAAATATGCCACCGGAAAAGTCAACTGTATTATCAGTATGTGAAAAATACACTTTAATACATTTCGTTTATCCACAGAAAGGTGGGCATTTGCCAGTTTAGCACAACCACAGAGTAAGTTTTGAACTAGACTGCAAACGTTACGTTATTACGTAATAAACCGTCGCTATCCTCGCAGTGGTGGCAGCCAAGGGGCGACAAGACAGTTTGATCATTTTGTCATTCGATAACGAGTGACGAGTGCTTAATACGATCCTTCCGTATCTTATATTAAATATGATTATTTCAAAGACTGTGAGAAATAATCTAAAAACTTTTAATAATCTGTCCAGTTCAGTGACGTAATAACTCGGTAACTAGCTTGATAGTGGTGGTGACCAGCTAGCTAACGCACAACTCTTGTCAGCAGCCTGAACAACAATGAAAACATTGACATAAAAAATACCTTCCTATATTTTCGTTCAAACACCAAAGCGGCTTCGACATGAACTTGTATGTTGACTATTTATATTATAAATACCGCTAAGCTACTTCCCACTGTATCCCGCACTGGCAATCAAAAGTCGGAGACACACTGACTCAGCTAGTTACGTTACTACAACGTCGTTAGCTGTCACTGTCCCCATGTTTACATAGCTAACGTAAATCACTGAGTCGCAATGAGGGA
Organism: Lates calcarifer; assembly: GCF_001640805.2. Taxonomy (NCBI): domain Eukaryota; kingdom Metazoa; phylum Chordata; class Actinopteri; family Centropomidae; genus Lates; species Lates calcarifer. Next base: position 20,102,650 of record NC_066838.1, on the reverse strand, counting down.
TAACACTTCCGATCGTTTTCTTTTCTTTTCTTTTCTTTTGACGAATTGACCTTGTGGCCACCGCGTAGAAAGCTAGCCACGGTACAGTATCTATTATCTAACATTAACCACACAGCAGGCCAGGCAAGTCCCCGAGCTCACCAGTTGGTCATGTCCAGAAAGAAGGCGCATCCGGCGGGGTTTAGCTGAAAACCAAGCAACCTCTGAAATTCCGATATTAGGATATCTTTGTCCGTTGTGCCCATGCAGCTGAATTTCTGCATGAGCTCCTGGTCCAGGTCCAGGTCCATGCCCTCCATCGCAGAATCGCCCGGACAGAGACGCGGGGCTTCGCTCCTAATTTAGTCCGAGGCCTCGACTTGTCATAACAAACTCAACAACAGGGCCGAGTGCGCATGTCACATGATTGCATCTTGTGCCTCTACCTTTGATCATCAGTCCTGGGGGAGAAAAAAACCGTGACCTTTATACAAGGTGTATATTACAGTCATAATAATGTGTAATTAACCGTCAGACTAAGCTAATTCAGATACCATCAAAATATATAAGCGTTTAACTAAATATACAAAATAACCGATAAAATTTTGTGGAAAATTAACATTAATGATTGTAACATATAGCTATGTTAATTTGGGCCACCTCTTGGTAAATCACATGTTTTGTTCATTTTTAATGTGAAAAAGTAAATACCATGAATGAATTACAGTAACACAAGCTGAAGCTTTTGGAATGGCCCTCACAATCCTCTGACTTTATTGAAAATCTGAGGGTAAATCTTAAACATGACAAGACAGCCTAAAATATGAGAGTGATCTGCAAAAAAGAGTGGGTGAGAATTCTTAAAGTAGAAAAAGAAAGCATTTGAAAGTTGTGATGTTAGCCAAAGGCAAGATTAATAAGTATTGACTTAGTGTGGTTCCCAAATATTTGTAAATGCCACAAGTTTAATTGCTCTTCCTCTATTTTTAACTTTATGAAATAAGAAGCAATGCTGCATTGATATTTGAAAAAATATTAATTTCAGTGGGGTTGTACTTACTTCTTTTCACTTAAAAAATCAGCTAAATATGTAATTTTCCCATGAGTGCCCAAACTTTTGCACACAGCTGTATCTGCCCTATGCTCATAGCAAATTTCATGTGGTTTCATTTGTCACATGCTTCATGTTTGTCATGATTTATTTTCTGAGCCTGTTTCCATTGCACTCTGTTGCATTTAGCCTTTATCAAAACACAAACTTTTCTGCTTCAGCCAAAATCCCCCCCACCCCCACAGTATTTTGCATCCTTGCCCTATTAACATATTTTTGACTTTATGAACCACCAATTAGTGACAGTAGAATAATTAGCTAATCATTTCAGTTTTAGAGTACTGATTGGTTGGTTTCGGGGTACCAGGGGAAATAATAAACTGGACACACCTGAATATAACTGAAACATCATTAATGTTATCAATAACACCTGTACGTTCCCTCTTATGGCATATCAAAAGTCTATTGTTAAAAAGACATATTTTCCTTCGACTTCAAAATAGATTTAAGTGTATGTATTATGATTACATTATTTAATGTGTATTTTTTCTGACTTTATTTGTCATGGTTGGTGGGATTCGCCTCACTGCCGCCCCCCTGTTTTCCCCTGAATATCCAGCAGGTGGTAGCATAGTGTCGTTGTGTCGCTGCCGTGTCGTCTTGCCTGAGTGGCGTGTATGTGTGTGAGAGAAAGAAGGGGGTTTCAGCTGCTGTCCGGTGTTTAGCGAGGTAGCAGCTAGGCTGTGCCAGCAGCGGCTAACAAGATGCACACAGCTAGAGCTGTGTATAGTGTAGAGGTGCCTGCTAGCTAGTATATGTTTTTTAAAGAGGGAAAACAGCTGTTACGGTACGACACAAACGCTAGCAGACATGGCCGGGATTATTAAAAAGCAAATTCTGAAACATTTGTCAAGGTAAGTGTCATCATCTTTAGCTTTGTGTTAGCCAGTTAGCCCAGCTGGATGATGGTTTAAACGTTATTGAATACAACACAGAAAGCGTCAGTTCGCTAGCGTTTTCTGAAAAACATATAGCTGCATCGATTTACACACTGGCTGCTATCTAGGTTAACGCCACACGTTGGATCAGCCACACGAGAATTAACATTAGGAGGTTTGACAGGGACAGTGAACGCTGCAAACCACAGCCTGAACGCGACAGATAACGGTCAACCACATTACTCTCCCAAGTCTGTGTATGTGTGTTCTTAATAGCGTTTAAGTCTACATACCGTTTAAATACTTGCTGTGGAAAGCTGGATGATATTTTAGATTGAATGGGCCTGATACCCCCCGTCTGTGTTGAAAAAGCTCTGCCTGCTTACTTTGTCTTTTTAAATTACTTAATGGCTTAGGCCCCTAAGTATTACAGTTAATTCAAAATGGGAGTGTGAAAATGCTGTATCAGAAGTAGCATTCTCTTTCTCATTTAATCCATCTCTGTCTATCCATCAGTCAATCTGTCTATCCGCCTATCTATGGCCAAATTAACCTCCTAGGAGGCCCTGTGGCAAAAATTTGTTGGTGGTCCCGTTTACCCCACTATTTATGATTGGGTGTCAGTATTTCCTCAGGTACCCAGCAACCAACTACTACTCTAAAGCTGAAATGATTATTTGATTAATCAATTGACATTGAATGAAAATGACAACAACACAACATCTATCTATCTATCTATCTATCTATCTATCTATCTATTCTTAAAAATCTATCTTGATGTCCTGGTAAGTACAGCATTTAAACTGTGGTGTCTCCACAAGCAGGACAGAAAAGATGATTTCATAGATAGGGACAGATATGGATGGAGTACAAATACAAATGTAATACTGTTTTTTCAGGTTAGTAGAAGGCCTCCCTCTTTTTTAAGCCCCAACCCTAGAGAAGACTGAGATCGTTCAGTTGTCTGAATCAAGCGTGGCCTAATGTACATGAATGAATGAATGTTGTAAGCTGGGTTTTGCCGTCTGAATGGTCAGTAATGCTCATACAGTTTCAGTCTGATCACAGCAACATATTTTTATCTGATACCCCGTTATTCACACACAAATAATGTATACTAGTCACCTTCAGCATTCTTTCCAGTGCTGGCTGCAGCTTTTTTTCTCTACACCTGGTCTTACTTCCTCTATCTGTTACACTGCTGCTCAAGATATGGCACATATTTTGTGATGCACAGTCTTGTTTTCCTTTTTTAAGGTTTGACTGAGACAGAATGTGTTGTGTTTGCTGTTGCTGTGAGTTTGGCACAGCTCTCAGTGAGGAAATTAATTTGGGTAGGAGGCAATGTTGAAATATGGTTTAAAGGTCTCTCTTACCAGCCAGATGGGCTAAAGACTAAAGCTGATCATGAGCCTGGACAATAGGTGTGTGCTAAATCAGAGGCTATTTGACTCACTGTAATTCTCCTCCTCCTCTCGGTTGTCTCTGTCACTGAATAATTAAAACAATTATTTGCACCAGATAGGACACAGTGGACACATACTTGGAAGGTAGACATACAAGCACATTAATGTTGTGGGTCATAGTGTGTTCTCTGATCGGAAACAAGCTCTACAGTCCAATAATCTTGCATACGACTGTCAGAAATGCTAACTTTAAAGTATTTTGAGTTCATTCTCTCATTCTCTGCTCTTTTTGATATTGCCTTAGTAGTGGCTGATTTGGTGTAGCAGTATTCTTTATAGTAATAGTATTGTCTTCTTAGCATAAGCAGGAAGATGACATGGTAATATTTAACACATCCCTACCTGCAGTGCATCTGTTAATGACAAGAATGTATAAATTCACAGCAAATGTATATTTTGCTGTGAACATAAAGATGTGAAGATGTATTAAACTTTGTGATTAATACATCTTCCCAACACGTTTAAACTGATCATTCCAAGGCTGAAGCTTTCGTGTTAATTGTTTAAGAGCAGTTTTGGTTGTAAAAATAAACAGTTGTTATTTTAGCTATGTTTGTACAATGACCTCTTTCTTGTCTTTGATAAGCTCTGGAATTTGTGTTCTCCTTAAACCATGCTAATCTCAGTAGATAGCTCATATTGCTGCTTTTATGAATAATAGAGCTACTATTGTCTTTGCTTCAATGTTGGTCTTAATCATGTACACCACCAAATCACTTCCTCGCAGTCTTATCTGCCAATCCAAAAGGCTAAAAGGCTTGTACAGTCGAGTCAAAGCTAGTTTGTATTTCTAGACATGTGAACCAGCTCTATACCTGAAGCTTGACTCATCAAAGGCACTCGAAGAGCATGGGAGTTAATATAAATGTTAATTTTAGGAAAGCAATGGTTTTGTCAACAGCAGAAGCGTAGAGCCGTTATTTTGTCTCTCAGTACAAAAGGGAGGCTTACATTTTGACCGGCTTATCAGGTTTTGCAGGTACAGTGTGGTATTAGGCCTAACATTGTTAAAGGTTTTAACAAATTGGACTACATTCACTTAACTGAACCACACTCTGTAGCTTTCTTATGTGACACTCAAACAGTAGCTGTTTCAGCAGTGTCTCTTTGTTGATGTCTGAAATATCACAGGGATTTGACAGTTTTCAGTCATGTGGTGTATGTGAAATTAAAATACTCAGCAAATCAGTTTGCTTCTATCGCTGTTACATATACCCCATTTTAGCCCATGTCTGCATATGCCCCTACTGGAGCCTGCTACATTAGCCCCTTTAACCTAGATGAGGAGTACAGCTGTGTGACTCCAGCAAGAAGGCTGCTAAGGTTTCTCAGGATGACTCATTCAGTTGCACTACCTCAAACACATCTTAGCCAAGCTGCATAATTTATTTTTGCCTCCCAGATCATCAGTGACGTATATTGGTGTCTCCCTGATAAAAGTTATATGAAACTGTTCCAGATTTAGACTGTGTGTTTTCACCTTAAACCAGTTACATAAATAACATTTTACCTGGTTCCTTTCCTCAGGTTCACCAAGAATCTCTCCCCGGACAAGATCAATCTGAGTACACTGAAGGGGGAGGGGCAGCTGTCCAACCTCGAGCTTGATGAAGAGGTTCTGCAGAACATGCTTGACCTGCCTACCTGGTTGGCTGTCACTCGGGTCTACTGCAACAAAGCTGCCATCAGGGTATGTTACCGACTTGTCAAACCTGATTGTGTAGCTGGTCTGACAAGTGAGGCTCTCTCCCTTTTCTATTGAAACACAATGCTGGTACAGAAATGCAGATTGAATTATGTCAATTTTCAGACTAAACAAAGGTTTTCTGTTTATTGATGCCAAAGAGCTTGCTTTTGAAATTCAGAGTGTGTAGAGGAAATGAGCAGTGGCAGCACCACAGAGATTAGGTTTGCTAGGGGCACTGCTGACGATGTTATGATCCTTCAGAGCAGCACTGGTTGATGATAATAGAAAGGCAAGCCATGATTCAGTGGAACACAAAAGGCCAGAGGCTAGAGTGATCCTGAGATATACTGGCTGGTGTACACTGAGTTGTCAGGATGGCTGGTTTGTGTTCTCAAATAATCCCAATAATACTACATGCATGAGACAGTTTGTTTATAATCAAAAATACAGTAATAATATTCATATTGTTGTTATGAAAGTACATTATATGTGTGCGTGCGTGCGTGCGCGTGCGTGTGTTCGTGTTCTAATCTCTTAAACCTCATTTTCCTTAAAAGTAGCTTTAAAGTCAGAAACACATTTTTCCAACTTTGCCAGAGTGTTTCGTATATGCATGTTATGTATATATGCATTCTGCTTGCAGCTGTACTTTATGATGCCTTTACTGACTAAATATCTAAACCCGAGACACTGTTTTTACAGCTTCACCATTAACATTTGTGTAGCACTCTCTTTTTAACTTTATCTCAATAATGAGGTTTGTGGTGTTGCCACCAGTCAACAGAGTGACTGCTGACTCTTGGTAAAAACACGTCCCTTGCAACTGCTTGTGGTTTTTTATTACATTTTCTTCCTATTTTCAGAAATGATCCAGGCTAGTTTCTCCAATTTGATAACACAAATATCTTGATCTGCTAAATTAGTTTATACAAACCCTCTTTTGTTGTCAGGGCTAAGGCTAATTTTATAGTAAAATTGTTTTTAAAGGTTTTCAGGTCTTTTTGGTTTCACCACTGCACTGAAATTCAGATCAGATCAGATGAGTAGTTTTTAGCCATGCCACTTGGCATGGCATTATGACAGTGAGTCATTCTATCCACAACTTAGTTCCAGACTAAATAAACTCAACAACTATTTGATGGATTGCCATAAAAATTTGTACAAACATTCAAGATCCCCAGATGATGAACACGTCAGATTTTGGTGATCCCCTGACTTTTTTACTAGTCTCATCAGCAGATTAACATTTGACTTTGTCTGGTTCTTTGGTTTAAGGTAGTGTTTTTTTGGTTGAAAAACTAATGACATTAGCATCAGCTATGGCTTAACCTTCTGTTAAGCTCTAATTAGCAAATGTTAGTAGTACAAAAAATGCATCACTCCAGTTATGATATTCTCTTTTAACTTTTAAAATGTTAATGTACCTCATGGATCTCTTTAGTTCATATCAGCCACTGTGCATCATCTTCTCGTGTTTCTGAGTTGAGGCTGAAGATTTTACCCTCTAGAGCACTTACAAGTGAACTGAGGAGACTGAGTTGGTAACATTCTCATGTTTTATGTCAGTTATAAAAGGCTAGCTTTTGTGGAATCCTTTGTTGTGACTTCAGTCTTTCTGTCCCTTCTTTTTGTAATTTTTAACCCTGTTAGACAACATAATTGTCATCAATCTTCTCGTATGTCCTATTCTTCATTCTTTATCCCCCTTTGTCTAATAATAAACTCATTCCTTGTTTCATATTAATAACCTTGTTTAAGAAATATTATCACTATTAGCAGTGTTAGATATGTGTGTTGCAGCAAAGGTAGTATGACTTCAGATTATTGTTGTAGCCCCTGCGTCACATCTTGTGGGAGCTTGATGGTCACTGTGCCCTTGTGCCCAGTGAATGATAAACAGTGCAGAATGCTGTGGCAAGTGTTTGTGGCTGACCCTGTTGACCTTGCTGTCCTTTCTTTTCAGATACAATGGACAAAGTTGAAAACAAGCCCCATCTGCCTGGTAAGAATGATGTTGTTTCTGTCCTTTCCCTGAGTTCTCACACATTTGTTTTACACTAAGTCTCCCCGTCGCCTTTAATCTAAAAATAACCTAACTTTGGCATGACTCTGGCAGTGCCCTACAGCGATACTGCTCCATAGGTTGTGTTCTTTGTGCTGTTATCATAAGTAAATATTAGGCCACCTTTCTATTTATCCTTGCCCAATGGTATGCTGAGTATTAGTCTCCTCTTTTGTGCAGTTCTTGGATAAGGTAGAGGTAGAAATGAGAACATGTGAAGAGCCTCGTCCACCCAATGGCCCCTCTCCTATAGCTATTACAGCAGGCCAGAGGTAAGCCTGCATACATCTTGAGTTAAGCTGTCATATCTGATGATGAATACTGCACTACATGCACTACGTCATGTACAGTATATGGTGAACAGTGCTTTCATTCATGTTTACACCGTTTATTTACAGCGAGTACGGCTTTGCTGAGAAAGTGGTGGAAGGCATGTCTGTCAGGATAAACTCCATTACCATCAAAGTGCAGGCTCGTGCCTTCCATGCCTCCTTTGAGCTCTGGCAGCTACAAGGCAACAGCCTCAACCCAAAATGGCAGCGTAGTGACCTCCGCTACACCCGCGTCACCGACCCAAAGAGAGGAGAGGTACAGTGCAGCACACTTTTATTTCCCACCTCATCCAGCCTAATCAGTGTTCTGTCTGAGAGTCAGACAAAACAGAATGTAATGCCATGCAAAATACAATGTTTTCCCACAGAAGCCTTGTGTGCTCGTTAAGCCTTCAGTAAATCATTTAATCAAGCCCATTGTTTTGGTCTTCATTAGCTGGAGGGACTTTCAGAATGAGATCTTGTAATCCACTTAAAAGGAAATGTGTCTGTTGCATTTTCTTCTCTGTGTGTCTAAAATAAAAAAGGCATTACCCTTACCACACCAGTACCAATCATTCCATATAAATGTCTGATAATGTTGCCTTATTTGTCTCTTAGTTTTTGTGTTTGAACACAGTTGAATAGTTTAATTTGTTTTTGGTCTTTTTCCATCAGGTTTTGACATTCAAAGAAATAAACTGGCAGAGTCTACGAATCGAGGCAGATGCTATTGAGAGTGACGACCAGGACCTTGGTAGCACCCCGTTACGTCTCATCACCAACCAAGGACGTATTCGCATTGCTCTAAAACGCAGAGTAAGGCAGTGTTTCTACCATTCATTTACTATTCCGTCATAGAACTGGTTAAAGATCACAAATGTGAACTCATCTAAATTACAAATGATTTGTCCCAAGTCCTTAATTCTTCATTGTTCTATCTAGATAAAGGACTGTAATGTTTTGGCATCCAAGCTGCTATTCATTCTTGACGACCTGTTATGGGTGCTGACGGACTCCCAACTCAAAGCTATCATCCATTATGCCAAATCTCTCAGCGAGGCCATGGAGAAATCTGCCCAGCAGAGGAAGAGCATGACTGCTGAATCCCTGCAGGTCCTGCCTCTTTCTTACACACTGATGTTTTGATTTTAAAAAATCTGTATGAAGAAAAATAATATTATACTTTGAGATGATTTAATCTATGGAAAATCTAGGCCATTGTACATAACTGCGTATTGGTTTGCAGTTATGTACTCATTAATTATCCTCTCACGATGTTCAGAATCGGTTAGAACAAGACTATTTCTAGATATGTTTTCTTTACATTATAGGCCAAGCTTGATCTTGTTTCCCTATGAAATCTATATTGCATGATGAATTTTGTCAAATTATCTTGGAAATTTAGATGTTTTCCTTCCTCTGTGGTTTAGACTGCTCCCCCATCACCTGGCCTCCACAGCCTGTGGACAGAACCCCCACCTGCTCCTGCCGGCACTCCCAGCAACATGAGTCAATACTTTGATCTGTATGACGTCAAGGAATCTTCTTACCACACCTTCATATCCCGCTTGGATTTACACGTATGCAACGATAGTTCTTCAGCGGATGAAGGTTTGTGGGGAATAATTCAAGCGGCAAAAGTTATCAACATATAGTCTTAATTTTCTTGTAACTCAAGTATATCTGTGTTGTTTTACTTCAGCATAAAGGCAAAATTTTGTGCTTAAAGTAATCCTTAAAGTACAGTGAATTGCTAAGTAATTGAAAGTTAATTTCTGCTGTACTGTTTATTGCATAGATGAGCCTCCCCCACCTGGCTTGCAGGGTGCGATGCAGCTGACCTTCAGGAAGCTTGGTTTTGACTACTACCCCATCCACAGACCTGGTGAGTGTAATGACTGGTCCTTTCTGTGACCATAATTTAACTGCAGTTTACCCCGAGGCTTAGCACTGCTCTGTCTGAAACCACAGCATTCGGCCGGGACTAGCTGTTAGGAGGATTACTATTCAAGCAGACTAATGGCTTGGGAGAGTGTGCCCAGTTCTTTGTGGAATTTCTGAAGTGTAGAATGTAGAACAGCAGGGTCAGCCTCAAAGCCCATCACGGTCAATTAAACAAAGTTAGAAAAAAAGCTTTTATTAACACAGTACAAGTTTATACAGTGTATGCACATATGTATGAATTCTGGCTTTGAAAAGTGTGAGGACTCCTTTGCTTTATCACATTTTATTTGTAAAGCAAAGACTTGAATCAAGACATTGCATCGTTATTGCTGTGCTACCAATTTGTCACACCATAGAATTTTAGGAATTTATGCTAACACACCAAGATTATGAGCGTTATAGCTGCTTAACATCAGCATGTTTACATTGTCAGGCTGAGCATGTCTTTTATCCCAAATTGTTTTTGTTTTAATTGTTTACAGATCAAAGCAAAATGCAATTTTAAAATTGGTTTTATATCTAGAATGATAGCTGAATCATAACTGTCTTTTGATACCTCTCTAATACAGCTGATGGATGTCGACACTGGGAGCGCCACAGTGGAGCCATGGAGGCTCAGGCCCAGTGGGCTGGGAAACTGCTGCAGGAGTACCATAGGAAAGTAGAGGCCTCTGGGTTCCCGGGGCCACACACTGAGGTGCCTCAGCATACAAAGGACTCTCCTGCAAAGACAGCTCAAGGTAGGAATGCAGAATTAACATAAAGGTAAACAGTGGTGATAATAATGTTATGCTCTCATTCAACATAGAAATCAACCTATGGTTCAGTAACAGTAGCATTCTTATAAGATGCAAATCCCTAATCTGTAAAAATACATTTGAACATCAGCGTTATGATCTTGCTTGTGTGGAAGCAAGTTATTTTATCTTGTCATTGAGTGTTTACTCTCCTATGTGCGTGCTTTAGATGGACAATCCAGTCCCAAGTCGAACGCCTCTGACAAAGAGCAGGCAACCAGCAAGAACTCTTCGACAGCTCCTACAGGATCATCACTGAAGAGGCTGAGATCTAGCTGTGTGGTGGTCAGGATGGATGATGTGGACATTCACCAGGCAAGATTTCATCATCATCTGATTTAATTTACTTGCTCCAACAGAAGCTTTACTCTTCACTAGCAATGGACTTCTGTTCCTCAGTGCAGAGTCTGTCAGGCAGTATCTGTGACCTCTGGAAATTTTAGCAGTGATGAAAAAGTTCAGGTTATGGACTTACAATTGTCAGTCACAGATGGCATTGATAATGAAGAAAGAGGAGTTTATGATAGTAAAATATTAAATGGATGCAATAAACCTCAAGCCACATAACTGTTATATAACTCCTGTACTATTGTTATGTTAAACAAATAATGCATAGAATTATTGTGGATTACATGCATGACAGCAGAGATAGCATGTTTAGTTTATTAAAGATTGCCATTGTGTGACCATAGAGTATCCTCACTTGCTTTTAACACTAAATATACAGCGGATATGAGATGCGGTAAGAGATGGAAATCTAATGATGGAGGCATTATCATGGTGGAGCCTATAATGTAAATAGTTTGCTCTTCCTCAAAACTGTTACTTCACAGTTAAGTAAACAGCTAAAATTAGTGTCATGTGCTCATCACTCACAGTTAGTTCAAATCAGAAAAAGGCGTGTGAGATTATCAGCCTCGTAGGCATCTGCCTGACAAGCTTTAACAGAGGAAACAAAAGTCTATTTCAGATCAGCCATCTGATATGTTTCATCAAATGGCTGAACTGACATGTTGTTGCAATGATGTGTAAATGTTGGGCATCAAGTTGCCCCTGATATTTTAAGATAAATTACTACTGTACTACTGTACCTCAGTAAGAATAATCCCATGTCACTTCACTTGGCTGCTCTGGTGCCTTTTCATGTGAGACTGAGAAAACCCCTGCCACTTCAAATTACACTCTCAGGCTGGTTCTGCATTTTCACTTTGGACATTTCACACTTTCCATCACCAAATAACGTAACATTTTCAGGGTTATTTTAAGTTTATGACACTTGTAGTTCCTCATTTAGATAGAACAAGAGACGCCCTGGGGAAAAATCTCAGTCTGCCCTGTCAGTTTGTGACAGGAAGTCATTGATGTTCAGACTCAGGTGGTTTAGTTTTGTTTTCTGTGACATACTTCTACTTTTGTTGAATAATTGCGTTATTATATCCTGAATGAAGCAAGTAAATGAAAATTCAAATGCCATATTTAGTGATATTTCCAGCGTTTCTGACCTCTGTCTTCAACATTCAGGTATCTACAAGGGGCCGCCAGAACAAGAAGACCCAGTCTTTATTATCCTGTAACCGTAAAGCTCTGCGTTTGCCAGACAACATACCAGCAGTTCATCTGCAGTTTACTGAATACTACTTCCCTGACAACCCCAGTCTATCAGGTACCATGCAACTGTCTGTAACCTTTTTGTTTTAGCTGAGCCCCTCTTCCATATTATATAATACAGACCAATATGTGTGTTTCTACTTTGTTACATTTACATAACAAAAGTCCAGTTTACCAGCTACCTGTTTATGCAGTTTTTCAGAGTTCTCAGCATTTACTCTAAAAGTGGAATTTATTTCTTGGTCACGTGTTAATATTGAGATTGGTGGTTCCATAGTTACAGTTTATGATTAGAGAATGTCCACAGCATCTCTTGCCTTCTTTCCTTCTTCCAGTACCCACCTCAAACCTGTACGCCCAGTTAAACAGCCTGCAGCTGTGTGTGGACCCAGCCAGTGTGCTGTGGATCAGCCTTTTCTCCAGAGGTCTGCTCCACACTCTGGACCAGGTCAAAGCTTTCTACCATTTGCAAGACAGTAGCAAGGCTGAAGAGCATGTAGACATCCGCATGGATGCAGCCCAGCTAAAGGTGAATACACAACTGTTGAACTGTATATGGTAGTGGTTTATTTTTTTAGATCTAAAGTATTTCTGTAGCCCATTCTACATCTGTAAAAATCATCTAAATTGTTTGTTATATTCTCCTTTCTATAGTTGATAATTCCCTTGGATTCTTCCATATTGGACCATCCAGAGCGTCCACAGTCCCTGTCTGTTACTGTACCCCAGATGGTTCTCAGCAACACCCGCCACTGCCCCCATGGCTCCAGAGCTGACCTCAACACTATCTATGACAAGTTCGCCAGCTGCTCTTTCTTCCAACCCACACCACCCTGCCCTTACCCAAGAGACCTGAGTGCCTTCCACCCCATTCCCTCCACCTTCCTCCATCACGCTCAAGAGACTGAGCCCCAGCCTCTAGACAGAAAGCAGTTACGATCAGAGGATGTCTGGTCTCTCAGTCTGTCCCGTGTAACCCTAGGTTTTGATGGAGCTCGGCGATTTCCCAAAGGCAGGACCCAGCCTTTCGTTGAGCCCTTCGCCATGTCTGTGTGGATGTGTCAGCCCGCTGCCTTTAAAAACAGTTTACTGTCTTCCTCCTCCAGTCCCAGCAGAGCCCACCAGCCTTCTCCAGAACAGGAAGAGGCTTTGTTTGCCTCTTTCCACTTCCTGGCTCACACCATCACTCCAGTGAAATTGTGGCTCAACCACTACCAGTATGTAGCGCTGCTGAGAATGAAGGATGCCATGGCTCGGTTGGGGGCAGAGTTGGGGCGGGATCTACGAGATGTTAAACAGGCTCACGACCAGAAGACAAAACCCGCTACCGTTTGCGTTGCCCTTCTGGTGGACTCAGCAGAACTAGGTCTCCTGTTGCCACCAGTCAGCTCAGAACCAGAGGAAGAAGTCCCCCACACTCCAGAGACAGACAGCCCCAGCATAACAGACTCTGACCTCTCCCCAACACATCACTCTGCAGATGTGGTCTTGGAGGACAGCGGGATGGAAAACGGCATCTCCTCCATCAATACAGCTGCCTTTGACCAGGATGAACAAGATGGTGTGGTGGAGGAGGCGTGCGAGGCTGTGGAGGAGGGGCCAGAAGGGGATGGTTTGACAGCACAAGGGGACACTTCCGTCCTCTCACCTCCCCTCTCACCTGGACACTCACCCGTCCTCTCCCGCGAGCCGTCCACCTTTAGCCTGGAGGGAGAGCTGTCAAGCGCCATTAACGTCACCAAGGATGTGACCAAAGATGCCATTAGTGCCTCACTGGACCTGACCAAAGGCGCGTTTTCAATTACAAAAGATGCGTTCAGCATCCTGAGTCGTGGCTCGGGGATGAGCAAATTGTTCAGTCCACAGGCGAAGTAAGTGCTAGCGCTCTCCTGCTGTGCTGTTGGCAACATAACAATGTTAGAGTGTCTGGAACCCATACTGTGCACCACATGCTTTTACTGGCTGCCCCTTAACGACTCTGTGTGTGTTTTAATATGTGTGTGTGTTCATAGGGAACAGGTCCAGCGCTCAGAAGAGTCCTCCCCCTCATTGGCTGCCAGCCTGCGCCACCAGTCCATGAAGCAGTCGCCTTCCCAGCATTCCTTTGATAGTGCTATCCTGGAGGGCAGCCTACCTGATGAAAATCTATCTGTGGATAGTGACATCAGTGAAAATTTTGTTGTTCTCATGGACTCAGGTACTCAAAATGCTTCCAAGTTTCCAAAACAGTTTCTCCAAATTACACAGGCAACTTCTACTGTAAGTTTGTCTCATGCTTCCAGAGTCAGGTATGGAGTCGGTGCGTCCCAGCAACACTCCAGCAGGCAGCAGGGGCAGCCCAGCCCCAGGGACAGAAGGAGGTTCATCAGCTGACCTCAGCAGCTCCCTGTCCCAAAGTACTGAGGATGTGTCTCAGGACATGGTGGGTTACTATGCTGATATAACAGATTTCAGTGGATGGATTGAATTTATCTGTGGAGTTATGTTTTGTGCCTGAACAAATTAATATCTGAAAGATTAATTAAAATCTTGTCATCAATAATTTTAACCATTAAATTGTAATCTAAATCTGTTTAAATGTGAGTTCACATGTTGTGCTATTGTTGCAGTCGTCAGTGTTGTTACTGATCGTAAGTGGAACAGCCTGTACCATGGAAGTAAAGGGAGAAGATCAAGTTGTGGCTGTGGAGGCCCAAAATGTGAGCCCTGTGCAGATGGGTACTGTCAGGATATCTGACCTGCTGGCTGGTGTCATACAAGGTAAAATGAATTATTGTAGACACACTGAAAATCTTGGATCGGCCAACTCTTTAAAAATTAGAATCTGTCTAACTACTTATATGCAGCACTCCATATTTTTTAGGTGGCTTATTAGTGCGTTGCTTATCATATTCTGGAAATGTTTATATTCACATTTCGGATAGAATGGGAATTGTAAATCAATCCTAGTCGGTGGACTTTTTTGGCATCATGGAAGTTAAAGATCCCCTCCATATATATAGATAGATACTTAAATATAAAATTCTCTTCTTGGAAGAATAATAAGCATTTAATATAGTTTTTGGAAAAAAGTTGAATTACATGATTTACATTACATTTACTCTTCCCTCATTGAAATATTTTTCATTTTAAACTTTTACTTGATGAATGCAAGATGTCCATTCTCAGTGTATGTGCATCAGAGGTTTCACATTTTCACATCACACTTGTGTGTACTACATACTGGTTCATGATTGGCTCCAAATTAGTTGTGTCTCTTCAAAATCACATTGTATATACTCCTTGCCTCCTTGTGTCCAACTCTGCATGTACATCATTTAGGGATGCTACATTGTTTACAAATATTTGTTTCTGCAGCTCCAGGTGGACCAGTCCAGAAGCAGAATAGGCAGGGTGGCAGGGGCTCTCCAGTAGTGCACATGCGAGCAGAAATGGGTCCATCTGCAGCCCGACACTCTGCTGTGGCTGAGTCTTTGGGATTCTTGGACATGAGGGTGCAAGACTGCCAGGCAGAGTTGTTAGCCTCCACAGTGGCTAACATTGGGCCTTTTCTCGAAGACGAATTCAGTGTTGATGGTCAGCCGATGAAGTTACATATGAGCAACGTCACCATCACTATGAAGGTTGGTTGTTGACACTGTCTGGATTTGGGGTTATAAGATGTAAAAAATGCATTTTACATTTTAGTTTGAATACTTTAATACTTGACACATGGATTGGATATAAACATGTTTTCTTCACAACAATCAGTCATTTGAGGACAATCCACTTTGTAAATCCACTGAAGACCTCAACCATTGTTTAATTGTTTGTTTTGACCTTGACCTGATAGTCCATGGAATGCAGACCTGATACTAAGTGGATTATCCTGGTAATTAAAAATAAATGGAATTGAATTTTTGGACAGACTGTATTCTGTTTGAGTAAAAGGCATGAAGCAATAGTGGGCCAGTGTTGAGGTATGTGGTGGTATGGGAAATAACAGGATCTCTTCTTGTTTTTGTTAAGGATGATGGCCCTAGAAACTACCCTACAGCCCCTCAACCTGTCCCAGCCACATTCATTGTAGATCAGCTTCTCCTTGAGCGCTGTGACGATGGCATCATGAGGCTCAAAGGTGGGCAAGACAAGACATTCTTTTTTTTTCAAAAGTTGTGTACTAAAACAAATTGAATGCTTGTCAGTATTGTAGATACACCCAGGATCACAAACCATGAAACCACAACGACTCAAGCTTACACCATCTGTTACACAGAAAGATGAACAGAAAGTAATCTTCACCATTTCCTTTCTGATTAAAGCCTCAGCTGGTGCTCCTGGGGCTGGCCCAGACAACGCAAACAGTTCCTGCACTGTTCAACAGCAGAGCAAGGTAAGGGAGAACCATACACTTTTATGCTTCAGCTTAGTGTATCTGTTCCGGGACATAGTTTTTAGGGTTTTTTGTTTGTTTGGTGAGAAAAAACCCAAGCAGGGTCATTTCCAGATGTACTTCCCCCAAAAAGTGGGGTTACAAAGGGTTACAAAGAAATTGATCTAAAAAGTAAGTATGGAAAGTAGGCCCCTTTAAAAAGGTTATACAAAAAAAAGGTTATACAAAGATCCATACACAACAATTTGAAAAGAAGAGTTGATGTAGTCACTGATCATTATCTTGCAAACTATGTCCACAAATTTCACCCCAAACTGAGGCCATGAGCTGAGTGTTGGTGCAACAGTCTTGTCTGTAGCACCGTCACAGCTTAGGAATCCAATGATTGTGTAGTATTAGTTATTTATCAGTTTGTCACAATGATTCAACTATCAGGTTGTATATAGCTCTGTCTTACACTTTCGCAAGGTTTGAAGTTTTTTGTTGTGCTAAATTTTTAATGGTCAGTTAAAGACATTAAAACTGCAGCAGAGTTAGATTCATTCAGATTAGTTTCTGCTCATGTTTTTAATCCAGTATTAAATACAGCTGTAGTGTCTTGTTACTGGTCAGCTGTAAGAAAGACAGAACATAGATGAGTCAAAGTATACCAGATAGTGTAATGGTTTTGTAATTACACCTGCTGCTGTCAGTCAGAATCTGATATCTGCCCACTTGGCGTGTAGCATCTAGCCAAAGCATGCTGGAACTAACCAATCCAATAATCCTGCACTTACAGAGACGGACTCTGGAGTCGCAGCTCTCTGATGCCCAGGCTGCTCTCACCCAGGCCCTTGGTGACAGAGAGCGCCTCCTTCTGGAAATCAGAAAGTATGACCCCACGTTTACTCTCTGAGCCTTTCTGTCAGCGCCTCTGAGCACTACTTTATCACTGCTCCTGCTGAGGAACTGTGATGTATCAGGATGAACGTCAGGAACCAGTAAGACTTGCGCACAGCATGTCTGGGCATTGGACATGTTTGAAAAGAAAATTAAGCCAGGTTGTGGCTTTGGATCACTTCCCACTTCTATATAATGCTACTCATGAGATTACAAAAGAGCCCTTATAACAATATTACTAGAAGGGGAATTTAGTGAACAAACCTATAGGTACATTACTGGTACTACCTTTAATTGGGGAATTCTAGATATCCCTCACTGCTGTACTAAACACAAATTATTCTGGTTTTCTCATTTGAATCAGTGTGGACAGTGAACTCATTGTGTGGTTTCAGTGTTTGTCACAACACAGCATGCAAGGGTAGATATCATCAAGCTTTAATTCTCTCCAGTTTGTTATTTGTGTTACAGAAAATGTTGAGTCAAGCACATGCCAAAATCTCCTTTTAACATGCACTGACACTGCCAGACAGCTGCTAGTCCATCAGTCGCTCCTACACAACACAAGTCAGCATGCTTTGTGAACAGTGCTAATTTACACATAGCACATTTACAGATAGTCATAAAGCTAAATAGGCTTAGTAATGTAGAGTACTTCCGTTTTAGTGTAAAATAGATCCATGTGTTTCTTTTCATTTATAAGTATTATAAAAAAAAATAGTCTCAGCTGTTGTTGAAAATGTGATGTAAAAGGTAGGGAAAACAATGCACTTTTTTTTAACAACAACAACAAAAAAAAGCAGAACTACACTGCTTTCATGGAGAGATGGATGCATCTCAGTTTCCACCTCAGTTGTTTTATCACCAGGGTGGAACAGTTACACACACACTTATCAAGTTTTCGCTGTTCTCAAAAAAGCGGGTTGAATCATTCCCCAGTGTTATATTATTCTTAGTTAGTTGTGAAATTGTTGATCATGCTTCTTTTGTACTGTGAAACAATGTGCTCTGTTGGTTGAATGTCCACTCTAAGACGACACGCCTTCTCGCACTCTCCCCCTCGGCTGTGGAGAGCAGGTTGCACAGTAGCTTCAGTATTGTAACCGGGTTAGTCTTTTCACTCTGGTTTTAAAGTGGTTCGGGGTTATACCAGCAACCAGAGATAGAATACTTGATCTTCTTGATACTAGTTTTGTAGCTTGCTAGGACACAACTCAAGACTGCTAGTGTTATTACCTCTGTACACATGTATCATGTTTAGTGATCAGACTGTGTATGTTGTTTTACATGTGTATGTTTATTTAGATTTGTCAATACATGTTTTTTTTTTTTATTTTATTTTTGTTAGACCAGATTGACTACAGAGTATTGAAGCCATATCAATCAAATGAAGTGACACTTTAAAAAGTGTCACTGATAATATGTACACACAGTGTTTTAAGTATATTACCAAATTCACTACAAAAACTATTATATTTCACTATGTTTAATCCTCATCTGCTGCAGAGTTTATCTCTCAGGTCAGTTGCCAGTTTAAATGAATTTATCCATGCATAAATCTATTATGCATGGATACAAACAATGGTGGATTTATTCATCAAACAGACTGTTTAAGAGCATAAAATTAATTTCATGATTCTTTGTCAGCCATATTTTATGTACAAATGTTCTATTGTTACATCAATGATTTAGTGTTTTTCTTTTAGAGATACAGTTGTCTGTTTTTATGGTTGCAAAGCTGTAACATCCACCTCTCATTTCCATTCATCAGTGTTTTATTGTGTACTTGGGAGACCTCTGGTGGCTGTAGCTTGCCAGAACAGCCTCATCCAAAGTACTAGTATTTATTCTTTTTCTTTATTTCTTTCCTTTAAAAAAAAAAATCTTTGGTTGCCTTGCAAGCTATGAATGACAGATTTTCATTCTTAAAGAGGAATGTAAAATATTTAAGCAATATAGAAAGACAGCTTTGGTTTAACCAAAAACACGACAAAGAACGGTAACACTACACATTTTTGATGTGGAATTCTTTAATTCTTAAGATGACTAATATCAAAGAAAAATGATTTACCTGTCTACCAGGTTATAGTGTTTTCTACTCAACTGCATGTGGACTCAACACATCCTCAGTCTGTCAGTGTAATAAGGCAGGGATACTGCCCTTTAACCTCAGTGTCACTTATAGTTGTGATCTTCTTCTCAGCTTTTGGTGTTTTATGTTTTTGCATGGCCTTAGTAACAAAGATACAGTGGTACGAAATTGAACGTCCCATGCTGGATGCAACATGTAGCTGTAAAGTTTGCCCAGTTTCTCTCTCCTCAGTCAGGCCTCAGTGTTAAGTAGCATCCCCTAATCTGCTGACAAACTGGTGCTCTGATAACCTGTTACATTAGACTTCTTTTGCACTCCAGAGCAGGCCAGGGTTTCCATGACAACGTGACCCTTACCCAGTGTGCCATGCAAACAGGAGGAGATGGACAGAGAGTGAGGCAGGACTCACTTCAAGGTGTGTCTTGTTCTCTCTAGATGCATGTACTGAAGTGGTGTTGTATAGTTATGCCTTGTGGATTACTTGCACTTGTGTGGTAAACTCACTGGAAATTGCACTTGTTTTAATGTAAATCACTTCAGAGGATCACAGAGGAGTCCTTTTGAAATCTTCCCTAAGTGATGCAGATATTAAAGCCCCTGTGGACAGTATTTTTTTTTTTTTTTTGTCAGTTGTGTAGGATTACATTGAATTTTGTATCATCTTTACCACTTCATTGAGACTAATATAAAATTGGTTCTGTGAACCAAAGCTAGTATGTGGAAAATATTTTAAAAGTGAAAGAATAAATGATTAATTACTGAACACTTTCCAGTTGTGCTTTTGTGTTTTAGTAGACAATGCAAATCTTCAGATATACAAAATATTATGTTACAGAGTTCATTATGGTTAGTTTACTAGTATGATCCATATTTTATTTGTGTTGAACTTCAATTAAAAAAAGTCTACATATTTCAAAATAAAACCTTATCCGAACGATTTAGCTCGGCTCATAAGCCTAAAAATGAAGAAACGAGATGAGCTAAATGATAAGACAGAAACAAATTTTCATTCAGTTTCTGTTATGATTATAGTTCAAACCAGGTCCAGTTCCTCTTAATAAAAGTATTAGATTGAAAAGCCTTTCTCCAAAGATCAATCGTTCATGAAAATAAAGAGGCACAAGGATAAAACATTTCTGAAGTATAAAACTGTATTTACAACCATAATACATGAATATAATTTTACACCATTTGAACTGTGTGTTGGGTCAAGTGTTTACCTTGACAATTTGAGGTGAATGGCAGGTCTTCTTTTCTGCTGCAACAAAAGGGATTTGCCTTGACCATTCTTCAACAGTCAATACTGAGCTTACGTCAGGTAGCAGAGAATAATCGGTGCCTGGTTGGCAGCAGTATGGTGACAGTGGTTTCATGACAAGATTTCCACATGTGATGGCACCGTGTTTTAATAACAGGCAGTCTTCTGTCTCCATCATCCCCATAAAATCTATCACGGTGCCTCAGTGAAAGAGAATGTTCTTATACTTGGTGTTGGGAATTTGATCTCGGCTCTTCAATCTCCTCACTGCTTCCCTCATATGTTTGGGCTGAAGAGGTGGTGTATCTCCCCACTTCTCACAAACGTCCAGTGCTATGGAGACAAAGTACATGATAGTAAAAATTGAAATGGCAAGGAAAAGGGGCCTAATAAAAAGTCAGTTGATTTATTCAGAACTATGAAATTATTTTGTCTGAACACTGTTTGTAAGCCTGCCACTCACCTTCCTCAACGATTTCTCCAGCAAAAACCTTGGCAATACCAGACATGGCAATCACTACATTCTGGGACACTGATGATCCTGTTATGGACTGGATCAGCTAGAAAATGTAAAACAAAATGACATGAAACAAATACAATAGTTTGAAAGATTTAAAAATGTTGTCAATGTTCATAAACAGCTTACCCTCTTAATAGCAGCCTTAGGGAAGGCAGAGCGTCTGTACATCTCATAGCGATTCAGCTGCTCCTCAGAAAAGGACGACACCAGAACCCTTTAAAACACAGGAAGAACAGGAGATGACGGTGAAGTTTAGCAGGATGAAACTTCTGCAAAGTTCAAGAATTACACAGATCATCTGCGAGGTTAAAAAAAAATTCAATCTTACTGCATCTTTTGTATTTCATCCTCATCGACCTTGTGGCGCTTCTCCTTCTTCTTTTCTGGTTCCACCTTCAATCTTTTGGAAGGGGGCTGGCCAGAGGTTCCTTCTTCCTCATCTTCTCCAGCTGCTGTGTCCTACATAGTGGAGGACATATTTTTTTAAAGTAGCCGTTAAACACAAAGGGACGCCCTTCATAAAACCGCATAAACACATGGACATTGCGATGACACTGTTCACGAAAATACTCAAATCTGATCACGGCTACTTGTGTTTAGGTAACATTTAAGTTGTTTAAGTGATTTAGTAATAACAAGGAAAGCTCATGCATGGCATGACCCATAGATCCTTTAATATGACCCCCACCTCCTCCATTGCCGTTAAGAAATTAAGCTCCAGAACTCACAGGTTTAGCCTCCTGTTTGGACTGATCTTGCAAGGACGAGTCTTTGTTTTCATGTGTGGGTTTGGCTGTGGCAGCTACATCTTCAGTTTCCTCTGATTTGGGATGCTCCTCGGTAGCAGAAGGCGTCCTCTCGGATGTACCCTCAGCTTTGATCCGCGCAGGGTCGGCCATAATCACTCAGCGCCTTTCCACAGTGGCTGTCAGCTTCAAATTCTGAAAAGTATCAACAAGCCAGTTTGGTTGGACAGTTATAATTCTGGCTTCTATGCCCAGCTTGAGTCTGGAGCAAACGCTACATACATTTTTTACCATCTACCTTGGAGGGATTATCAAAGAGTATACGGGTTCATGGTAATTGTCACATTTGTATAAAAACTGGGTGAAAATGCATATAAAACATGCACATACCCTCTCTGCAGCCAGGCGTCAACAAAGCTATAGCAACAGCCAAGCTAACGATAGAGCTGAGCTAGCTTAGTAACCGACGATAGGTAACAAAGCGGCTATCATGTGACGCATTAGTATCTGTTTGCTTCGGCACACAGTCACATATAAACGAAAAACGTCAGCGATTACTGTGAATTCAATTTAAGCAAGTCGCTAAGATTACGACGGGCGATAACATCGCCAAGCTAATTTTGCTATTTTAGCACCCCAGTTTCCGTTTCCGGTTTGTACCAACTTTATTAACACTGCTAGCCAAGCAGGAACACAGACTATTAGTAGCCTACCAAACACGTTACACGTTAGTATTAACTAAGACGTAAACTGTGTGTTTTTTCAATGTAACTCACAGAAACGACCTTTTAAATAGAATGTTCTCATTTGACTCTTAAAGCACAAGTTTTGACCTATGTTACAACAATCATACCCACAGTAACTCTTTAACTGTATGCTATCGCCTGATAAGATATTATGAAATGTTCACTGTTCACACCTATGAGGGAATCTGACACGATTTTTTCTAGCTCACCCAAGATATGAATTTGCAAAAATGATTTTCTTCATTGTCGACAGTCTCAGCTAGTTCAGTTATTTTATTTGGTGATTGCATTTTTTAAATTTTATTTTCTAGAGTAAAAATCCAAGCCTCTGATTTACGTTGGAAAATAACAATGTAGATGAGTGACTGGTAACAGTGACATAAAAAAAGGGGTTAGACTTAGAAATTTGCTCTAGATACTAAAAGTGACAGGAGAACAGATATTTCAAGCACTGGATGGGTATAATCGCTGCCTCTCCACCTCTTTTTCACAACATAACCCCGGCACCATTTTGCTTGTACCCATCCACCTCCCATACGAAGCAGCTAGGGCGGGGGTGCTAGGGATTGTATGTGTGTGTCTGAAGGGTTTCGGATTTTAGCTGCAGAAAGAAAGGGCAGTTTCGAGGAAGTGACGGACGAGACACAGGGGACTGGTCAGAGGAAGTTTGCCCGATTGTGCTGCCGTGCTGCTGAACCAAACTTTTCCCCTCCTTGAACGCCAGCGGCACCGTGGATCGGGACGGACGGATCCAGCGGCGGAGGGAGCTACGCGAGCGGTACTGAGGAATAACTTGAGATTGGGAGAAAGAAGGGATCGCAGAGGAATTTCACTCCCGCAACCAAACCCCCCTCCTCCTCCCGCCCCCCTTTTCCTTCTCTTCCCCGCGCCTCCTCTGGTTCTTTTTTATTACTGGGATCCGCGATGGGGAAGGAGCAGGAGCTCCTCGAAGCGGCGCGCACGGGGAACCTGGCCGCGGTGGAGAAGCTTTTATCCGGCAAGCGACAGTCAGCCGGCATCGGGAGCGGGTCGTCTGGGACCGCTGGAAGTGGCAACAGCGGCGGCCACGGCGCCTCCTCTCATCCGCTCTCCAGTCTGCTCAGGTAGGCTCTGGAACAGGGAAGGGGAGTCGTATGAAACTGAATGGGAGACGATCGCCAGTGTTGTCCCTGTCAGATATTGCCTCATTGTTCACAGTTACAGCGTATTGTGTAGTATTTTCAGTAATGTTGGCTAGTTACAGAGTCATGTTTTTTTGCGTTGCCAAACAAACAGCCTAAACCAGTGCAGCGCAGAAGCAGTGGCATGCTTCTTTGTTAGCTCCCTGCTCCCTGTCCCTGCCAGCTTTACTGTAAAGTGCATTAACAGCTTGGAAGACAATTATGCAACTAAACTAGGGAAATCTGCAACAAAACAGCCCGTGGTTTCATTAAAAACTGGTGCACATTTATTATTAATAGCTTACATACAGTCTAGACCTGAACACTCACTGGTGAAGGTGGAGTAGAGAGCCAGTTGTCAGAACCAGACTCTCATTTTTAAGCAGCATCACTCTTCTGTTTTGGAAATCTCTTTTTAACAACCCTAGGTATGAAACTTCTAAAGGGGAAGTCTTTGGTGGGGCAAACAATTGATGTGGTTTTCACAACCATAAACACCTACCATACAAGGTTAGAAAGGTCTGGGTGTGCAGTCAATGGCTTTTTGTCCTGCTCACTGTTCCTTATTAGTTATGAGCAATTTACAGATATGAAAGCAAACTACAGTCAATATACAGTATCTGTCATCCTCGCCCACGTGCCGTCTGTCCATGTACTGTAGTCTGTCTGTAGATGCTGAGATTAAAATCCCTGGTTTGGAGTGATGATTTATACAACAGGACACATTTGCCTAAAATGGAAGATATGGGAAGAGGCTTTGATAGTGGACCTGAGTCTCTAGTCCAAGGTCCTGTCCTGTTTTTGATTTTCCTCACTGTATTAAGAAGATACAGCTTGACCGGGCCTTCCTCTTATGTACCATCCCTCTAAACTTTGTGCAGATGAGGGCTGCAGGATCATATTAAATAATAGGATGAAATATAATAGATCTGATAAGTTCTGCGTTTCATTTTGTTCTGCAGATTTTATCTGAATTATAGGCTTACCACAAAGGGATTGGTGAATTTCCCTGGGCTGAGACATGTTTTTATGAAACCATATGATGCAGTTTCATAATTTAGCTACAGCTGAGACAGTCACTGTGTTGTATGCAATGTTAGGACTCAGCAAGACAACAGAAAAGAACAGCCTTATTGTTGAGAAAGAGCCTACTCCTTAAGGCTGCATATACTGATGTATATCTTCTTATACAGAAAAGTGAATTATAGCTGATGAACTTGTTGAGATAAAACTTGGAGCCAGGCTCTGCATGTAAAAAGCACTCTTATTTTAATACTGAGCACAGGTAGGTTAATGTCTGTCAATCAAAACATACAAGTGTTCCTGTGAGAGCTCGGTGTCAGCCACATTCATCTGAGGGACAAGTGTTACGACGTAGCTCGAGGTGATGCATCACTGTGTTACTTAGTGCAGACTGTACAATGTGCTCAAGGTAATTACATTAGACCCATATAATCGGAAATCCAAAATCCAATTCAGAGATGTCATGCAGTCAAGGCTGGCTCCGTCTCTGCCTCACAGATCAGTGGGCGGACTGAAGAGCCCATTGTGTCATCCGTTCTGACTTGAGCAATCAATGTTTGGCAATGATAGCTCTGGGAAATTATTGGCTAGACTTTGAAGGAAATGAATTAACCAGTGGTGGGTAGACTTAAAAAAAAAAAAGAAAAGCCTGTTGCTTGTGGACACCTGAGTTTGTACGACAGACTCTCAGAATAAAACAAGCTGCAAGATTATTGACTACAGGGCAGCCTGGGGGATTGTTGCTATTGTGTACATTTGATTTGGTTTGCATAATCAAAATGTCAATACGTTTAAGGGCATCACAGTGATTTACTACAGTGGCACTGGCTGTGGGTTGGAGTGTGTGTGTTTTTTGTTTTTTTCTCTTTGTAACTTATTCGTCATCCATTGTTGGAAAGTGGAGGCTGGTAATCCTGTCACAAGAGATTTGATCTGTAGGCAGGAGATTTCTTTAGCAAATTTTTAGCCTCCATTGGTTGTAACATCAGCATTTAGAAATGGATGTGTGTTATTTACACTCCCGCTGTATTCCGCTTTATTACATACACAGTAACTTCCACTTGTTTTATAAAAATTCTTTGTCATTTAAGTTGGCCTGTGGCCTGAGCAGTCATTTAATTAGACTTGTTTGTAACAGGACATTAGGCCTTATGCATGCCACCACAAGCTATAAAGGTAAACAATCTTAACATAATCAGCTACATTACTGTTCTTTGAAGGTGTGTTGTGTGTGTGTGTTTCCACTAGATTTCTGGCGTTCTTGCCCTGGAATGGGTTGCATGTCAAGACTTGTGTGTGTGTGTGTGTTTTTGTAACCAGGCAGTTGTACAGCTCTGCTCTGCGGAATGTCTGCTTTCCCAGGAGGCTGCATCCCAGCCGCTGCCATGGGATCGACACTGACCCCCGGCGTGTTTAACACTGTCGCCGCCCCAAACATTTGTTCCGTGGTGCTCCATTATCACCAAAATGAGCTGGGCAGGGCTTCCTCCAGCGGTAGGGTCATGGTGTAGCCTTTATAGTGCCACTGTGGAGTGGTGGTTGCAGTTTATTTGATGCAGTAAGCTTGTAATAATATTGTGCTTTGGAGTTATTTAGTCCATGTTGTAGCCTATTTAAGGGTTTTCTGTAGGGCATGCATTTGCTGTGTTTACCTCAATATCATAGTTTTTGCCAGGGCCCCATGACCCATGATCAGGGAGAGCTCTTCACCAGCACTTCCTGGCCCAGGTTGTCCAAACACAGGCAGCTGCTGCAGTCAGACCGGAGGTAAGACAAGTCCCTGGCAGGGAGAGTGCCTGCCCACTGAGGGGAAATTAACAGAGGAATGCATGGAGTTCTGGACAGACACTCTGAGAGCTTAGCCAGATGAGGGCTCGTCTCCCAGCTTCACAGCTATGTCCTTTGTCCCCCTGACAAAGCGTAGAACGATGGCTTTTCATATTCATATCAGTCCCTAAAGACCATTCTGGGGCTTTTCTCTACTTTTTAGTTTTACAAAGAAAATTGAGTTGTCATTTGGATAGTATTGGACCACCTATTAAGAGAAGCCTATTCATTCATGCATAATGTTTGCTATTGCTGTTGGCTAAACAAGAGGGGCTTTTGCGAAATTTGGTGATAAAGATTGGCTTTTAAAATATAGTTCCTACAACATGTTTTTCTTTTTGCTATATGGCAGCAAGGGAGGCATTTCTCTCAGTATGATGACTTGGTTAGCATTTTAAGAGGCTTGGGCACAACTCCAGATCATTCCAATCCATTACATCCACAATTTCTGGCTCATCCCATGCAGACCCATGCTGTCAGACTGGTGTCAGCTGAGAAAATATCTGCTGCATAACAACTAGCACATACTGTCCTTTCAAAAACGAAAATTCCCTGTAGCTTCTCTGTTATTAGGATGTGTGTGCATCTGGAATTCACTGAGTGTGAAGGTGCACTGTAGGACTTGGGGTGGTGTGTCTGCAGATGACAGGTTCACAGTGGGAATTGAACACCCTCAGTCCCTGGCTGTGTTTCATACTAGCTATCAAAGCTCATGCAGACTGCCTCACTGCCTGCTGTATGTGCAGCACCCAGTGTTAACAAGGCAGCTTCTATCACTTTTACAGCAACGGAAAGAGCCCCAGCTCATTCCTAGGTAGCTAAAAGCTAGCAAACAGCAGGCCCGGCAGTAACATTTCATCAACTGTTGACCTCTGAACTGAAAGAAAGTGTAGCTGGTTCAACCCAGGAGGGAGCAATGGTAGCTGGGAAATCTAACACCGCTATGTTAGCATTCCTGGAGCATCTGAGTTTAAGATGCTCTGCTCTGTGTGTTATGTTTACAGCCCATGTTTGTGTAGTCTGAGAAGGCATGCAGAGAGGCACTTAGTAGCAGTGATGAATTCCACATATGTGTGTGTGTGGAGGGAGCAGAAAGTGACAAATGGAGTGTCCATGCAGTATGTAGCCATCTTTACTTTAACCTAATGGTGGTATACTAAAAATAGGTTTCATCCAAGTGGGTCAGGGGATTCTTGATTAGGTTGTACAGGAAAAGGTTGCCCAGGATTTGTCCGAAGTAAAAAATCTGTCTTGTACAGCCGCCAAGCAATGATGATAATAATGATTTTAATAGTAAAATTCTCAATAAGGTGTCTAGCAATTAAGACACTAATGTTTAATAGTTGTCTGACTTTTAAGAAGAACTGTTGTGCTGTTATTTACAGTTTCTATCTTGATGTGCTTCCTGTATTAAGAAACAGAAAATTGCTTATGTAGGAGCAGGCCAGTAACACACAGACACATTTACTGACTTCCGTGTGCTTGTTTATGTGAACTCTGTTTCACCCTAGTCAGTGAAAACCTTGTAATAACAAATGGACAAATGGAAAAGATAAGGCTGCTGAGGTTGTGGCGTATCTCTGTGTGTGGTGTCTGCTTTTTAAACCATTTGTAGGAAGACGCACCGCAACGACAGGAGACGTCAGGCCCACCCTCTTGTCCTGTACAGGTCATGCATGTGTTAGCGGGGTGTTAGCAGCCCCCAACCCAGACATTTTTTTTGTCTGTCTGGCCCTCCTGGCTGGCGTCTTCCTTTCTCTCCCACTCTGCTTGTCTCAGCAGCCTTCTTGCCCACCTGCTGGGCGCATGCCAACCTCCACTCCACCTCCAGACTTTAAACATGTTGTACTTGGAGCCAGAGTAATGGCACTGCCCACAGTATGTTCATACAGGAAACAAATGAGCCAAGATCTTTTTAAAAAATCCCTTTTGCTTTGCCATTTCTGCACTCTGGACTGGATTAGCCTTAGCATGACTAGGCAGACTGGCAAGTGGCAACACACTGTGAAACACACCTACTTTCATATTTATGCACACGGCTGCTTATTGTGAATAGGGTGTGAAGTTTTCTTCTTCTTAGGGTTTATAATATAAGTTTAAAATCAGCTGTGCCTAAGTTACAGAATCACTTTTCTGATGAATTTTGTGAGCAAACTGAGAGGCCTTCAACAAAATCTTCCAACTATGCAAACTAGATCAGACAGAGTTGTGTGCTATTTCCAGAAGTGGGTTGTCAGCATAACTGAAAATAACTGCCCATCCATTCGGCAAGATTTTAGTTGAAACTGAATACCAGCTTGCCCTTTTAAGCAAAATGCTCAGTGGATGCCGGTGTGAGAAAGTGAGACCTGCATAACTGTGCAATGGCGTTTGTTGTGAAATTGGTGTGGGAAATGCCAGTATGTTGGAAGACAGCATGTGATTCTCACCCAATCTCTTTCTCCCCTCTCTCTTTTCTTCTTTTCTTCTATATTCATCCCTCCTTTTCAGCCTGCCACTAGTGTTTTTGATGCCCATCATTTTGATTCTGCTGGAGCCCCCTGCACTGCTCTGATCATAGACTGTGAGCATACGCAGTTTGTTCACACCTCCTGCTGCAACACAGTTGCTGTGTGAGATGCTCATTATGGTGTGTTTATAAGCCAGGAAGACTCAATCAGGTTTTGTTAAGACTGAACTGGCAAATGAGCCACCATATCACCGTCTTCATTTCAGTAGTTTCTGTTCTGCTTTAATGGGAGCTGATTACTGTACCCCTGAAATGAGATTAGTTTATTCTGGCAGCCTTGTTGAAATGTTATTTTCACACACTTCCCTGTATAAGATTTTCTGAAATTGTTAAGACTGACAGTTTCATTTTGAGGACTGCGTGCCTCAGAAATTTGGCAGTAACTTTTCAATGCCGTTTTCAATCGTGGCTCTATAAATGGAAAAGTCAATCAAGTTGTCAATTGGTTGATCCCAGACTGATATATCTCACCTATTACATGGATGACCAAGAAATTCTGACCAGATATTTGTGGTCAGCAGATGAATCCCGCAGACTTTAGTGATCCCCTACCTTTTCATCTAGCTCCATCATCACATCTAAGTTTCACTTTATTCAGTGACGTTCCTGTTTGCCTCAGCTGTGCCCATGTGTCAACTGCTAATTAGCAAATGTTAGCATGCTAATGTACTGAGACAATGAACATTGTAAACAATATACTTGCTAAACAGTTACTTTACTTAGCATTTTGCCTCCCCAATGCAACATGGGCTTTATCAAGAGTTATAGAGACTCAAGGCTTAACAATAATTGGTCAGAAGCATTAACCACATGATCAGGAAATACTTTTGTGAGGTAGTTTGATGACACGTTAATCATAGACTTGTTGAAGCCTTGTCATAGCTGTATCATAGTTTTGAAGTTTGTTTCCCAGTTTGTTTCCCTATGCCTCCTAACTTGTATTACTGCTTCAGAGATCTGGAAGCGTCGTCCTTTAATCTGGTCTGTCACAACCTTCATGATGCAGTTCTTTGGTCTAATGTGGCTAATGTGGCTAATGTGGCATCCTGACAGAGATGTTAGCTCATGAAGTCAGTGTGTGTAGTTCTCAGCAGCCCTTTAGGACTCAGGCAGGTACTCCAGTCTCTCTCTGCCCAGGAGAAGATGCTCAGGTTGGCTGTTTGGCAGCAGAGGCATCTGGTTTCAGCACCCACCAGCAGTATGCATAATTAAGCCCAGTTTCCCTGACGGTGGCTGACATGCGCCAGTCACTGCTGGGCTCAGTGCCCTGGGCTAGAGTAATCCCTGGCAGTGTGGTCACACTGCTAATAGGCAGAGGGACAAATCTGTTTATTTGACACCAGGTTCACGCTCACCTGAGCTCTTATTTGCTTTAAGCTACTACCGAATTTTACCTTGCCTTTTCCCCAGGGCTCCATAAGCAAGTACTCATATATCATGACTTTTGATTCCACTGGAATTATTGTGGGGTTTTACCATATGGGCAAAACAGAAACATTTACTTTGAACAGCTGCTGTTGTTAAGACAGTCAACATGTTGAAGCTTGATGCAGATACTGCACTAAAATATTTTCTCTGAACGTCAGTGGATCTAGTATTTCTGGTTAGTCCAGATCATAATAATAGAATGGCATTTTAATCGTGATCGTATACGATATATCCCTGCTTTTAAACCTGTGTACCTATCTAATAGAAGAGAATCAATAGCCAATACAAATGTAATTTAATCTGACAGATACATTCAAATGCATCAACTGATTGAGCTGAATGGTATGAGAATCGATGCTAAAAACCTAACTCCAGTGGCTTCTATTTTGTGCATTTAATAACTGAGCTCCACGACATTTGGACTTAGAGATTAATGTTTAAGCCTACGTATATTGTGTAGAGGACCTATTTAAAATGCCTTCAGTATGTGTGACTAACATTAGCAAACTAATGCAGAAAACACATAAAAGAAGGGAAAATGTTATTATCTGTGCTGCTCTCATACTGGCTAGGCTTTGTACAACACAGAATTACAGCCCCCCCAGAATCTTTTTCCAACTTCAGTTTCATCCTGCTGATATTCCCTCAGGGAAATTAAGGATTAGCTCAGCCTTTCAAACAGGAATTCCTCAGTCAGTTCCCATGAATGTGCACCCCCTCCCAAGCCAAATCAACTCTGTTTTGCCCATTGCCCTGCTACGGGCCTAAGCCCTAGCCCTGGGTTAGGTTGGTTGTGAGCCGTAGTAAGAGGATGAAGTGGATTGTCGAGCACCACTCTGACTCATGCCCTTGAGTGCCATGCTGCCAAAATCCTGAGAGGACGTAACACTTGGGCTGCACTTGAAGCTGCTACTACAGACAGCCCTGCTTATAGCAAATTTAAATATATGAAATAAATGCAGCAGACAGCTTAATTTCCTCTGCATGGAGATCATTTTGATAGGATTAATTAAGACCCATGTCACAGATTAAAGCTGTAATATTATGGGAAAACCACAAATTGAGATAACAGTGTGGTTTGTGATGCATTACCCTCCTGTTGGGGTTTCTTTGGTCATGTAGCTGACGTGGCACAACGTTGGTGTTTTTGAGTAGCATTTGTGGAACTTCTGGCAATGACACATCGGAGTCATAACTGCTGAGTAGGTCCAGTGTCAAAGACGTCATAAATTTTACCCTTTATTCGAAATTTTCTTTTAAAATTGAAGACTTTGAATAGGAAAGAGCAATCACCTAAACATCTGACTTTTTTAAGTTGCTATTTTAAGTTAAGCAAGTCACTGTCAAAATTCTGGACTTAGATCTTTTACATACACATAACATAAGATAGGCTAATGTTTCTACTGCACTGTCTTTAAAGCATGGAGTGTGTGTCCAAATGTTTACGTGCATAATATGATAATCAGTGCAATAAAATCACAGCCATGTATATTATTTGTCCAATCCCATAGCATGCCTTCTTGCATAACTCTGACAATCATTACTGCCCTGTGCCTGATTTTGTTAAATTCTCCAGTCGTGCTCGCTGCTCTGTTCATGTTTATGTTAATTTGTTTATGGGGTTTTTTGCTGTAAGCCGTTACATAACTCTTTTATCTAGGACAGCAACTAGAGGTCTGTTTCTGTCTCTGTTTTCCCTTTTGATGTGTTCAGCCTCAGCGGCCAGGCCCAAGCCGGTGTTGCTCTACTCTTTTCTACAGATCTGGCTACTGGTTCAGGAGGAATGGAGTGGAAGTCTGCATGTATGATGCCTTAAGAACTGGAATAATTATAAGTCACACATTCCCCCCCCCATTTTTAACAGAAATATATCAATCCCCAGCATTTTCCTTCCACCGCACTTTCCCACTCTAGTATTTCCTCTAAGCGCACCCTGCTTTTGATGTTCCCATGTCATCATGGCTGCCTGACTTGGTAAGATGAGACCCAGAAGGCCTGCTGTAAGAAATAAACAGCTTAGGTTATGACTAGTAGAATGGTGCATCTCTGTGTGTCTGTGCTCTGTCAAGGCCATTGTTCTGCAGGCTATAGAGCCCTCCAAGATACTTATTTAATGAGACGGCTCTGACTGTGTAATTGCAGGCTGCTCTGAGAGCTATTATGGGAGATGTATTTTAGGGGGGCAAAACAGCCATTACTGCGACAAAATTGAGCCACGTGTGTGTGGCAAAGTCACACAGTTGCACTGAAGCTGATATGACGAGACTGATCATGCTGCTGCCACACCTTCCACACACTGATTATATCATGGATCGATTCATATCGTGTCTGTGAGAGTGTTAAACTGCTGATTTTTTTTTTTTTTTCTTTTTTTCAGCAAATAGCCTGTGATGCTGCTTGCCTTCCTGGCAAAGCTCTCTCCAAAGGCTTCATTCTTAGAAGGGGCTTGCTTGCATCAAAATCCAAGCCAGTAATAATTTATGAAGCTATCCAACTGCCAAATCAGTAGCTTTCATTGCTTTTTAGACAGTTCTGTATAATATAGCAGAAGCTAAGTAAATAGTTTAAAAAAGCAAAAAAAAAAAAAACCCTTCTCTTTTTAAAAATATTTTTCCTCCATGCATGATTGATTCTGTGTGAGGCCCAGCTGTCTTGCTCCGATTCTCTTTCTGTATGGCAAATGACTTTGGTCTCAGATATTTGGTTCACTAGTGCTGGGATTTCCTTGTCACATGATTTATTTAGGATGTGTTAAGGTCTTTCAGAGAGCCTCACATCCTAGTCCTGGCAGTCCGTCTCACCAGACATGCTTTAGCTTCTTAAATTACTCATTCCATCCCTCTTTACTGCCCCCCCCCCAATCTCTCGTCCTCTTTCGCCCTCACCACGGCACTCTTTGTAAATTAAAAGAAACAAACCAATCTGAGCTGACAGCTGAGCACTTCAGCTCAAGTGAATGGAAGTGCTACGCTAATGCTGGTCTACCTTACACTTTGCACCCTTCAGCACTTTTGGCTCAGTCTCTGTGCTTTGTTTGTTGTTTCTCACGCTGCATAACAAAAGCCCATTCTACTTCAGGACTTGGCTCTGAATAATCAGGCTTGGGTTGCAGTGTTACTGTAAACTAGATAAAATTAGCTTGTCTTAGCTTCTGCTCAGTGGTGATAGTGTTTCCTCTTCTTCTTCCTGGTTCTCTGGTTCGATGCCGCAGCTGCCGGTCCCTGTGTTTATTCATTCCTGTTGTCTTGCATGTTTCTCTTGAGACACAGAGAGAGAGTGTGTGTGTGTGTGTGTGTGTGTGTGAAGGTACACCTCCACCTGTGTGTAGGTGGGGTTGTGAACTGGCTGCTGTTGGAGACTGGGCCTTGAGATAGCAATCAGAGCAGACTCAGTCACACCCACACACAGAGACTTTACAGAGGGGGATAGGCTGTGTTTGTTTGGTGTGTATGTGTGTGTGTATTGTGCTTTTGCCTGTGTTATGAAAGCGCAATAACAATCCTCTCTACTCTTTACAGTATCTGGAGAGGTCCCAATGTGAATTGTGTGGACAGCACTGGATACACCCCCCTCCACCACGCCGCCCTCAATGGACACAGGTAGATCAGTGATGAATAACTCTGGGAACTGGGAGAAATACTGGAGCTGTAGCTCTGTTTCAGTCCCTCTGTTTACTCTCTTCATTAAGTGAGGTTGGGCCTCACAGACAATTGTCCCACTGGGGGAGCTAAAGCTATTGATTGACTGTTGTACTGTGCGTATTTATTAGTGTGGTTTATAGTCTTGGCGTTTTCTGACCTCCCTTGTCCCCTCGAATGACCCCGCAGTGAGGTGGTGGAGGCGCTGCTACGAAATGAGGCCTTGACCAACATCGCTGACAACAAGGGCTGCTACCCTCTCCACCTGGCTGCGTGGAAGGGAGACGAACATATTGTCAAACTGCTCATTCACCAAGGACCTTCACACCCCAAACTCAACGAGCAGGTCTGGCACTCCTCTGTGTTTGTGTGTGTGTTTCTGTCTTCTCGTTTTGCTCTTACAGTTCCAGTTTTGTTTTCTCAAACGCTGATAATATCAAAAGCTGTGAAATGACGTCAGCATTAAATTAATTAGCTCTTCCTCAGTTTGTTCACAGTAAATGTGGCTGTGTCTGGAGCGGACACAGAACTTTGTGGTAGTTCCTTAGCCCTCTTTTAAAATAAAAAAAATGAAGTTTAACTTTCAGATTTTTGACCCCTTTTAGTTTTACAATTACAGCTCTAACGGTTTAGTCAGTCTTTAGGAAGTCAGCTATTTTTCCACTTACTAAGGAGGTCATTTTTAGCAACACACAGTGAACATGTCTATGTATCTCATTCAGCATGGCATGATCTATATTTGAACAAGAAGAGTGCTAACCTCAATGCATCATGACTTTTACTGTATTACCAATACTGTGAGACTTGAAGTGCTTTGACGCCATGCTAGTGTGAGAAATTGCTTGTTTGCTCTAACCATTTTAACTGTTTTAACTCATATGTTTGATATTTTTGTTTGGTTGCTTACTGCACAGCCAGCCTCCAAACTGGCTTCATCTCTAGCCTATCCTGTTTCGGGATGAGGAGAAATGACCCATTATGAGAAACATACATTTTCTCTCCAACAAGCCCTCAGATATAACAAAATATTAACGAGATGCAGCATCTTAGTCTCATTTTGTGTCATTTCTCCCTGCCCGTTCATGACATCTGATTGTTCATTAACTCAACTCTGATTTTTTTTCTCTTTAGTTTGACTCATTTGTGATCATCATTCATTTGTTCATTGCTTGTCTGAACCAAAACCATCGGCCTATCTTCTCTTCCTCCCTCCCAGAGCTCTGTAGACCATAAAGAGTTCAAACGCTGTGGGCCCTTTGACCCCTATATTAATGCCAAGGTGTGTACACAGTGCTGCCGAAAACAACATTTCCTTTTGAAGTGCTTCTTTGCTTTACTGCTGTGTTGGCTTTCTGTGCTTGGGTTTGGTTTGTTATTGTTGCTGCTGCTGCTGCTGCTGCTGCTTGCTGCCGCAGAGATATGGGGAGGCTTTTAATTTCCCTGGTTATCAGTACATCTCTGTCCTCTGGCTTTCTACTCATGTTCACTTGTGATCTCCAAAGTGTTATGTTTAACATAAGTGACGCTGCATTACAGCATGCCCTCCACCACAGAAGTTAATCTTTTTGTTACATGTTACAACAATCACCTACCAGCCTTTCTCTGTGCCAGTTTTTCTCTTGTGGGTGAGAAAAATTGAGTGAAATTGATTTGAAAACTGGTATAATATGCTGCCTGAGGCACTACAGTTGTTGGCACCGCACAGCCATCAGCAGGAGGAAATATTGACTGATTCAAACCATGCTATCAATTAAAGCTCCAACAACCATTACAGTATTAAAAAATCAACAATGGAAGGTTGAAAGATGGAGGCGCTTACAGGAAGTTTTCTGTAAAACCTGCCATCAGTATACAGCACCACTGGCTGCTCGATGCTACACTATTTTACTGTAATTAGTAAGTTATTTTTGTAATTGAAATCAGTTCATCGTCTGCTGATTGAGTCATATATTAACTAATATCAGCTCTACTGTATTATTTTAAAGTTTAAACTAGAATGGCACTCAGTGGAGTGCACACCTCCGCCAAGGCCAAACAATCCTACACATGTTTGTCTAGCTCATACAATAGAGAAATAAAAGGAAAAGGGTAATAGTCTGATAGCATAAATGATTTATTTGTCATATCTGTCCCTTTAACCGGATCTGCACAAAATTTAATGGCCCATGGCCCTCTCGTGGCCCATGCCCCATCCCTCCACCAAGTTTGGTGCAAATCTTGCTGAAATAAACAAACAAACCAACAAGAAGACATGGCTGAAAACATAATCTCTTTGGCAGAGGTAATAGAATAACTCCTTCAAGGTTAAAGAAAGAATTAAAAAAAGGAAATTCCACTAGAACAGACTAGAAGTTTGAACCCAACCCAGCTTTTATTCTTTTTCTTTCAGGTATGTGTCCTCTCTGGAGTACACACCATATTACATCAGGTTTTCTTTATATCTCACATTGAGCATCGCCCTCATTGCATTCAGCTATCCAGGGAAGCCCCAGTCACAGCCTGTCTCCACATGAGAATGATGCCACTTTAGTAGACAGTGCAGAGTTGACAGTGTGTCTCACAGTGTCACCCTCCCAGTTAGAGCAGGGAGAACAGTATGAACAGTGTGAACAGCGTGAGCGGCGTTCGTTGCCCCGTGATTGCATTTTCTGCCGGCAGAGCTGGAAACCCACCCAGGCCTGTAGATAAAGCTGCACACTATTTTTGAACATTGTCACATTTCTCCTGGACTAATCTTCTTAGCGTTTGGATGGGAAAGCTGGCTTTCTTTAATTCTGATTTATATTTGAATATGAATTTTCCTGCAGTGGCTGCATTTGTCTTACTTCCTTTTTCCATTTAGTCTATTTGATGGCTTTAACATCGGATCTTAGGGCCTGTTAAGTTTAACGAATGATATCTTAACGTATACACTTTCAGGATAGTTTGGGGGCCACTACCTGGTCACGAGGATGAAAAATTGATGCCTTGTTATGAATAAATCAAAAACAGGGATGTGAGTGTGGAGGCTCTGGCCCTGGTTGTGGTCATGGTTGATGGCATCATGTGACTGAGTGGGCGGGGTGCATCTGGCCTCCCGTCTCATCACACTCCAGCACCAGAGAGCCATCTCCTGAGGAGGAGGAGGAGGAGGAGGATGGGTGGTTTTCAGCGTGCCAGTCTCTCTGCATCAGCATCAAAGAGAGATTTCCATGCTAGGCTTGCCCATGTGAGTGTGTAAATGGGTGTATTTGCCCCTCCTCCTCCCACCTCTCAGTTTGTGCTTCTGAGCTTGCGTTGCTGAAGAGAGGAAGAGGTGGGACGTTGTCATAGGAACGCTGCGTCACGGCTTATTTGCCGTACAGTGGTGGTGAGTTGACCCAGTGGAGAGATGTGGTGTTTGTACGGAATGAGCTTGCCAGACATGAAAGGTGTGTGATGAGGCTTTAAGGGAGGGAGAGAGGGGAGGTGTCCAAAATTCATGAGGGACTGGGGCTTTAGTGGTCCCCATCAAGAATCAGCCTGGCCTGGGTCCAGTTCTCTGTTATCCTGGCCCAGGAAGCCAGCCAGACTAATGTTTATTCATTACACCTCTGTTCTGTCTCCCACTGATAGTGTCCTTGGTGAGCTGGTCACTTTGATGATGTTTCAGATGCCTCATTAAGGGAGACGTAACCACTAACCACAGGATCTGACCTAGACACTAACACATTCACTACAGTTTAACTTAAGGCTGCAACCAATGAGTATTTCCATTATGAATTAATCAGGCAGTTACTTCCTAGAATAATTAATTGTTCTGTTGGTCTATTTAAGGCCAGAAAATAGTGGAAAATGCCCATCACAATTTCCAATAAAACAAAGGTGATGTCATCAGATTGATTGTTGTGTTCCTCTGCCTCCCCCAGAAATGATCAGTTGTCTTCCATAAGACAAAGAAAAGCATAAAACCCTCACATTTGAATAACTGGAACCAGAGATATTCTGATTATCAATAATTAGAGTTGGTTCCAGCCAAATAAATGAGAAGATTTTCAGCTTTTTTTTCTATTTTGTAAGTGAAATGTCTTTGGGGTTTGAACTGTTGTTGGCCAGATGAAAAAAGACATTCAAGAACATCACCTGTGACACTGGGAAATTTTGAGTGGCTTTTTTTTTTTTTTTTTTTTTTTGCTATTTTCTGGTGCATAAATCAAACAGTTAGTTAATTAATCAAGAAAATAATTTCCAGATTAATCCATAATGGAAAATAATTGTTGGCTGCAGCTCCAGACAACTCCCTCTTAAGTCAAATGTTAACGGTTATCATCATCTAATCATGTAAAACCTACAGTTGGACGTTCAGTATAAAACATTAACCAACATTTTACACTGTAAGAAAGCTAATATGAGAAAACAGAATTATTGAATAAAATTTGTTCAGGAATCCTGGTGCCAGGAAAAACCATGTGTTTTAGGAATGTTTTTATTGACCTAATTTTTGTTAATTACCATATTTTTCTGTGTATTACTCCATAACCAGATTTAGCCCATATCACGCTACCTTTCATCCAGGCTTCATCCGTCTTTATATAGGTCACATTTCTAATACAGTGTATGTTTAGATGAGATCCTCTGACCCAGGCTCAGATGTTCAGGCACTCTGCCATTAATGTGAACCCAGGCACCATCATGCACTTCACATAACCCCATACGAATTCAGACAGAATAAAACAGATGCTCAAGATAAGTCAAATAAGTTACATCTAATAAAAACAGAGGTGAAATATATGGCTGTGGACGGATATAGGTTCATACTCAGGCTGGAAATGGTTCATATATCTTTCTGTCAGGCCTGGCGTGCAGCATTTCACAGGGCTGACATAGGGAAAAGTTTCTCATGGCAGCAGCAGAAGTAATTTCTTCAGACTTGGTCACCTCATTATCAAGTGGAGCAGAGCTTCCCCTCCTTCCTCAAGGCGCAACGCTTGCGGTCTGCCAGCACGCTCATTTATTCCCTCTGTCTGTCACTCCAGTGTCCAGCTCTTCCCTCAACAACACATCACAGCCCCCCCACTCCCCCACCCCCCTTTACCTTCTGCTCGTCCTCCAGGACTTGTTCTTGTCCCTGTCGTGCCAAGAAGTGGTTGGAGCATGTTTGACGAGCCCTTGGGGGGCCATGTTGTTGTTTAACTGAAGGATCAGGATTTCTCATTGTCCTGCTCTGATATTTGCAAATTTAAGGGCGTGTCGTCTGTGTCACTTGCAGCCAGTTGTTGCTGGAAGAGAAGAGATTCAGAGCAGAAACGGCATCTACTGTCAGTCTACTGTATCTTAAAAGATCTTTAGTTTTGCAGTTTCTGTCCCATTTAATCAAGTGGAATAAGGAAAATTTATCTTTCCTTTAAAGGGGAGAAAAAGTCCTCTGTACAGAGAATTACAGTCCATGGCAGGAAGCCAGTCAGACATTCATCTCATTATAGCACTGCAAGGTCTGTTTACTCAGGAATGCGTGACAGTGTCCAAATAAAAATCCATAGCATTTACATTATAGTCTCTCTGCATTTCATAGAAGGAACACTGTCAGATTGAGCACTTAAAGGGCTCTTAACAAATTTGCAAAAACACATGATAATTGTTTTAATTTCTGATTAATCTGTCCATTATTTTCATAGAAAATATCAGAATACAGAAAAAAAGCCCTAATGTTGCCCCAGTTTCCAAGACAACAAGTTGATGTCTTTTAGATTGCTTATTTGTCAAACCAACAGTCCTAACAAAAAGAAAGATATTCCATTTAAAATAATAAAAAAAAATTAGAGTGAAGCAGTAAAACGTTACATTGAGAAGCTGGAACAAGCAAATGTTTGGCATTTTTCACTTCACACTTGAACCTCCCTATTTAACAATTACAGGCAGAATATAAACATTTAGTAAGTGGTTTATAACACACTTACAGTAGTTGTAAGCAGATATAAGTGATTATTAATGTTGTCAATAGTTCTAAATTGTCCACCCATAAGTGGAGGCTGGCGTAACACGCTTAAAAATTTCCATTTAACTATTAACAGATGCATCATATTATCAGTACATGTTTATATAGTGCTTATAATTGCTAAATAAGGGGATGTTAAAATTCTAAAGTCATGATTATGTAATTCACTGGATAATAAATAAATAAATAATCAAAATATCTGTACATCACTCCACAGATAGAAGGTGAGGTGAGGAAACCCTCTTATCTGTATGTATGAGAGCCATGAATTATATGAACATGCAGAAGCCAGTGGGATGACAGATTGTGACAGTGGACGGGGGCATGCAGTGAACATGGGCAGCCCCTTTGGCACACAAGCTGCAACAGCTGCTCAGCCCACCCCCTTCACCATCACCAACACCCACTGCTGCTACTACTACCACTACCAGGGGGCCAGGGTGACGTAACCGCTGCCTCGCTCTCTGCTGCCAGCCAGCAGCCAGCGCGTCACGTGACAGAGGTCGCTAGTCAAACCACGTTACCATCTCCCAGCGCCAGGTTGTGAGAATCATAACATAACATTCACCGTTTTCTCTCTGTCGCTTTGCGTCTCACCCACCACCACCACCACCACGTCAGAATATTCTGCAGCACGAAGACACAATGGAGTGTAATCTCCAGATGTTCCTGGTTAGGAGGCAGGGTTTATCAATCAACAGCAGACACCAGTGGAGATCTTAATCTCTTCTTGTTCGACAGGCGCTGAGGTCTAAATCAGGATGAGGTTTTATGCTGTCTGTAGCACCACAGTAAAGACAGGATTTTCATAAAAACATGTACTGTCCAGGAAGTCTTGGCTGTGCCATATGAATTCTAATCTCTTTCCCAGCAAGGCTGCTAGTCATTGGTGCCATTTTGCGTAATAGCCTTCCGAGCTCTGTCTTGTTAGTACATGATTGTTTGCTCATGTGGCCTGTGGTGGTGTAGTGGAGATAAGACGGATCCTGGTCTTCACTCTATAGAGTGCGATTTCATGTTGGAGTCCTTCTTATATAAGATATAAAATGTTCATTTAGCATGACAGTGTTTTGAATGTTTTTTTAATCCTGCAGGGCTGTCGGTCTGCTAAAATGAGCTCCTAAAATCAAACTACCCATTTTCAGTTCCCCTTATACCATGTTTACTCCATCACATTTTTTTGTTTCATTGTCTTGCACATGAATATCAAATAATAAATCTCCTGTGCCTGCAGTAACTGAAAAGTATATTGATTTTTAAAAATGGTTTTAAGTAGTTGTTTTTCAGGTTGTGGCTTCTTTATCCATTAGCATGAGTTTCCCATGGCTTTCAATAGATAAATAAATTCAGCACATAATTATAGTTTTTAAAAATCTAAAATTTTGACCAAAAACATTTTGGATCACATGCCCTACAGTGGAGTTGCACTTGTGAGAGATAATGAGTAAAAGCTGGATTCAAAATCCAAAGCTCTGTCGCCAGTGCGATAGATGTTTATACACACTGGGTAAGTAGATTATGTTTTGCAAAGAGCATATATTTTACATCTTATCAAAGTCAAAACACAAGTGGTGGAGGCATTTGGGAGTTCCTGGAGAGGCCCCTCAGTCAGAGGCCCCAGTCTGAATAACATGCCGAGCATACCTTGCGTCAAAGTAGGCAGGGCCGGGCTCGATGTCACTCGGCTGCTTGTTTCCTATCTGTGAGTCAAGCGGCTGGTCAGCCGTGTTTAATACGATCAGATGCTGGCTGACACATTGCCATAGAGCACTGACCACTACACTGGCGAGGGCTACACTTGGTGTTAACATGATCATAAGCTCTGAGTTCAAGGTATCAGTCCTTTAGGTGTTTTGTTGCACTCTTATTTAATAGTGTGAGAAAAGAATTAATGTTTTGGTAATACACACATTTACAGAATTTCTGTTTTTGAGTTTCTGAGTCAGTTGTTTTGGATGCTTTATGTAAATCATTGTATGCTAGATTTACTTGGATTACCTCTGAAGCAGAAGATGTTCACATCTGAGGAAGTGAATCATGATGACGTGATTGCAGCGTGTGTTTGCCTGCTGAAGTCATCTTAAATACTAAGAAAGTTGTGACAAATGCTTGATGATGCGTCATAGATGAAAGACGGCGTGCTCTTTTCTTTTGCGTGCTGTTCGGCCATTTCTCTGTAAGCGCGCTTACGTGTGTATGTGTGTTTGTTTTGAGCCAAAGACTT
The DNA here is from genome assembly GCF_001640805.2 of Lates calcarifer. Taxonomy (NCBI): domain Eukaryota; kingdom Metazoa; phylum Chordata; class Actinopteri; family Centropomidae; genus Lates; species Lates calcarifer. Next base: position 20,060,429 of record NC_066838.1, on the reverse strand, counting down.
GTAGAGAAAGGGAGAAACAAGCATTCAGATCCTAAATCCAACTGATGAAACCACCCAGGCAGTGAAAATGGAGGTCGCTTTGGTTTTAGTGCTCAGAGAAAGGCTGTTTTAAAACCTTTTTTTTTTCATTTGTTTTGTTCACTTTAGTTCACCCAAGATAAGTGTTTTTTTTTTCTCCGCCAGCCTCTTTATCCCTCCTCTTTTGACAAGCAGGTGTCCTTTTTGTTTCTCTGAGCTCCACCTCCTCTCTCTGCTCAAGCTGTGACCTGCTTTGCCAGTGCAGTACAATACTCTCCCTCTCGCTCTCTCCCTGTAACAATGGAGGAGATACCTGCTGATCCCATCTGGTGCCGGATCTTTGTGAAAGTCTCTGTGACAGGGCCAACTGACACCTGTCTAAAACTGCCCTGTTGCCCCTTCCGCACGGTGTCCCGTCTTCTGTGGCACAGCTGGTATGTTCCTCTGGGAGTCACCCAACCTGGCATCATGCATGTCCTTGTTGGGCAGCCTCTCATGCCAGCTGTCAACCCTTTGTAGGTGGCTCTGTGTGTCTGGTATGATTGACTCTCGGAGCATGTGGTTCCACAATGGCTGACATTTTTTGCCACACCCATCCCTACACACTATTCGAACAGAGCCAAAGAGTTGTAGGGTTATACAGGCTGTATTTGCAATTCTGTCACACATTGAGAGATTGAGAGCAGTGATATTAATGCTCTTTTCCACTGTGCCGCTATATTTGTTTCCACTAAAGGCAGGACAGTGTTTTTAATGTTTTACTCTATATTGCTGCTCCCCCTGTCAATGTTGTTATTCCCATCAGTTCAGAGAGTGCTCCCATGCCATCGTCAGGGTTTGCCCCCTGCTGGCTGTTCATGGTAGAGATCATCCACAGTGCTGGAGGTTCTCAGGTCTATTAGGCATTGATCTTGTTGCTGCATGTGAGTCATTAGATCCAATAAGCACTACTTACTGAGTTTATGTTGTAATTACTGCTTTTAATTGCTGTTATGCCTGCTTTTCTGTTAGCACGGTCTCCCACAGTGCAGTTTTTCAAAAGGCTGACAAATATGAGGTTGCACAGATGAGGCTAATTTTCACCTTTTCATTTAATGCGAACATTTTTAACATGAATGACATCAGTTGTTCACTGGATACTGATGAATTATTTTTTCTAATCCCTTCAGTATCCTGTCCCCACTGTTTTCTCTCAGTTCCAGTGAGTCAGTGCCATTATGTGCCACACAGAAGTACCAAGTTTACATTATTGTCAGGCAGTCACCCACATCACTGAGATTTAAGTGGTGTATGTATTGTTGTTATTGTGTTATTTAGTGCTGAAGCAAATGGTTGATTCATAGATTTGTCGATTGACAGAACATTAATTGGTTTTTATAGTCAACTAATGCAGTCAGTAAGTCATTTTTCAAGCCAAAATGCTGAACATTCTTTAGTTCCAGCTTCTCAAATACGATGATTTGCTGCTTTTTCTATTTTGTAAATTGTTTATATTTGTGTTTTGGGCTATTGGTCAGGCAGAACAAGACATCTGGGCCCTGGGAAATGATGTTGGGCGTCTTCACTCCTCTGACATTTTATAGACCAAGCAATTAATCAAGAAAATAGTTGTTGGATTGATAGGCAAATAAATGTTGCAGTCTTTTAGTTGCAGTCGTACTGTTCATGTTAATGTCACAGTGACACCTTTAAAGTATTAAGAGTTACAGTTGAGGCCTATGTGTAAATGCAGCTCGCAGAATCGTTAAATCTCCCAAGACCGTTGATGACAGTGTGCTGGGATGAGCGAGCAACAACAGTGTTGTCTCATAGATGAGACAGCCCATCCTGAGAGGACAAGACTAATGGCCTAGGTGTCACTCTTTGTATCTCTGCACCACCATTGCCATCCTGACCTCTTGTCCAAGTGGCCTGTGTCTCTGCTAATTCCCCAGCTGCCTAGGCGCCTCTGCCCCTCTGCTAGTGCCCCCTTGCCCCTGGCACTGAGTGCCACCCCCAACACCTGCCCTCATTAGTCCATGCATGTCTGCCAGTCCACTGCTCAGGCCCAGCCCACCCCCACTCTGCCAGATATTCCCCCCAGGCCTAACTATGTGCTTCACCATGGGTTGGTGCTTTTCATAACCTTTTTAATCTGCTAATGTGGTGGGCTCTATGCACTGATTGGTTTACCCTCACAATGACTCCACTGAGTCACCTGTTCTTACTCATTCCTCAAACCATGTCCCCTCTCCCCTGTTCTCCTTTATTACATCCATTGTCATTTCATTGTCTGTGTCTGTGTTGTCGTTTTTCTTTGCCCCTTCTCACCCGTTTATCTGCCCCCGAACAGAACAATGACAACGAAACACCGCTGCACTGTGCTGCCCAGTACGGCCACTCCCAGGTGGTGCGGCTGCTGCTGGAGGAGCTTACGGACCCCACCATGAGGAACAACAAGTTTGAGACTCCGCTGGACCTAGCAGCGCTGTATGGCCGCTTGGAGGTAGTCAAGCTGCTGCTCAGCGCCCACCCCAACCTGCTTAGCTGTAACACCAAGAAACACACGCCTCTGCATCTAGCCTCTCGGAACGGACACCTGTCTGTGGTGGAAGTGCTGCTGGACGCTGGCATGGACATCAACTATGAGGTGTTTTTTTTAGTCTATATATGTGTGTGTATATGCGTATGTGTGTGAACCTAAAAGCTTCAGTTTGCAAGTGTTTCCTAATGTACTGTCATGGCTCAAATCATGTTGAGTAACTTAATCTTTTCTTGCAGCACTTCCTCTGGCTACTTCTTACTAAAGCTATGAGGTTAAATGCAAAACTCTTAAGCTCTCATTTTGCAAAGGAACTGCTGTGTTATCAAAGCAGAGACAGCCTTGCTCCCCCTGGTGGGCCCTGTGGCTCTGACATTGTACCAAACTGTGCCATCCATCTGTCTGGAGATACTTTTCCCTTTACTTTGCCCTCGTTTCCTCTGAATCAAGGATGGGACGTCTATCCAGTGTCCTTCAGGCCCTGCTTCCTGCAGGTTTCAATTAGCATGGCCCTGTGAACTGGAAAATGATCTGCTTTGATTCCTCAACCACATAATTGTCAGTAGAGAAGTGGACCGGGTGGTTGGCATAAGTCCTGTATTTGCCATACACTGTTTGTCTTACTAAAAAGACGTTGCTGGATCAAGTCTGCTGCAGGTTTACGAGTGATTCATCTGGCAACAGTAGAAGGAACAGTTGAAGGGAATAAACATGAGCTGTAAATTTCACGATAATCATATCCATGTCACACATCAGTGTCCTCTCTTTGTCTCAGCTCTCTCTGTGGTTTCTTTTTTCTGCTCAGACGGAGAAAGGCAGTGCCCTCCATGAAGCAGCCTTGTTTGGGAAGGCAGATGTGGTGCAGAAACTTCTCAGTGCAGGTCAGACCTCATCATTTGAATCCCTCTCTGCTCTTAATCGACGCAGCTTCAGCAAAGTCAATTTTATTTGCAAGAATCCACACATAACACTCAGCTGTTAGTCTGTACTGACCGCTCCTGTCGTCATTCACCAGGTATCGATGTGAAGATTGTGGACCAGAAGGGCCTGACAGCGCTGGACACTGTCAAGGACATGCCCTCACAGAAGAGCAGAGAGATAGCTGCCCTCATTCTAGGTAAAGGCCCCAGTCTGAAGACAGAGAGCTGCAGTGGGAAGTTTCCTCTCGATTTCACATTTGCCAGCTGTGATACAATCTCCTGCTTGTCTGTTGTAGGTCACATGACTGGAAAACCCCCTGACATTGACCTTCCACCTCCACCGATCCCTCCACCTCAGGAGAGTCCCAGCCCACGGAAAAAGGGTAAGATTTGGCAGATATTCCAACTCAGAAAAGTTGGGTGTTTGTAATCTTGTTGTAGCAATTCAATCAGCGGATAACCACTGGGGCAATAGAAGATTATCTTTCATTTTGTTTCAGCTAAGAAGTTTGTCTGTTTGTGCATCTGTGTACATTCTGGCCTGTGTTCTAGGTGATCTGGAGAAGGTGAGTGAGTTGATCTCGGGGCTGGCACCCGGACCTGAGGAGGAGAGCCCATACGAGGCTCTGTTTGAAGCCACCTCTTGCCACTCTCTGGACAGCCTCACCAGCGGCAAGTCCTCCGACAGAGACTCTGGACGGCCCGATAGTGAAGCTGGCAAGGTCAGCAGTGGTTTAACTGGAAAACACCTTCTCACAAACATACCCACATGGCAGAATGGTAGGTCACAGAATTCTATGAGAGATGAAATGCAGCAATTCCCACTAGAGGGCGATAGTGGTCCTCTTCCCTCATGACTGGGCAGAACCCCTTCAGCATTACACTTTCTTGTGGTACAGAGTGGGTTTCCATTGCATTTCTTAACTTTGATCTTGCAGTGAAGTTAAATCCATATATTTATAACATCTTATATTCCTTATCGTTTACAGAAAGATCGCCCGGTCCACTCATCACATCCTGGTCCTGGGCATGAGGAAGAGGTGAGCTCAGAGGTGAGGAGCTAAGATCATAAAACCAAGGGAAATGTGTTGCCATCTAACACAACAGATGCTCATTCACACTCACTCACTCACTCATGTACAGTACAGCAGTACAACTGCCTTTTTAAAGTTATTTTTTTCCGGAGAGTTAGGACACGGTTTGTTAGTGCGATGACACAGGGGCTGTTGGAAAATGATTATCTGTGACTGAGAGACCTCTTTCATGACTGTTCTCTTCACGGCCCCTGCTCAAATCAAAGGACTTCTTAATAAATATTCATCTGAGCGCAGCAGGAGAGGATGGAGGCAGCGGGGGCGTTAAAAGGAGGAGAAGCGAAGTGGAAAAGGAGTGAAGACAAAATCAAGAGAATCTGACTGGTCTGAACTGTGGCTGACCATAGAGGAGGCATTGTGGAAGTAACATTAAGGAAGTGTTTTCATAACTAAACGTTTTCCACTTTTTCCCCTTTTTCCTCGCTGAAGGAAACATTTGGACATTAAATAGAACCAGCTTTAGTGAATGCTAAATGGCAAGTCATTCCAAGTCGCCTGTGCACTACATTTGCCTTCTCATCTTCAACTTTCTCCCCGCCTGTGCTCTCTTTGTCTCTTTTTCTGCAGGCCCTCTATACTAACAGCAGTATTGATGAAAGAGGTGAGCCAGTGGAGGAGGAGGAGGATCACACATATGAGTTGTTGCTGACTGCACAGACCAAAGTCCCACCACCCAGCCAGGAGTCCAAATCCCATAAAGGTAATTGTGGGATTTTTAGTGTAATCCGAAAGGAGGAAGTAATTATATGAATTTATATTTTTAAGAGCTATTCCTGGCTAAACTAGGGTCATTTTGCAAAGTATTTTCCACAATACTTCAGTGATGGTGTCTGAACACAACAGAGCCTGAATACATTTCTATCCTGATGAACAGCACAGCCTAATCACACGGTCAACCCCTGCCATCGCTGTGTGGTGCCATACAAAAGCAGACCCTCCTCAGCTGTGTCTGGTGAATGGCACCGCATGTAATTGGATTAAATGGGATTAAATTAGGAGGCCATTTCGATCCCTAGCTGTTGATATAGATGTTTTAAAACCATCCCCTCAGGCCTTCCGGCTTAGTCAGCTGCACTAGCACCAGCAGAAAACGTCACTGAGCTGAAGGGTTGGAGTTTAATCGCTGATGTCATCACGCCTCCCCCCCATGTGGATAAATGATGACATTAGAAAAAAGGGATTCTTTACTGTTTGGCTTCTTCCTCTCTTGAGTTGGACAGAAATGTCGAACAATTTGTTTTCTGTCTTTTTAAAAATTGCTTTATCATGTACGCAGCACTGTTCAAACGGCAGGAAGATTAATCCGAGGTCTGTCTGACTTGTAGCCCGATATTGTCGCTATGCATAATACATGATTTTATTATACATCACTTTCACATTTTCTTAGCGTAATGTCTCTCCTGGCAGTCAGAGCTGTCTGTAACGCAGAAGTTATGTTGAGTAATTGAGTTCTGAGGACAATCTTTCATCTGACCTAACTCTTATGTCTTCTGTCTCCTTAGATGAGACCACTATACAGTCTTCCAACAGTGTCCTACCTCAGGTATTTATGATTTTCTTTTTCATTCTTCTTTGGTCTTTACAACTTTATCCCTACTACAAACACTTGGTTCAGTAGTTTCTGCATGCTTTTGTAAAACCTATACAAATGCAAGTTGTACAAAAAACCATATGGATTGAATCCTGACAGCCAGAGAACAGTATCCCAGCTGAAATCTGAATTGCATGCTGTATCTGGAGCACTACCATGTGACCACAGCATGTTATATAATACAGATGATTGTATCTTCACAGTCAGATATTGAGTCATATGTCAGCAGAAGGCAGGAGCCGTCTCAAACTGGCCCTCATAACTGTGCATCTTCGTAAACCTGCCTCCTCTATTTATTGGCCTATCGTATCTTATTTTATTGCCTTTTCATATTCATCATACAGTTAGCAGCTTTTATTATTGCTGCCGCCCACCCACAACCCCACCTGCTGCCCACAATATCTGCTCACATCTTTTATTTCAAGCTGCTATTGGATTAGCTGTGCTCCTCAGCTGACTAATCATAATAAATGAGCAGCATGGTCCTGTGTGCTCTAATCTGCAGCTTTCTGAGCAGAGCTACATAATGGCTAATGATGGCAAACTTGCAGAAATCAATGAGATAGCATCTTTATTTCATGTTAGGCTAGTTGGATAATTAGCCTAGGTTTTTAATTGGATCACAGGATGAGGTTAATATGATTGTCTGCCAACACAGAAGCTGCTTGGGGGGATGTGTGTTTTGATTGCCAGGCGTGAGTAAACTCTTTTCTGTCCCACTTTAGCGTAAACCCACTGCCCCAAATGACCTCAGAGCCCCGAGCAAGACAAAAGACACCCTGCACCCCCCTGGACGGGCGGGCCACCGGGCATCGGGAGGTGAGTTTGACCACGGGGCCTCGAATTTTAGCAACCTAATAAGGAACAACAACTGCCGCTGGCAGTGCTGTGAGGGTAAGGAAAGATGGGCTGGACACGTCAGGGGGGAAAATCACAGGCCGAGCATGTCAGTGAAATGGGAGAAATGCATTTGGGTCTGCAGGATGAGATGGGCTGGTTTGGATTAGCGCTGCCAGGGAATGCATGATTGGCATTCTCAAGCAGCAGAGCGGATTTGGCTTGTCGAGAGCAGGCTGATTGACATTCCTTGGCAAGTGGGCAAGACTCATTTCATTGCCAATATGAAACAGAATTCTTGATCAGATTGTGCACACTCCTATCTCATATCCACACCCCCACTTAAAGCTGGATATGCCACGTCATCCAGTCAAGCATGCTGCGGAGGTGAGGAGCACGGCCTCTTGAGTTTTTGCCCTGACACACATACAGATATCTTCATTGGATTATTATTTTTGGAGCATTTTTGAGAAAGGAAGTGTAGAAAAGAGCATGGTAGACAAACTGATTTAATAGTGCTGTTTACAGGAGGAACTGGCTTATTTTTCTTAGGCTTGGGGAGCTTGTTTAATTCTTTTCTTACTGTGGTTGTGGAAAAGAGTTAGAAGTTATATTTTGCCCCAAAGACTTTATAGATGGACTCCAGCAACGTGAAGTCTAACTTAACAAACCTATAAAATGTGAATTTGTTTGGTCTCAAAGCAGTTAGGCACAGATCCCTGAGCCTGTGGTTTCTTGATTTCATTGCTGATAGTTAAAACTAGGAGGACACATGGACACTCTTTCAGCATTGATTTTTGTGTGTTTAGAGGCAGGAGCTGACATGTAATCTTAGTTTATAAGAAAAGACACTCTTAATATCTTGGAAGAACTAGCAATTGACCCTCAGATTGTTAGCTCTAATGAGTTTAAACAATTAAAATTGATGTTCAGTGACAAAAGCAGCACTTGTGTTTGTGGAATGTGTTTTGCAACTCAAAAATAAGTGAATCAGTTTAACAGTTAAGGCTGATACTGTGAGCCATGAGGGAAACATGGAGAGGGCTTTTTATTTCCTTTTTCCTTTCATATCGTCCTTAGTGACTCTCAATTTATATTCTTTCCTTTTTCCAAAGCCACAAAAACCACAAGTTTGTTTTAAATACATCTCTGTGTTCTTCTTCTTTCTGTTTTTTTGCACATCAGCAAGTTAAATTGATGGTTCCCTTTTTTGTGTTTTACATGACAGCTGGCTGAGCCTAAATGTTAAGCTCTGCTCACGTGGATGTGTTTCTCAAAGTGACTGAGACGATCTTAGGTCTGATTTCTCCTCCCTGTGTTTGGACAGTCAGGGACCAGACCTCAGCACACTCTGTGGCAGGTGGAGGGAATATAAGCACGGTCAGCGATATCAGGGCGTTGTATCATCTGTCACAAACACGCTGCTGTTCTCAGCAGGAATATAGTGTTTCCCAACAGATTTCCACCTCTGTGTGGTGTTTTATAGGGTTTCCAAGGGATATTTCTCACGAGTAGTAACATCTCAAGATTCTCCACAGGCAGCAGTAAACACAAGTAAACATAGGACACAGTGATGTTTCCCTGTTCTTTTTTTTTTTTTTTTTTTTTTTAATAACGTGATGCTCATTCACTACACAGCCAGGGTTCACTTTCATTGTCATCCATTCTTTTCTTCCTACTGGATGTGAGGCTTTTATAGTGTCTGTTGTCTTTTGTGCCAGAAAGCACTCCATGGTCCAATCAAAGCTTTGAATGGTTGTTTAAGAAACGTACTAGTTGTTTCTATTGCTGTTATGAACTGCAGTGCACCAGAGGAACTGCAACAGATGGATGAGGAGGCGATAAAGACAGAAAGCACCTGTTTGGCACCAAGAATACCAGCAGCCTCTGTATTATATGAGCAGTGAACATAAAATAAACTAAACTATTCAGAACTGCTCCTTTAACCAGATGGCACGGTATCACAGTTTGCCAGTGATTGTTAGTCAAAGTTTTACTCATATATTTGGTTCCCTTCTATATGATGTTATGTCCTTTTATGTCTTTGTGTTTGCTGTTGAATATGACAACATACAGGCTTTTAGGACAGGGACAGTTGTTCTGTATTGACTGGTACTGTCAACAGAGGTATTTGTTTTCTTGCTTTATTATAAATGTGCACATATCAACAAGATGGCTTTTAGTTCTTTATTGACTTTCTGCAATATATGAGTATATCACTCAGAGTTAAAAATGTCTTTGATTCTATAATAAAAATAGGTTAATGTTTCCACAGGCACAGCATGAATTGACTTTGGAGCATGCAGACGGTGGAGTTGACAGCCAGCTCCAGCGCTGCAGCGTCTGCAAAACAAACATGACATCATTAGCAAGATATGGAGCTCACAGTGCCAAATGAAATACACATCCCACCTCTGCTATGACCTCACCCATTGTATCTGCATGCATTTTCCACCTCAGAAATGTATGAGCAGTATGGGGGTTACAGTGGTCTTGGCAAGGGTTAACATCATGTGAGATTGTTGGAAACGCGCTGATGCGCTCATAGGGCGTTCACGCTCCCTAGCTGCCAAGGAGAGGGTGGGTGTTTGGCTGTGGTCCTGACATATGTGCGCAGTACACTCACTCACCCCTTGTAACGCACACAAACACCCACACGCTTTTTTTCCTCTAGATGTTCAAATCTTTAGCAACTTGTGAAGAGGGAGTTGAGGGCGTTGTTTGGCACAATCCCTCCCTGCAAATGGCCCCTGAAACAGTAATGAGGCAGTTTAGTGATCTCAGAATGAGTTTGCGTGTCGAACAGTTGAGTGGTAAAGATAACCCCCTCTCTTGGACGGTAGATATAACCCCTCCACAGCGTGCTCTTTTGATGTTCTCACTCTTTGAACGGCAGGGAGAGCCACATGTGTAGCATGAGGTGGTTTTGTGAAGGACAAACAAAGTGTTGCAACAGGTCGCTACTTTTCCTTCTGCCCCAGATTCCCTGTCACCAAACACCCTGACCCTGTCACCCTGGCAGAGACGGCCCACACACAAACACACACCCCACATACACACTCCTTCACCATGTGTCACAGGACTAATTATCAGGAGTCTGGCTGCTGGAGGATAGGGCGATTCAAATTTCCATTCCTGAGCCACCATTAAGGTCTAGAATTAGAAGGCAGAAAACACAGAGGGCTGCTGGCCACACGGCAGACAACAACACGCATCGCTGCAGTGCAAAGGAAGATGAGTGCAGAACGTGGTGCAGGCTAATGTGTTTTTTTTTTTTCTAAAGCCAAAGCGTTTACGACAACCGGCACTGTCAAGCTGTGGCTGATTTGATTGTGGAAAAGAGGCTTAGGTGGCAGTAATTCCTCAGGGAGAGGGAGGAGGAAAATCTAATTGTTTTTAATTGCACTTGCCAGTCAGTCTCAATGAGGAGTTGTTTTCATTGGAGAAGGCTGCCAATGTAAGTTTCACTCCTTCTGGTGATATTTCCAAGTTCTTTCAGTAATTATCTGTTGTATATTCTTGTGTTTGTTGTAGCCTGTGTTAGGTGCTTGTAATTTATGTGTGTGGTTTTGTATGAAAGTTTATTCAGTCAGTTGGGGGGAGTTTTTAGTGTTGTGTCATTTTTGGGTAGAAGGAACTAACAGACAAGCAGGCCTGTGAGAAGAAGGTAGTCACAAGGATGATTAGCCTGAGCTCCCTGTTACAAAATACAGGCAGTCAGGCACCAGCTGATAGACGTCAGCCGGCTGCAAGCTGGGTTTGGAATTCTGTTATTTCTCCGGCCAACATACGCCTTTTCTTCGCTCCATCTCTTCTCTCTCCCTGTTTTTCTCTCCGTCACTCCTGGTAGGAAACAATTACAGATCTGTTTCAGGGCTTGTGTGGGCGGTTTCTTATTAGCCGTGCTCTAAGGATCTGCCCCTCAGTTAGAAGTTGGCTCTCCAGCCTTTATAAACTACCCTCTTTCTTCACTGACTTTGTCCACTACTTTTCTCTTTCTCTAGATAACTCCCAGCTCAGCCAGGATCAGGGAGCAGGTGTCCCAGAGCAGTTCACCGGCCTCCTGCACGGATCCTCTCCCGTCTTCGACTGCCGCGACGAGCCCTTCAGGCTTCCAGGTGTTCTGCCACCCAACCAAGGCCAGCCAGAATCGAGAAAATCTCCCAAAGTAAAAAAGGAAGTAGCAGCAGCTGCGCCGCCACCTAGCCGTCCCAGCATGGCTGCCATCCTGACAGACTGTGACCCAAAAGCGATTTATGCGACTGTGAACAAGGAGCACAGGGACTCAGGGGCCGGGGCAGGGTCTGCCGTCAGGATGCGCCCTCCCGGGGACCTGAAACTGGCACGCAGCCTCTCCAAGTCTGACTCAGACTTGCTTGTGTCGCCTCCTAGCGAGGAGGAAGGAGGACTGGGAAACCGTAGCGAGTCTGTTTCTAACTGTAGCACTGGCAAGAAGAGACTTGAGAAGTCTCCCTCCTTCACCTCAGAATGGGACGAGGTAAGTGTTTGGGCTCACCCTATTTGGGACATAAAACACTGTGTGCGTACCTTTTGGTGCTTTAGTCTTTGCTCATACTGTACTATAGATCATTATTGACTAATACAACGATCGTTTGATACATTCAAATACAACAAGGACTTAACAAGAAGATGTTACATCAGTATAAAAAAAACAGTTGGGTAAAACAAAAAACCTGATCTCAGTTGGGAACCTAACGCAGAAAACAAATTAGTCCTGGATAAAAATACAAAACACATGTAAAGATACTTAATTTAGGGAGAGTGTTGTTTCTAAAATTAATTAAAAGCCATAGGAAGCAAACCATTAATATTATATGGAACACATGTATTACAGACCCCTGCTATAATAATACACCAGTTCACTGTACCCAAGTGCAAATGTTAAATCTCTTATTTCAACAGTAGATTTACAGCATGAACTCAAAGATTGTGTGTGCTTTTCTATTAGGCCTGTGCTAGCTTGTGTCTATGCTGCAGCCACATGATATTTGTTCTCAGCCACTTCATTCCATCAGCTACAAACACCTCTGTTGACTGTAGTGAACTTCATCAGAGACTCTGTTCTCCTTCTGTCAACACGAAGCCCACCTGTTGTCCTGAGGGGCGACACTGTGCAGTTTGAGCTCTACACAAACCCTCAGCAAACACAATGACTGTGTTGGAAAATGTGTTTGCGCATGTAAACAGAAGCGTTGTACACTAGGTTTCTTAGCAAGTTTTGTCTTTGCTGGTCATGTTGCACCAAAAACTTCACTCATAATTCTGCATTGAAATTTTTACTCAGCCTTAAATTGGTGTATTTTTATTTTCTCAATCCTGTCTTGTTTTTGTTACCTCTGTGGATATTCATAACTAAATATATCCCCCCCACCCTCCATTCAGCACTTTAATGCTTTGTCTGGGACGTAGATAAAAAGCTGAGTAGAGCCACAGTGAGAAGAGATTAGAGAAGACAAGAAGATGGGGATAAAAGGACTGAGAAGCTGAGAGAATAAGACAAGAGACAGAGATTTGGAAATTGAGATTCAGAGAGAACATACAAGCTGCAGATCTGTCTCCCTTCAGCTCTCGTCTTCCTCCGCTCACCAAGGCATCAGACACCAACCCGAGTCTCTGTAGAGATGGGCAACCCGTCATAAAAAAACAACACGCAAATCAAACCGCTGAACAAATATAGGATCATTTCGTTTTTCTAAAATAATCCCCCTTTCCAAAGTTTGTTAGATTGTGCTGCTTGAGACAAAAGTTAAAAAAGCATTGCAGACTCCAGGTCAGCATATTAACTTTTATAGACTGTATATGAAGTATGTGTAACAATACAGTCATACAAGCCAGAGCAATTAACATAGTTCCCTCTTTGTGCTCTTTCACCATTTTTCTACCACAATCCTCTTACTGTTCACGAGGTTAATGATATCCTTTAAGCTTCTCAATTAAGTTTTAACATAAGCCTCCACTAGTGTCTCAGTAATTTTCCCTTGTATTGTTTGTATTCTGATCTGTTTCTGTTAATGTTAAGATACATCTTTTAAAAAAAACAAAAAAAACAAAAAAAACACTGCTGCACTCCACTTGTAGTGCAGCGTAAGTCCATGAGAGATGGCTTACACGTTGCGGTTATGATGTTAGAACATCTAGAGCAAATCATGGGCTCGGATAGCCCTAATGCTTTCTCTCTCTCTCTCTCCGCAGTGAGGAGATCGTATTGCTGCCTAGTGTTCCTTTACATGACCCTATCACAATATCGGCTTTGAGGTCAATATCTTGGCTGCTGTGGGCCGTGGTTTGTAACGGGATGGTCTGAGTTGTCCACTTTTCCTTGATCACCTCTTTAACCTTTCCAGTATTAGGAGGTAGGATGATCAGGTCAGGGGAAATCTAAGATATCTATAAAACTTTGCTATGTTGTTGACTCGTACCACTGAAGTATCAGACTCTGGTGTGCTGAGATTTTCAAACTGTTAAGACTCTGTTTTTGGCCCAATTTAAATTGTGTTTGGGACTACACAACACACAACTAAACCTGAATTATGTATTATTATTGCAGTGTTTTGTGTTGCCATACACTGTTTATGGCCTCCTCAGTAGACATTGTTATGTGATTGCTTCTCTAATTGGCTCATTTACTCATCTCTATTGTGAGTATGTGGCTGTCAGTTACAGTACATGCTGCCATAAACTGTGCCAGATGTTGCTGCAGTGATAGAGCTTGTTGACAGTCATACTCCAGCCCACAGCAAGGGGACTATAGTTGAAGAGAAGGTCTTTTAGGTGCATTTACGCATGATAGCAAATTGACCTGATGTTTGTTCTGTTTGGAAATAGTCCGGTCAACACTCAGACGGAGAGGGGCTGGTGTGCAAGACCTCTTACAGAGGCTGGTCGAAGTTCAGAACGCATTCCTAGCCTGAAGGCAAAGCACAGCACCTTGGCAGCATGACTCACTCATTCCCTTGTACAGTCAGTGCAACCTTGTCGTTAAGATTTTTACATCTGTGAGCAACACGAACAAGACTTTTTCCCCTTGATCTATATCAGCTCTGCCAGACGTTTGCAAACATTAACAACATAACTTTAGTTTATAGTTTTGCCAAAGTCTGCCAAGGAGACACTCAGTGAAGGTAGTATTTGACTAAAGTCACTAACAAAAACTGACCTTCACTGCCTCTCTGTATGCAGTCAGTAAATACCATGGTAAACAAGTCCAACCTCCATTATAGAGATTTTTCAAGCCTTGAAATTTTAGCCAGTAGGAGTTGTTCTAATATCACTGCATTTTTGACTACTCTGTATCATTTTTGTTTCCGGTACTGTATGTATATATTCACAGCCTGTATATACTCACAGCCTGGACAATTCTGGATTCGTCATTTTTGTGGTTACCATTATAATCCTTAAGATTTTCATGAACTCAAAAACCTCAGATACTATTTGTGGTTGGTCTTTTTCTCCAATCAAAAATCTGGTCTTATTTTGATATTATTTTGCTTATTTTGAAAATGAAACACTCAAAGTGTCCAGGTTAAATGACATAAGGGCAAGTTATGACACTGCTCCTCAGACATTATCCACCCTCTGCAGAACATTATGATCTAGTAGACTAATAAGGCAAGAAAAAAAGGACCATCCTGTGTGCTTGAATGTTTTAATTCCCCTTGCAAACTTTCTGGTGGCAGACACGGTGGCGTACAGTCTAATTATCCAGTTTAACGAACACCTCACCTCCTCAGCCTGCACCTGAGGGACGTGGCCTCAGAGAGTGTGACAGGATTAAGGCAGCCTTGATATTACTTGGTTATTTGAGATTGCTGCTCTTCCCGGTTGCCCTCGGCAGCCTGTATTAATCCTGGAGCTCCTCTGTTGTCTTCTCCCTGGTGCTTCTGCACAGATGAGCTGAATAGACCGAGCTTGAGAATTGATCTGGTTGTTAAAGAAAAAAGGCTGTAGAGGAGGAGCCACAGCAGAGGGTATCGCTGTCCTCTTGCACAAGCATGCCCAGGAGAATGGGTTAGATTATTGGCTTCTAACTGAAGAAGAGATCTTATCAGGGAGAAGGACATATACCTCAGGCAAATGCCTCATGTACTGTATGCACCTAAAGGCGTCTTTGAAATCATAAAGTAGGCTGCTGGCAAAGAGCACCGCAACTCATCCTTAATTATTAATTCATCCCATGGGAGTGCATTTTATTTACTCTGCAGTCTGTTGGCCACAGAATAAGATCATATTGTGATTACAATAACAATGAAGTTGACCTTGAAAATACTACTGCAGAATAAAATGTCAACCACGGATTCTGCCTCTGATGGATCTCATGTATGTGCATGTTCCTTGTCATGCACCCTGTCACACAGTGTATAGACTGTGTTTGTGTTTGAATTAGCACGTAGACCAGTAAATCTCACATTCATGCATGGCAGCTAGAATGAATTCAAAGCGTACAAGCTCAAAGCTGCAATGTACAAAATGTAAGCCCTTCCTCCATAAAAAAGGATGCTATCAAGAAGCAGGTTGCAGTGATTAACTCCACCTTTTCTAATGGCAGTGATTGCATGATGTAGTACTTTTTGATGCTATTTGCCAAATGAGATTTGGCATTTTTGACAAGGCAATTTCTTTTGTCCAATTTAGGCGCTGTAGTTAATGTTAATGAACTTGGATGCCTATTTCTTCTCACTTGAATAGCGATTCAGATGCCTGGGAGTTCTGTGCTGAAAGCGAGAGGCAAAAGCCCCGAATCTTTCCTCCTTTCCTTTCAGGGAATAAGCCTGCATTTGCTTGAAATGGAAATATTCACACTGCCGACGTAAAGTGCATAGCAAATGAGGGGAGTGTGTGGGGAAAGTAGTTAAAGTTTGATTGGGCGTAACCTAGCCTGCACTCTCTTTAATGATGTTGGGAGTGTCCTCTGAAAATTGAAAACCCCCTTCTCTATTCGCTCTCTCTCTTTCTCCCTCTCTGACTTCTCCTCAGCCCAAATCGCTCCATCCACGGTTGTTTGTCTATGTGGCAGCCATCTTGCCGGTCACGACTCACTGCTCCGGAACACTCTACTGAGCTGTGTGACAGTGTTTGGCCAAGGGGTCCCAGGACATTACCAACCCCACCCCCAGAACATATACACACCCTCCTTTTAGAAAACATCTTTTTCCTCCTAATGTGGTTTGCTAAATATTCCAGTTCTCACACCCTCTTCTCTTTCCTTTCTATATCTGTCTTACTCCCCCCCCCCACTCCTTTTCTTCGCCAGAGCTACACACACCCTCGGATACACTGCCTCTGGTTTCAAGACAAGGGGATTTGACTTGCATGAGGTCTTGGCCTATGCATCTCTCCATTTAAGGAGCTCCGAGTGTGTGTGCATGTGTGTTTTGTGCGGGTGTGTGCTGGTGTGTAAAGCGCATGCTAATGCGGGTTGGTCTTGGTCCTTGGGATCAGGCTGAAGATGACAATCCAGGGGGGCACATTGTGTGGGCCAGCAAGGCGAGCTCCACAGATGGGAGGAGAGAAAGGGAGACAGAGGGCTGTAGGCAGAGACAGAAGGAGAGGGCCGCCATCCACAGCCCTACTTCACTTTTAACTTCATTTTCGATACGCTCTCCACAGATCCAGTAGCAACTATGAAACCAGCTTTTGTGAGTATTGATTCCCTTATAGGCAGCAGCTCCACTGGAGGCTCATTAATCTTGTCTACCTGCCACGACTGAATTGAATGAAAAAATAATTGATGCTTTCTAGCATTTCTGTGGATATTATATTTCTCGTAAAACCTGTTCGATTGGTCTGCGCTGATTGAAGCTCGTAGCTTTATGTGCTAAATACAGCACTATATAATGAAGAAAAATCTTAGCCTCTTCCTCATGTTGCCTTTGTACTTTTGAGTGTGTTCAAAAAGTTGATCCTCTGTGGCTTTTTGTCCTACAATTCATGTAGCATTTCTTTGTTCTTTTTTTTTTTTTACCTTCATGTATTGTCATGTTCAGGAGCTCATTGTGGATTTGGGGTAGCTCTTATTTTCTGTGTGGAGAAAAATGGCCGTGTGGGTTGTTAGGTAGAAGCTTCATGTGTTTGACCTGCTGAGATCAAACTAAACCGTAGGTGTGTGTGTGTCACGGCCTGGTGCAGCCAGCAGGGGAAATCTATTCTCTAATCCCCACCAGGGGGAGAACACAGGATAGCCACAGGGGGCTGAAACATGCAGCCACTACTTAGAGTTCCTCTGGTTCTAGCCACTGGAGAGAACTGATGCCCTTTCTGTTCTAAGTCGTATAAAGGATTTCAACTTATTGGACGATATATTCCTACATCCTTTGATGATGAGCTGACAAAGTTTTGCCGTTGTTTAGAACAGACACCGTTCCTAAAAGCACAAGCGTGACATTGGGCTATTTCAGGAGGACGTTGATGGGACTGCTGACAGTGCTTTGTCCCACTGTGACACTGAGGTGTTGGCATCTCCTTTAGTTGATGGTGTGTTTGTGTTCCCCTTGATGCCATTCACTAGCCCATAGTTTTAATTCCAACCCTTGTTTCGCTGCCAGCTTGCCAATTTGAGGCCGGTGGTCTGGGCACGCTCTCTCTGCTGCAGCCTTTTGTTTCACCCTGCACAAGCTCTGCCAGGCGTCCTTTTAGTTCTCCCTCTCTGAGCCTCAGTTGCATATTGTTCAAGATTCTCAAGGCTGTTAATGAAAAAACACTCAATGCTTTCAAATTCCCAGTAAAATAGCAGTGGAGTCATTCTCCCCAGTCATCCTAGTGCGGAAGGCCTGCTGTGAGAAGCATGATAAATGGGTTCATGTGTCTTTAATCTCACCCTGACCATCTCTTGCCGCTGCTAGCTCTTCAGCTGTTGACCTCCACCCTGCCGCTGACTTCTGACCCTCTTCATTGTACCTCCTTGTTCATAGTGAGCCCCTCTCACAATGGATGCCTCTCCATTTCAGGTCTCTGTATTGATTCAATCTCGCAGCACAAAAACACATTCCTCTCCCTCCCTCCTCTATTAATTCTCATGACATCGAGCTCCTTAGTCCTCGTCCATGAAATTCAGAGGCTTTTTCTTGTTCTGGATGTGTTTTACCTTGAGGAAATCACTGGACCGTTTCCCCTGATAAGGATATATTTACCCAGCTTCGACACTATATCACACCTGCCTTTCACGCTAGCTGCTTCTGAATCTCACTGGACCAGCTAGTATTCCCTTTTCCATTATACCGGACAAGTGAAGCCAATACACCAAGACAGAATGCGGCTCTATGTTTTTTTTGTTAATTCATCCATACTCGTATTTGCATTGTGTTAAAATGAAGCTCGGTACACTGACCTTACCTGCAGTGTGAGTGCGTTTAAAATGCAACCAGTCATTTCTTTCTTCCTATACACTACAGCTCCAGGCATCCTGTGATTGCTGCAAATGCGGCAGCTGGTGGACAGAATATTACAACCTCTGCTTCAATATTTAAAAGTACATTGGCATGTCTTATCTCCTGAGAGCTAAAGAAGAGCGAGATCACAACTTAATGTTAGTCCCCCTCTGCTCATTGCTGAAGAGTGATGCCATCGACAGGAGCGTTATCCTCCCTTCAGTATAGACCCTGGCCACTTTATGAGGCGAGAGCACTGCCCTGCCCTCATTATCACAGGAGTTACAGCAGCTCTGTGAGTGAGTGTGATATCACATACTGGACCCCTGATTAATGCCAGTCCTCATCAGCGGCATTTTAGTTGGCTTTGTCCTGCTGAGGCCCAATAATTTACGTTATTATGAATGCAACACAAATATGTCACATTGAGATGCGTCTGTTTTGTATTTATTGCAGAAGAGATAGCCATGCCTAGCTGAATACACTTGCTATGGCCGATGAATATGCAGGAGATTTTTAGCTTTCACATCTCTGCAGGTGAAATTTTAGCCACTTCACTGCAGTAACTTAAGAGAGACGTTGTTTCATGCAAGGCTGTTAACACCGAAAAGAGGAATAGTTACACATTTTAGAAAATATTCTTATTTCTTTTCCTGCTGAGAGTTGAGGTGAGAAGATCAGTACGAGTCTTGTACAGTATACTGTAAATATGAACCTGCAGCCAGTAGCTGGTTAGCTTAGCATAGCATAAGCACTGGACCAGAAAATCTGCACCTTTTAAAGCTCACTAATGAACACATTTTATCTCGTGTTTAATCTGTAGAAAAACCAAAGTGTCAAGATGACAGGAGGTGCTTTTACAGAGGATTATATGCCAGACTATTTCCTGGGTGGTAGCAGTGACTTCCTTGAGTCAATACTGGTTGCCTTGTAGCCAAGCCAAGAAATAGTCCAGCACATAACCCTCAGTTAAACCAATGTGTTGTTTTTCTACAGATTAAACAAACAACACATAATGTGTAATCAATTAGCTCTACAGGTGCTGGTAGGCAGATTTTTATGCCTTTGAGCAGAGCCAGACTAGCTGTTTCCCTGGTCTCCAGTCTTTGTGCTAAGCTAACCAGCCTCTAGCTATAACCTTGTATTAAATGGACATTTATGAGAGTGTTTTCAATCTTCTCATCTAGCTGTCCAAAGACATAGGTCCAAAGTACTGAACTATTCCTTTAATTCAGTGGGAAGGGTGAAAAAGGAAAAGGAAAAAACAGTAGCAGCCTGTTTTTGCTGACTCATCTGCGTCTTTGCTCAGGTAGGACAAATGCTGCCAATTCTCCATCAACATTCCTGTTTAATGACTGATGTAGTGAACATGTGGCGCTGATAGATGGAGGTTATTTGTCAAGCGTGTGTGACTAATCTACCATCTGGTCAATATGCACGATTCTAATCAACAGTATGGAGAAGTAACATAGGGCAGATGGACAACTAAAATTATGTGAATCATCCCCACTGCCCTTCGTCTCACACCTCTCCCTTTCTTCCTTTCTTTGCTAGAAATGAGGTGTTTTGAGTGCTGAGGATTTATTTTGAACATGAGTGTAAAGGAGTAATGTATCATACACCACAGCTCAGAGTGTGATCCTCAGGTTCCTTCAATGTCTCAATTTCATTTTTGTGTTCTGAGATTTGTCCTTTTCTTAAACTAATTCTTTGATCATTTAATCCTCACAAACACGTTGCTTATGCAGCAGACTTGTCCTGTTTTCCATTTTCCATCTCAGTTACATTTAGTTGAGTGTTTTCGGTGTCAGCTGTCAACAGAGGATCTTTGTACAAAACAGGAAGATTATAATAGCCCTGCCAGAGGATAGCTGGCACGGTGTAGGTATGGTAGCTGCACAAAAGAAAAAAAAAAACAAAACCTTGAATTCTCTCTCAGCAGACACAGATGACTTCTACCACCACAAAACAACGAAGATCTAATTCCTTTGACAGCGTAAGATGTCCATGCTCATAAACATATCTCTTGGTCCTTCTGGGGTTTGGTTCTGTCCTCTTCTGGGGAATTCTTTGTAGAAGTAGATGGGATTCTTTCAGACTTGATGAACCCTTTGGAATGACATAATCTCAATGATTATTCATTTCTTATTCTATGCAAGTCTGACAGCTTTGATATACTGTTATTTATCCAGTTTGACAGCAGCACATTTAAATAGATGCAGCATTCTTCAAAGTTAGATTTCTCTCACTGCTCCTCTGACGGACATTTCTCTTCTAATTACATATCATTTCACTACTGAACATCCATGTAATGATTGATGATGAGAACTTAACAACTGTAGACTCCTGATGGCACTTATATGATTATACTAATGAGGACAGATAACCTGTCTGGCGGCTTTTAGAGCAGCAGACAGGACTTGGACTTGGTCGCCAGTTTCCAAAAAAGCATAAATAATAGCTATTCACTCTGGTTTATAAACCATGCCCCTATCCACACAAAGACTTGGAGTGACAGTATCTGACAAGTGTGACAGCAGCACTGTCAGTTTCTACCTTTTCATTTTCTTCGCTCCCAAAGTTCATGCATACTCAACACTGGGACTGGTAAGAGGCGAGAGCCATGTTTCTGTGCAGGGACAGGTGTTAATATTGAAGCTCGGTGGCCCGCTGCTGCTTCAGTGTCCTTATGAATGCATTTGAAGAATACAGAACTATGATTGGATATGTCTGCATGTGTGCATGTGTACAACACATTGATATCAGTGACTATCCTCAGAGTCAACACCCTAGTCATTTTCACATGCATTCCGCAGAGATGCATGAAATTATTGCAAGAAAACATGGGAATCTGGGTGCCTTTTCAGTTTCAGTAACTGCTAATTTTTCTCAGTTTCTCTGTGTATTTAACTCCTTTTATGCTTTGCATTATGAACCTCAGTTGCCTTGAAACAATAGATGATTGTTGCAAGTGTTACTGGAGCAAACATCACAACACAGATAGTTTAAACTGTCATGGTTCCTGTATCATTTCTGTAGACTTTCACACTTTCTCTCACAGCTCTCTCTGATTGCCATGACAAAGCTTTTGCTTTGTGATCGTTTATGGCAGATTGTGAGGCCAGTGTGTTTGTGGAAATCAGTGTTGTTTTGGCTGCAGGCAGCAGATGAGATGCTGCTACCTGCAGCCCAGTACCAGTAACTTGTCCAATATGAGACAACAGAAATGACTGTAATGCTGTGGCCATAAATGAGATATAAAGGCAATCAACTATTGTGCAGCTGCTCAAGATGCCCTTCAAAATTTCTATTTACGTGTCTTCATAAAACCACTGTGACTGACTTTTCTGTCACTGAACGTACCCTCAACGCTCTCTGGGCATTTGCTTTTGCAGAGTGACTGTAACATCTGGTGGTTTATTGGCATAAGGCATTGGGCGGGGGGGGGCTTTCTCTGTATTTTTGCTGGTTAGAGGTGGAGGCTAAACTATGATGGCTTCTCCAGCTTCTTATCTCTCCCTCTCTTCTATTCCTGTCCCCAGATCGAGAAGATCATGACACTGATTGGCGCTGGAATCGATTTTTCCAGGGATCAGCAGTATGCTACACCAGGTAGAGTATGATCGTTATTGCCTTTTCATGCTGCTGGACGTTAATTAGAATTCAACACCTAGAAATTGAGTGTTTTAAGTTCATTAGTGCTGATGTTATCTGTTTTTATTCACTTGTGTAATAAATTTCACCACTGTTAAATTTTTAATCTCTTGAGAATCTCACTGTGAACCCCTCAGGTTTGAACATAATCAAACCCCAATTACCCATTTGGCTGTAGGCAGAGATTTCATTGGGCAGATTTAGGCTGCGTTTCTTTGCCTGCATCTCTTCAAAACCTTTAATCAGCCATTCTAAGAAGGTGAGGCATATAGGTATAATGAGAATGGATACCTTACTTGTCTTGTTGTGGACCCATAACTCACACTTTCTTTATCATACATGCATGGATTTTCTTTATAATCATCCTCCAAGTTATTTTATCCATAACAGTGTCCTCGAGGGAAATCAAACAGGTGCTGGGGAGACACAGTCAGTGAAGGTCAATTCAGTTAACATCAGAGAGCTGTACGCAAGTATAATGCAGGTAGACGGTTGGTCTATTTTAATAGAGCAGATGAGGAGGGGAATCTGCGTTAGCAGCTGCAGGGAGAGGTAAGCCAACCCTTCTGAACAGCTTTTCTTGCCACAGAAAAGTGGGTCCTTTTTATTTTTTTATGGTTTTCGAGGCAGTAGTTTCCGAGCTGTGCTGCCTGCCAGGTCAGGTCAAGCACTGGTCTCTAAAGCTACCTTGAAAGTTACCAAGTGTATTTTTATGTTTTAAGACCAAAGTGCCTGAGAGACACAATATTAAATCTGTCGTGTAATGTCTGTGTGTGTTAAGGATTCTGTACCTGCTCTCCTCTCATTCTTCGGGCCTTTGAAAAGCCTGTCGTCAGGATTGATGGATGGCGCCCGGGGACTGTAGCTGAACAATAGACTCCTTCGCTTCAGTTTTCCCTGCTCACATTATTCAACCTTCCTCTCCGGTTTACACTTTGCCTCAGCCACGTTGTAATAT
This sequence comes from Lates calcarifer, assembly GCF_001640805.2. Taxonomy (NCBI): domain Eukaryota; kingdom Metazoa; phylum Chordata; class Actinopteri; family Centropomidae; genus Lates; species Lates calcarifer. The sequence continues at coordinate 20,037,452 of NC_066838.1, read as the reverse complement.
ATTTAAGCAATGCAGCAGATCCACCATTCTGGAGCACAAAGTTGTTGGCCTTCTTATTCTAGCCCACTTGTTATGCCCTGCACTGGAGTGAGCTTTTTAAATATTAACCACTACGTATGTCAGGGGATGAGCTCATTTTGCTTTGTAGACTTGAGGAAAGCTGAGACCACTGCAGTAAAGTAGTTAGCGCCCCAACACTATAAGTCTGAATCCAAAACTCCTCTGTATATCTGAGCCTCAACCTTTTAGCCGCCATGCTCCGCATAGCTCCGTCTCAATGAAGACGCTGTCAGGAGGCCATCAAGGGACTCAAAAAGTGATGCAGCTTCTCGCATGTGCATCAAACAAGAGGCTCTCTGTTTGATGCACATGCGAGAAGCTGCATCACTTTTTTTTTCTTATCCCCCCTTCTCTCTCTCTCTCTCTCTCTCTCTCTCTCTCTCTCTCTCTCTCTCTCTCTCTCTCTCTCTCTCTCTCTCTCCCCCTCTCTGATTTGGTCCAGTGTTTGCCTCTTCTCAGTTGTGACTGGAGAGCTGTGATGTCTCTAGCTGATTGGCTCTGTGCCTGCAGTCACTTTTTTTTACTTTTCTCCTCTCCACTGATCGACTCCTACATCAGAGTGGAAGAGATGTTGGAAGGGGGTGAAAGAGACCTAACAAGTGTGAGGAAAGAAAAAGGCTGAGACACAGAAGATGCAGAAACTCAAGAGCAAATGCAAATAATGAGGGGTGGGGGGTCTGTAGCTGAAACGGTAGCTCGCTCTGACAAAGAGCAGCCACCTGCAGTGGTTCAGAGAAAAAAAGAGAGAGAGAGAGTGGGGAGGGAGGAGTGGGGAAGCGCATGCAATGAGGGGAGAGTGAGAGAGTAAGGGAGGAGAGAGGAATTGCAGGCAGCAGTATTGTGAGCAGCCAGGACAATAGAAGGACGCCACCTCGCCATCTGTAGGAATAGATGGTCCATTCTTCAGCCCGGAGAGGTGTACAGGAGCTTTTTGCTTTTTTGATGGACTTGACTGCATCTCACAAACTGTGGCAGACAGAGGAGAGACAGTTTTAGCACTCTCTTGCCTACAGACAAGTTCAATCTGGGGGCCAGCTATTACTAAAGTGCTCTTTAAAGTAGCTGATTTGATCCTTGAGGGGATTTTTTTTTTTTTTTCCCCTTTGCACATTTCCAAGCTTCTGAACGGACCAGAATGGGATTTATGACATGGAAATTTCCTCAGGAGCAGGACTGGTTTTGTAGCAAGTCGAAGAGATGAGAACGCAAAGCTTTGTTTATTTTACACATTCATTTTGTTTTGGGTTATGATATCTGTTTGTTATTGTAGGTTGGCCGCTCTCTTAATGTGTTGTCCTGCATGGGGTAAAACACACCTTGGTGATATGTAACTTTGAAAATGATTAATTCTGTTAACTTTTAACTATGGCTGAAATGCAGTTATCAAATCAAGAGTTAAAGACAACTACACCAAATTGAATGTGTTATACTTGATCCCCATCATAGAAAATTTATGCTTTTTGTTTGGAAAGTGAAATAAGACACAGCAGTAACATATTAAAAGGAGCAGAGGCAATCATGTGTCTTCGTATTGGTTAGGCTCCTGTCAGCTGCGGCTGCTGACAGCTGTCACTATATCTTTTGTTCGTGATCAATCTCAGCTTGTTGTAGTCGTGTTGCAGGTTTGTGTTAGCCCTGCTGCTTTCCATGTGAACGCTGTCGTGTTCTCTGGTAGATTCTTGTCCTGTGGATTATATGTTGAGTAGGTTGGGCCTGTGAATCAGGGATGAACCTTGTTGATAATTGACTAATGTCTCCTGCTTCTGTCCACAAGTTTCCAAAGAACTTTCCACTCAGCTGAAACAAATTACTCCCTGTTATGAGCTGCTGCTCTTCTCTCTGACTCCCGTAAGTTTCTCTTCATGACAAAACTGGAGCTTAATTAAATCAACTGAAGCTTTTATTTTTGGACAGAAAATGGTACCTCAAGACATGGGACATTTAGAATTTTTTCTTGGCTGGATGTGAATTCTGTTGTTACACATTTGCTTCAGTTAAGTGAGGCACAATCGTGTTGATTTTAAGTGTGTTTTTGGCGTGATCCTGGCTGACTATCATAGCTAGAAATTTCGCTGATATTAGCTGGTGGTCAGCCAGCTCAAATCCCTCCATCATCTCCTTCGCCCCTGAGATCGGGGGTACTTTAATCCATCTTGGGTGACTGTGGTTCGGCCCCCGCTTCCCAGCGGGAGCTGACGCCCTGTCCACAGAGGACACTGTCTCCCCCGCCGTCCTGTTGCTGGTGCGCTCGGCTCTGCTGGCCGAGAATGATGTGGCAATGCCACGTCTCATCCTCAGAGTGCCGCTGCTACCGGCTGAAAGGTTTCTCCCTCCTGAAGCGCTTTCCCCTGTCAGCAGGTGCTGCAGGCCGGCTGCTGGACCAGCCCGTGGGAGACTGGCTGGAGCACGTGGGGCTGCCGCAGTACGAGAGCAAGCTGCTCCTCAATGGTTTCGACGACCTGCACTACATGGTGAGTTCCTCACTTCTGTGTCCAAATTGACCTGAACTCTTTCTATTTTGACTTCTCACTTTTATGATCTTTTCTCTCATGTCTTACCACTTGCTTCTACTTAACTCCAGTTTGTGTCTTTGTGCGTTAATCCAATTGATGCCACCCTCCATTAGCTGTTCAATGATCCCATTAACTTCATCTGACTGTTCAATTAGCTGAAATCCCATAACAACCCTTCCCAGTGTATCATGAGTCTGGCTTGTGTTTCTGTAGCTACAAGATTTTAATAGAAGCTGTGAATTCTGGGTGGATTCAGCACATAATTTAATCTTGCAAATTACACCATATGCTTTATACAGTTCATAATATTCAGCACTTGATTCAATTGCAGAACGTTTCTTCTCATTCCTGCAACAGGCTGTTAGGCTCAGCATTCATTGATGTTTACTAGATTTACATTTCCATTCAGCTACACAATATGCAGTTTGATCTGTACTGTTAAATGTTTTGTTTACAGCAGCTTTGATATCCTCACGGCTGGTTGTGCGCTGAATCAGGTTTATCTTGCACTCTCACACTCCCAGACAGTCTGTCTCCAGCTCAGGAGGCCACCACCATGGCCTCTCACTTATACAGTCAGTGAGCCGGCTGCCTGAGAAGTAGCTGATGCCCGGCCAGACTGGAGGAGTGTCTCAGTGAGCAATGGGATGCTGTTGCCAAGCCGACAAGTTTATAGAGCCCACGGTGTGCAACGCCACTATGAGTTGGCTCTGTTGCTTTTGTCAGTAATGAGGACTGATGGTGGAGAGGATGAGGGACCCAGCTGGTAGGCTGAGCCAGTGGGCATGTTGGAAATGAGACAGCCATCTTACGTGTCAAGATGAAAACTCCCTCCTCCTCCAGCAGGCCCATCATTCATACACCTTCTCTTTAGAGAGAGATAACGAGCCACATGTTTCCCATTCAGGTCGCACATTTGATTTGATTTCAGTGATCATGTTTGGTGAGAAAAGGTAAATGTACACATGCAGACAGAGCACAGCTCTAAAACTCAGGCACATGTGTCTTCACACGTGCAATAGTATGAACGACACCATATGGGATTACAAGATGCCACAAATTCATATAATCCAGATCCAGAGAGCTGCATATACATTTTCAAACAAAACCTCAACAGCCATTCCAAGTTTTTCATCATCTGTACACCAGGTTTTTGTTGAGTCATTTAAATCATCATAGATAGTACAATACAAAAGAAAACACATGGGCCACTGCAGCTCTGTTCTCGTTACCTTAAGGTAGAGATGCCAAGCAATACACAGCAATGTCAGTACTCAACTGAAAACTGAATAAGGAGTTGGGACTTCTCATGCTCAGCCTCTCGACGGATCTTTTGGAAACTTGTGCGTTCAAATGTTGATAACTGCAAATAAGCATTCGTTTAATGACTTGTCTGTGTAGCTACCAATGTCATTTTGATTTACAACCCATTTATGACCTCAGCACTTCATGTGTTACTCCATGATTGTGACTCGCAGTGTTGTCTGTCTGTCTGTCTTGGAAAAATCTAAAAATAATAATGTTTTACTTGTTACCCAGCAGCAGGGTTTTTTTTTATTTTATCTTCAAAGATGTTTCTGTGATCCAAAAGATGTCTTCTGTCAGCCTGGGGCAGAACCAATGTTTAAATCCTGTATTTCCAGAGACTATGCAGGCTGCTACAGTATTAAATCAAAAGCAGCTGCCTCAAAAATTATGACAACAGCAGCCATAAGCTAAACTCAACCCACAGAGAAATTAAGTTAATACAGTGTACAGTACAGATGGGTGGCTGACAAATGCCACTAATCTTCATGCAAATATGAGCTTTCTCTCAGTGGTTACTGTAATGATACAGTTAGTTCAAATTAAGTCATGTTAATAGAGTCATGTTATATTTCCATTGTTTTGTAGACTTCTAAATAAAGACTTCTCGGTCTTCAGAGTTCTGGGAGCATTACACTGATATAACACTAAAATACATTTGAAGCAAGCATATCATACTCCTGTATAGGGTGGACTCCTATAGCTGCAGGTGCCAGCTGCGTCTGACTCATCAGTGTATCAGTGATACTTGGATGAATAATCTTTAATCTACTTTACGTAACCTGAGAATAGCACATTCCTCCATCTATCTGCCTCTCTCCCTCTCACCCGGTGTCATCAACACCCATGTTTAAGTCTGTGCTGAAGCCTCTGAAGTTACTCTCTGGGTTTAATCTTCCTACTGTCTTTTTTAGTCTTTCACACTCTCCTTCCCGAGCCTTGAGTCCTCTCTCCTTCTTCTTTTTTTCAATGTGGAGAGCTGGCAATATTTCTATCTTTAAACACAGCTTACAGACCACCTGACTTCCTGAAATCGCTGGAGGATTTAGAAAAGAGCTGTAACCTTTCAACAACGTGTCCTTCCCACAGCAAATGTTGCCCTTTTAAGAATCACAATTTGGTCTAAACTGGGAATGAGAATTACCCTATGAGTCACCTTGTCTTTGCTAAACTTTTCTAATTGTGTTTAATGTGTGAGCAGGAACTGGCCATATTTCATCGTTGGCTGTGTGACCAGACAGATATTTCTGTCTAATTATATTAGTGGCCAGAATTAGGTCTGGATATGTATGCAACAAATCCACACTCATAATCACCAAACTGATGCAGTGTATAACTCCACAGAATCTAAAGACACGTCACACAAACTCATACATACACCTACATATTGCATATATACACCATTTTCTAGAGAGTCACAGCTGAATGAAACCTAATTAAGACTCTCATTACGCCATGGCATCTCCGCTTTAGCTGAGTTGCCACGATAGAGAAGAAGTTAAGCAGTCCAATTCATTTGCAGACATATCATTTTTATCATCAAATGTGAAAAGTCTGCATCAGTTGCACTGTATTAGTCTTTGAAGAGAGGTCTGTAGGCTTCTTTTATTCTTCCCGTGGGTATAAACAACATGGAAAAACATTGCTTGAGAAATGGCATGTCCGCTGTAGCCAATGTGCAGTGAGAATCACTAATTAAACAGTGTTTACTCTGCCGGTCAGACTGCTGTGATCTCCGTCTACCCTGCAGGCACTCTCTCGAAGTGGATCAATAACAGCAGTGATTGTATTGTGTTCAAGCACCGAGGCAGAGACAAGCCTCTTCTGAAACCAATTAGATGCTTTTTATCGACTCATGGAGCAAATGTCCTGATGAAACAAGTTCTTGCGCAGCCATGCTGCTCTCCGGTCCCCACTGGTCCTGACAAGTAATACTCGTTGAAACGAAAACAGCTTCTTTTCTCTTTACTCTGCTTCTGAGCGCAGCTTCTTGCGGACGTAGCATCAGCCAACAGAGCTCAAATTTAGCTTGTATTAGAGGCAACTGTAGCTCCAACGCATCTCTTTGTTTGAAGCTAGAGTTGATGGAGCCATATAGAGGAACTAAGTCGATGGAGGTGATTCAGTCCATAATAGAAAAAAGGCCTAATTCCAGTCGCCCCTCCTTGGCCCTACCTCTAGTTTTAGAGTGTACTTGACTCGGTAGTGGCTCTTCAGAATGGAACTGCAAGAGTATAGGGGTTGAAATCTTTATCTGGGAAATGGGACACTACTCAATACTTGTTCTACAAAGTAATCTGCATCTGAAAACTCTCCATTGAGAGTTAGATGACCACTACCCCTTGATCCCCCCCAAAAAAATGGGAAATGCCAAAGGCCTGAGAAGTAGCTTGATTTTAATCAAAATGTTGCACAAGGGTGAAAGAAACATCAGAGCACACAATATCTCAATTCAACAGTGTCTCCTTTCTAATAATCTTCCTGCCTTTTTCTATCCTCTTCTGCCATTAAATAAATGCAGAGCGGTTATGCTAGAACAAGTCAATGCCACCTAAGCCTGCAGACAAATTGGAAATTCCGTAATGGCCCCATGCATTAGAAGCTCAAAGATTGGTAATGGATTAATTGATTTTTCTGTTGTGCTGATGGCGGTGATGTATTGTTGTCCATTTACCTATTTGAAAAACATTTGTGCAGGGATCAGATCAAATACTTGGTGAATTCTTTATTGTCTTTGTAGCAGCTCCCACTGAGTCTTTCTTTACAGCCTGTTTAGGAGGACAAACGATGACTTTTAATGCTGCTGGTTAGCTGTCCTTTAGACGGTCAGAATGAGTGATCCATGCCCCCGAGTCCTTGGCCTGGATCCGGAGTGTTTTTAAACCAGAGGGACCGCTGTGGCTGACACTGAGGAGAGAGAGCAGCAGCATTTTAATGAGAGGACAGGGGAAAGCAGAGATGGATGGGCCACACAAGCTCAGACACCGACCCACCTAGCTTACACTACTGTAATGTATTATTGTCCCCCATGTTGTGCTGATGTCAGCTCTCTCTCAAGTAATGTATTCTCGCTTGAAGACCTGCCGTCTGTGGTGAGGAGAAAGTGGAACCACATTAGTTAGAATTTACCCCACAGAGTTGTCACCACAAAGTCTCTCATGTCAAACAGTTTGTGTTTTCAAAGTCTTCGTCTGGGGATAAATGGCTTATCAAGATGTAGCAGAGGTGAATGTAATATTTATGTTGCAGGAAATTTGATCCATTCTGCTTCCTTTCAAAGACGTTTCCTTTCACATTTTAAGGGTTCACATTTACAAGTCCATGCAGCCAGTAGGGTTTGGTATCAGTTAGCATAATGTGGATTAGGGCTTCAATAATTATTTTCATTTTCTATTAATCTGTCAATTTGTTTTGCCTGCCCAACAGTTCAAAACCAAAAGATTCTAAGTTTACCATATAAGACCAAGAAATAGTTGCTGGCTGATTTTCTTTTGATAACTAATGGATTAATTGACTGTTCTTTTCTGCTCCAGTGTGAATTGAAACAAATTTGAGTTTCACACAAATCACCCCAACATCCTCAAATAATGAGGATTCTGTCAATGCATTTTTATTTGATTGACTTTATTTGTGAATTGACTACTCAACTAATTGATCATTTCAGCACTGACACACTAATAAAAAACCTGCAAACCCACATAGCCTCACTCGCAGAAGACATTTTATTCTTATAGGATGACAGGCTTTTTTTTCACTGCAAACATTTTGACAAGTCACAATATCTGCTGTGACAGAATATTATCTAAATCTTGTGTTTCCTCTGTTGAATTCAGTGATGGACATCTTAAGCTGGATCTTAAATTTCAGTTAAGCTAAATCAACAGGAAACTTTGGTTACAACAAAGTATAAAATATGCACATGCAACAGGCGAAATACACTGAAAACTGAAAAAAAACAACAACCATGAAATAGCTGCATTAAAACGTCTACTTAACCATAAAAAATGAAGAAGACAGGAAATGGGAGCAAAGACAGTGAGTGGAGCCAGTCTGTTACAGCTGCATTTCCCCCCACAGAGCCATTTATCAGTTAATCTCCAGTGGGACAGTAATGCAATGATCCATGCACTGTGAAAGTGCTATTATCCATCCAGCTCCCTGAATAGTTTGAATCCTTAGCCGGAGAGGCAGCGATCAGCGCGGTGCTGCTCAGAGATAATGGGCTTTAAGTTGTCAGTTTAGTGCGAAGCATTAAGAAAGTAAAAGAGATGCGTCATGATGTCTGCGCTCAAATGTGAGATCTAACCAACGTGGATCACCATAGTAATGACCGACATAACTTGTAGTTCAGGCCCTCAAATTGCTCTTAATATTTCTGTCTGTCTTTCTTTTTCTCTGTCTTATCTGTCTTACTTTCCTCCATTTTGTCTTTCTTTATTTCAGTCTTTCTGTCCTGATTTCACTCCGTATGTCTTTGTATTACATTACAGAACTGTATAAGTGGGATGCCAATGAAAAACTGTATATCAGTGGATTACTCAGCAAAATTGTGATTAACACTGTGATGTCACAGTCAGCATTACACAGATTACTCTGCAGTTTTTACTCTTACTGACAGCCTCGCTCCTCCCCTCTCCTCTTGTTTACATCTACACCTCCTGCATGAAAAACAGGCTGTCAGATTTGACCTACAGACAGCTTCTCCTCTGTCCCGTGACGCTGCGGTGTGGGTGTACTTTTGTGTGTGTGTGTGTGTGTGTCTGCATTTGTGTGCAGAGGTGAGCACCACAGGATTAACTTGAGATTCATATTGAAGAGTCAGCCACACGGGGGGTCTGAGCCGTCACAATTTGTTCCTGAGGCAGCAGCTCCCATGTAGCCTCATGACACTTTAACAGATGAGATTTAGTTGCTGACCCCTTGTGTAGAAGCAACAGAGAGAGGCTTCATGGCTCATTGCCCCAACAGTTGACAACATGCGCTCTTCATAATAATAATAATGCTTTGTAATAACTAATTTTGACAGTTAGACCATTAGATAAGCAAACAGGACACTGCTAATGAATTACATTCTCTATAGAAATAGACACTTTCCTTTTACATGTCAGGGTATTTTGATTTTTCTCCCCGCAGTTTACTGCCACATCCAGATATCGCAGCACCAGTATTTTGCCTCTATCTCATATCGCTGACCACTCTGCAGTCTGACATTGATTCATCACTCCATTCTCCATTATCCATTACCTGCCACATGGTCTCAAAGGTGGTGCTGTGTGTAACCAAAGATGGGTTTGACCATCATTCACACGTGTCCCTGTCAGTCCCCTCCCCCACACTCTTACATTTCATTTAAGGGGTTATTGACATGGCCCCCTCACTGCAGTCGGGGAGCTGGGGGTCGGGAAGGAGTTTGAACATCTCACTCAGGAATAATTGACCCTTTTTTGTGCAATGGTAGCTTTCCTTGTGATCAATACTTACTCTACAGCACAGGGTCCTCTTATGGAGGATTTATCTTAACCTAGATTGACGTGTGCAGAATGGCGTCTCATGTTTTGCCAAGAATTCATTAAATGATTTATGTCTTTGTCTTCACCAATGTTCACGTTAATACACATGTCCTTAAACAGGAATTTTCATTTTTTGTATTTTGTTCCACAGGGGAGCAATGTAATGGAGGACCAGGACTTGAGAGAGATTGGGATCACAGACCCGAGCCACAGAAAGAAGATTCTGCATGCAGCACGTTCATTACCCAAGGTGACAAATTCATTGATCACTGCTTCAGTACTAGGGGAGTAAGACCTGATTTGCTGCCTTGCATTGCCTCCGATGTTAGATCACAAGATGCTAATCTCCCCTAAATACCAAGGCAGCAGCACAGGGGTGGGCAGTAACTACATACATTTAGTAGCTGCAGCAGTAAAATGCTGTTTATGCATTGTTGCTTTAGTATTACTCTAATAATGTAAAATATGGGCCCTTTCTCTGCAGTTACTGTTACTTTTAAACCCTTACATGCTTCTTCCAACACTGCAGGAGTATAACTTTAATCCTATGATCTGTTACCTCCAGCAAATTACTTACTGTAACACCTTCATGTGGCTACTATAGCCAGTCCTTTAATGGTCAGGCAGGAAAATTGGTTAAAAATGCAGAACATACAACACAGTGGCACAGCCATTGTCCTAAACCTGTTAAAGCATCAGTGACTGATTTCTTCTCCCACAGGTGAAAGCGCTCGGCTGTGACGGCAGCAGCTCCCTGTCCTCCTGGCTGGAGAATCTAGGACTGCACGAGTACTTGCACAACTTCCTGGCCAGCGGCTACCGCACTCTGGACTGCGTTAAAAACCTGTGGGAACTGGAGATTGTCAATGTGAGTCACAGTGACGTACATGGACTATGAGGAGTATCAGAGGGTGAAATTAGCTTTCCAGCTTGTTAAGAGAAATTCAGGATAAGGGACAAGTTTGACAGTTAACTTCAGCTGCACTTTAGGGAGCCAGGAGATTCAAACTCTGAAGGCGAAAACACAAGACTTTGGTTTTGAATATCGGGGAAGTAATTTTCAATGCTTCAGCTGGTTAAAGGTTTAAAGAAACCACTTACATGTATGGTACTGACAATTTAAAAAGAAGTGAACTTGACACCTTTTAGAGACAGATCTGCACATCCAACCTCACAGTTAGGGTCAGTATGTCAAGATTATCTACAGGGAGTGAAACAAAGTGGTAAAACAAAGATACTTTAGTCAGAGCTCTTCCAAGATAAGACATTTGGGTCCCATTAAGGTTAAAAGCTTTAAAGGAAAGTTGTTATGATAGGTTTAGTAGCGGTGTCTGGTGTCCCCTTGGTATGCTTCCACCTTTCCAGCACTCCTGTCTCCTCCAGAGCAGCTCTATGTTTTCCTCTTTTTTTCCAGGTCCTGAAGATCACCCTACTTGGTCACAGGAAACGCATCATTGCTTCCTTAGCAGAGAGACCCTATGAGGAGCCTCCAGTCAAGCCTCCTCGTTTGTCTCAGATCAGGGTGAGAACCTACAGACTCAAAGTTTCTAACTTTACCCTCATTTACATTTTTAAACAGGAGTGTGATGGTTTTCCCTCCTGTCAGGCTTGGCTCTGTTAGCCTCAATCACCAATTTGTTTTTTAGTCCACAAATCCTGGAAAGCATGAAGTACAATCACTGTTGTTATTCATCATGGGATGAGTAACTGTGTCTGGCTCTGTGTCTCCAGTGCCAAGACCTGCCTGGATCCCAGACCTCGTCTCCCCTCAGTCAGATGGAGTCCTACACAGGACGCTCTATGGACCCCCTGCTGCCTGTGGGAGAGCCAGGGAGGAAAAAAGTGTCAGATACCGACTACGACGTTACCCAAAGATATCGCAGTGAACGACACAGGACTCATGTATGTTTATGTTTATGTTTATCTTTATCTTTACATCTGACTCCATCTGTACATAATGTCCAGGGTCACTATGTGTGTTATGCCCCTGCCGGCCATCTTTAATAATAAAACTTTCAATGATAATTCCAGGAACGGTATGAAGAACGGCATCGAGAGCCTCGTCTGACCCTGCGGCCACCCAGTCTGGCAGCACCTTACACCCCAGTCCAGAACTGGCATCACCAACCTGAGAAGCTCATCTTCGAATCCTGCGCTTACGAAGCCAATGTACATTTACGCTTCTCTCCTTCAAAAAAGATCCTGTTTTCACTGAACATATACAGCAACATTGAGTTTTTCCTCTTTCCTTTTTCCATCTAGTACCTTGGTTCCATGCTTATTAAGGATCTACGGGGTACTGAGTCCACGCAGGATGCTTGTGCCAAAATGCGGGTATGCTACGAGCTTCCTCTCCAATCTCTTTGAACAAAAACACCATGCATACAAATAAACTGTAAATAACTGCAGTGTCCTCTCTGCTTGCGCTGTTCTTTTGTCCTCCAGAGGTCAACAGAACAAATGAGAAAAGTCCCGACCATCGTCCTCTCGATCACCTACAAGGGTGTGAAGTTCATCGATGCAGCTAATAAGGTTAGCTACTACATGCACATGCCGTCCTGCTTGGTGTGAAAGTTTGAACCCTTTTTATATCCTTACCAGTGCAAATAACAGTACTTTAACTTAAGTAATATTTTGAGATTACGTTCATGAAAGTGTTACATCACGCTGATTCCTCTCTGTGACTGTAAATGTCATGCTTGAAAATTTATGTCAGACCCGTTCGCGTTTGTATTTCTCGACAGGAAGCGAGTCTGCTCATACTGACATTTATTTGACATTAATAAAAAAAGACTTTGAATGAAAGGTTGCCTTGGAAGCTCAGTCTGCTTTTCCTTTATATGGCTGCACTTTCCTCTGACGGCTGTGAAACACGATTCATGCCTCAGTGTCTCCTCTTCACCAGCTGCCGCTTGTCAACTCACATTTCCCGATGCATTATTGCTTATAGTGTTCAAATTGTCTGTGACAGAGCCTGATGTTCCTTTTGCATTGTAACAAAATGGTCATTTTCAGTCTGTATAGTCCCATCACTGAGGTGTGCACTGCTTCTCTCTCTTCTCGGCGCAGAACATCATCGCAGAGCACGAGATCCGAAATATCTCCTGTGCAGCCCAGGACCCGGAGGACCTGTGTACATTTGCCTACATCACCAAGGACCTGCAGACCAGCCACCACTACTGCCATGTGTTCAGCACAGTAGACGTGGTAAGGATACCCTCACTGTCCCTTCCTCAGCTGGTTCATCTGTCTCAGCATGTCAGCTCATTCTGGCATCAAAATGATGATTGTTTGTGTTAGCTGAGTTTAAACATAAACAAGGTGAAAGTGCTGAAAGCAGAATTTCTAGAGAGCATTGAAAACTTTGCTCACCTGTAAATTTGAATTCTGCTGGCATCGCCTCCTGTACTTACACTGAGCAGATGTGATGGGCTGCATAGTCAACACTGTTATCTCCAGACTGCCCTATCTCTTCAAGGTGTCACGCTTCAGCTGGGGTTGATTGCCTCTTCGTAGACACACAGTGCTACTCTGGCCATGATAACTAGCCCTCCATTACCTACTCTGTCCCCCCCTAGAGATCACAACCATTATCCTGCTAAACTGCTATGTAATGCAGCCAGTGTCATTCCAGACATCAGTCGGCGTAACAGCAGTTTCCTCTGGGTTGCTGGAGTTCTCAAAGCTCATTGAATTCCTCTAAGGGGCTGAAACAGAGCAGTTTGATAAATATCAAAGGCCACAACACCCGAGAGACATGATCAGCTATTTGAAAGCATACTGATGCTATGAGCCGTACACAACCCTCACCCTCACAAAGAAGGAACACGTAGCCGGTGTCATCTGCCTGACACATCGGGGCATTAAGTAAACAGATGACTCATTTGTCTGTTGAGATGATGCAAAGTTCCCTCCATAAAATAGCTTCTTCTTTTTTTTAAACTTTGAAAGTCATGTTGTGTGAAGCTTGAATCCTCTGCCTTTAGTCTGAGGTGCTTGTTCATATTTGGAAGCTGTCACAATGTAACAAAAGAATGCAGCAGCAGATTTAAGACTAAGCTACAGCGGATGTATCCGGTTCAGGTACTGAGGGGAGTTGCTTGGTGCTGCACAATATACTCCAGAGATTACTGCCACTTCTCCGTGTTATGCAATTTTTGTTTTTTGAAGAAGTTTTAGGGGAAAGAAACTTTGCTCTGATATTTTTTGCTGCCTCACTGCAAACTCAGTCTAGTGTTGTTCTCCTGGAAGAAAACAAAATTGTCTCTGAGACTACAGAACATTTACTAGGGCTGCCTGCTCTTCCTCTTCCCCCCTTTCCGTATAGAACTTGACCTATGAGATTATACTGACCCTGGGCCAGGCGTTCGAGGTAGCCTATCAGCTGGCTCTGCAGGCCCAGAGGACCAAACAGCACCATAACCTGCCAGCGGGACCTGGATCAGAGGTCACTGAGGTCAAGTCCGGCCGACCCGTACCCAAACCACGAGGCAGCGTGCGGAAGTCAGCGGTGAGTTGGACATCGAACTTACTGTAGAACAAGACACCATATACAATATAATACAACAGGAAGTTGGTTATTGTAGTTTGTATCATGACAGTCAGCTCTTGGAGCTGCAGCCGTGGATGTGACACACACCTCATGCAGGCAATTAAGATACTTTAAACCTCTTTGCACCTGATTGCTGCAATTTGCATCAAAATTAAGACTCCTTGTCTGAGTCATGACTCAGTCAGTTCTGAACAGACAGAAATGATATGTATATTTTTAGATTCACTGGGATGTACACTTTTCCAAACCTGCCTGAGAATCATCATATTTTTAAGTTTTCTTCAGTGGCAAAGTATTCCAGTCATAGTTTTTTGTACATCTATGGATACATTGTGAACAGGATCTGCTAATATCTAATTCAACATACATTTTATGGTGCCAGTTTACCAAAATGTAAACAAATATAAGCAAAAACAACAACAACAAGGCTGAAGTTGTACTCCACAGCTAATTGGAGGGGACCACAGTGACTTCTTGTACAAAAGGGCAAAATATTTGCAGAATTCTCTCTTCAGACTTTTTTCCTTTTTAATTGTACCCTGGTAGGTCTGTGGGTGAAAATTAAACATATTGTATATTTTTTTAATTTTTGTATTACAAAGTCAAACATGTATTAATGTTTTCATAAAGACATATGTCTAAGTTTCGTAAAACGTTGTAAAACAATATGATGTTTACTGTCACTCCTTCAGTGTCTGCTTTTGTTTCCCTCACCTTTGTATTTTTATGTGTACATTTTCCAGCCTTTATTTAATCTAACAAATGCACTTTTCCTAAAACGCCCTGCTTCAGCCAAAGTCTAATCTGCACTGGCTTCAACAGATCAGACTCCTCCTGCCTCACGCTGCTTGAATCTGTGTCAGTTTCTCTCCTTTTCTAACTCTCTCTCTCTCTGCCCCCCGCTGTCTGTTTCTCTTGTGCTCTTTCCTTTCATCCTCTTCCTCTTCTTTCTTTCTCTGTCTGACTCTCTCCTCCTGGCGGTATTTATCTCTCCCAGGACTCTCCTCCTCTCGACAGTCGTTGCTGTTACTGTTACACCTGCACCACCCACCGTCCCTCCTTCCTACCGCTGCACTCTGCCAGCCCTGCTGCCCAGGTGCTGCTTTCTCATCATGTCCTTGACTCCATCCTCTCACACTTTGCTCCTTTTTCTGCCTTCCTGTTTTTCCCCCTCTCACTGCCCTGAGTCCTCTTTGTGTCTTCAGTCCATTGTTTCTTTAAGTTATTTTGCTGTTAATATATGTTTTACTCTTGTGTGAAAGTATGTACACAAGCTACACAGTGTGGGCTGATGAATGCTTTGAATGTTACTTTTGACTTGAGGGCCCTCTAGTGGTAGTTTGACAGTAAGACAGAAATGTTTATATGCACATGCAGAGATGGTTGCCCATAGGAACAGTTGTAGTTGTTGACAAAAACATTATCTAACACTGACATCTTACCTGTTTGTGTTTACAGGGGGACATTGTGGAGCAGGAAGGGGATGCTCAGTCCCAGGGCAGCGCCACGTGGCTCGTGGACCCCAAGGAATCCAAGCGCACTATCAGCACTAAGTATGAGACCACCATTTTCTGAGCGGACCCCCCTCCCTCTTCCTCCTGACCTCTCAACATGGGCCTGGTCTCACCCCTCTTCCCTCCCCTCCTTCTGTGTGCCTTTCACTGTGACTCTGCCTCTCTCTCTGTCTCTCTCTCTTTGGGCTGGACCCCTGCCCTCCCACTCCCCACCGTCTCCCCTCAGCTGTCACGTGTGTCCTGCTTTTTCAGCAACACCGCAACAACACACCGCTAGTGCAACCCTTCCACTTAAACAACCCCCCGCCTTCCCTGCTGGTATCAGTCACCACGACCAGCCCCGCCATTCACCTTCACTGCTATACTCCTTTTTGTTTACCTTGTATGCTTCCTGAGCTCTGTGTACAATGTTTCCTTTTTCCCCCCAGTCAACATCCTGGTATTTACTCTCGGTGATAAGGTCTTTTTTTTTTCTTGGTGCTTTTCCTGCTCTATTAGGCGACGGCCACTCTGAGGCTTTTCATTCTGATCTTTCAACTCCTGACTCGTCCGAGCGCCGAGAAAATCTGATTTACCACAGCCAAGAGTGACCACACTGCACACATCCTTTGTACCTGGACGGACATGTTTCCAGAAGAAACTGAGAAATTGGTCCTGTAAATTCTATGCATCAGTTGGACTTTAGCAGACTGTTTCTGTTCAGTGGGATGCAGGTTGTGGGAGCTGTAGAGGTTACGCAGGATTAACTAAGGGGGCGATTTGTTTCACTGTCAGCAGTCTGCTCGAAGCCAAAAGAGGCTAAGATCCTAGCACTGTGATAAGGTCCTTTTGGAGCTAATGAAGTAAGCATTTCGGGGGATTTTCTTGTTGGGTGGGGGGGAAACAAAACAGGGCGCAGAGCCTGATATGGACCCGCATGTTAGTGGTCCCGGACAGTCCTGAAAGACTGGCATGCCCTCGTCTATCAATCAGAGCACCAGGAGTTAACCTGATGCTTCTTCTGGAGTGAACTAACTATGACTAAGCACTTTTACCAAATCCCCAAGTGTGTAAGAATAAGTGCATCTTCCTCTGTCCTGTCTTTTTTTTCTTCCTCTTTTCACGACAAATGCCTTCTATGTTCATCCTGTCAACATTGCCTTTTGCTTTGCCAATCACGCCATGTTAATATTTCACTGCTGCCAGTGAAAAGAGTTAATCATTATAGAGGGGGATAATCCATCACCATCATGCTGTTTGTGTCCATCAGTTCTTTAAGTTTTTTTTTCTTTTTTTATTCTTTATTTTAACCTCACTGCTTTGTGTGCATGTGTGTCTGTGTCCCTTCCCTATAGTTGAACACTGTGGCCACTCCCAGCCAGTAAGAAAGGACAGGAACAAGCCCTGTTGCATGGTGGGTAGGATGTTTTTATTGGAAAAGTGACCCACTTTCCCATGCAGCAGGATCGCGTCACCAGTCGGACTGTGCTCGCAGCTCGCCACGGTAACACACACACAAGGGGGGCCCGGAGACACATAAGACGTAAAGCTTTCAACACTGCACGCTCCATCGGTTCATCTGACCTCACCGACTTCATCACTTGACATACACACACGCGCGCCTCTATTTAGCCTCCTGTCCGTCAAGCGATGGTTGTGCCAGCCAGATGTATTTGTTGTGCTCTGTGCGTTTCCTGAGAAATGAATCGTCGGCTCTCTGCCTCCCTACATGGAGAGATAGTGTTTACTCTTTCAGGAGATTTACCTGCAGGTTTCAATGCAGAACCTGTCATTAAAGGGGAAGTGGCTGAGATGAGGAACATAAAATTATCTGTTGTGATACCAAGGTACAAACTGTCAATAAGTGACCTCACACTGTAGGTACACACTCCCTCCTGAATCATTTGTCCTGTATCCAAACATTGTAGCGTCTCTTCATGACCATCTGCTTCTCATACATGTATAACTGTGATAAACGATATCATCTTGCACGGGAGGAACTCTCTAACCAAACTCAAAGGGCAGAGGAACTGACACTACAAAGACTGTTTTATAGCAATGTAACAGGGGGTGGCTTTTATTTGATTTGAAAGTTCTCTCTCTCTCGCTCTCTTTTTTTTTTTTTCTTATGTTTTAATTTTTTTATAGGACAATGACACGTCCTAATGCAGGAACTGGATCAGGTGTGGTTCACTGCTGTTCTCTCTTTCTCCTTCCCTGTTTCTTTGTTCAGTTAATCTAGACAAGATTATTCACCAAACCTGCCATGCAGGCTGGTACATCTTTAGATTTTAGCTGCGGAACAGAACAATAGGGCACAGCATGTCTCTCCTAGCTAACTCCCAGTATGTTGACTGTTAATGGTACTCTTTTTTGGTCAGCTGATGTGTATATGGGTATGTAGTCAGGTCGTTTTTTGATTTAACTGTTGTATATGTGGTACGTTGTCAGGCCAGTACGATAACTCTATGGTACACTGTCTTCAGCTCGCTGGTGTCGGCACCTTCAGCCATCAGCCTGGTCCCGTTCTGCTTTTGCACATTGCTAAGGATCAGGAGCGATATTCTGGGACTAATCTGATGACAACAATGATGAGAATGAAATTGTACATGAATCAAGCGGTCTGTATTTTGATACTTGAATGATTTTTGCTTTTATAGATATCTATATATATATATATATGTATATGTATGTATGTACGTATGTAATTTTTGACGTTTGTCAAAAGAAAGAAAAGGACTATGTCTTATAAAGTAAAACATATCGTGAATAAATACCCTGTGATTTAAAAAAAAAAAAAAAAGGCTGAGAAAACAATGACTCAGAAGAGGGACCTCACTTCAGAAAAAAAGATTGTAAATAATCTTGGGCTTCCAGTCTTTTTTATGATTATTTTTAATAATTGTACAACTAATAAATGGCGCAATTAGAAATGCTGTCCCATTTGACTCTTTATTTGTCTGTTCAGTGATCTAGTTTAATGTTACCATGGAACTTTTTGCTTTTTTTTCCCAGCAACTCTGGCAGAATTGCCTGTCAGATTTTGACAACCCACAGTTCTACAGCAGGTATCACTGCTAAGGCGACACTGTGTTTTGAAGCCTTCAGAGTGTCTCAATTCGTCAGAGGGCAAACAAGGTCAGGAGATGTGCCAGGATGAAATGTTTGGTCTCCACCCTGCACATCCATTTCATAAACGTTTCACTGCTGATGGATGGACAGCAACTTCTCAGAGCCGCTGCAGGTGTAATGTAGCGCAGGAGATAAAAGCGCAGAGGTCCAGGCACTTGAGGTGATAGTAAAATATCATCATGCCTCCTCCTGTCAATCTAAACAACAAGCTGCTGCAGTAGGTACAGACTGCTGTGACAACATCTTTTTAACAGAGCAAACCTGTTTCTACAGTCTAGGTCGCCTTCCATCACTCTCTACAGTTAAGGGTTTTATATTGCCATCTCAAATCCAATTATCCACATACCTGTGAAGACTTTTAATACTTTTGTGACTTTACAAAGCCAAAACTTTGTGTTGAAACAACTGTGTGCTATTGATTTTTGTGCTTGTTTACTTTTATGAGCTGAGATTAATTCAAATATTGAATATTTGTCAAATTGACACAGCTCCAGGCTGTACACTGACAGTAATTTTCATCTTTGTCAGAAGGGAAATGAGTTGACAGAGGTAAATGACCACAGCTATAATTTAAATGCCAACTTCTGAGAAATAGCAATAACAAGTCATTTAACCTCAAAATAATTCTGAAGCTTGAGAACATAAATAGGTGGTAAAAATCCTATTTATTTTTTATGACCTACAATTAGCTCCAGGCAGCTGGTATTTTCCAACTGTTGTCTTGTTCTAGAGAGCTAAACACCTCCAGACTTACTTGAGGATAAGTTGCAATGCTGGAAAAGATAAAAACATTTAACTCAGTTTGCAGCACATAATCAAGAAAATGGTACCTAATTATGTCATCTAATTCTTCATTGTCTTTTCATTGTTATGAAGTCATGCTAATAGCCATAAAATGCATTTTACAGTTTGTTACACTGCTGTTATACTGTAAAGATGGCTAATGTTTAAAAGCATCAACAGAGCAACAGATCTGGGTTCTGTTTAAGATGTGCATATGAATTTATACATCTGCTCATTTTCATAGATATGCAACAGACGTCAGAGGTGCGTGCTGCTGTTCCTGGAAAACAGATCGGCCTGTTGTATAGTGATGGTGAGACTGATATCTGCACACAGACCTGCCTTGTTCATAAACCCCACCAAGCACAAACTGACAGACGCCTCACAGTGTCCAGCCTGTAAATAGTGGAAATAATCAGTATAACAAGCAATGTAGTATATGTTTTTAAGATACGTGACCATAAACACAACTACGTTTTATGTTACCACTCTCTAATGAGACAAGGATGCATAAGTATTAACTTTATTAAAGCTTTATGTATTGTAATACAGGATATAAACCATTATTAACATCAAAGTTTGGGTCACCAGGATGTGAAAAATCCCTTTGGCTGGTGTTTATCTTTTCTGTTTATATAATGCTATCACTGTAATCCTTTATTTAAAATAATGTGTTTTTCAGTTTCTAATAAGACAACAACTCTGCAGTTAAAGGTTATTAATCCACACTGAAACTGTAAATGTTTATAAGTTGTTAATAATTCACTCAATTGTTAGGGATGTTCCTATGAAAAGACAACAATGGGGTTTTTCACAACGTTGTTCAGTTGTTTGTATTAATGGCTCGTAACTAACCTTTACAACATTTGTAAATTATTTACCAATCCTTGAAAAACATTACTTATGAGAGCTATGGGTACCTCAGAAAGTGGTACTAATTTTGAATATAAACACTGATGTTGAACCTGTGTGACCTGATCCACCCAGAGTTATAGTTTGGAATTTAAGTCTTTGTAGGAAGATCTTGACCAGTTTTAGCCGTGCTGGATGGTCAGTTGGTCTGCTCCTTTGAGCCTTTTCATGTAACACCCTCATCAGGTCAATATTTGATTTTGTTCAGTATTTAGATTTATGACCAAATACCTCAGCTGTTATTTGTGTTTGACCTGAGCATGTTAGCATGGTGCTATTAGCATTTAGCTCAAAACACCACTGTATCAGGACAGGTTTACAGAGGAGCTAACATGGCTGCAGACTCATAAATACACGTCGATTTTTCAAAATCCAAACAAATGTAAAAACTTCTCTTATCAGTCCAAGTCTTTACACACATTACATACAGACTACAACTCAAATCTATCTAATGATATTTGTCCTACTCTCCCATAAAAGAAGAAAGAAGTAGCTTTCTGTTCGAGTTAAGCTATAACCTGTATTAACTGTACAGGCAATATCCAAGAGGTAAAGAGTTTATATACGGTCCTATTTACCTGCTGTCATTGCATTGGCTCACCCTTGACAACGTCTCAGTCAGGTGTTCACTGATTGGCCACACACCAACCTGTCCTGAAGCTCATTGGCTCACCTGGCTGCAATTATTTCCCACCTGTTCTTTCAGTGACTTCTCGTCGTGTAGTTTTCCTTCCAAGAACAGAGCAGCTGCCGGAGGTGAGCGAGGTGCACGTCCACCATGGACTGAGATCTGAAAACAACCTCTTTTTTCTTTTCTTTTTCTTTTTTTTAAATCCAAACAGCTGTACCATTTAACCGAGACTCCATTTCTCTAACATCTCCGGTGAGTTATCGGGAAATGATTCTCTTGGAAGTGAGCGCCTGTTTGTTTCAGTTAATCTCATGTATACAGAGGAGTTACAAGTTATGAGGAAGGAGTTTGTTTAGTGACTTAAAACCTACAAATCTGTGCTTTTCTGAAAATGTAATCATGCTTGCTTTGACTTGTGTGTGTGTGTGTGTGTGTGAGAGAGAGAGAGAGAGAGAGAGAGACATTTTGGAATAACAAGCCTTGACCTCCAGTTTCGCGTTTCCAGATTTTTATTTTATCATATTTCCTGTAGTTGATGAAGTTTTACGAGTGTGACTGACCCTATTTACACAGAGTGTCATCCTGTGTCAGTTATCATCAGCCTGGGTCGAGGGAAGTTGAGTAGAAATGAAGGAGACTGGTGAAATACTCAGCAAGTGCTAGTGATATTCCCACCTATGAGCAGCATTAATCACTTTTCATGTTCTATGGATTTCTTTTCAAGTGTTTGATCACTCAATATTTCGTGGTATAGTGAGCAGTCAGGCAAAGGCACAAATATTTGCACATAAATGTCAATAATAGTCACTTTAGTGGGACAAGCTGCCAAGCTAAACATTAATGAAATATTTCTGTTCACTGCAGCAGGTTGAGAGTTGCACAACCCCCGGTGTTCACCATGAACTTTTGTTTACTGTTAATCATTAAACCAGTTCTCTGATTGGCTGCCCTTGAAGGCATACTTCACATTTTTGGACCCCTTTTTACGAACACACTGTAATTTGTCATCACCGGCTGTAAATGATGATTCCTGGGTTTGTAATAACTCTGGCTCACAAACTGCGCAGCTGTTCTCGCTGTAAACACATTAAAGACCTGGAGCTGACCCTCCACTTTATAGTTAAAAAGATTTTTTTTTTTTTTTTTTTTTTTTTTTTTTGTTTAATCTGCTGAGTTGTGATTCAAGTGGAACGCCCAGTCACATCAGGGAAAATTTAAGAGATGTCTTAAAGACATGGAAGCAAGCAAAGTGACATTCCTGTCACTATTAAATCCTGACTCAGCTGTGGGTGTAGTGAGCTCACCCACTGCTGCCCTGCAGGTTTGTTGTCTTGTTCAGGTTTTGAGGTGTTGGCTGCTGAAGTTTTGGACATTTGTTTCTCACTCTTGTTGATCTGAATGGCCTAATGGGAGGTAACACTAATTAGCAGCTATTAAACCTTCCTCTGGGAAGCCCGTGGCTGCTTTTGTCAACCAGCTTTTGTTGCGCGACAACATGTGTGAATGTGGGTGTTGGTGATCAGGTTTTTCTCCAAGTGTCCTTGCTATGTCTTCATGTCAACAGGCCAGAATGACAATGAGATTAACCAACCTATATACCTACACCTGACTGCAAATATCTCCTTCTTACCAAGTTATTTTTGGTTGTAACTTGAGACTAAACTCTATGATCTTAAAAAAAATCTGCCTGTGAAATGAGAGCTATTTCTCTAAATCCTATAATCCTTTGTATTCAGTTTGTTTTAAGTATTTCCAAGATCAGGTTTTATTTTTCTTCATTCTTGAGCAGCACCTTCAACCTGTCATTTTCTTTCTGGTTTTGAAACAAGGGAACTCACTTCTAGGAAATGCACTTCTCACTGAACCTGTTGCTTGTTTTAAGAAAATGCAGATTTTAGGGTTCGACAGCTGTGGACAGAAATTACTTAATAACAGTGATAATCAAAGGGATATAAAGGACAAACACAAACATCTCATGCAATTTTTTCAAATGTATCTTTGTCAAATACTGGATATTTTCACCTCTTTGAGATCTTTCTAATGAGACAATTTCTTACATCCTCCTCATTTTAACGGGGATATAAGCTAAAATGTTGGGGAACCACTGCTCTAGAATAGATCAACAAAGTAAAGGAAACTCAGGCCGCTGCCAGATTTTTAGAAATTCTGAGGATTCAATCCCATCATTTCAGAAAGTTTGGATCAGACATCTAGATTTAAAAGCTCTAAAATCCCTGAATTATTTGAAATTTTTCATACTTTATTCATTCAGTTAACTCATTTCCAAAAGCCTTTTAACCTCAGGAATAAAATTCTGGTGGAGAAAAATACTGAATTAATTATGTATTTATCCACTTTTGGCCTAGAATGAGTCATATTTAGTCTAAAGATACTTGAATCTGCCTCTAAAATGTCCAACATGTTCTATTTCTTAAAAGTTGTGGAGTGTAAATTCCCCCTGGGGCAGTAAAAAAGCCCAGATTCCCAGAAAAAAATATCAAGGATGTAATGTCAGTGTTGCTACAACTCTAGTCAACTCTATAAAAGTCAAGAATGTTTTGTTTAGTCATCTTTATCTTGCATTTTTAAAATTCCACAGATTGACTTCTCACTGTCTTTGAACTGCCGTCTTTAAATGTACATGCAGTCCATTACAAGAAACACGAAAGGCTGCTCCCAATTTTAACAGAAACAGAAATTGTCTAACACAGAGTTTGTTTGTGGGGAATGGAGTGTCTGTGCCTGGGTCGTCCTCAGAGGAACCTCATGCCGCAGTAATTATTACAATAACTTGCAGCTTTCATGCAGTATCAGGCTTAGAAACCTCATTTTGGTGGCTAAGTTGCAAACAAACATTGGCACTGACACATAAAGGGGAAACTTTAAATTCTGTTGCTTTTATATGTTTAATCAAATGTTCTGTGAGATAAGAGAACAATAAAGTTAGCTTTGTTCTGCTTCCACGAACACACCTGAACTTGATTGTGCAGCTGCGACTATGTGATGAATAAGTCGCATAACAGGCTGTAAAGCTTTTGTCTCAGAATACTGTATATTACATTTGTGTGACCTAGTTAACCAAAATCCAATAAAGAGTTTGAAGCTGAGTTGATCAAATATTATTTTCTCAATCCTCAACCATTATTTGTTGGTGGTATTTGCCTCTGGCACTGTGAGTACTGAAAAGAGAAAGTAGGGAGGTATAAACTTTGCTTTAAGTGGCCTTTTATACAAGGCCTTTTGAATTCATTTCCCACCCTATTTGTTTCTAAAGCATCTGTCTTTTAGTGAGGATTTTGAAAATCCCCATCTTTGTATCCCTTTAGCAGATGAGGAGCCAGTAATAATCCCTTGAGTTTTTCAGCTGGCATGCTTTCCTGCATGCCTGACACAGGATAATAGGCAAGAAACACAAGTAAGCAGTGTGGTGCTGCAACATAACCCGGCATATCAACTGTCTTTACACAGATTGTACATGACAGAAAGTATGTCATGCACACTCACAAACAAAGATGAACATTTTTCTCTCACTTACTGAATCATCATAATCATCTAATAAACAATGCTTTGAATACAGCATTACCTCATAATGAAAAATATTCTCCTCCTGTGTAATAATTCAGAAAGCAGATCTTACTACAGCTGTTATAATAAGCCATTAACCTAATATAAATAATAATGTTGTTTAGTTGATCCTCTGGTAGCACAATAGGCAATATTAAGGCTGCAACTAATGAGTATTTTTATCGCCCATTACTCTGCCGATTACCCTCTTGATTAATCACTTTGTCTGTAAGATGTAAAAAGCACAATCTTCCCCACAGGTGACATATTGAAATGTTGTTTGGAGTCGGTTTTTAAGCAGTAAAGCCAAATGATTAATCAATTATTGTCATTTCAGCTCTTTAACATTACATATTATATTAGTTTTCTAGAAACAGATGAATATTCAACTCAGAATAATCCATTCTGGTTATAAACTGATGTGTCAAACCTGAGAAAAGATCAATATGCATGACAGAGGTCTATCATTGTAAATATTTAGCATTTAACAAATATCCATCTTCATGTTCATTTATTAATTTTAATACAGGCCGTGTCTTATGTGTAGATAAAATGTTTACTAATTCAGCCATTAATTTATTTAATGACTCAATTAGCATAACTGGTTATATTTAATGCATCACGGTGACTGGCATTTGGCATCTCAAATGCCTCTTGTAACATTAATAGAGGAGAGTTATTACATTATGAGGATCATTTGACTATGAGCTTTAATTTATGGCGTTCATTTATCACACTAATGGAAAGATATGGCATTAATAGTTGTTGCATGGTTTGTTTACCAGCTAATTTTGTGACCTATTTTAGCCTCAAACTATGGCTTCATCTGTTTCCAGTTTCAACTTTGTTCATACATTTTCTCCTTGACCTTTCAGAGTCTCCCTCAAAGTGACTCTTGGTGAAATTTACGCAATTAAAACAGGGACGGTGAAGCCCAGGTCCTGCCCTCATCCTCTTCCTTGTGCAATGCCGAAGAGTGACACGTGGCCAGGCGGCGTTGCCATGGAATCCTTGAGCAATATGGACAGTGCTGGGAGCTGTGACAGTGTAATCAGCATGAACTCTGGCTATGTGAGTGCTGCTGCAGATCTCCTCATCTCAGTCGTCTGTCCCACTCACTCTGTTGCTTATCTGTTAATTGTACAATACGCTTTACCGTTAAACTGGTGTCCTCTGGCCTGTCTGAGTAAACATTAATGTCTACAGTGCTTCTGTCTTTGGTTGGAATGAGGAAGCAAAGAACTGAGATTTGTGCATCAGGTTGCAGTGACGCCTGCATGGACATTTACAGTCAATACGAGACGGTTAAATGAGTGATGATTAGAGGAAGTGAATCTGCTTGAGGTGAAATACTCTCATGTTTGTTCAGGGGGAGGCCTTCAGGTTGTTCCACTGAGAGTTGAGCTTTTTTTTAGAAGTTGACCAGAGGGGAAGAAGATCTCAAACTGTTCACAGGTAGCTTTAGTCACCTGAGATAAATTCTTGTGACAGGTCAGTATAATATGACAGATAGTCAGGACCAGGACAGGAGTGGTATAATTAAGTCATTCCTACACAGCTGTTTAAACAGTAAACATCTTTGACCTTTTGTTCCTGTCCTGTCTCTCATGGCTGTGTTTAGGGTTAAATGGATGACAGGTTCTGAGGAGTTGAGAGTGCAGTTGTTTTTTTATATCTGTAATATATTTCAGAGTCTCTTATTTTGTGTGCAGAGTGAAGACAGTATGGAGCACTTATCTGCAGAAGAGAGGGCCTGCCTCATGTATCTGGAAGAAACCATTGAGGCGCTGGAGGTGCAGGAGGACAGCGGTTTATCCAACGATGAACCAGATCCTGGGTTACAGGCAGAAGAAATGGGTCGGGCGAAAGTAAATGGTACGTTCATTTGATATTCTGTATGCTCTTGTAGTTGGTTATGTGTCTCATACCTGCGTACTGACTGCAGTAATTGTGCTTTCCTTTCTCAGACATTTCCAGTTTCAAGCCTGATGAGTTTGGAAGAACTGAACCATGGTCCTCTCCTGTTTCAGCGGCCAACACATCTTCACTAAACCTCATTCAACCCACACCTCCAGTCACTGAATCAGTCGGTGGTTCTAATAACCCTCCATCAGCTACTAAGACTGACGAGCTGTGTATATCCATGGATGAAGATGGCAATCCTAAGATTGTTAGAAGCTCTGAGCTGTGCCCAGTTCAGTCCACTGGGGCCTCTGAAGTAGATCTGGGTCTGATCCCTCCACCCTCAGACTTCATGGATGAACCACACCCTCCTGCACACTCAGACAAAGTCAAAGACCTTCTTTCATCTGCTCGGGTATCCATTAACAAGCCAGGAGCACCTATTGACTTGGAGCAGGTACGTAAGAGAGCCTCTGCGAAGAGAACCTCTATGATCCAGGAAGCTCCAAACATGCCCCCACCTGAAGTGTCTCCCAGTCTGAGTCCACCTCCAGTCACCTCTGGCCACCAGATGAGTCTTCCTCCTGAGGCTGCTGAGCCCAAAAGTCCACCTGCTGTGGCCCCTAAGCCCAAGAAGCTTCCTGCCAACATTATTCTGAAGTCACACAGGGCCTTCGGTGGCCGGCTCTGACAACCACTCGGGACATTCAGTCCCCGCTGGCAGTGATCGGGTGTTGTTGGACCCTCAGAGGGTCCGCATGGAGGCTCTCCGGAAGCTTGGCCTGCTAAAAAGCGATGATGGAGATTCAGGTCCCGCCCTGAGCCCCAAACATTCTCCCCAAACGAGAAGATCATGGGGAGCAGCTCCTTCTTCTCCAGTAAGCCCGACAGCTCCACATCCAGTTCCCTTGACACCATCTAACACCCAGGTCACAAGCCCACCCCCTGCCTCTGTCCCTTCACAGTCTCCTGCTGCTGCGCCACCATCAGCTAACGCTATAGCTCCTGATATTCTCCCAGCACCTGCTGCGTTCAGTGACCCTGTTGGACCTCTGCTGTCAGATAATGAACTATCTGCTGTCAGAGATGTCTCAGACACCACAGTTAGTGCCCAGGTGAATACGCCTCCTTCTACCTCTCCCACCCTGACCAAGAAGTTAACCCCACCCAGGATCACAGGTGTCAAATCAGCCACCCTGGAGCGCTCTGGCTTGGGTTTGAGCAGCTATATGGCGAGTCAAGACTCCAATGAGGCCGGTCAGGGTGTCAGTGGTGAGCAAAACCCCAGCCAGCTGCGTAACAGTCGGCCACGCCCGGCCTCTCTGGGAAGCAGGAAGGAGTTTTCAAGTGCTCAGGGAGAGGATTTGCAGGCAGGCCACAGCAGCAGTCGAGGCCTGCCAGACTCACGGAGGTCCCTGAACGTCCACACTGCCTTCCAGTACTCGGGAGACTCTCAGAAGCTGCCCCGCTCGCAAGGCATCAGTGTGCTGATCTGCCCTCGTGCAGAAAACGGGGAGGACCGCCGCGAGGCCCTGAAGAAGCTGGGGCTGCTCAGGGACTAATGCACTGCCACCACATCTTAAACCTCACCTAACTGCCACAGACTCCCCTCAGACACTATATTTCATGCACAGTTGATGATGGCATCACAGAGGTTTCGGGAAGCAGCTTAACCAGATATTTATGCATTTTCCATTTTACTGCATTAAGCTACTATAACAAGAGACTGCCTCATGTGGCTTGAATACTTTCATGCCCACACTTGCATCTACTTGTTACTGATATTGTGCAGCAATATGTACAGTGTTTTATTCCTCATTCAACTGGCAATCAAGAAGGTTTTGGATATTCCTGACTCTCTCACTGTTGCTGTGGTTTTTGTAAATTAAATACTGTTACTTGTAAGAGGCAACAATGGGTTATTTTGTCACTTTAATGTGTCTTGTGATCCACAGGTATGAACCTTCTGCATCACTGCTTTCACTGTAAGGCTGGTTCCACTCTTACTTCTCCTTTTTATACACTTTGAAAGGTCACTGTTGTTAATACTCTCACTTCCCAAAATTCACTGGAATTTGTAGTCTGGCTTTGTTGACCACAAGAAGTTTTTTTTTTTTTTGGTTTGTTTTTTTTAGCACTGGCTAATATTCAAATTTGATAAGAACTACATTGAACCTGTTTGTTCAGTGCAGTTTGGTTCATAATTGAAGGTCGTTGATTGAATGAATACAAATGTAGAAAGTATGTTGTTCCTTGCTAGGACATACCTTACTGAAACTCATAGCAAGTAGTAAAGTGGCCACTGGGCGATAAGAATCTGAAACACGTGGATTGGATGGCTGCGTAGTGACGCATATGTCAAACCACACAAGTTTGTTACATAGCAGCAATGTGTAGTGTCACTGTGGGTCTGTCAGTTTTGCGTGAGCTGATCAAACAAGTTTTATTACAAGAATTGTTTTCATTTTTGTTGCCCATGAGTCACAAATGTCTTTTACGTGCATTTGGAATATGTTATTTGTTTTCCTTTGGCAGCATGCGACATGTAGACCCTCATGTCTCACGTCAATTCGCATATTGAGGCACAGGTTTTCTGGCTCAGCTGCAGTACCCTTTATCTGATGCGATGTTAAGAAAACTGGTGCAACCTGTTTTCTCACCTCCTGGTTTAGGCCTTTATGCAACACCTTTCGCTGCTTCTGATGGCACATTTATGAGCTGATGGGGTGTCTGAAAAAAGACATTTTTTCACTGCTGCAGGCTTTCAGAGACAAATAGATATGCTCTTTCCTGTAATTTGATGTTAAGGTCACCTACTGCTGTGAAAATTAAGCTCAATTTGAGAGACATTTCTCAGGCGTTTAGACCGGGTTGCTGAACTCTGCAACAACTTGTAGAGAACACAGAAGTTTTTGAATTAACAAATTTGTTCCATTTTTGGACTCGAGCACTGTTTTCTAGACACCGTTGGTAGACTGCCACATCCAAAAGTAAAAAGCATTTTGCTGATGGTGTAATGTAGTAACCATTACTCTTATCATTTATTGTGCAATTAGACCTACACATTCAGTGGGTGTGCCATCTTGACACAACTGCCAAGTGCCATGACGTGTCACTGTTGTGATTCTTTGAGCCCTGCCCTGCACACCTTTGTTTTTTTTAATTTAGCTATTTCGTTGTTGATTTCTTCTCAGCATGCATTTTCATCCATTATCTAATTTGCACATATGTTATCTATAAAGAGAATATTTTCATATGCTTTTGTGAATATATTTACACATTTTTTCCGATGGAAGAAAAACTCCTGATTGTTATCTTTCAGAGGAAAATTGGAACCAGAGCCAAATGGAAAAAGAATTTGAATATTGTTTTGAATATTTTAGTTAAAAGATAAAGCATATGTGTGTAAGCTGCTGTAAAGAACAATTAGAGGTCATTCACTACGCTCTCAAGACACCAAAAGCAATGATTAGAATAAGAATCATTGGTCTGTTGCATTATTGTTAGCAAATCTGATAGCGAATACTCTCTTTTACAGTAAAACCGGGAGAAGAGGAGGCTGCTTTGTGCTGTCAAACCAACACAGGCTGCTTTGTGCTGCTCTGTGGCATGTTGGTATGTGAGCTATCTTTCCTCTCCACCTGCTCTGTCTGTAGCGCCGCTGCCAGCAGACCTGACTGACAAGGACCCAGTGACAGCACACCTGTCACTTTCACTGTTACACTGGTAGGCATCATAGATCAGCTGCCACAAATAACATACCAGATCAATCTGCATACCTTCCACAGTTTCCTGCATTGTCAGTATGAAGAAGTTACAAAGGCATCAGATGGAATCTGAGATGAGGAAAGACTCAAAATAATCATTATGCAACAGGGCTACAACTTTATGACAAATGAGGTATATTAAGTAGAGTGGAACTGTGCTTGTTCATGGTTTTCAAAAAATTATAGATGGTTATGCATCGTGTGTTTGTGTTTTCAAATACACAGTGTGAATCTGTTTATCACTCTGCAGCAGAAAATTTCAAACTGTGAGGTGTGTCTCCCCAGGGGGCGCAGGAGAGTTGACGGGGTAGGTGGTGAGAGAGATTAAGGTGAGAGGGACAGCACAAGGGGAAGTTAGTTATTGTAATATGGCCGGCTTACCAACAACACGGCCGGCAGCTGGAGCAGCAGCAGTGGCTGTGACACCCGACTCATGGAGCCAATGAAGGTACTTTAAAACCCGCCTGCCTCAGTTTGCAGCTAAATTCGCACTCCTCCCTTTCGAAGTCACTACTCAGTCAATTCCTAACACACAATACATATGTTTTTAGATTCGGTGGGATTTACACTCTAAATTATGCAAAATGTCCAATAAACGTTCATAAATCTGCTTAGAAATCACAGAAAAACAAACGAACTCCCGGACTTGCCTGAGAACCATCACGTTTTTAAGTTTTCTTCAGTATCAAATTAACCCAGTCATGATTTTCTGTACATCCGTTGGGTAAATTACAAACATGTTTTGCTAATAGCTAAATCGGCATGCTTTTAATGTGTCAATTATCCGGAATTTAAACAAACATGGGCTAAAAAAACAACAAACAAAAACATGGCTCAACCTCTAGTAGAGACCAAACTAGCTAACTTCCTGTTTACAGCCCTAAATTATGGGACCTGTAGTTCCAAATGAAAGTAAAACAGCGTTAGTGTTACAAAATTCATTCATATTAACGTAAACTTTAAATGTTTGCACTATCAATACTTTTGACATGACAAAGGCTTGTGCTGATTTATTTGTGTCATTCTTGTGTTGGAGCTGGGGGGTGGCGTGGGTGGTCTTAGGGGGGCAACAATGTCAGACTTTGAAAACCTGTGCGCCACAGAAACAGCTCTGCCACTAGAGGGCAGTCCAGATTGATGTTTGTGGAGCCGTTCAGCCACTAAAGCTGTAACCAAACTTTCCCCCCCACTGTGGCCGGGGGGCTCATATGATGGGCAGGATTTAATATTGTGCACAGAGACGCAGATGTTTCACATCACATGCTGATAAATACTGCAAACAGACTCTACTCTTTACACAGTGATAAGTGATGGATTTAAACATTTCTACCTCTACTGCATATTGCAACTCACATGAAAAAACAGTGGAAAATGGTACATGATGCATTTTACTGCACGCCAAAGAGTCAGTGTTGTAAGCAACAGATGTCTTTTGTTTGCAAACTCTTTATATTTTCTTGATGAGTTCTAATCTTTTAAACACGATTCAATATGAAACTCTTTATTTCTGAATCATGTGAGGTCATAACAGCAGATAATTTGTTTTTAAAGGGTATAATTGAGGATCAGACTGCACTGGCTGTAGGTTCAGTGAGGTTTTACTTCCACTAATTCACAACAAACAGCAATATAATAATTTTATTATCATCCACACAAAAACTGGGAAAGAGTAACAAGTCAGTTTCCTTTGAATTCAGCCAAAGGGAAATAACATTGCATCAGTGAGTACTTTACTGCCAAAAATGCTGAAAAAAAGAACCCAAATCAATGACTTTAACTCAGTTTCCATTTTATTTGCCTGACATTTAAGTCTTTATGAAGCTCGGTCATTCAAAATGTGGAAAGATTTTGGGATTTTGCCTCTGCAATAATGAAATTTGGTTCTCTAATTAAAAAGAATTTGGTTCAGCTGTTGATCCATGAAATGTCTCATAAAACTGGCTTTGTATGGGAAATAGGACCAGTTTCTTTCAGATTTCTTAATTTTCTTTACAGACCTTTATTTGTTGCGTCTGAGGAAAGAATAAGTCATTATTTACTGGTTTTTTTTTTTGTGTGTGTGTGTGTGCTCTTATGAGCTCAGACTAGGCCTGAACCAGCGTGACTCTTGAGTGCTCGGCTCGGTCCTGAGCTGCATTTTTTTTTTTAATCTTTCCAAACAAAATCGCTTTGTCTTGTTCCTTCCAGAGGAAATGATTCAGGTCAGAGTATTAGCAAAGAATGTAAGGATTGAATGTGGGCGATTTGCTGGAAGGTTTTACTCATCAAAGTGTCACAGCGACCCTTAAACATAATCATCACTTGTGCTGAGAGAGCCTGACATGGTTTGACTGGGATCTGAAGTTTGGTGTTTCACTCCTTAAATATTTTAGGTTTTGTGATATTCTGTGTTTTATGACACACATATGAGCTGAACCTCCACAAATTTCCTTGGAGACACTCCCTGGTGTGGGTAGTTGGAGCAGGTAGGCGTAGCTGCTGCTGCTATCAGGCTAGACAGTGAGCTCATGGGACTTCCCCACCGTCCTGGTCCTGTTCTGTACTTACCTACTTACATACTGTCTGCCTGAAAGAGGCCGCCGAAAGCCTTGTCCCTTTCTCCAGATATGAGTTGATCATGGAGGATTAGTGGAGACAAAGTGGCACAGAGCCACTGCTGAGTGTGCTTGGGTTTAAGCATGCCCGGCCCAGTTCTGTGTTATCAAAAGAGTTTACTTAAAATATACGGGTATTATCTCCTTCCTCTGTGTGTGTGTGTGTGTGTGTGTGTGTGTGTGTGTGCAAGTGCTGTTATACAATTTTGTTCTATGATGATGATTGATACTTTGAATGATACAGGCTCATCAGTAAGGATTAAACTTAGGATCTTAACAGGACAATGTCTCCCTCTCTGTCTCATTTGATCCCGATGGGTCCACTTGATTACAGGTGTACGCACACACACACACACTCACACGCAGCAGATACGGTACGCGCACAGGCCTGTATCCCCTCCAGCACCCGCACGCTCACTCACGCAGCTGACAAGCCTGTCCGTATCTCGTCTACCTCCCTGCAGCATAAAGACTCAGGTGATGTGATTGCAAGGAAAACAATCCCTCATAACCCAGAGGGTGCTGTGGTCATAACACTCATTAGAAGGTTTCAGCTCATGTGACATTTCCAGTGGTGTTATGTTGCAAACTTCAACTTAAATGTGCAAAAATAAGTCAAGAATAAGTCTTCAAGTTAGTTAGAATGACTGTGTGTATGTGACACCTCTGTTTCTTGATAACTGTATTTCCTTTTTCCCCCTTCTCTCTCTCCCTCTCTTGCTTCCTGCTAGTGCCAGTGACTGAGGCTGTGGTCAGGAGGCATTCCTGGGGCAAGCCCGCAGTGTTCGCTGGGATGCCTGTACTAAAGTGTGGAACTCAGCAAGCCGCCGCGCTCCCCTGTGGTGCTGGCATGGTGAGTACCAAGAGATCCTGCTGGGCCTGCGGTGGTGTTGGTAACCTCGCATATGAGGCCCCTGCAGAGAGGAGAAAGAAGGGAGGATAGAGGGGGAAAAGGTTCAGGAGCGTGCGAGTACTTGGCATTTTCACACATAAATCTTTCAGACAATTGGGGAGCATAAATGTCGAACTGGAAGAAAGTAAATGAGGAGCTGAGGTGATGTGTCCCTGTGTATGACCATCTGGAAGAGAACATTAGGCTCTCTGCAGGGCTCCTACTTCCTCAGTTCATTAGCATGCAGTATAGTACAGTGGTGGCTCTCACAGATGCCTCCCAACATGCATCCATCTTGCATTTATCTTACAGCAACAGCTGTTGGGGCATTGTCTGACTTCGACTTTTTCGGAGTCAAAATTAAAAGTAGGTTGTGACAACACTGTCTAAAACAAGTGTCTAGGAATATTTCTTTTTCCTTCTGACTTCTGAAAAGTGGAAAATTTGGGAGTTTCCAAACAACCGTTGGTGGAGATAGAACAGTTGTGGCAATTGTTAAATGTGGTGTATCTCTAACAGTCATAAATTTTTCATAAAGATTCTGACAGTAGCATGCTTCAACTCTTTTAAAAAGAAAAAGTTACAAACTGACATTGCCTTCAAATTCCAAGATCCCAAAATAAACTATGCAAAACAAGTCGCGGCAGGTTGTGGTCAGTCACTCTGCAGCAGATCTTGTGGACGTGTTGCATCCACCCTCTGTGAAAAGGAGGTATGACACAGTTTGACTCGTCATCTATGAAAGATACTCTCTGCTCCTCTCCACACCGTCCACCCTCTTCCCACTCCTCTTTACCCAGCGTGCAGCCCAAGTCCTTTTCGTGACGAGAGCATCATAAATTAAACATAGCCCGGGCTTCCCTTGTGTGTCTGCTGGTGAAAAAATAGCTCAGTGTGGTGCACAGTGCGATGCCCGTGCACAGCCCTTTGTCTTTAATGAAGTGTTGCCATGAAAACTGTACTGATCCTCCAATGTGACTCGTACTCCGGGCTCTGTGGCAACCGTGTTCTGACTTTTTCAAACTCCCCGAGTGACTCTGAGCTCATTTGGTTATACAAGTGCTCACAATTACCCAGAGATTTGGACACAGGGACATGGGATATTTCCATATCCCTGACGGATGTTGTTTTAATTACACTGAACTGCTTGGCTTTGTGCTGCAGATTTACATGCTTTTTCTTCTGTGGATGCAAAGGGGGGATTCTCGGAAGGTTATTCTGTTATACTGAATCTCTTATTTATTGAGTCCCCCAGTCTCTGGCAAAACATGGGGTAGCATGGGAAGCTATATTAAATTACACTGTTTATGAAATATCTGTCTACGGATCTAAGTCACAATTTGACACGTAATCTTTAAAGGACAGGTAATGACAAAATTCTGATAAGATGCAAGATAATGGAAAATAATCCTCTTCCCGTCTCTGGCATCAGCTAATTCAGATCGTGTGTGTGTGTGGTTCAGATTCTCCGCGTCATCTGAAGACAGTAGAGTTGTTATCTCCAATCAGCCTCATTGTGAAGCCCTAATTATATTTGATTGAGAAAAAAATTACACATGGGAGCCGGCGTGATAATTATAGTGTGGAATCTGCCTGTATGTTGAAATGGAAACATAAATGCATCAACACAGCTGATTAATTTAGGTGATAATGTGGGGGGAGGCAGCAGGTGTGAGAATACAGATGCGATTCCTCTGCAGGACGCTTCCTGAAAACAAATGCCATTGATGGTGAAATGTGGCACAGTAGCTCAGTGGGCTGTTGCTCCTGGTAATGTGAGAGAGAGGTCTGGTTTTGATTCATGTAACTCCTCAAGCCTCATTCCTCTTTGGGGGGTGTGAGGGTAATGGTGCACATACAGTGCCTCATGATCAGTGATCTGCAGGACTGGCTGATGGTGGGGGAGTGAAAAGCATCTTTATCCCTGTTCAGCTTCAACTCTTCTAACCATTTCATCTCTTATTTGGTTTAAGGAAATGTTGGCATGAAAGTTTTTTTCTTTACAGCATGCTTCAAAAATACCTGAGTGAATGTCATTATGACCGATTTCTGACACCAGACAGGGCTTTAGTTATTCAAAGCCAGGAGCAAAAATCAATGAGGGAAATGTGGCAGTTGAGCTGAAGCTGCTCCTGCAGGGGAATAACTCAATACTCAATACTGATGGGCGGGTAATGTGGTGTTGGTCATGGTTTTGGAACCAGATGACACAAAATATAATTTCCATCCATGTTTTTGTTTTTGGTTCCTATACCAGATGATTATTATATAAAGCTTTCATCAGTGTTCCCGTAAACAATTACTGATTGTTAGTTATCATACCTGAGGAACTGTTTCATCTTGAACTGTATTTTAAACAGCTGGTGTAGTTTATTCACTCAACATTCAACATAATAACTTAATATCATCAGGGCTTTTTATTTAAGGAAAAAAATAGCTGCCTTCATATGCATATTTTTATACAAGTTGCAGGTTCACTTGGGTTTCAGTTCTTCATGCGCAGCCAGATCCAGTCATAACAGAAATATGAAATTGCTTAGGGCCCTCAATTGACCTTGGAATAAGGATGATATGCAGGGAAATCAGCTGAGGTATAAAATAAAAACTGTAGGTTTTCATTTTCCATTTTTCAAATAGGTTTTGCAATTTAGTGTTTAACTCTGTCAGTTGAACTTTTAACTTCACACAGTGAGCTGCTGTTGGGCGAATAGGATGAGGGGTATTTAATCTCATTTTCCCCCCAATTAAATAATTTAGTGAAAAAAAATTTCGGGCAGAATTTATGTAATGTTTACGTTTTGGCCAGTAAAGCTGCTTTATTGACAACATTAATCCTCCATCCATGAGATAGCATGTGGTAGACATCATCACATCAATGCTGCACCCGTGACCTCCATGAAAATAGGCGTTTATTGGTTTGTTAGTGGGACTGGATGAGTTCTTACACAGTCTGCTCAGCTGGAGTAAGAACAAAATGCAATCTCGAGGCTATTACTTTTTCCATCTGAGTCATTTATAAAGCCGTCCGCCCTCTTGTCCCCCTCCCCTCTTTCAGCCATTGCTTTTTCACCACGCCACTTTTTTTTTTCTTTTGGCGCAGGTGGCACCGGCCAGGTGACCGCACGAGCCGGACCCACTGTGCGTGCACGTGGTATTACACGGTCCAGATTTTTTAGTCCAACCAGCACCTGTGTGTAAATTCCTGCAGAACCAAAAAAAAAGGGAAAAAAAAAGAAAGAAAGAAAGGAAGCCACGAGAGCCAGTCAGAGAAGAGAAGGAGCAGCAGAGGAGTCCGGAGCGCAGCGCGGACGCTTCTTCTTCTCTCCTCCCCCTTCAGACCCCGCCGCTCCACTCCATCTCTCTCTCTCTCTCTCTCTTTTCCTCTCTCTCTCCCTCTCCCTCTCCCCCTTTCTTAAATTGACATTGGTCTGGCTCGAAACATGATAACAAAAAAGCCTTCCTCTGCTCCGCGCTGTCGGGCTATCCTCAACCCCGATCACTTGAAACTCAAATAAGGCAGGCGTAAAGAGGAGAAAAGGGGGATCGCACAGTATCCTGTCAGCGGGTGCTCAGAGGGAATAACAAGAGACCTTTATACCACGCGCACACCCTTGTAGCCTATGTGCTCTTGCGCATCGTAGATCTTAGAAAAGTGCTCGTGTTCAACTACAGTGAAAGTTAACATGTATATGCACGCTTTGATACGCGCGAGCCTGGGATTTGTAGGTTTCTGCCTGGTCGTCTTTGTCCAACAGTCAGCTTCAGGAAGTAAAACCACTCAAGGTAAGTTTTCACCTCAAAATAGCTTTTATTTTACTCACCGTGGCTGGGAGTGTACTGGGTTTTGCTTGACTGCTGGGACTGCTGGGTGCCTCATTAACAGATTTATTGGACGCGTTTGGAAAGATGACACTTCTAAACACTGCGATCAATTGCCTTAAATAAACGGAACTTGTATTTATGTGCATTATAGGAAGTTATAAACAGTATTCTGAAATGCAGAGGATAAAAGTGAAGTTTTTAGTGACTTTTGGTTCACCAGTTATTCTTAGCAGGCGTCTTTTCTTGATTCAGAGCCTAATTTTGCTATCATTTAATTGCTCTTTTTGTGTCAGTATGCTCGGTTCCTTGTAGTTATGCAGTCTTGCCAAGACAGAAGAGAAAGGGAAACATAATGAGGCTTAAATTAAGTTTCACTGAGTTTGCTGTTGTCAGAAAAAAACAGTCGTCTTTGATCTTCAAACAGCATCAGCAGTGTGAACAGTTATGTTTCATAGCTAATCCTGCAGGTAATTGTAGCGAGACTACCAGGAGGTATTTGTCACAGCCCAGACAAGTATTTGACACCGGCCTGTAACACACACATGGCTGAGTCTCTGTCTGTCAGACACTGCAGCTACAGTGCCGTCCTGCCCAGCTGGCTGCCCTCTTGCTCCCTTGTCTTGTGAGAAATTATTCAGGCCAGACAAGGGGGCAGCCTGAATCAAAACTCTGGCACCTCGCAGAAACAAGACAGACATGGTGTTATACACTCAATTTCTGATCCACTCAGCCTTTTCCCCCCCGCCAGGTTTTCATCACTTAATTTTCCCACAATACAAATGCTGAGCCGAGAGCTGCCAGAAGATTTGCATGCAAAGGCACATCGTGGTTTCTGTGTGAGTGTTGATTGTGGTTGGTGATGTTTTGCACACACAAAAAGACATCTCTCGGGCGGTCGACAAGGCAAAAAGAGAAAGGGGGTGGGTGACTATTTTGCATCCTGGGTGGTCTGCCCCCACTTGTGGGAAAACTCAATATTTACATTTTGCAATTAGAACTACTTTTTTCTCACTTTATTTTCCACAACATCGATTACACACTTCCTTGTAGCGTGGAATGCCTCTGTGTGA
The DNA here is from genome assembly GCF_001640805.2 of Lates calcarifer. Taxonomy (NCBI): domain Eukaryota; kingdom Metazoa; phylum Chordata; class Actinopteri; family Centropomidae; genus Lates; species Lates calcarifer. The sequence goes on along the minus strand of NC_066838.1, from coordinate 19,998,950 downwards.
GAGTCGCTCTGTAGTGGCATGCACCTGTTTGTTGGTCACAGAGTGAAACACGGTGGACGACCACTTGATAGGCTTCTCCTCTAGTTCCTGTTTATCAGTGCAAGACAAGCAGCTCTGACATGTTATCTGTGTTTGGCTCTGAAGCTATTTGTGAGCATATTTTGTGCCTAACTGAAAATAAATATATTGTTTGATGTCGGTGGCAACTCTGTGGCACTGACGAGTCTGCAAGCTGGGAACAATTTTGAAAAATGCAGAAACAGAGAGATGAACAATGACTAAAGAAAAAAAATGCACAATTTGTCAGCTCAATATTTATTCAATGCAGATGTTGCAGACGAGAGTCTTTGTCTTTCATCAATGTCAGTCTAATCATGGCACTGCGTTTCAGGCATCAGTCATTACTCTAGGAAAAAAAAGTGAAGGAGCAGTGGAATGAGGGAGGGAAGATTCGAGGATGTGGTGGAGAGAATGACAAAGAAGGGAAAAATGAGACCGGAGAAACAGGAGAGATTAAGGGTGCAGAGACAGACAGTGAGAGAGGAGGCTCCTTAGTGAGTGAGCAACGACAAGCGGGGAAAAGAGAAGGGAGAGGAAAGAGGGGAGCCACAGACGTCATGGCAAATCACTTTTCCCTCAAACAGAGTCAGGAGCTCTTCGCTAATGCAGCGGCACCAAGGCAACGGTTGGTGTGGGGTTGACATGCTGCTGTGGCTGGCTCTGTTGGTGTAACCTCTGCTCCGGGGCCTGGGGGTCTAAAGACGCAGGGGCTGCCCGATCAGGGAGGAAGGCCAGATCCAGGCCCCCGGGTGCACTGTGGGAACCGAGCAGCCTTGGCAATATGAGGCCCAAGTGACGGGGAGGCTTACCTAGAGATGCTGCCTGAGTCTCCACTGTGAGTGAGATGGAAGGGTAGAAGAAACACCCCCCCTAAAACCGCCCCTCCCCTCCCTTGCACCCACCCCCAACACCCACTCACCCCTTTCCTTTTTCACCCAACTCTTGCTTTGTTTGCTTTGTCCTAGCTTCCTTTCCTTTGCACTTAATGAAGTAGCTGTGCTTTTTCTCTGTCAGCCATAAGCAGTGACTGCATTACAGCCACTGTGTCAGAAAGCTCCCTGTCAGCCAAAGTGCTATTTATATTTTTGCAACATAAAAGATGTGCACAGCTCCCCTCTGCCCCCTTTACCGCTGTCTCCACTCCTGTCCAGCCCACTTTTGTTACTTGATAGAGAGCTGGATATGCTGCAGGTCTGTGTAAGCATACAAGTGTCAGTATGTTAGAGTGTGTGCGTGCGCGTAATTGGGACAACGAGAGAGTGCATGGGCTGTGTCTGTGGTAATTTGGACAGTTCTTTGAAACTGTATTTGAAACCACATAAAAGAACCATTTAAATGGGGCTTTTATTTCTGCCCACTCCTTTGGCCTTGAACTTAAGAACGTTTGCTGTTTAGCAGAAAGAGGGAAGGGTAAAAAAAAACAAAATAAGACAGGCAGGCAGGCAGAGACTGTGGCGCTATCCTCTGAAAGTGGCCAGTCATCTCGCTTTAACACCACTTTCATCACCTCCACTCTTGTTTCTCAGGCTATGTGGTTTCTGCGTCGCCCCCCTGAGTCCTGACAAGCTCCTGCACTGGTATTTGTTGAGCTGCTACACTTATCCCCTCAGAGAATGGATGTCCCTTAAAACAAGCAGACGCAAAAGTCCCTATTTGTCTGCCAAAGTACCAGAGCACAATTTTTGTCAAAGTAATTTTTAACAGCCGGCGAATGGAAGATGTATTCAGGTCAGCCGGGAGAAACAGACTTCTTCTGTCCTCATCAGGATGCTCTGTGACTTTTAGGAGTCAAGGACGTTTTTGGATCAGGATATTGCGAATTGTGGATCACTCACTGACTACAGTGACATGGCACCCTTTAATTTTTCCTATCTGCTTCTCACTGTTTAAGCCCAATTAAAGCGGATGAGCTCCTCACCTGTAAATGCCTTTTTTTTCTGAAGCAAAAGTATCCTCCTGTGATTAGAGCCGTGCTTGTCTCAGTCTGTCTTTTCCCTCTCTGCAGCAGGCACACGGTGTCAGATAGTCATGCTCTCGTTATGATCAGAGTGTCTGAGTCAGGTCGAGCCTCGGGGTAGCCCCCGGTCACTCGCTGATGAGTGGGTGGAGGGGATCAATCCAGCTTCACTTTACCACTCAGCAGACACACTCAGAAAGTGTCTGCCTGACAAGTGGTGCTCCAGTGCCACTGTACATGTTGTTACAGAGCAGCCGAGAGAGCAGAGAGATTATTATCTTGGCATTACTTGAGTGGTGAAAACACTTGATAGCAATTCTGTCCAAGAGCAATGCAGTATGAATCATGAAAATGACTTTGATCTGTGGGTGTGTTGTGAGGACAAGTGAATGTGGATGACTGCGATGAGTGATTTTAGACTGGATATTAATGATTGCACTTAGCGGGCAGTGCTTTCATTTCCCAAAAAGAGGCTCCATTATAGATGGAGAATCCTTTTAAAAAAGGATGGTTCCGGCTTATTGTGCCTAGTTTGGCTTCAGTGTGGCCAAGCTGCTGCTTTATACAAACACTAGTTCAGTTATAGGGCAGGCAAGCTACATACAGATTGAGCGCCATGTTTACAGGCACATGTAAAGTCGAAGCTGTCTGGCACAAGCTGTGACCCAAGGCGATTCAGTGGGCCTTCGTTCTGGACAGTTGCTCACTTTCATCCTGGCCGCTGGAATGTAAAACCAAGACATTTTCCCCTCTGCAACAGAGTGTCAAAGACTCCGGCTTTAAAAAGTCTGACTTCCCCACTCTAAGTCTCAAAAACAAAAATCTCAATAAGTCTACTTTCCAAATGATTAACGTTTAATCGATCTATTTCACCTAGTATTTTTTTATAGGAGCTGCATATTTGCTAGAATGTCTTTCCTTGTTAAGAAAGCAAGAAGTTATCATTGTTATCATCTGTTGCAAGGTACAGAATAAAGTTTTACTGCCACATTTCCATTTAGGAAATAAAGATTTTATCAGCATCACATAAAAGGTTTCCAGCATCAGAGCAAAGGAATAGTTCAACATGTTTGGAAATATACTTACTCACTCTGTGGTGAGTGAGTAAGTATAAGTTAAGTTAGATGAGACTGACACCACTTTTACATCTATCTGTTAAATTCAAGGCTACAACCAGCAGCTGGTTAGCTTAGCTTAGCACAAAGACTTGAAACGGGGGGAGCAGCTAGCCTGGCTCTGTCAAATGGTTACAAAATCACCTGCCAGTACCTCTAAAGCTGACTGATTAACATATTATATTTTGTTTGTTTAATCCAACCAGTACCTTCCTGGGCTCTCCACTGGTTGCCTGGCAACAGCTTTAACCCAAGAAACAGCCCCCAACACATTGAAGTGTCATTTTTACACTTGGGTTTTGTACAGATTAATCAAACAAGGTATAATGGGTTACTTTGTGAGTTTTAGAGGTGCTGCTTGCACTTTTCAAATATTTCACCACTGACTTGATTCTCAGCATCATGTGAACACACTGGACAAAGTGCTATTTCAGATGCTTTTACGTCCTGCCAACAGTAAAATTCCAAGGGGAAAAAGCAATGTCTTGGCATGAAAGTGTTCAAATTTTAGAATGGCATAAAATCTTGGCTATCTGTATTAGGCTTTAAAAACAAAACAATATCAGTGAAGCTCTGGCATATACCCAAGTCACATCAGTAACAGGTGAACCCTCTAATTAGCACAGCTGTTATCCCATCCCTGTTTGCTTCGTAAGAGCTCTCGTGGAAGTAGTGATGGAACAAAACAGATCATTTAATTTCTCTAACGTTGTACCAAATGGCTTAACTGGAATTGTATGACATTTTTGGAAATGCGCGTATTTGCGAATCTTTGTGGAGAAAGGTTAAAAGTGTCAATACCGTTCTGAAGACTGTATGATAAATATGAGTATGTCCAGTTAGCTAAGCTTAACATTGAGACTGAACACAAGCAAAACAACTAGTCAGAAATTTACCCACTATCATCTCTTAAGCTCAGTAATTAACGCACTGTATCTCGTTTGTTGAATCTGTACAAAAAACATGCTAAAACTGTAAAAGTGGCAATTCGTGATTTCATGGGGTTCATGTGGGGAACATTTTTTTTTTTTTTGCCAAGGGCTGTGCCCCAATTCCTGACCAGGAAACAGTTACTTAATATCTGGTAAAACCACAAGATCTTGTTATCACACATTCATTTTTGTATGGATAAAACAAACAAGATATAATGTGTTAATTTGTAAGCTTGAAGAGATGCTTGTAGGTGTTTTGTTACCGTTGGACATAGCCAGGCTAGCCCTCTGTTTTCACTCTTAATGCTAAGCTAAGCTAAGCAAAGCTAAGCATTTGCTAGCTGTAGCTTCATATTTAACAAACAGATACGAGAGCAGTATCAATCTTCTCATCTAATTCTCAGATACAAAGCAAATAAGTTTAGATCCCAAGATGTCAAATTTATGTTGTAAAGTGTCCTGGAAAAGGTTGGTGTTTCAGTATGCTATGTATGTGTTTTTGGTCAAACTATGATGATAATTTCTGCTTTTCCTTCATCTGCATGCATATGGTGAATTTGAACCATTACTCAGGTTTGCAGATTTTCAATGCGGTATGAATGTTAGGTCACAGCCAAACAAAACCCTAACCTGTGGACACTGCAGATTTCCTGTTGCTCCCCAGGGGACCCCATCAGCTGTTACGATCCCTCTGTCATGTCACCTTTTCTCCCTTCCTCGAGCAGAAAATCACTTTATCAGCAGCTAGCGAGGCCCTTGTGACCACTATTTGTCACCTCATTTAGTATGGTTGCAGGGCTGACAAAGCTGTAGATTTCGGGTGCAACAGAGGATGGAAAAAATGTAATTTAAATCACCCAAACTTTCCCTGAGAACACCAGATCAACTGCTTTGTATGCTGCACCAGCTTCCAGTTGTACAGAACATTCGAACCCTCACAGTCAGGAGAAAGGAGTGCAGAGCTTGTACGGAGCTTGTTTATTTATCAAGGCTTTAATCTGAACAATATGTTCCAAATGAGGCCTGTGATGCTTCTCTCAACTGTGGCATTGTGGTTAAAATTAGAAAACTCTCTCTCCTGCTCCCATCTCTTCCTGCTCTTTCCCTCTCACCCTGTCAGTGGCCTTTGTTCTCTGTGCAGATGCGGCGCTGTGCTGACAACATCCCTGTTGGTTTCGGGGGAGGATGGAGTCAGTGTTGACGGCACTTTGACCCCACAGTCTTAGACTCACCTCCAGAGCCCCCTTCACAAGTGCTGATGACTCGCTGAGGAACCTCAGTGCTGTCCCTCAGCCAGCTGCAGTGGCTCTTAGATCATTAATCCTCTCACCCCCCCCACCACAGAGCTCACATTTGTTTTTCTGTTCCATTACACACTGATTGGGGATAGTGTGATTTAGGGGGAAGATATCAGCAGGATTGTCATCTCAGTCTCTGTAATTTCTTTAGGCCCACGACACCATCATTCCTCCTCTTTTTACCCTCTTCCCCGCTCCCTCCCGTGACCTCTTAGCTGAATAATGGGGCTGCGTCTCTCTTTGAGAGTTTTGCAGTTGGGGGGGGGGTCAGCGAGGGACATCATTAGGCTGGTCTGCGGTGGTCAGCGTTGTTGGAGGGGGGTTGGGGGTCAGAGAGAGCCTTGTTTACAGACTGTGTGTGTTTACATTCCTGATGGTGAGCGCCAGCTTTAGAGACTGCTGGAAGTGAAAGGAAATGCTCTTATTCTGCTTAGTAATGGAAAAATCCAACCCAATACATCAAGGAATCCAGATGAAAAAAAAGGCAAGTTATTTATGTGGTGGGTTCTGGCCAATGCATTCTGGGTAGAAAGAGGGATGACTTCACTGATGAATTTGAGACTTCCTCAATGGACAGAGGCATGGGAAAAACCATATGACCCTCTGCAGTGTTTAATCACCTCTGGTGAGCTCCAGATATATATTTATTGCAGACTGTAATAGCTTATACTGCTGATTAATGGCAAGTGCTGGTTGTTCATGGCTCTTTTGTTTGAAATCGTTACAACTATCCATCATACAGGCATTTATGGGCTGCAACTAACAATTATATTTATTATCGATTACTCTACTGATTATTTTCTCATTTTTTCTATAAAATGTCAGCAAATAGCAAAAATACTGATCAGTTTTCAGAGCCCACATCCTAAAATGTCTTGTTTTGTTCAGCCAATGGTCCAAACCCCAAAAATATCCAGTTTACCATCACAGAAGACTAAGGAAATATTTGAGTAGCTGGAACCTGAGCATTTTGATTTTTTTTTTTCAACAAAATGACTCAAATAATGAATAGACCATCAATATAGATGCCAATTAAATTTGTTGATAGACTAATCAGTTAATCAACTAATCATTGCAACTAATCTACAGGCATTCAGTGTTTTCAATGTAATTTTCTGTGACGATCACAGCACCTGATAAACTGTTGTATTATGTGGTTGACGTGTCTTTCACAAGCTTACACTGGTGCTTCCCAGGTGTCTAAAATATTGTAAGGAATCTAAATTTGTGGCCAAAAAAGAACAGAAAAGCTGTAAAATATTTTTTTCTTAGTGCACATTGTTTCATGTTGCTTTCTACTTACAAGGACGTGCAGTTGAGAAAATGGAATTTCAAATTTAATAGGATCCAGCCACTGGTGAACATGTGACAATAAGAACATTTGCATGAGCCTTTTAACTTTCTTTGTAGTGAAAAATGTCAACACAGTTATATTTTTGTAATTATATGAGCCTAATCAGAGTTGCCAGACGTGACATGGTGCTGCACTGATTAACTGCAGGCTACACTTAGCCTGTAATTCAGGTGGTGATACACAGCCGAGTTTTGGGGGAAATACGCAGCAGGTAGACTGAGTCTGAGAAGTGAGTGTGGCACCGTGTAATGTCCACTATGACTGCAGAACAAATGTAGTTTTCAGTTATAATAATATAATTGACCAACACCATTATCATGGTAATCATAGCTGAAACACCAACCATTTAATTGCCATTTTTCAGTAAAAATTGCTGAGCTACTGCAGGTTTCACCTTTTTAAATATGAGGATTTGATGCTTTTCTTTGCCATATGTGATGTTAATTGGCAGTCTTTGTGTTTTGCACTGTTGGTTGGATGAAACGGGACATTTGGCAAGTATAACGGCTATTTATCACTATTTTTCAGATATTATTCATTGAGTAAATACTAGATAAATTACTCATAAATGAAAATAGTACTTGGTTGCAGCCCTGTATCCAACAGTTGGCTACATATTCACCCGTCATTCCATCTCACATTGACTGCTGTAAAAATATTTGTAATTCTTTATGGCTGAGCACAGGTCACCTGGCACAATCAGTTTTGAATTGGATAATTCTGTGTTTACTGTGGAAAATCAATGGCCCCATTTTAACCCTTGCATTTTTGCCTCTGTACACGAAGGTTAAACGTTTCAGATTTTATATTTCCTGCTGTGGTGTCCCCTTACGCAGCCTGGTTGAAATACAGCATGATTGAGAGGCCATTAAACACTTAATACGTCTGTTTAAGTGAAATGTTTGCGTGAAGTGATTGTGCTGTCTCTCAGCATTTAAATGAAGCATACATCCAGTCAGTTCCAGCCCACTGAACTTCACATTTTTGAGCTTTAGTAGTTAATGCCTGCTTCACAGCTTACACAGAGAACCATTCACTTTATACCTCAGTTTGACAGGAAACATCTAAAAATATCACACTTGTGCTGTAATTGCTATGTTGCCATCTTTATAGTTGGTACTGTATCTGGCTAAAGCAACCACCAATGAATGTAATTGCTGTGTGCAGAGGGGAGAGTGTCATGTCAGTTAGCTCTGGTTGTATAAATATAAGGTATACAGCTGGACTAAGTGCCACCCTTCCCGCATATAAAATATGTTGCATGAGGCCAAGAAGTCATTAGCAGTGAAGGACACATGCCAAGAAGGGTGAAAAATCCCCTGAAAGGTACAAATGAATTTCTTGTCACTTCGGCTCTCAATAGGAAACGGTTACAAGTTCTGCTCAATTATTCAGTGTGGTACGTACTAGACCTCCGACACTTAGAGTGTGTCATGTCAGCCTCTCTCTGTGCTCTCTCAGTATTACTCTATGATTCACTTAATTACTGTAATAAGTGTTTTCCTTCTGGAGGTGGTCCGGAGGTCTGTGAGTCATAGTCTATTAAGGCCACACATGCTAAAAAAAAGGCACAGCACCAGATGCTTGGTCTATGATCAAAATCGCAGAGAATGGCCATTATTTATTCACAGTGCTCGAGCCCTGAGCTACCTCCAGAGATGTTTTATAAATGACGCAAGGTGAGTCCACTTGCTCTTCACTCTGCAGTCTCCAGGCTCATCGCTGTCGCTGTCTGTGTTGTTGGAAAGCCACACACACTTTAAAATGGCTCATGAAGGCGTTAACAGATTGAAGAAGTAGATACAAAGATTGTGTTGGCTCAAGCTAGTCGAGCTGTTGTAATGAAGACGTCCCAACTACAAATCCATTATATATCAGTGTCTGCGTAATACAGAAGCAGACAGTTGTAGAATAAGAAATTGAAAAAGTACTTTAAATATCTTGACAGTAAATATCGCAGGGTCACTGTTTGCTTCCATAATTTCCACTTTTGATCGACTTAAAAGTGAAAAGCCATGTAATGACTACTTAATTTTATTAATCATCAGAGAGGAAACTAGTTTCAGCGACTCTGTGTGCACCAAAATATGAAATTTGGTTAGGCACTGGTTTTGATTAAAATGAAGTGATAAAGGAATGAACAAATGAAAACTTTATTGCGCTGGAGGGAATTTATTTTGCACAAAAGGAGCACATAGAAACTAATTATTGCAGGTTAAATCAGAGCTGTGGTAATGAAGTCACAGAATGCCTTAGGTGACATTTGATGAGTTCACCTAAGGCATGGACATTGTTTGAGGCATTTTTTGCCGCTTTCTAATATTTTATAGACCAAATGATTCATTTAGAAAAGAAAGTAGAAAGAGAGGATTTTAAAATTCCAACAATTTAGTATTGCACTTCTAACAACTCAGAAGAAACAGATTTTAAAAAGTGGTGAAAATTCTTGCAGCGTAGTTTGGATCATACTTTGAAAACACTAAATCCTACAATTCCCATAATGCAGTTTACTAGCATTTTTCATTCAATCCTCCCTATCTCCTAAATGACTGCTTTTGTCAGACCCCACAGCTCCAGTTTTAAATGCATTAAAATTTTCTCCTTTTTTTTCACATTTAAAAACTCCCTCCAGGATGTGAAACAACTGTTTACTGAACAGGACTGTGTAGTAAGTTCACTGTACTTTATGTGTAAAATTGGTAGAGTGCACCAGGTAATAAAGTTCAGTCATTGCAGTCACTGTGTCATGCAACTAATTAGTCAGAAAATAGTCAATGAGTAAGTAATTAAAAATAAAAGCATGGGTAGTTATAAACAAGGTTAAAAGCGTAGATTTTACACTGCATGTTAACATAGTCTCACCCTCCTGAAGCTCAGCCTGCATGTTCCTGTTCATTCTCCCGTCGCCCTCAGATTACTCTGAGGCTTCATGGTTGGTGGACATAAGCAGGGAGGGACCCAGGGTTTTGAAGTTGTGATCACAGTCTTTTGAAAGCACAGGATCAGTCAGTGGTCATGATTCCTAAACATTTAGAGTGTGTGAAGGATGAGTGTAAATATCCCGAATGGAAGCAGTTGATATTTTTATTCACAACTTTTTAGAGCCTCACTGGACGGCCAACAGTGTGTCCCTTCATTAGCTGAGAGGGATCTGGGCAGGAGTGTGTGTGTGTGTGTGTGTGTGTGTGTGTGTGTGTGTGTGTGGTGGGGGGTGGGGGTGGGTGTGAGATGCTAAATTTTGTGTTAACGTTGACGTCTGCATTTCATCAAAACCACTTTTTTTGGGGTGGGGGTGGCCAGTCTCATTCCCTGCACAACTTGAAAATCCATGACATTTTCACAGTGTGCTGTGACAATGTTGCGACAACCAGCCATAGTTCTTGTCCTCTCCACAACCTTGTCCTCACTTCCTCTCAGGCCCCCAGATTGAAGGAAAGACTCACATCACGTTACATAAGTGTGTACTATAAACAGCACTGGATGTATACACATTCAGTATGCTAATTTGAATGTGATGTCTTTTATATATACTGTATACACTACTTTTGATTCAAGCACACGCAGCAGCATTATGGCTGTAGGTATGGACATTACCTGGTATAAATATGCTAATTTGTGCTTATTGTCGCTTCTCTTGGATGTTTTGGCTTCACAGTGCAGAATGCTGCAGTTATGCAAATTCCGGCATTACAAAGTTGTTTCCACATTTATCTGCTGAAAGGGGAGAGTTTCCCTGTGCTTACCTGAAATCTGAGTTTGCAGTGTGTACAGGATTTTATGACATCACACTGATGGATTGTGGTTCAATATTCAACTTACACGAGTGTGACGTGAAAACTCTGAGGCTTCAGTGCACAAACACAAACAGTTAACTTTTCAGTGAAGTTGGAGACATCTTGTGTCTTGTAGTTTAACTTTTGAAATCAATGATATTTTCTTGTTTATGGATGCTGGATTTCTCCATGAGGGAGACAGAGTAAAGGAGTCTTAAAGGTCCCATATTGTAGAAAGTGAGATTTCCATGTTTTGTTTAGTTTTTTATGATAAAGCAGGTCTAAGTTGTACAGAAACACTATGAAAGTATGAAAAGGCCCAATCTGTATTCAGAAACTTTGCCTTAAAACCAGCGAACAGGACCTCTGTAACTTTGTGATGTCACTACGAAACAGTCACACTCCCAGCACAGCACAGACCAGGTGTCCAACCTTTTATGTTTGTTGCTGTTTTAATTTTACTAGCAACACAACACCAAGCAGTCATTGTGTCACTGAGTTTACAGAGCGTTTTAGTCCCGATCTGACTGTCTGCTCAGCTCATTATGGTGCTGACCACTTCACATTTTCCTCAGTGGTGACCATTGCTATTTACATTTACCATTGAGTTTGACCAAGCTACAGTAGACCTGGCTGTGCATCACTCAGAAGAGAGATTAGTCAGCCAATCAGAAGAGAGACTCAAAGACAGACATAAAACACTATGCTCTTGCTAGAGCTCCAAAGACAAGCGTGAGAGAGGACAGTAAAACTATGCTGAGATGATTTTTGGTGCTTAAAACCACAAATATATCTTCTTATGGAAACTTCAAATTATGGGACCTTTAAAATATTTCTGTAGGGGAAGAGCGTTCTTTTCAAATTTCCATTTTTGTAGCATCAGACAGAATTTGCTGCGGCTGTAACGATCCGGATCTGCTGCTTTGCTCTGTTTTGCAACAACTGGATGGTGTTTGAGTTGAACATTATATGGATCATTTACAACAAATAGACAAAGGAGGTGTTACTGTTTGTGTTCATGCAGTATAGCCATTTAGACTCTGTTGCTCTGTACCTAAAGTAATTATCCTGACCTTAACCCCATCCTGCTCAACCGCAACCCTAAGTATAGTGTAAGTGTGGTTCTGAGATGGATAATTACAATACTCGTTCCTTTGTAATTATACATAGTATGACAAACACTGTGATCCCAAGAACACCTTTTTATGGAAGTGAACCCAGCACCCTTCCTCTCAAAGGATTGAAGGATTTGAAGGAAAATGAAGAAATTCATCTGAAAATGCCTTTGTCAAGAAAGAATGTCTTGAGTTTAATGCGTAACCACAGATGTTCAAATGTTGTACCAAGTCATTCTGTCAGGAAAATACAGCTGAAGATTTTATTGCTCTCTCTGACTGAATGCATCACTTGGTCCATATTTTGAACTATTATTTCAGAGTTGGCTGCAGGCAGTGTGAGTAAAGCTACACCTATGGGTGTCCCAGCTCCACTCAGGCTATTTCTGTATCTGAAGGAGAGGTGGGGGTGGGGGGTTGGCGGTAAGGGGGTTTGGGGCAAAGCAAACAGCGAGGGTCTCAACACTCAAAGTAAACATTACCCTATGTTTGAACTACACACCTTCAGCCCTACAATTCTCCCACACACTCGCGCTCTCCTCTCTGAGTCTTATTCCTGCTAACACCCCCTGGAGCTGGCCCAGCTAAATACACTGCTTATCCCAGGGCCTTCCCATAAATCAGGGAGGAAAGCACCTCTGACAAGGTCTCACCTCCATGACCAGCAGCCCTTAGCCGGCAGCTCTGACTTACATGTGGGGACTGCTTTGGAATAAATGGACTAATGGCTTTTCAGGGTAACTTTCCTAATCACCACCTCTGAGAATATAAGCATGTTTTATCCCTGAAATGTAGCACAATTCTAATAAATTCCATTTATAAACCCACCCAGGCCTGAGTCCATCCTACCTCCACCCTCTAAAAACGAAAAGCTCACTTTGCTAAGTCAAGAACATGCAACAATTCATTGAAGGATTTAGACGTTTGACATGCTGCAAAATTTGAAGTTTTATTGAGCATACAATAGAGCATGAAGTAAATTGGTTTCAGGAGAGAGAAAACATGCTTCGTTATTGCACAACTTGGTTTCATCCAACAAAATCATTGAATTCAATATCCCCAGAATGTCAGTGGGTTTAAACACAGACTCAAGCTATTTGTGGCTTTAATATGCTCAAGTGCATGAACCAGAGAAGAGCTACAGCAGCAGCAATATTCAAAATGACACATTCCCCGGAGGAAACTGTTTAAACATCTGAGCATTGCCCAACATCTCTTTTCTTCTTTGGTTCTGTTGTTTTGACTTTGTTTATTCATCCTTGTCTTGAAGCGCTGGCTTCATCCTCCGCTGCCTTAACTTGTTCCCAACAACTGTGATTCCTCAGCACAAAAGAATGAAAGAAACTCTCAATGAAAAACACAATCTTTTCATCTTGAGCATGAGTCAATTACCAGGGCAGTATTACCGAAAACGTTGCTTTTTTTTTTTTTTCCTCAAGCTTTCAGAGGAGCGTCCTCTGGACTGAACCGAAGGATGTATTGATTCTGACATGTTTATTTCCATGGCAAAGGCAGTTTGGGTTTCCAGCAAGACCAGCACGTTTGGCTTTTTTTGTCCATTGTGTCTATTGGAACCCTCCCAGTAACTTTTATGGGCGGATTTTTTAAACAATGCTTTGACAGACATGGATGATTGTACTCTGTGGGCCAGGATTTCTTAATTTGTATTTATTTCATTTTGTGGGAGCTAACACCAAAGGCAATGGGAATGTGTTCTTTTGACTTTAGCCTTCATTATTCATCTTTTTGTGTCCCAGTTCATTTCTGGATCTTGATAAATGGGTTTCTCTCTCTGCAGGCAAGCAGTTTGCACTGGCTGTCAAGTTGTTTTTCACATGTTGATGCTCGTTGTTAGCAAAGTGTTACCTTGTGCTGTAACTGTGCCATGCTATGGGAGTTAAAAGTTATAAGCAATATTCGCACAAAGATGCATTTGTAGTGCAGCTTTGCCAACTGTCGTAGATTGGTTGGAGGGAAATTTATGAGGAGGGAGCACAGTTAGTTACATAATGTCACCAGTTTAGGTGGTTTTACCAAACATAGAGGCTGTTTTGTTTGTTATAAAACCTGAGACGCACAGCAAGCTGCTCTGTCATCATTTAAAATTTAACCAATGCTATTATGTGTCATAACGTGGCAGTTACTTCATATAAGAGATGCTTACAGCTCAATATCTAGCACTGCACCTTTTCACTCAACAATTGCCTGAAGCAATAACATCATTGAACTGTTTTAGATGCAAATTTGACTCAAGAAAAAACAGTTGTGGTGAATTCATAGATAAATAAGTGGCAGTTTCTCTGCACTATGTACTGTATATGTGTGTTTATTAATGCTGAAAAAAATACAGGTTAAACTTACAGCTTATGTGTTACACTTTGTATGATAATTGCAGTTTCTGACTCCAGGCGTGTTTGGAAAATGTGTGTGTGTTTGTGTGTGACTCAAGGTAAAAGCGTTAGAGTTGACAACCTCACTTGCTCCAGATGCAACAAGAACAAGATGAAAAGAGGGATCCTTTGAGTTACTGCAATAATGAATATTAATTACCACAGAGACCTGGCACAAAGAAACCTGACAATAAGACAGATATTTTGTTGTGATTAATACTTCCCCCATTGAAAAACACTTCCTCACATGGCCTCTCATGCTCTTATCCTGGAAGACAGACTGTAAGGAGAAAGGACCCAGGCTGCTCCTCAGGTGAATTTATATTGTTCTCACATAATATAAATCAATAGAGAGCTCGGGGAGCTCCTGCATCAATAAATGGCTTTGTGGAAACTTAGCAAGAAATGAGCCGCAAATGTCCCTGGTGCTATAGTCATGTGAAAAATTGAGTACACCCCATGGAAATGGTTGACTTTTTCAACATATTTGATGTTCTCTTTGCTATTAAAGTGTGTGGCGTCATCATGCCAAGATTGGAAGAGTTCTCTGAGGCCTTTAGAAAAGAAGGTGGATGCCTGGGATTTTAAAATGATCTCCAAATTATTTGAAATAAATCACCTCCAGGTGATTTCATGATTTTCAAACAACTGCCAGTCGGTCCATGACTGGCCACCCCAGCAAACGCAGCCTAAGAGAAGATTGTTTGACGTGAAAAGAAAGTTTAGGCGTTTGTGTTTTTACAAATTTCAATGAGATTTTAATGTTTGTGGGGTACAACTGGAAGTTCTGGTTTCAGCTCAGCTCTCTTTTGTCATTGTGAGCATGTTGGCATACAAATATTAGACTCTAGCTCAAAACACCTCTGTGTCTAAATATAGCCTCACAGAGCCAGTGGCATGGCTGTATAGGCTGTGAGTCTTATTAGACCTAACCTTGATTCCGATGCTTCTGCTGGTTTTTACACCGTCATCTAGTGTCACTGGGACATCTGCAAACTTTTTAGTGAAATGTTAAACTTGTTTCATAGCAGGTTGAGTTTGCGTTCTGGACTCTTCGACTAAAGTTTGACCTTGCAGCGTTGTGTTCTTCCTGGAGTCATACCAGCATTAATAAACTGCTACTGTGATGTGTTCACTGTGTTTGCCTAAAAGTGTAGTAATGGGCAATTTAGACTGTAGATGATTGTATAGATGGTTTTGTGAATCAAATTTTCTCACAGAGTTTTGTGAATGTTGCAGAGTCATTGTCCTCCTTTCCTCAGCAGACTTAATGTCCTCCAGGAACAGGCAGATATACCCAATATGCTAAGCTCAGGGGTTTAGGTTGCAGGTCATTTCCCAGTGGGATCAGCCAGCTCCTGCAGAGGGTTTGTGATAAGAGTGGATACTGGAAGCTATGTAAACCTTGTTAAGCTGCCCTTCCCCTGTGTGAAGGGGGGTAATCCCAAACACCTGGGCTAGTTAACTGGGATTTGGTGGGATTAGGGGCTCCATGAGGCAAACCTGATCATACTTCTGGTTAAATCCATTTCCATTCTTATCTTTTCACATTCTCTCCTTTGTAATTCAAACTCAATCCAGTGGTTACACAACAGTTACCTGTTATACTGAGCTATTTTATCTCTGTCTATATCAGGGCGAGGAGTGCTAGTTAAGTGTAAGTAGGTTTTGATGTTCTTCTTTGATTGAAGTTCATACTGCTAGTCAAAAGGTATTCCTCACGGTTTTATTGGTTTAATAATAACATGGCTTTAGGGTTGACGCTTTATCAGTTGGTTGAAAAATCTCAACAAGAATTTGATGAATTACTGTACCATGAAATTTTGTTCAGACATTCATGATCTCTAGAAGATGAATCCATCCTATTGCCTCTTCTGATCTCCTGACTTTTCATGCAGCGCCACACCAAGATGAACATTTTTTGTTTTATTGAAATGTCTTAACAGATATTGCTTCGATTGTTATGAAAATCGATACAGACATTTGTGTTCCCCTCAGTAGGAATTGTCATGAATTGACTTCTGGGACCGCCATCAAAATTTCAATTTGTCTG
The DNA here is from genome assembly GCF_001640805.2 of Lates calcarifer. Classification (NCBI taxonomy): domain Eukaryota; kingdom Metazoa; phylum Chordata; class Actinopteri; family Centropomidae; genus Lates; species Lates calcarifer. The sequence goes on along the minus strand of NC_066838.1, from coordinate 19,982,903 downwards.
AACAGATACTTTAAAAGTCGTTCTTTGTGTCTAGTGCGAATTTGAGCTGTGTCGTTATAATCTTGTTTTCATTTTAGCCCACTGAAGGCTGTTAGACAAAAAAAATAAATAAATAAAACACAAAAAAAAACAAGACTTGTTTTTCTTAATTATTTTTTGGGGAGTTTTGCATTTGTTCAATAGAGCAGAGAGATGACAGAAAACTAACAGAGAGAAAATGGATGACATCAAGCGAAAGTGCCCAACTGGACACAAACCACGGACATTGCAATCTATGATCTATGCCTTTATTGTTCTGATAATTTTTTTTCCTTCATGTGTTACTCAGGCTCTTAGATATTTCATTTTTTTCCACAAAAAGTCTGTTTTCAAGATTCCACAAACCTTTTTTTGAGAGCCAGATGTCCAGTTGATCATTTAAAGGTCACAGCAGTACAGTCAATTAGTGGGTATTTACTTGTGATTACAAGTCAGAGGCTGTTCATCATTTTGGAGCAAGGGTTTTTAAAAATGTCACCAATTTAACTTAGTTTAACCTCACAATTATGGCTAAATGATTGGTTTTAACTTTCTCTTTTGTCTTTTTGTGTGTCTTTGGTCTTTCACTCAGAGTGGCCAAATGTAACACAATCCATCACATGGTGTTTGACATTCAGAAAATCATTTATTATTTGTGGTATAAATGTGACAACAGCATCAACTAACCGCCACCTCCCTTCTTCCCTCCTCTCTAGATGTGGACGAGTGTGCAGAGGCGCTTGACAACTGCAGCATCGATGCCATCTGCCAGAACACCCTGAAGTCATACAAATGTATCTGCAAGTCAGGCTATAAAGGGGATGGCAAACATTGTGAAGGTAAAAGTCTGACCGGATTAATGCGCTCATTTTCACCTGTGGTTGGAGGCACAAACCTCTGCTCCCTTCTGTGAGAGCACTGGGCTGGATTTTTACAGTGCATTGAATTAAAAGCCACATTTCTCACGTTGATGTGCTATATCTCTCTGAACATAGGCCCCCGGGCCAGTGACAGGCTTGATAAGAGCTTCTGTCTCACTCAACATAACTCATTAGCTTTAAGACTCTCCCGAAGAGGGAGGAGAGATGAGGGAGTGAGCAGCGGACGGAGAAAGGGGAAAGCCAGGTGCAGAGTGCTCCTTTGTGACAAGATGAAATGAAGCAGTAAATTTCCTACACATGTTAGAGGAGAGAATTAAGATAGTGGCTGAAACGGCAGTCAGCGTTCCTGCCAAGCAGTCGGGGATATTTCCACAGCCAGAGGCAGGCCTCGTAGACTGTCAGACACAAGTCTGTTTTTCTAGCCTTTTTTCAATGTGCCCAAAGCCTCCGGATCATTATATCCCACAATTTTTATTAGTATTATTACAAAACCATATTTCACAATGTCATTTTTTTCCTCACTATTATTATTCTTTAATTTACTTGACCGAGTGTTTTTCATGGCCTTCTGCCTGTAGGTTATAAAAAGTTTGCTTTATTGAATCTATTGTAAAATGTGCAAGGTTGACTTTCCATTGAACTGAAGGTTAGTCGGTGGCTCCTCAAAGCTGATACGCTTAATTAAAAAAAAAAAACAGCAAAAGCAAACATTGATAAAATATGAAAGACATAAAAAGGAATGTTGAGGTAACTCGTTGTAAAAAAGTTCTCTGTGCACCAGACTAGTGCGTACTTGTGTTAGAAGAGGGCAGCAGAAAGCATGAAGACAGTGAAAAAAGTTTGTGTAGAGCTCTCATGCTCCTCCAGCCTTCATGTCTGTACAGTCTGTGGCTCAGATTGTGGTGATTGATCTCAAGGCTTTGTTCAGTGTAACTTCTAGCTGTTGCCAAGATCTGTCTGTATGAGTTGGAGCATGATGTTATCATCAAATGGGACCAGCTGATGATTTATCCTCTACCGTTCAGATATTTATGATTTGTGAAGTTATGTTTTTCTGAGGGAGTTCAAATGGAAAAACATAATAATAATTCACAAAATCAATCAACTAAAACACGTTTACAGGATTTTTTGAAGGTCGTTCAATTTTCCTTTTATTATTTCATTTTTAATTCATTTTTGTTTTAATGACTTTATAAATATGATTTTAATTTGTTTCTTCCATTCTTACTATTTTTCATTCTGGCTTTTATTATTATTATTGGTTTATTGCTTTTAAAACATTTGTTATCTATTTAAGCATCACAAATGAATGATTTTGTAATTTTGGATTGGGGAGTGGACTGTTTACTTTGGCTTCTCTACAAAAAATAATTGATTCTCAGCTTTTGTGATTTAGCTAAAACAATGGAGATAATGATAGAAATAACTCAAGGCCTTTTATTCCACAAAAAGTCTGGTATAATGTATTTTATAGACCTTTTTCAGTAAACCAATTCTTATTATTCTTACCATCACATCTAATACAGCTCAACCTTTTATTATTAATTTAATTAATTAATTAATTTATTATGAGTTTGACTAAAGGACAAATCAACGTCTAGTAGATATAAAGGGAAACAACTTGGCAACAAGAGTTGACTTAGCAGGACGTGACAGGTTGAATAAAAATAAATTCAGAGCTATTGAAAGAGAATCACGTTTGCGTTAACATGTGATGGGTATTTCAGGTTTAGAGTGGAGTCGGAAAGTGATGGGCGATTGTGTGCTGTGATCGGGGAATGACAGAGATAGTGGGAAGTGGGTAGGCAGGGAGCAGCAGAGTGTTTCTTTGTTGCAGTCCCATCCCTCTGCTGTCAAGTCCAATTAAGCCCTGAGTGAGGCAGCCTCAAAGAAGAGCTGAACAACCCGGGATCATCGGCCCTAAATGGGCTAGTAAGTACTGAGTGGAAGTGCGCTGTGCTCTCAATCCACCTTGTCTGGGTCTCCTCAGTATGGACCCCTCAACCGTCATCATAACCATAACAGACAACTCCACTCAGGCTGTCAAACCAATCTGCAGTCTCTCTTTATCTTTCTGCCTCTGCTCTCTCATTTATATCATATTCCTGCAGTTTTAGCTACTGAAACTGATGAACCTTAGGCCATGGTTGATGGCCAATATTGGCCTTTTATTAAGTATTGGCTGCCGGTCAGTCTGTAATGTCAGTACTGTCAATAATGTCAGCACTAATTTAATGGAAATTCCTTTCTAATGACATACATAGCTAAAAGCAGTTTTCCCCCACCAACTTTCCTTTTTACTTTTAATTGTCCAGGAATGTGTTTTGTATAAATTATTATATTTCAGCACTGACTTTAATTCTCTGCGTCATGGTAGAGAGGTGCCCATGTTGGACAAAGTGCTGTTTCAGATCCTTTTACGTTCTGCCAACAGTAAAATTCCAAAGAGAAAAAGCAATGTCTTGGCATGTAACTGTTCAAATTTTAGAATATTAAATATGGCATAAAATCTTGGCTATCAGTATTATGCCTCAAAAGCAAAACAATATCAGTGAAGCTCTGGAATATACCCAAGTTACATCAGTAACAGGTGAACCCTCTAATTAGCACAGCTGTTGTTTGCCTCATAAGTGCTCTTGTAGAAATAGAGATGGAACAAAACAGACCATTTAATTTCTCTAAAATTGTACCAAATGGCTTAACTCTGCTCAGATTTTAATGGAAGAGATGGACATTTAAGGAAATACACTTGTTTGCTTTTTTGTCAAGAGTAAGATGAGAAGATTGATACCACTCTCAAGACGGTGTGGTAAATATGAAGCTATGAGTATCTGGTTAGCTTAGCTTAGCATCAAGACAAAAAAAGGGGGAGGGTAACAACAGCTCAGCAGTTAACACATATATACATATATCTCAGTGATTCCGTACAAAAACCCTGCAGACAGTCATAAAATTGTAGGTGTGGAACATTTTCTCCTCGGGAGCTTTGTCCCAACCCCAGGCCAAGAAACAGTCCTGCACATAATCTTTTATAAAACCACAAAAGCTTGTTTTCCATTTTGGTTTTTATAAATGTTAATAATGTTAATTAATGTTAATTCATGAGCCACTGAGGTGCTTGTAGGTGGATTTCGTCACCTTTGGACAGAGCCAGGCTAGCTGTTTCCCCCCGTCTCCAGTGTTTATGCTAAGCTAAAGGCACCAGCTGCTGGCATCAGCTTAATATTTGACAGACCCATATGATATTGGTATCAATCATCTCCTCTCATCTAACTCTCTGCAAGAAAGCAAATAATTGTATTTCTAACTGGATCTTGATTGTTTCAAGTTGTTGAAGTACCTCCTCACAACCCCGTGTCTCTCCACAGATGTCGACGAGTGTGCAACTGAGTACAATGGCGGCTGTGTCCACGAGTGCATTAACATCCCAGGAAATTACAGGTGCACATGCTACGATGGCTTCCGCTTGGCACATGATGGGCACAATTGTCTAGGTGAGTGATACGTGGGAGGACGATATGTGCATTTAACATAGTGTGTATGTATTAAACAGATTTTTTTTCCCCACTACATTTTCTGCAGCTGGGGTAATTATGCAGCAAAATGCAGTTATGTAAAGGGTTTTTGTCAGGAGAGCGTATACATTAAACTGCATGTGCCAAAATTCAAACTCAGCCTGACATAACCCATGTGGTTGCATAAATTTTTCTCTCCGCATGTCACATCATGGATGGTAATATATGTTTCAGGGCTGAATTGAGCTCTTATTAGACTGCTCAGATATTAGCTATTTCCCCGTTTCACATAGCAGGTAGCCTCAAAATGTGTTTTCGTAAAAAGAAAAAGGAGACCTTTTTTGTAATAAGTCTGAAGAAAAGGGGTGAATTTATGAAGAGCTTGACCCTGAGCTGGAAGCTGCAAGTGAGCCATCAGCCGGCTATACTTTCCCATGGTGTAATATTTCACCATTGGCCATTCATATTAGCCTCAGTGAGAACATATTACACTTAAAAGGTTATGAAATGAACAGGGGGAAAAAAAAGGCGCTCTTCCTGCTGCTGGGAGCTGCTAAACATAGACATCAGCCACCCCTACCCCCACCACCCTATTCTGTCTTTCTGTCTTGCTCCTTCTCCCCCATCCACCCACCTTACATTCCTTTTGTTTTGTTATGAAACCCCCAAGTCAGACCCTGCTGCTCCTCAGAAATCGTCTCCCTCTTGGTTACAACCCCAGCATGATGCATTTCACTTGATACTGAAAGCCAGCTTAAAACCTTCCAAAAAAAAAAAAAAAAAAAAAAACGGTAGCTGCTGTGAGTTTGTTGTAGAGGAAAAAGTAACAGGCGGCTTGCTATAGCGGATTTCACATTTGGGTGAAGTGATGACAGAAAAACTTATCAGCACTTAACAATGATTCACTGTGAAAGGGCCTTTACATACGGGCGCACAAGACAACACATTCATATCAATCCCACATTTACTTGATGAACTACATGTAATGCTGGGATTAAGGTAGACTGGAATGGAAAACACTCGCGTCTTTAGATCGATAATAAACCTGTTCTGACTTGACGATGCCCCCGTGTCTCAGATTATCTTTCTTTCGCCCTCGCTGTATTTCTGTCTCCTTCTCTTCTTCCCTTTCCTTCGCTCTTTGTTTCATCCTCGCCTCCCTCTCTTGTATCAGGGGCTATTTTCCAAGCCATTTAGCAACAGCGTTCAGTTGTGCGTGGATCATTTGCTTTATCGTGGATCAGCTCCCTCTGCCTTGCGTGCAGGTGTGTAATCGCAATACATGGCTGTGTGGCCGCTGCTGTTGATCTCTTTGATATAATTCGTCATAGTGAAACACACACAATCAAACATGAGGAGTTTTTTTTCTTCTTCTTTTGACATGTTTTATTTTTTCCCTGCAAATGACCTGTATGCAAGAGGACAGAGATCTATCTCAGAAATTCTCTTCTATTCTGTGTACAGATATGGATGCAATTAAATATTAAATGAGTAAATATTTCTTAAATCTCAGCACAGCAGACAGGGCATAACGACACACTAAGTAGTATAATATGCAGCTGTCAAGTACAAATCCAACTACTGCCTTGAGATCTGAAAGGACTCTAAAGACTTCATTTTCTTGAGAATTTAACTCATTCTAATGCCCCCGCTCTGCTCCGCTAAGGGAATAATCCTCAGTACAAACACAAGAGAGGAGAGGAAGAGGTAGAGCCGAGGTTTCATGTTAAGGCCCCCAGCTTCCTCTTCCAGGTTTAAGCTCCTTTTTGGCCCCTGAGAAAAGATTATTCCCCTTGGTCCTGGAATGGAGGGCCTAAGCTGCTGGTTCCCAGACAAGGTCAAACCTTCAGAGCCCTTATAGACCAGATGTGCCAGAGGCTGCAGAGGAGGAGACATTCACCTGATCCTTAAAAGTTCACTGTGAGTTTAGATTCTGAGATCTTTAAGGTGCTTCTTTTTGGATTTACCCCATGTTTTTCCACAAAGCTCCCCTTATTTCCCCTGCTTTCCATGGATACATTGCTGTGTAAATTCCCAGTGGTGTAACATAACTTCCTGCTCTCAGCCCTCCAAGGCTTTTTTCTTTAGCCGGTAGGCACCTGTGTCGGGTGATTGTCAGCTCAGGGACAGGAGCTAGGCCAGCGCACATGCATCTCTGTCGATGTCTTCTTTTGTTTGCTCGCCATCGCACGTGCCACACAGCTCCTTGTAATTGGATGTGTTGGCAGCATAATGACATTGGGCGGTGGCAGGAGGCGGCAGAGCGTGAAGCAGAACGCCGCCTCGTGCGCCTCACCAGGGACGCTCCAGTTTCTGAGGTCTCCCCTGTCTGCCCTAAACCCCACAACGATGTCAGGGAGTCAGCAAGGTGGAAGCAATGCAATATCACAGCACGCTGCTCCTGTCTGCGCGGAGTGAGATGTCACTCACTGTATAATTTACCTCACAGGGAGCTATTGTACCCTCTCAAAACTCGCACTGAAGAGAAGAAGTGAAGCATATAGGAACTTGATTACATCTTTTATAACTGTCATTACTATTATCTCCCGGAGGTGAGGGAGGGATGGTATTTAATCACCACACCTCTTTCATGGCGAGGCTGTAAAGGATTTTTCAAGTCTTAGGAAAAATAGAGGAATCAGTGTCAGTTTAATCCAAAACACACATCCTCTTTACAATGAAAACCAGATGCAGGAAGGCTATTAGTTCCCCACTGTAGCACCACCGTCCCCACATTTATGACCTATGTGTTTTGGTTGAGGTCCGACAGAAACCCAAATACCCCCTTATCATTGCGAGTTTGTTAAACTCTGTCAAGTAGCTTAATATCATAAGCATCTGCACAAATACTCCCCTGTCCTTATAACCACAAATCACAACATTTCATTTCTATCTGGAGCTGAGAGACACAAATAAAGATATTTCTTATGCTCCCATAAAGTGGGAATGCTGCAATCACATGCAGCCTTAATGTGACTCTCCAGAAGAAACAAAGGCAGGCTTGAAATAGACATTACAGATGTTCCACCGAGCTCCGCCACGCTGTAAAAGATCATCTTCTGCCATTGCATTGTTTACTTATCTTATATCATTCATTCATCACATGTTGCTCCCTGATGCCAGAGAACTGTTATGGGGCCTCCACACACTCAACACACACACAGCTTAATAGACCATGTTCCTTTGATTTCTATTGACCAACACTGATTTGGTTTATATTGATTCAGCAGAGCTCAATTCCCTGTGCAATTTATAGGGAAATGAATGCCCTTTTACTTTAACCTTCCCCAAAGACATAACATGATCTATAACACAAAAGCAATGTCATTACAGCTTTGAAATGGGCATTTGAAGAACAGCTTTGAAGTAGCAACTACGAAAAGGTCACATCAGTTAACACTGTTTAGTGTTTTGCTAATGGCTGTAATTGTATAGTGATTGTATAGTTGTTTTTTTGCCAGTCACATTGAGAATGTCCCTCAGAATGTTTGATAGAAAAGCTTTATCCATCATCTACCAGAATGCCTGGTGGAGCGTGTATCCATCCTCTTGTACTCCTTTGGGGTCATGTTGCAAGGTTGGCTAATCAAACAGGAGGTTTCAGACTGATGTATTATTGACCAGGTTCTGGTTGGAAAAAGTAGTCATCAAAGGGCGTCACGCTGATTTGCTCTGCAGCCTTTTAAATGCATTCCTTTTAAGTGCATTGGCCACTCTTCCAGGGCGGAGATGATAACCTCCGCACCCTCCACTTCAGCGGAAAAATATTTGATTCTAGCCTGGATGAGGCGCCTTTAACTACCACCTTTAACTCCTGAATATGTAGGATTTAGTCGGGGCACTGAAGATCTGGTTTACTCCACTCCCATTATACTCAGAGGGTTTTGGGATAGTACAGACACTGCTGGGGCTTAGTGCTAACCCTCCCTGCTTCCCAGCTGCAGATGCAAAACACCAGTGCGCTTTCCCCAGCGAGCAAGTCCCCTCACTTTTGTTGTGACATGCATGGATCGGGTTTGGACACGAGAGTCTCTCCACAGTTCAGAGGAGAGGAGCTGGAGTGATGAGTTTAAGGACGGATTTGAGATTGGTGCATTAACTGACTCCTGAAGACTGTATCAACACACTTTCGCTCTCTCTCCTCTCCCAGGATTGTTCAGTCCCATGCACCATGAAATGAACAATTCCAGCTGAGCCCACTGGCGGGGCTTTGGGGGGGAAACTCAAGCCTGAGATTGGGCTTAGGGATGCAAGCATGCAGCAGACTGGGAGCCGTCAGACGTCAGCGCAGGGCCTCTTGTCTCCTTGGCATAAGGCTGTCCACCCAAACACTTATCCTGGGGTTTTGTTTTTAAAATACTTCCAGACTTGTTTTGGAGGAACAGAGAAATACCATTTAGCGTGATCTTAGCTCATAGTTTTTCATTTAGGAAAGAACTCAGCGAGAGATTGGACATGGAGTCTAAGTCTGTGCTTATTTACCAAAATGGTTACCTGGGAGACGGGCCTAAAGTCGAAAAAGTCTGAGTTCAATCAAAGCTGTATTAGCTTTGTTTATGTAATAGCATAAAAAATCAAACCTCGAAGCTGATTTAAGAATAAAATGCTACGGCACACAGAGATTTTATTCATGTTTGTGTAGCAGATGTGAATCAGTTAGCTGTATTAGACACAGTGGCTCAGGAAGCACTGGAACTTATAAATTGTTCAAAGCTTAATACTCTAAGTGTATTAATGCACCAGCTTTCAGCATGTAATCATTGCTCACACTCGCACATGTGATTTAAAAGTGTGCAAATTCGGCAGATGAAAGCTCAGGACATCTTGTGACATATCAGTTTATACAAGCTCAGCTGACAGCATGAATGTCTGTGAACACAAAGCCAGTTTCAGCATCTCTGCACTCTCAGGCTGTGGTTCTCTCAGGTTGTGTTCAAACCTGGTGCCATGGTCACCTTTCAGTCAAGTGGCTGAAGCAATGCACTGTCACTGAACTCCAGAAGCCACAGAGGGCAAGAGGAAATCCTGTAATCCTGTTTGAAATAAGAAAGGATCTTGTTTTAATTGAAGCTGGCTGTGTATGTGCCACTCCTTCCTCACTGATGCTCAGTGAAGCCAAGCTGGTGCCTGCTCATCTATCACAGCAGCAGCATGGTCGGCCCCTGCAGTTCCCCAGCTGTTTTGCTGCCTGTTGCTGCACATGGCTCCGATTTGCTGCCTTATTAAAAAGTGTGCGCCTCCTCGACTCCTGTAAATGAAATGCCCAAAGAGGCCAGAGTCCGTCCACTCACCTCCTTGTTTCTGGTTTGTCTAGACAACAGAGACAGTTCTGTTTGATCCAGACAGAAGCCGAGCGGTGGGATGGATGCGTGGACAGCTTTGATGACAGACAGCCCTAGTTTTTCACCCCCCCCCCCCCTTGCCACAAGGAAAAAAAAAAAAACTCTGGGCCAATAAATGCCCCCAAAGATGCTCAACCTTTAAAAAAAGTAGAGCAGTTGAGTGTTTCTCCAAAATAAGTGTTCAGGAGTTTCTGTAAGGCAACCACCATGTTTACATGGCTCTGAAGCTCCGCGCAAGGCCAAATGTTATATATACAGTCAAGGCTATCTGAGAAACCAGCGGACATGGCCTCCGCAAACACAACCAATCTCTTAATCTCTCTCCGTTTGAACCTTCCTTTTCCCTTCGTCTCCTCGAGTAAAGTAGGGATAGAGCAGAGACATGTCTCATTTTTCAGAAGTGAGGCAGCCCTTTTAACTTGATTAAGACATTTTTTTTTCCGTCCTCTCAAGAGAATTTTTAAAAAATGTTTTAAGTCCAAATAACATGAGCACTTCTCCTGGCCATGCCAGAACCCCTTTCCGCTTGGAAATATTTGCTTTGGACGCCAGCCTTGCCCAGCACACAACACAGGCAATTATGGGAGCTATTTAAACAGGAGAGATCTACTGACAGGCGACGCCTCATTTGAAGGGATGAAGGAATCAGGAAATGAAACCTTCATTGATGCGCTGAGGGTATGGAAAGAGAATTCCCCCAGGCTCTCTGAAGCTGGTTGCATATCTCATGGGTGTTTTGTGCATGCGCTTGAGGACTGTTGTATTTGCGTATAGCCTCTACATGTTTGAATTTTTGGGGTTTGCGTGTATGAAAGAGAGAGAGAGAGATGGAGGGATGGAGAGGGAGACTCTATGCGCATGTGAGGATGTTTTCCTGTATGACTTGAGGAGTTTTGGTTTTTTTTGGTGCCTGCTAACAGTTTATCTGCAAAGGTGCAGCTGTAGGTTGCTGGCAGCTTTCATCAGCTCAAAGGTCTTCTCTCTGTTGCTGTTACTTTCATGATAGAGAGATGAGACTGTGAGGTCAACACCAAAGCAGCCACGCAGTTGGATGAAAGCTTGACCAGCTATTTTTTCTCAACTGTCCTTTCTTTGCTGTGACTTGAAGTTGAAATGTTAACTTTGCTGGACAGTGTTTTTCTTCTCTATGTGCACCGCTTCACCTGGCTGCAGAGCGATGTTTTACCCAGTTGACCTCAACTGACATGACACATTGTTTTTCAAGGAAAGAGACAGTTTTGCTAATGGAATGTGAGAAGAGAAGAGCAGACTTGGCAAACTGAAGAGGGTCATGAGTGCTACCTGCCAGTGACCTACTGATCAACCCCAGAGGTTTCTGTCTAATCAGGTACCACAGCATGCGTGTGTTTGTGTGTCTGCACGTTTTGGTGTCACATCTCTTTATGTGGAAAAGAAGAAAGAAGAGGACAGAGTGAAGTTTAACATCTAACTTTGCCGGTCTGAGAATTCCCCAGAAAGGAAACTTAATCTAGAGGCCTTCTCAGACTGGACAAATAGACAGTAAATTAGTTTCGCATGACGGTTTATTAAAAAAAAAAAAAAAAAAGCCTTGTGTATACAGCAGATTATTGATGCGTCGAGCAGAGGGATGGATAAGGTTCCAGTGTGGTCAGTAGTGAGGGACAAAGCCCAGGTCTCCGGGGGAAGAGGGAAGGGAAGCCACAGTGCAGTCACGCACAGGGGAGGCCTGGGGCTGCTGAGCTCTGCAGCACGCCAGACTTATAAAAAGTAGCAAAAAAAAAAGAAATGACATTGTGCAAGAACTTTCATTTTGAAAATAAACACATATATCAAAAGGCAAATAGATGTTCCTTTGTTCCTTTTGTCGAGTCACACAATGAGAAAAGTTTGGTGCCATTAGGAGGGAGCAGCTGGAAGTGCACAATTCATTATCTGTGGAAAAGAAGTCAGCAACTCTTGTTTGTGGTCAGTTTCCCTTTCTTTCCCTGTGGCAGAACGAGGCCTCAGGCGACACCTTTTTAAATGCTGTGCCTTTGTATGCCCATCTCTACTTTTCCTCCCTCCTCCTCCTCCTTCCTCCCTCTCCCTGCATTCCTCCCGTCATGGGGCTGACAGACACTCGTCATCAGCAGGTACTCCGGCCCAGGTGGATCAGGTTTCCCACTTGCCAGGGGATTGTGCTGCATGTGCATTTTTATGGCTTAGTGCTGCACAGTTGGAGGTTTTCAGTGCAACTCTGGTGTGCTGCCGTGTCTGATAACCATTAAGACAGACATGGCCTTCTCAGGACGGCTTAAGACAAACTCCTTTGGCTTTTCATAATTTCCAAACACGTTTTTTTGTGCCTTATGTTTTCTGTTTGTATGACATTTCCAATCAAACCAGAACCTCTGGTTGTTTTATCTAGTGAATGTGAGTAGTTAAAATTTAAAATAATTTAAAAAACACATCAATTTTTTATCAGGAGGGAAGGATGAGAACTATTTTAGTTTTCAGTAAAATGAAAAACGCTGGTGGAGCAAATTTTTCATTTATATGCTCATCTGAATTCAATTTCACATAAGCTTTTTACACAAATTAAATATCTCAACAATTATAAGATGGATGGCTGTGGAGTTTTGTACAGACATTTGTGGTCCCCAAAGGATGAATCCCAGTGACTGTGGTGATCTTCTGACTTTTTTTTCTTCCAGCGCCACCATGAAGTTGACATTTGTGGTTTATGAGTCAAATGTCTTGACAACGATTTGATGGATTGCCATGAGATTTGCTTTATACATTTGTGTTCACCGCAGGATGAATTTGAGCCACTTTTGAGATCCTCTCACTTTCCATATAGTGCCGGTATCAGGTCAAGATTTAAATATGTCCAATACTTTCTTTTAGAATTGAATACCTGCTCAAGCTAACACGCTAAACTGAGATGGTAGGCAGCTAATTATCAACACATTAGCATTGTTAATTATGAGGTGAATTTTAGCATTTAACAAAGTCTCACAGAGCTATTAGCATGGCTGAAGACTTGTCTTGTCACATCCCATCAAGAAAGATGTGTTAGATTCTGTGCTATTTCATTAAGAACAGTCCTGCTGGTTCAGTCTAGTCCTAAATAATCACTTTTGCTTTATTCACCAGGTTACATTTTACTGAAGTAATTACACTTCTAAATGGATAGAATGTAATCCATGTCTGATTCTCATTCACAGCTACTTATCCGTTAAGTGGGTCATGATTTGATCCCAGACAAACAGTAATCCGTGTAGCATTTGTTCTGTCTTGAAGTGATCTTATTAATTTTGTTTTGTGCGTCTGTCTCCCGGCAGATGTGGATGAGTGTTCAGAAGGCAACGGCGGATGCCAACAGATTTGTGTCAACATGATGGGCAGTTACGAGTGCCGCTGCAGAGAAGGATTCCTTCTGAGTGACAACCAGCATACCTGCATCCAAAGGCCTAAAGGTTAATCGCACACAGACTTACACACTCACACATACGCGCACACATTGATCATTTATGGGAAATAACAGGTACATGTTGTTCAGTGGTGATGAATATGAATATTACCGCATGTGGTGGGAGCTCATTATTAATATTTGGATGATCAGGTCCAGGCATTTTTGAATTATTTGATGAGTTGGGCAGATTAACATGTAAACTCTGAAAGGGATCGGCCCTAACAGGCCTAAATGAAAGGTGAGCAAAGGTAAGTGTCTCCAGACCGAGGGGAATAAAAAAAAAAAAGAACAGGGATAAATCTCTTTTTGTTTTCCACCCACCCTTTCAAATTGAACCAATCTTGTGCTTGGCAGCATTTTAAGGCATTGTGGTATGAGAGTGGCCTGCGGGGGACTGTGAGCAGAGAAAACAATTAAAGGTGTAGCCTCAGGCAGACACACCTCTTGTTTTTAGAGCATTCCTGTGGGATGGAGACGTGACAGGAGAGAGCACAGAGCCAGGCTGCTCTGAGGCTTACTCATCAGACACAGAAGCACCGCGGACATACATACATTCATAACGTCATAGCTGTATTTAAAGCTAAGTAAGTTGTCAGGAGTGGGGGGATACCTCAATTTCACTGTCTTGTAGCGATTTTCTTCAGTGGCTGAATTTTACAAGTCTATAAAACAAGAGCACAGTAGTTTGAAGTAGATCCACTCCAGTTTGTGAAAATTGCACAAAACGATACATTTATGTCATAAAATAGATCAGTTTGTCAGGTTTTTCAGAGTGGTTGCATGTATCACAAAATAAAGGGAAGGGAAAAACATTTTTCTGTACATGGTTTCACAGTGTAACCCGCCTCCGTGCTTTGTTCAATAGATTCTATCATTGCTCTGAAAAGCAACATCAGTGAAAATGAACAGGCTGCTATCACTATCACAAAGCACATTTATTCAAGGAGTAATTATCCAGCTGTCTTCAGATTCCCCAGCTCCGACAGTTCGGATTGGGACTGCAGATCTTTTGGTTCCTGGGGTTTGCAGCAGAGCCCTGACAGCATGTACAGCAGGATCTGAGTGTCTCTTTATCTCTGCCCTCCTCGTCTTTCCTCTGTCTTCTGTAAGATAACTGCTCGTGCTGGGAGTCATTAGGCTGTGATGTTCCCGAGTCCCCCTGGAAGGTGAACCGAGGATCTTGGAAGTCTGGTTTTATGAGATCAGTCTGGCCTAGTGAACTGTCAATGTTTACATTTCATAAACGCAGTGTTATTTGAGTGGAGCGAAAAGCTGGATCATGTGTTTCAAAGCGCCACAACTATATCAGTGGTGTCAGAGGCAGACTGTGAGCACCAGTCCAGTCTTGCCAAGCTCCCTCTGTCTCTCTTTCACTTCCTCTCTCTTCTTTCTTTCTTGATAAATGCCCTCATTTCCTGTTAATCTTCCGTTTTCATATAAATTTTGTCTTTATTGCTTCCAGATGAGGCCCATTTGGATCAAGAGATTAAAGCTGCCATAAATCCATAAACTTCCCTCACTCATCAGATAGCTGCCCTGTCATTGTTTCATTATTTTTGAAAGACTAACAGACAGAACAACTACTCATCTGCTTATTATTACTGCTCTTATTACAGTGTGTGTCTGGAGGAAAATGGAAGTGGCGAGGAAGTGGCTTTGCCAAGTTATTGGACAATAAGCCTGCAGAATTGTTGCAAACATCACTCCGCTCGCTCGCTTGCGGAAAAATTATGCACAAGTGGCTCAGAAAAAGAATAATAGAGAAAATTAAAACTGATCTAATCTCCCGGCCAAGTCGGTTTAAATGCAACCCTCCATCCATTCTGCCAAGTCTCTCCTTAAAGAGCAAAGCCTGGGGTGCAGTTTGCTCATGAGCTTTATTGTTCTCATTAAAAAGACATCAGCTTCCCATTTCTTTCATTAATGGGTCAGGTGTTCCCTGGGCAACTTCTGTGAGTCTTTCCGGGGACAGTGGAGAGCTGGTCACTGCAGTGCCTGGCGCTACTAGTCTGTTTCCCCATGCTGGTAGGAAGCCCTTGTTAGCAGTGAGCCTGTGCCAATTAGGCAGCAGGGGTCTGCCAGCCTCTCAGCTAATGACAAGGCTGCTGCTGGCCTGTCTCTTATTAGGCCTGCCCCTGCCCCCCTGAACAGGAATAACTCCGGCCAAATGAAGGCTCCATCGTCTAGCTGGCCAAAATGTAACAGTTCATTTATTCTCCCCAAACATTTCTTCCAGTCAAGAAATAAAGCCTTTGAAAGGCCAGCCAAGGTGCTTAGTGGTTGATAGGAATGCCATTTAGGTCAAGAAGGGTTCCACTGCTTTGCGTTTGATTTATTGTCTCTTTTATATAGGAGGATAACAGGGACGTATGTGCGTGAGACGGGATCCAGTACATTGGAATTCAGGAATTTCAGGCTCAGTCAACCCACACGTCCATAATTTTAGTTGTCTACATTTCTGAATATCCGGCGGGGCAATTACCTTAAGTGTGCACTGATGGGCTGTTACGTTAGTCACATATAGTGCATTCAGTCCTTTTGTCTTCAACTCATGCGACACCAAATATAATTATGTGATTTGAAATTCGAATCATGAACAGTGCAGAAGTACAGCTGAATACATTGAAACCAGCGCGAGGCAAAGGAGAGGTGGAACTTTTAACAAGAAGTTGAGTCGTCCGGATCGCGCTCCCTGTCGCTCTGCCGATCAATATGGTAGAAGCCTGGCTGGCACTGTGAGGAAGGCCACAGATATCAGCCATGAGTCTAAAAGTTCACACCAGCCCCGATGAGCACATTAAGGCCTGAAGCTCATTGCAGGGAACACTTTGATTACTCGAGCCTCGAGGCCTCACTGTCACCTTTCACTGCTGGAATAAATCTGTTAATAAGCCACTGAACTCAAGTCTCAAGTGAACATAAATTAAGTCAAGTCAAGAAGTCTCAAGTCTCACTCAAAACATATCTCACATTATTTTATAGGATCAGATTAAACAGAAAGTGATGGACATTTCTACAGAAAACCATCACGTCCAATGTTAAATCACTGTTCACTCAGTGTAGAACGAAATCAATCGATCGCTCGAGAGAAAGTTAATTGCACCTATCTAGATAATCAGTTCATTGTTTCAATTACTCATTCTTTCTCACATGTAAGGATTTGCTGCTTTTCTTCATCATATATGTCCATAAACAGAGTATCTTTGGGTTTGGGATCTTGGTTGCACAAACAAGCTATTTGAAAGTGTTACCTCTAACTGATGAATAATCAGCAGATTAATCAACAATGAAAATAGTCGTTAGTTGCAGTCTGGACCATCACAATGTTCAAACTGATGTTAAAATCACTTATATTTACTTATATTTACCACGTTCACCATATTAATATATGTTGTTCTTTATCAGCCACCTGGCTGAGGATATAAGTGGAGCTCCTCTTCTTTACAGTAGGCCTTGTCTTTCCAGGAAATGTTTACTTTGTCAATGAAAACCTCTTCCTGTGTTTACCGCTTTCATTAGCTTCCCGAAGGGGTTGTTACCCCTTGTACAGCTAATCTCTTCTCTGTTTCTCTCGCTCTCTCTTTCTCAAATTCAAATACAAAACACGGTGGACTTGATGGACATACTCACACACACACACACACACACACACACACACACACAGACTCACACAAGCTCAATAATTTTCAATTTCATCCTGCTTCAGGCACGCTCAGACACATTCTGTTATGACATTTAAATGCAGACTGTGGCATGTCGACTTCAGGATGACGGCCAGAACTGCAGCATCTGCACCGGCCAGAACCGTAGCAGTGCAAGGAATTTTCCAATAAATGTGATCAAATCCATAATAAATGGCTGCATCATATTCTCAGTTAGTTGTGCTCTGCAGCCATGACATTCCTTTTGTATGAAATAAGGCATAGGGTCACTAAACCCTGTTTTATTGCTTGTTTTTATTTTTTTCTTATCACAAATGGATAAAATAACTGACTTTCTTCAAATGTAATATCCATTTAGCAGACTGCTGCACATTTTAATTTCATGAAGTAATGTGCTGCTAAAAGACCCAGTTTCCGTCATTCCAATGATGCAATGTTTAATATTGCAAAATCAAATATAGAACTACTTGTGTTGGTGATAAGGAATTTTATGGGTTCTTTTGTATGTTCTTGTCTTGTGCTGTGTGGTTGTCCCACTGTGCAGGAGCTGACATGGCTCTTACATGTTCCCCTTGGTGGTTCTCAGCAGGCCTGCCTGCCCGTCTGTGCACTGGCCACAGAACTGTTTTTACAAGTGCAGAAGTCACTGCTCCATTGCTCTGCAGTCCAACCGTATAACCAGGCTCTTTTCCTATTCTAGGGAAGTGAAGCGAAAGGAACGCCTCGTGCTTCCATTGCTACCTATTAAGTCTCCCCCGTATGTCTGACAGTGGAGACGGAGACGTACGCTTTCATGTCCCTCCTGTCTCTCCCTGTCCACTCCTCCTCAGTTCTCCTCTGTTCTCCAATTTCTCCTCCATTTTATTTCCGGCATTGTCTCCGCTCATTTTCCCTCTTTGTCCAGACTTTCACAGGCCCCATGCCCCCCCCCCTCACCCCCTCACCCCTACCCTTGAACAAATATACATCGGTGGCTTGGGCTTTAGCAAATGTTGGCTGCCTTGCCACTGAATTCTCCGTACCTCATTTGAGATGGGCATCCCTTTTGCTCGTGGGTTTGTTGAAGGCCATCTCTAAGCTGGCCAGCCCAGCATGCTGCTGCGGACTGCCTGAGTGCCAGTGGGGTTTTTCCACTTGGCTGTCATGGCTTTAACCAGAGGGCCAGACTGAACACTGCAGAGACAGATGCCTTCTTTAGTTGCCTCCCCCCTTTGATTTTGGAAAGAATGTGACTCTGTAATAACATACTGCGTCTGGTATCTTTTGTATCTGTATATTAAAGAAAAGCTAGCGGCCTGGATGTGCTCTGCTGCCATGTTGTCTGTTCTGTTGCGAGGATGCCTGGCTCCTTTGGGACTGCACAGTGAGGTGACCTTGATAGAATGAGAGGAGGAGTGAAGGGGAGAGTGGCAGTGTCCCCAGCAGGTGCTGCACAACTGTTGGTGACACAGATGGGCAGATGAACACAAATGTGTGTGCACCATGCATACATTATGCAAATAAACCTGTGTCAATGCATACACATACATTAATGCCAGTATGCATGCGCACACAGTGTCTAGAATACAAAGTTGTATACCATTGGCGCTACGTAAGAGATTCTCAAGAGCCTTGCATATGCATATCTACTGTATTGTTGTCTTTTATCTTTACCAGTATACCAGATAGAGTTTGGATCACAGCACATGCTAAATGTTTGAGGTCTGTTTCAATCTCAGGAGTTCAATATACTATTAAAAGTTGTACATAAGCACTTTTGCAGTGACATGTACCCATCCAGAATGCTCTCTGCTGTCTTTTCCTTTCTCTGGTTGTTTATGATTTCAGTGGCTCCTCTCCGAAAAAGGGAGTGAAATGAGCAGTCTCAACAAGGCCTTTGGGAGCTGGAGAAAATCAGCGCTCGCACATCAGACCAAACAGTAGCACTTGGATGGATTCTCTCTGCTCTTTATGAATGGGAGTCAGCGGGGAAGAGTTACTTCTTTGACCGGCTGGCTGCCCCATCGCTCCGTCTGACCATCTGGGTCGCAGACTCAGCCCAGCCCAATCCGGTTGAGCTCCTTTCCCATTCTCCTTTCCATGCGCTGACATTTTTATCCTCCTATTAAAACTTTTAAGGGCCCATTATCTAAGAGGAAGGAATGTTGCTTTAATAGTGTGGTGGCTCCATGCTTAGGCCCCTTCTTTTCAGTTTGTAACCAACCAACACTAGCTAGCCGCTTAATGTTATCCAGCCAGCGCCAAGCAAAGAGGGGACCGTCTCCCCTCCGAGACGTATGACAGCGGCTCAGCCCCAGACCGTGAGCCCTCTTTTCACTACCCCAAGCACTCAGGACAGACTATAAACCCTTGGCATGCCTTCCACTACTTCAGCCCCATTGTTTCAGTCTCTCCACTACATGGCTCTCGGGTTTAAGAGAGCTCGCAGTGCTGCGGTGAAGAACTCCCGGCCTCTTTGGATCTTTTGTTCGAGGATCACAGGAGGCGGCATCTTAGCTGGAGCGCCCATGTTAACTTTTCTTCTTTTGCACAGCTCCTCATGTCACATTAAAACTCATAGCCTGCTATTGCAAGTTTACTGCTATTTGTATTTTTGGTAGATTTTTCCTTAGATTGAAGTCTTTCAGAGCGTGTTGCTCCTGTGCGCAACATGTGGTCCAGGAGAATCCTTTCTTGCTGGGTACAGATGTTTTGTTGTTGAAATGTAGCATGTTTCAGCCAATTTTTTGCAATGTTGGTTGCAGAGTTGGTCTGATTCCAAGAAAGCTAGAGCAACAACCTGTTCAATTGTAGCCACAGAGTAGAGTTTAAATTACCAGCCACTGCCTGAGATAGTGATTTGAGCTTCAATCAGTCTCTCCAAAGGGCTATCCATTTAGACTGACTCACCCGCAGGAGTTGCCATCATCAGTAAATCCTTATGTTCCTTTGTTTTGTCTGTTGTCCTGACCTGCTGGTTTTCAGGAGGGCAGTCGTGTGATGTGACCTGCACTTAATGCCATGTCCCGTAGGCGCTGAGGCTGATCTCACATATTAAGTTGAAGTTCCACTGACTCAGTGACAGACGCACAAATTGATTCTGTTTCAAGAGATCGAAAAACACCTCTCAGTGGTAACTTTATCCCCAGAGGATCATTCTGTCATCTCTTAGAAATACAAAAACTAAGCACTGGAAATTTAGAATGCTCAACAAAACCTGGTGGGGTCTTAAGTATACTGAGTACTAAAATAAGTCTTATCTACAAGTGTCTGTGCCCTTATACGGTATTCTTAAAGGCCCTGAAAACCTATTTTCTCAATCAGCTTAATGGATCCTATGTGAACACACTATTTTCTAGCAGACTTTGAACTTTTGGTTATTTCACAGGAGGGGTGCTTCTCTCTGATTTGAAATGGCAGGGCTCGGTTAGAAAAAGCTCTAATCAGGAATCTGCAACATTCGAATCAAAACTTGATGACAGTTGTTGGGTTGTTTGGTTACCGTCAATCAAAGCTGATTCCCTGTGTTCCCAGTTTTCATGCCAAGCTAAGCTAACCGGCTGCTTGTTGTGGCTTCATATTTAATGTACAGATAGGAGATTGGCATTGATTTCTCTTCTGACTTTCAGCCAGAAAGTGAATAAGCGTATTCCCCAGACCATCAAACTGTACAAGTAAAGCAAGATATTTATTGGCTTCTGGCAACAGCATCACCTTGTAGTGTTGGGCGCAGAGGTCACGACCTGTCCTGGGAGAATAAAGCTGTGGCTGTTTTACAGAGGGAACACTCCCACTTGTTTTCTCGGTTAATTGGAGTGTTCCCTTTTTACCACAAGTGCAGCAGTTTTGATGACGACTGTCTGTGTTGAGCTGTGTGAAAATCTATATCCACTCTGGATTTGTCCCTCGGTAGCTATTTGAAAGGACTCCCTCTCAATTCCGAGACTTTGGACTCTATTTCCTGTCCAGTTCTCTGCCTATAAAGTGGCCTGTGATCGTTTTTATTAGTTTCTACATATAGAGTTGTGTTTTATGGGTCAGCGGATTGTTTTAGTGGATCATGGCATATATGACCTAGAGTTTTTTCTTCTCCACCTCCTTATGAATGGATGTTTTTCTTTCTGCTTCCCATCATTTAGTAATGATAAAAACTGGCGGCCTTTGGCAGCCAGTTAGAGGGAAATGCACACGGTGGATGATAGCTGGGCCCGGCCTGGAGAAAAGGGCCATTGTATCAACACTTTGGCTTTTATTGGTCCTCAGAGGAACGAAGGCCCAGGTTCTGGCCCCAGCTCGACATGTTATTGATGGATGGGTCTATAGCATTTGGTTAGAGGGGCTGCATAAAAGTGAAGGTGGGAGCGTAGTGAGTTTTGGGATGCATAATACAACCTTGGTACGTAATCTTTAGTCCATTATGCAGTTGGAAATTCAATCCTCTGTTAAGTTCATAGATGTCTGTTTCTTGTGCTGGCCTCAGATAGACACAAAGCCAAGAAAAAGGGACACTGAATTCCACATCCATTCTTAAATATCCACATGACTCGCTGTGAAATTTGCGGCACTTTAAAGCAGCTGCTCTGTTGATGCTCGTTCATGGTCACTTCACTCAGTTGCGCTGTGCCTTTTCGCCTTCAGAACTGAAGCGCTAGCCCAGCATTTGTTCAGGGCTGAGTCTTTTGTGTCTCCGGGAAGGCTGTTGCTGCAGTCTGCGTCTGATAGCTCACCCTGTCTGACGTCTGAGAGGATTGTATGACCTTGTGACACTTGTTGACAGATTTAAAGTGATGGAAAGTATTTAAGCAGGAGGTCAGAATTGTCTGTCAAACTCATATTGTCAGCTCCTTGAAGTATAGGGAAACTCAAAATAGATTCCTCACATCAGCCATGAGTGGAAATACATAAAAGGGCAGGTTGAGTTTTTGGCAAAACACATGGAAAACAAGAAGGCATAATTAAAGGAGGTTATGGTGGC
Organism: Lates calcarifer; assembly: GCF_001640805.2. Classification (NCBI taxonomy): domain Eukaryota; kingdom Metazoa; phylum Chordata; class Actinopteri; family Centropomidae; genus Lates; species Lates calcarifer. Next base: position 19,961,095 of record NC_066838.1, on the reverse strand, counting down.
AGGAGTTAAAGTACAGAAAAAAGTAATTAAGGATAGAATGATGTGAAAACCTGTTTCTGTCAAGCTGAGATTGTTTCTCCATGTTGCCCTCGAGGCAGCTGCATAGAAACCGTGCGACAGCACACGGTTGTCAAGACTGACACACTACATTTGGACTTTAGAGGAAGAGTGCAGAAGGTTATGTGAGCTTTACTAGATGTTGACACTTCCACACACGTATGTAAATGCTTAAATTTATAGCTAAAAAGTTGGCTAATTAAGAAAGTTAGACCTCCAAACACCCTTCAGTGCGGCAGCAGATTTAATGTGACATTAATGGAGATGTCTTCTTGCACACTGCCTCCCTGTTCGCCAGAAGAGAAGGAAAAGAGATCTGTTTGGTTTTTAATGAGCCAGAGAGCTGGGGTTTGTCACTGCATCTGTAGCGGTGGCAGGGTTTCACAACGAATAAGTCAAATATCAGTCTCCACCCGCAAAGGCAACAGTGTTATTACAGTGCAGAGCAAGGCAGAGGGAGGACTGTGTCCTTTTATGCTATAATTCATGACACGGGGGTCTCAAGTCAAATGCATGCTGGGAGTCTGTTGTGCCTCTTCATCAAGCATTTATGCATCACACAGAAATTATGCATCTTTGTGTGCCATGTTTAGTAAAGCGTTGAATAATTAAATGCCTTTTTTTTTCAATAACATCTTCATTTTGTGTATTTTAGAGTTGCATTCTTGCTGAAGTGCTTCAATCTTGAGTCACATGAGTCACAAAAATGTGCAGACGCCCTTGTTTTAGTGCAATCCCTTTAGAACTCGGTCTCTGTGGGGAGAACTTAACCAAGGAGTTAATTTTTTCTCAGTGTGTTCCTCTTTTCTTTTCTTTATGGGGGATTACCTCAATTAAAATTACAGGTCTACGGGATCAGCTCCTGCTGGGAGTTTTATCCTTTCTGTAGGCAGCCACCTTTTATAGCCTGAGACGGGTGAGCATGTTCCAACAAGTGCCTGGATCTTTGTAAAGGGGTACTGGGCATGTCAGTCACCAGCAGCAGGCATATATATGACTGAGGGTCAGAATGCATGACAGGCATTTGAACAATTCCATATATAATTTAAAACCCAGCTCTTAGTTCACTGAATGGTCTTTGGCTTTAAAAAAAAAAACTTGAGTAAACTTTGTGGCAGTGAAGAGATAAACTCACTCTCCTGGTCTTGCTGCTTCCTTCACAGTGCAACCAGAAGGCGCAAAGGAGGGACCCACCTGCATGGACAAGAATCACGGCTGTGCACACATCTGTAGGGAAACACAGAAGGGTGGCATCTCCTGCGAGTGTCGACCTGGATTCCAGCTTACCCGTAACATGAAGGACTGCAAATGTAAGTCATCTCAACCTTAAGCACAGTGAAAGACTCACACACACACACACACACACCCACACCGAAGGAGGATTTATAGGTTCCTCATGAAAAGGTGATTCGGGTTGGAAACCTGCCGATGATGGATAATTGCACTCATTCCACAAATGCCTTCTAACAGATTTGAAATAGGTTACTGACATTCACGTTACATTACTATACTGTGACTAATCTTCTGAATGGTCTTCATAAAGAAAAACATGTTTATCAAATAAGGAGTCATCATTTACACAACCAGGGTAAGTGTGGAGGTTACTCGAAGGGGACCACTCTGATGGACAGCGCACACTTCCTGTTGCTGTGCAACGGAGATCATCCTGTCAGAGCTGGGGCCAGGCCTGATGGGGGATTTGTCTGTGTTTGGATAAGGATTGGAGAAGTGTTATTCTATAGTTTTTCTGTGACAGCCCAGGAAAAGGGCAAAAGGTGCTGGGATGGTAGGGTGCAGACAGGATGGCGGTGGAAGGCTCAGTTCGCTTGTGCTCTTTTTCACTCTGTCATCACAGGTGTGTTAAAAGTGCCAAGGTTAATGCCTCCCTCACCTGCCAGCATATAAATGCATTTGCACGTAAAGATTTGCAAAGACACGCACATGAACATGCAAACTTAGACCAGAAATTGCACTCCTCCGAGTGACAACTAGTGCACTAGTGAGCAAGTTCAGCCCCTTGCTCAAGGCCACCTCATCGGCTGTTTAAAATTATGACCTCTCACACCCTCTGCAACTCCAGTGTAATTCGTCAGTCACAAGGATAAAAAGATTTAGTATGGGGAGTAATGCATGATTAAAGCCATGACAGTGATTAATGTAATTAACATAGATTCACCACTTGGGGTGGTGAATATGCAAATCATGGCATGACCTTCTTCACATTACGGTACACAGATTTTGACCTTAATCCAAGACCAGTTGCGCACAGTGTTTAATAAGCAATGAAAATGCTGATGGATGCCCCATTTGTTTTCAGTGCTCTAATTGCATTGAGCCATTTTTGAGTGTAAACAATAATTTTGCTAACAGCAAGCTGACATTGGTGTGCATCCACAGTAATTTGGGGCAGTTTTCAGCATGTCTCCTCCATATTGTTTAGATGTGGAGAGTTGTGATTTGTCAGTCCTCAGTTTAGGAACCTCAAATGTACAGTGTGTCTCATTGAAGGCCTCTGAGCTGGCAGCATTTGCGTCAGAGAGCCTGCAGCCTGGAGAAGGAGTGTGAGAATCCAGCTGGTGGTCTTTGATGTGTATCTCTCTATCCTCATTTCTTAGTCACCTCTCTGTTGCCCTCTTTCAAATTAAAGGCATAAAATGCACAAGAAATGCTTTTAAAAGTGTTTTTCTTACCCTGCATGTACAGTTTATGCTACCTATTTTTCCTTTGATAGTGACGTGTAACTATGGTAATGGGGGCTGCCAGCACATCTGTGAGGAGACCGATCACGGCCCCAAGTGTTCGTGCCACATGAAGTTCGTCCTACACAGCGATGGAAAGACTTGTGTAGGTGAGTCATCTCACCCCGATACGACTTCCAAAGGCAAGAAATAAAATGGCTCTTGAATGAGAAAATGTAGAACTGCAAATGATTAACTCAGCATCCAATTTCCAACAGCAAATTTAATTAACATCTGAAATTAGGTTTTGAGTGATAAAATGCAGGTTGAAACTCAGGCCTTGTTACACTAGCTGTATGCCTGAGCCTTTTCTCTTGATCTGTGACATACAAGGACAAAAGGCTACCACCCACTGTGCTTTCCCCTCTGCTGCTGCTGCTGCTGCTGCTGCTGCTGCTGCTGCTGCTGCTCCAGTAACCTCTCAGTCTCTGCATCTGCTTTGCTTTTTTTTTGTTCTTCCTCATCCTCCTCTTCCTCCTCTCCTTCACTGGACACTGTGCAACAGCTCTGCCTTTTCCCTCTGTTTCTCAGCCGTGCAGTCAGACACACACCTGCTATTAGCCCTTGGGTCACTTCCTCCACTGCTTCCCATTGGGGATTAATTCACACACCTGACCTAACCTTCCACTGGCATTTATCAGTGTTTGCCTCAGTTGACTTAAGTTGAGTAAAAATCATTCAGCGACTCGGGCATATTGAACCGCTCTGAAGGGCAGTTTTCCATCAGATGAGACCTGCAGGCAGAGAAGAGTCAAAGCACCAGTCCCGATAAACACGGACTGCGTTTAGCCATGCAGAATTGCACAGACAGGCCTTTATTTCATCCGCCTATTTAACCTGTGTCATTAATAGTTTCTGTTTACAGTTCAAACCCATTTAAACCAATTTAGCCAGTACTTTGCAGTGTTAGTAAGCTATGTTTGTAGTGGGAGCTTCAGAGAGTTGGGTGAGACATATTTTCATTGTCAGGAAGACAAACGTAGGAACAGCATTAGAAGCTACGCCTGCAGAGCAGACTGGTGAGGCGGTTGCTTGGTTTCAGTGGCTGTTAACTCTGAGAGTTTGGTTTGGGTAGTGGCTGATTAGCTCAGTGTTTCTGGATCCCCTTTATTACCACAGCCCTGATGAGAGCCAGACCTATGTCAAGGTCTGGTCAGCCAACCTGTTATTATTGCTGTACCCTGCTAGGCCAGGGGGACACCACAAAGTTGACCGCAACCAAATTATATGTCTTAGCCCGTCTTATTCTCAAGGCAGAGCAAATGTACATTTGGTGTGCCAGATTAGGAAGCAGTCAGCCAGTTAAAATCTCTGATTTCCCCCCACAGAGTCTGGGGTTACAGGAGTGGAGGGAGGGGCGCTCTGCGGTCGACACGGGGGCGCTCCATCTCCCAGGCACTCTATTAGTTAATAAAACCTTAATAAAACAAACAATCTGCCAAATGAACCACTGACGGGAGAGTGAGTGACAAGAACGTTGGAAGACCTTCAGTAAGGCACCACTACTGTGCACTAGGACTGTAACTCTGAAGGGTTTCCACCATAAAAAAGATCCAAAAGCAGTGTCTGCTGAAACTGCTGTTGTTTTTATGCAACACTTCAAAAGCTGCATAGGTTTACACAGATATTTCAAGTAGGTGCGCCAGGTTTTAATACAATAAACGTAACCCTGTGGCTAAAAGAATTATTATTGTTTTTTGATAGATGTGATTTCTTACAAAATCCAACAGCTACCTGTGCTCTGAAGGAAGAAATTTCATTTTTATTTATTCCAAGGCTTATAACAAATGGTCTCTCTTGGAGCCAAGAAATCATATCATAATCCTGAAATAAGTTTCAAATAGTCTTAAATGTCACAAACAAGATAAAAATGCCTTGCTGGGGTTCTTGTATTTTTATGGTCTGTCTGCATAGCACATAGTGATAATTACCCCTGAGCCACCACACTCTGAAATAGTACAGATGTATAGAGTGTAGAGGGGTAGCCATGGCAACCACACAAAGTGAAAATACCCCTCATGTTTACACTCACTATTGATCTAGAAACATTTATGATTCATTGAGTCCCTGCATACCTCTTCCTAAAGGAACATGGCACATGATTACAAAGCAGCTTTTACCTTCTCAGTGGCTTTGTCATTAGTCTGGTGGGCTCTTTTCAGTATGCTGTAGCTTCACTGTTCAATTCATCTTGTGGGGTATTTCATATGCATTCTGCAACATTTTCATTCATTTTGTGGTGTCTCTCCTCACCCAGGCTTGGTCATGCATTTTGTAATAATATACCATATGCTGCTCTGGTTGGAAGTATTGCTTCTTTATCCTTCCTGTCTCACCTCTATTGATACTGTGCAAACTGTAGGTGAGAATTTTAATGTCAGGAAGGCTTGTATGAATGGCACACATGGACTGTTCCCTCTCAGACATACACATGCAAATGCACACACTTTTAGAGATATTTGTTCAGTCACCTACTCAAGCTTTAAAGTCAGATTTTTGACTGAAACGGTGTTAAAAAAAATTTCAAGTTCACTTTTATTTTTGCATATAATGTCTGTGTATCAACTAAATTAAGATATCAGGAAGGAGCAGCCATCATGTGGAAGCATTCATGCTGTTAGCACAGCAAATCATAAACATTCACAAATAGCAGGCAGATGCAGACATGCTCAAGAGTTCAATCATCTGAAGAGTTGGCCACACTGTGCTAGACACACACACACACACACACACACACACAAAGAGAGCAAGAGATGCAGTTTGTAATACAAACAGAAAGCTATACAAACAACCATACAAACATACAATACATATCCAGCATGCATGCATCACATGCATGTAAACACATGTAGTCCACATGCATATGCCCATAACATAAACACACTGCTCTTGTTTCGGGTGGTCTGTGCATTCACGTCGGTGTATTCAGAGCTGTCTCACAGCGCTCTCTGTCCTGTCGCTGCTGTGAATTGCTGTTTCTGGATGCTGCATGTTGGGACTGGGACATGTTGGTTGAAACGTGTGCATTGAGCTGTCATCGTCAGAGCTGAGCATCTACATGTACTTCTTCATTTGGCACCCCAAAAGAGCTCTGGCCTATGGGCATCAGAATGACCATTTCAGAGAGTGTGTGTGTTAAAAGTGATTTCATTTTGAAATATAATTGAAATTGTGCAGGGATAAACATGAATGTTCTTACTGCAGTTTTAAAGACCTTCGGATTTTGTCATTGTGCTTTAAAGGCCAATCCGTCACCCAAGCTGTATCATGGGTGAATGTACATGGCCTACATACTAAAATGTGTGCCTGTAGTTGAGTGTAGTAAAGGTAAAGCTGGATATACAGTGGATTCATAAAAGTCACAATTTGATACAAATTATACTACAGGTAAAAACAAAAAGACACTAATGCTTTCTGAAATAGTTTTTAGCAACGCATAAATTGTACAGCTGGGCTGCAGACAGTGTTTGGAGACTTGATGTAACAGCCTAACAACATTAATTCTGAAATGATCTGACCATAAACAACATCATAAAGCGCAGACATGAATCTGGCTGTCCCTGTCTTTCAGCTTGCAGCACTAACCGCCACTCACTCTGTCCATCAAGGCTCGCAGCGCTCATACTAACTAGCGAAAGCCGCATCTTAATACAGTACAGTACAACCAGCAACACTGCACTTTGTCTGCACTGTGTGGATTATTTTTACTTGCATGACTGCATGTTGAGAGGTAACACTTTTGCCTTGAAATGTCACCCTTTTCATTTTAGACGACGACCTGTCATCATCAGTTTGTTGTTAGCATTTGGAAAATAATCACTGCTGTTTGCTCAGTTGTTACCAGTGAGAGGCTGTCTTTTTCTTTTGCAACAAACATGATGTCATTCTCTCATGTCATTATCACCCCCCCACCCTCACCCCACCTCGTGGGCTTAAATTAACATTAATGATGTGTTTAATTCAGGAGAGATGATCGCCTCGCATCAATGCTATCCACCTTATTCCCAGCCTCGTGATACCTCACATGAATTATGGGCTCGACTTCCAGTTATTCTTGTCACTGAATCGGGTGTCTGCGAGGGAGCAGTGTGCTGCAGGTGTTTTCTTGTCACATGATAAATGGGATGACGTGATCATATCTCTGCCTTCTGTTACTGAGGGACAGGAGGACGACCTGAACAAGTTACATGGGAGAGCAGTAATAACCTAACGTAGCTTTGCTTTAGTTAAAATTTTATGGAATTCAGGGACAAGTTGTGGTGTTCCTGCACCAACAGTCAAGCTAAACTTAATTTGCGGCTTAAACAACAGTGTGTCGAACATAAACTGAGAATGAAAAAGGGTTGTTCTTGTCAGTGTTGGTTTGCTTAAAGACAAATCTAAAACAGCCAACAACCTTGACTGCTGTGTCTGTTTTTAAATTCAATAAAGTTTATTCCATAAAACACACCCAACTTTATTACACTGATAAGCCTCTGAGCTTTTCAGATTGTTCATCAATTCACCGTCAGTAGCAACAGAATCAATAAAGTAACTGAATATGCCACTGTATATTATCAAAGACGACTTCTTCAGGTCATCCTCCTAGCCCTCAGTAGCAGAAGGCAGAGGTATGATCACATCATCCCATTTAAGATGTGACAGTTTGTGTTTCCACATAATTTGTTTCCCAAGGATCTGTGAGAAAAGACACCTGTAGCACACCACTAAGTCTGCCTCAGTGAAAGGAATAACCAGAAGTCTTCATGTAAGATACAGTGGGTTTGGAACAAGGTGGATATACAGTACAATACAGTAAACAACATCAGATTAGTTCTTGTCACATGCTCATGATTTACATAACACGCGAATGCAGCGTGTGGTTCAAGTGTACAGAGAACTTAAGTGGTGTTTTTACAATGTGTGCGTGTGTGTGTGGATGTGCGCGTGCATGCAGGGGAGAGGAGTGTCCAGCCCCCGGCAGTCCCACAGCTGTTCCCCAATGGTAAATATGTGTTCCTCTGACTCCTCTCTCTGGGGGTCTGTGGTGGGGTGTGGTGGGGAGTAGAGGAAGCTAACCCTAGCAGACAGCGATCGGGCCCTTCCCCTCCCCACGGGGGCATCATCCTTCTGACCCTTGACCTCTGACCCCCCCACCTTCCTCTTCCTTCTGTGAATGCCCTCTCAAAAACAACCGCTGCCCGTGTCAAGCCGCACCTTTTCAAAACACAGCTGCAAACAGGGAGCATCTGACCGGCATTATAAACATTATATAAAGAGGTAGAGATATACTGTATGTGATGTTGTTGAGATTTTACTTGTCAGTGTCGCCTCCCTACTTGCAGTCAGTTTGACAGTGGTGGAACTATGTGCATTTACTCAAATGCTGTATTTAAGTACAATTTTGAACTACTTGCACTTGAACATTTCCATTTGATACGACTTTACACTTCTACTCTAATACCTCACCACATTTCTCTGACACATGGAGTTACTTTTCAGGTTAAAATTTCACATTCTCTTCGATAAACACAAGATTAAACCAGTGGTTCCCAACCTTATAATAAAGTTGTGTGTAGCTGGGGCTCCAGATGTCTATGAATTGTTAGCTGCTCCACCAAAAAGACATTTCCCCTCTAAAACCTCTCAGATGGTTTCATTTAAATAACTGTTTGGCTGAAAGAAGTAAAATGATTCAATATTTCACAAAGAAACAGTGATCAGAGAGACATCCAAAGAAATAAGTATAGATTTGTGGTTTTTGACCTTTCCCCATTAATCATCTCACAGCCCCTCAGATTTATCTTGTGACCTTTTGAAGCGGCCCGATCCCCAGGGTGGGAACCTCTCAACACTGCAACAGCAAAATGCTGCGTACACACTGATGCGTCAGTATTAACGATCTAATACTGTCACATGTTATAATATGTCACTCACAAGGTCTGTTTTTATGCGGAACAAGTACCTTTACTTTTGAATCCACTCATATTTTTACTTAAAGCAAAGGATCTGACTACTTATCCACCACTGCTGTTTGATTTATCTACTAAATAAGGATGTATTAGCATAAGTGCATGTAGCCATTGTCAAATATCCATAACACCACTAATTTAACTGTGGCTGACTTTCTAAGAGGCAGACCAAAGAGCTGGTTTTATTTGTGTTTTGATATAAGTGAAGTGAGCGAAATTGAGCTTGCACTGTTTCAAACACTCGGCCACAGTGTTCCTAAACTCCATCATCATGGCCTATTAGCTTTGGTTAGGGAGCCAATAATGTGTTCATGATTCAGCACAACTTCATACAAAAGATAAAACACAGAATCCCTCTTAACTTGTTCTTTCATACACATGTGATCTTGTGTCCTGAAATGGTGAAAATAATCAATTACTGTGAATAAATCAATGTCATTACAGTCCGGTTTATTTTTCTATTTTGTGGCCAAAAGGAATCTGTTTCACTACATTTGCACTAAAATGAACAATGGAGCACATGTGGAAGGGGGAAAAAAGTACTGAAACTTTGCATTTTGATAGTATCGCTAATGCAATTCAGCCTAATTTTCGTGGATGAGCTGCGTTTTAATAGCTATGGCGAAGATGCCAGGAAAAATAAACTCATAAATCTGTGAGGATGTATCAAACCTTGATACATCAAAGAGATTTACGATTTAATTATACCATGTAAGAAACTGAGGGAGGAGGTTTGCTCTCAGAGGAGTAGCCCGTTCAAGGTAAGGAGCGAAACAATAGTGTTTTAAGTAACTAGTTGTTACTACTGTATGTACATGAACACTGAGTTCCACACAAATATAACAGTCTGACCTATTTCAGGATTTTGTGTCCTAGATTCTGTTTTTTTTTTTTCTTCTCAGAAATAGAAACATTAAGAGCAAGAGACATATTTTGCATCCTGTGTTATCAGGTTCATCTCCTGATTTCCTGTTACTGTACCCAACTGAAACAAGTGTTGAGGTTTTACTTTCACAATTGTAACTCCAGAGAACATCAGCAGGCTGTTCTTTTTGGTTTTGTTTTCTTATTGCGGTGGTGTATGTTATTGAGAGAGCATTCACCTCGGGGCTTTAGTTGGGTTTGTGTCTGATAACCCCCCTGCACCTTCTAAGTAACTTTACTCTAGCTGCATGTTTGCTGTTTGGTCAAGGAAAAACACTAAATTTTTTTTTTTTTTTTTCCTCACTAGAGCAATTTATTCCCAGGGATAAACAGGCAGGGAACTGTTGTCTCATTCCTTTGTGTGAATTCCGTCCACTCACCCCGTTGATGAATTTTGTTTGTGGTCATCATAAAAGGCTGATGACAAGTTGCAGTGAGGCTGCTTGTCAACAGCTCTGAAATAAGTCAAGAAGTGCCGCAGCTATAAATCCTGTGGCTTCTGCTAAAAGATGGTGTACACTGTCTGAGGCTCTCTGTATGAAATGTATACTGCAGAGGCTCAGCATTAGACCAAACACCCCTACACATCACGCTGGAGAATATTTACAAAAGTCTGCCCACTGTTACTGTAATTGCAGATCCCAACCTGGTTGCACTGTAGATGTGGCTGGTGTGCATCCAAAACACACAAACCCACACACATACCAGAACGTGTGTCTCTCCCCCCTGAAAAACCATAATGTCAGAAATATTTCTCTGCTCTCTTAATACATGATCATTACAGTTTGGTGAGATGGCTGCCTGACTAAGCGTTTTGGAGGCATGTCCTGACACTGTCCTATCGTCTCGTCTGCCAAATGTCTCTGCTCACACTTTGCAATTATGTGAACCCACAGTGCCATGCTCTCAAGCCTGGGTTGGGATTGAGGTATTAACTGGAAGCCCCCCACCCCCTGCCCAGTCCTCCTCTTCTGTAAGCTGACTGATTCATCTTGAGTGTACTAAACCTTGCAGGGATGTGTTTTATTGATTTTAGATTACAAGTTTTAATTGGTATTTGGGAGGTGCTATTTTTTCTTTCAGACGTTGCACGCAGTCCCTTTAAACACAACACTGCTAGTGTCATTTAAGGCTGAAAACAGCTGACGACGTAAATAGTGGCTGACTTTTAAAGCAAAAGAAAGAAAAGCAAAATTATTTAGTTTGTCCAGGACAGACAAACTACTATATATTGACATAGCAGAGCAGCGGCCTGACGTTTAAACAGGAGGGCACAAATACTGCTAATTATCTAACCCTAGACGACCTTTATTGCAGTGTTTACAATGTTGACTTTGCTGTTTTCTTTTATCTCCATGTGTTAATATTTACTTGAAATTCATCCCAGTATATTGATGCATCATGTTCAGCCTTTAGCAACAACATGCACTGAGCTGTTTTAAGCTGTTGCCTATGAAACAGCCATAAAATGCAACATTACATCACTGTAAGCACCTGTTTTGCTTTGATACATAATTCCAGTCTACAGTTGAGCTTTTTTTTTATTTGTGAGAAAGAGCTTTAGAAAGTTTCATTATGGCTGCTGCAGGCAGTGCAGTTTTAGATTTAAGTGAAGAGGATTAGGTGTTTCCCCAAAGGGATCCTTGCTCTCTATAAAAAAGAAAAAACAGAACACCAGTGCAGCTGCATTCTCTCCTAAGTGCCACGTGTTAGCTGCTATCTCCTTGCAAGTGTGAAGACTAACCCAGCTGCCAGCCAGCATCCTACAGTCCATTAGAGAGAAGTGATGAGCTGTGTGGATGACCAGTTACCTTACAGCAAGTTAAAGTGGTTGTTCCAGGTTGCAAAGAGTTTTTTTTTTTTCGTTTGTTTTTTTTGTTCTGAAGCGTGTGAGGCTTTCTCTAAAGCTGGCAAAGCTATTACGGCAGACACTGGTTTCTTTTATGTGAGAACACATTTCTTCTGTACTCTTGCTTAAAATGAAAGTCTCAGTGAAATTTGTCACTGTCTAGAGAAGAGACCCCAGCTATCCTGACCTGACTGACTACCTCCCTTTTTTCAAATCAGTCTGGCCGATGCAGGGGCCAGGTAGCTGAAATTGCTTTTTTATCCCCAAAATGCCTGGAAGGTTTTGTCAAAACCAGGAAAAAGTGGTGGTTTTTGTCCGCATCTGTCTGGAAGTCAAACCTGTGCCTTCGTGATGGAGGGGGAGACAGATGTCCTGCAGTACTCAGGACATTTGGAGGTCGTAATTCACCTTGACCAAAGAGAAGCAAACATGCACACGCTTACATACTTTATACACGCATAGAGAAAACATGTAAAACCCTATATTTGGCTGTGTTATAATATTTCCTAATGACTCTTCTTTCTTTGTTCACAAACATGTCTTCAATTCCCTCACCTGTTAATCTCATTCATCTGCTGCATTTATGACTCTGTTCTCTGTCTTTATTTCCTCTTCATTCTTTGAACACCTGAAAGCCTGCCGTGCCTCTTATTTTTGTCTCCTGTTTGACACAAAAAAAGATGATTATAACAGTGTGTCTTCTGATTTCTTCACTATTATACCAGTATGCATGTATGCTGTTTCGATGGGGAGAAATAAGTAGGTCAAGACGGCATCTACTGTGTATTTTTCTAGGGGTTTGTCTGACTGTGAGTGCTTGTTTCCCTGCAGAGACCTGTGCAGTGAACAATGGCGGCTGTGATAGCACATGTCATGATTCAGTGACAGGAGTCCGCTGCAGCTGTCCTGTTGGCTTCACTCTGCAGCCGGACCGCAAGACCTGCAAAGGTAAAAGCATCACCCACGGTTCCAGGCAGCATTCAACCTGCACCTGTCCAGCTGTCACCAAATTAATCTCCCGCTTGTCGCGTTGCCAGGCACACTGGAGCTCCTCTCTCCGCCTGGAACTCACAAGTGTTATCAAGAATTTACGCTGTTACCACAGTCCACAGTAGTACCTTCGTCAGCCTTCTAGTTGGATTTTCTCTTTGTACACTATAATTATTTTGCACCCACAAGTGCCCTTACAATCTGTATCCTGTATCCTCACTTGTATCACCAATCTCACACTACTTTCTGCTTTTCAGCGGCATCTTTTGAGTAATATTTTCTCATGCCACTGGTTTTCTTGACAGTTTTTCCACTGCATAACCATCATATCCCTTTCTCAGTGTTGGCAGAGCATCCTTAACTCAAGCAACCTGCATACTGTAGCAAGTTTTTAATATTATGTCTAATAAAATCAATTCCAAACTTTACAGAGAAACAAAGACACTACTGACAGTCATGGAGTAGGCGACTTTGAAGAGACTGAGGACAATCTTTGTTTCCAGAGGAGCTGGGGTAGAAATCTGTGTGGCTTTCTACAGCTCATAATGTTACACCAACAGCTCTGATAAAAAGTACATTGGTTTATATTAGTTTGGTTTGAGAGGAAAGAGGAGGAAAACAAAATCCAGGCCACACTGGCACAAGACGACAGAGGCTCGCTGCAGGCCAGACACTTCTGAAGAGTAGAGACAAAGATGGAGCAAGGAAGGGATTATTTTATTCCATTTCTGATGCATTTATTTTAACCAGATGATGAAGGGCCCCCCCCAGGAGACGGACGCCTCATTTGTGATGATGATTCAGACTTAATTAGATCCGCTGCCAAGCCTACTAAGGCAGAGCACCATCAAACGCAGGGGATGAACACATGATATATCGATTGGGTATTGGCTGCAGAAATAAAGAGTGGAGTAATCGGGAGGAGATGGACAGTGATGATTCAGAGGTCTTACTGCTGTGAGGCTTTACTGTGTGAAAGCTGCAGCCCATTACAGCCACATCGCAAACTGATTTTAGCCTTGTTGAGGGCCAGTAAGGAAATCCCTGATGTTCATTTCCAACATCAGTATGGCCGAACACATAATCATCCTATTTTGGATTCTTCTGCACCATTAGCCTAACTGTCTTTGTTCTTACACCTCCACCTTGCTGTTCAAATTTAACAACTTTTTTAATTAACTTTTATTGAAGCTGCAATAATCAACATTTTTATGTGAGAAGGGTAGTTTTTGGAGACAAATCCCCAGAGAATTCTCACCCAGCTCAGCAGTACCCTCCAGCTTTGGGCAGTGTTTCAGTGCCTTTTTGTGGTTTTTTGGCCTACAACTTTAGTGCTTTGATTCACTCTTGCTTTCATAGTGTCATCGTTTTCAGCTGCAGCAGGCTGCTGTTTTCAGCAAAAAAAAAAAAAAAAGTTCTAATAAACTGATTTTACGGCTACCAGCCCAGCACCAAAGTTAGCAACTAGCTAGTGAACACAGTGAAACATTTAACAGCTAAAGAGACAGATATTTCCCTCAGGAGCTGGTAGAGACCAAAGACAGAGCTAAAAGGGCAAGTAGCCAAAAACATGACTCCAAATGTATTGTATTAGAACATCAGTGTTGTGTTCAATGCTTGTTTCCTTGGCAAGAAATATAACTTATTGCAGGTTTAAGTTTCATTTTCTGTCCTTCTTTCATTTGTGATGTATGATTTGATGTGTCAGTTCTTCTTGGATTATCTGTTCACAGACATTGATGAGTGCCGCCTGAACAATGGTGGCTGTGATCATGTGTGTCGAAACACAGTGGGCAGCTTTGAGTGCAGCTGCAAGAAAGGCTACAAGCTTCTGACCAATGAGAGAACTTGTCAAGGTAGGTAACCCATATGACTACCTTTTGCCACTTAAATAAATCTAATTTTCATGTGGACCTCTACCCCAGAGCACGCAATGAACACCTTCTGTTAAAAAGAGCCCCCTTAAAGCAGAGAATAGATTTTAATACTGAGTGGTAAACCAAAAAATGTCTTCCTAGTGGCGCAAAAATATGCTCCCTCCTAGACTGCAGAGAAGCCAAACCAGGCCTCTCTGGGTTGTTTGTCTGTTATATTTGGTGGCAGCCATCACTCAGCAGGAGCTGGGAGGACTAGCTGCAGAACAAATAAAGAGTTTGCCATGGCCGAACACAGGTGTGGGGAATTAAAGCTCCAGCTCTAAAACCTCTGGTTCTTGAAAGAATCAAGCCACTACAGAAACATCTGGTGAAAGAAGACCGGCAGACTAGAACTGCGGAGCCGAGCTTGGTCTCCCTCAGAGTGGAAAAACAGATGACATGCTATTTTTTTATTCTCTTTTCTTTATTGATGTGGTCAATCAATATCGAGCCTGCTACACATCAGTGTCATGCAATGGGTTTAGAAATTGCTGTGCTGAATCACACCACTCTGTATACAGTACACAAACATCATATGTGGTCAGTGAAAACATGCACTATGTCGCTGTGCTTTGCAGCCACTTTCCTGTCACTTCGTATCTATTTTTGGTGGGATGCCTTTCTCTCATTATTCAGAGCCAAACAATTCAGTTTATTTTGCCAAAATAACATAGATAACTGAGAAAATGTGGTCTGTGCATGTAGGAATGTAAATCACAGCTTGTTTTCTGTGGCACCATGCCTTAACTAACTCAGCCATGTGCTGTTTGGGTGCACAGGGGCAACTTTGGAACAGTGTTGTCCTTGTTTGGTGTTGTGTGTTTTGTCTGGAGAGAAGGGCTGTGATAAAGCTCACCTCCTGTTGAGTGAGGTGTTGCCAGGCTCACACACACTCCACACTACTGAATCACTTCTCTGCTCCTTATCCTCTCCTCTCATTCCTGTCATTTTTCTCACCCGCGGAACGAGAGGGAGAGAGAGACACTAAAAAATAAAATAAAGAGCAGAATTCCTCTGAGTAGAGGTAAAGCTTTATCTAAACTATTCTTCTTCTGATTGGTGTAGCTGCCTCTGCCATTCTTGGTGTTTTACTGTTGATCTTAGTGTGCAAATCTATGATTAAAGGGGTGATCCTTGGATTAGTATTGAAATGTCACTGAAACTGGAGGAATCATAGAGACATTTCTTTAAAAAATGGTCAAAATCAAAGTAGCAGAGGCTGAAATATCCTGACTTTTAATCCTTGGTATGGTGCAAACTCCAAAAACATGGGAGCCTACATTTCCCATAATGCAAAAATGAATTTACAAACAAAAAGGCAGGATTAGATGCCCAGATCTTTATACCCAAGATTTTTTCTTAAACAAATGTAATACTCCAAGCCCAACTCGAAATGACCTTGATGACATCAATATGACATCATCAGGGTTATTTTCTTAGTGCCGACAAAGCTCCTACAGAGTGTTTTCACCAGCTGCTGAGCTTTAGGTCTAAAATCTGCGGGATGCCTCTTTAATTTTCCAAGACCACAGTTATGTCTTGTTTCAGAGGTTTTCTATTAGTGAAACAAAATAAAATGACCCATAATGCATCTTGATTATGAACATAAATCCAGAACATTCAGACTGAGAAGATTAAGTTCACCTGCAGTAATTGCACAACCATCGTACTGTAGTTTTGTTAATAGAAGCTGGTGCTCGGTGGGGTGTCACGGTGACATCAGTGACACTTAAACAGACATTTGCCGTCTCTACGAGGTGTTGAGATGTGTAAACTGAACTCTGGGTTTATCTTGGTTTAAACAGTCATGGTGTTTCCCTGCTGTCAGTGGACCATGCCCCATAAGTCAGGACGGGACATGTCTGTTGAGCCTCTGTCAGCATTCCTCCACCCTCAACACCCTCCCAAAGTCTCCCTCTCATCTCCTTCTCACTCCTAATCCACATGAGGGCACTCAGGGAGATGTTCATCAGACCTCATGTTTTCTCCAGAGGGAACATCTATGATAAAGCTCTTATCTGTTCTGTATAAACAACACTGACCTTTTCTTAATTTCAGTCAGCTTCATTTGCCTCCCTAGAATTTTATTTTGAGCAAGGGTGGAGATTAAAGTGATGAACTGAGAGAGCAAAGAGAATAAATAAATGATGGAAACTCTGATTTGTGATTTCCATCTTAGCCTTTCAGTCTTCAGGCGGTGCAAGGAAACAATGTGACTGTTCTCACTTAATCTTTCCATGGTCCCCTGCACGTACATCACCTCCTGATGCCGTCTCGCCCACCCACTGCATACTTCACCTTAGATGCTCGGTAAATAAGGGTTGTAGGAGTCCCAGATGTCTTCACACATCTACTCTGTAGCATGGCACAACACAAAACGATATAATGATAAGTTGCAGATCGACTTCTGGCGTCACTTATTGCAACATTTTTTGAGGGTAAACTCAGTCACCACGCCTAATTCCCAGAGGGTTTTAGACGCTTCACTTAAAAGTGTGCTGAGCATAGTTTATACTGAATATGCCGAAAACAATCACTTTTGCAATGCCTCATGCAGCGTGTGCCAGCCCATGCTGCTCTCATCTACTATTGCTTTTATGAATTCTCCTGGGGCTACCAGTGGGGACAAATAGCAGGGGCTGTACAATTTTATGGGCAGAAATATGTCACTAAAAACTTGAATTTGAATCATTTATATTTGAATTTGAATTACTTGAACTTGAGTGAAAAACTTGAGTGATTGCATTAGAGAACTGAATTTTGAGCCACATAATTTGAATTTGTATTGTTCAACTTGAATAACTGAACTGACATTGGATTTATTAGCTTGGAACTGAATTTGATCCTCACTGAAAATTCAGCTCTCCACATTAATTTGTCACAATTCAGATTCATCTCTCATAATTCAAATTGAAATTCAGTTTCTGGTGACAGATATTTCTGCCCATAGAGTTTGTTGTTAGCTGTTCAAGCTGAATTGTGATTATTTTTTGTAAGAGGGGCTTTATTCATCTATATGATGCGTAGTTGAGTCTTGTGTGCATCTGTTGCACTTTTAAACATCGACCTGTGGCTCTCCTCTAAAGTGTATGTGCTCTTTTGTAAACCGTTCACTGTACGTGGATCTTTGGTTCAGTATCATAAAAGCATGTGTTATATTTGTGCAGACATTTATCAGTCTGTCTTCTTGGTTTCTTCAAGGTAACCCATTATTTAACTGAACCTCCTGTAATTGCTGTGAAATACCTGCATCACCTGTTTGATGATGACTGGTGCTGTCTCATAACCCAGAGGAGGTTCAGCTGTAGTGGATGAAAGCGTTAGATATTCCTGGGAAAATCCTGGGAACCTTTCTCAAATTAGCCAATTAGACATCCAGCAAAGTTATAGCACATCTCCATTTTCTCCCAGCATGTGCTGCCTGGGCTTGACACAGATTATTGCTGACATTAAAGGGAACTTTGATTGTTATAAAACCAAATGTCATCCATCTCCTGTAGCATCGTGTATCAATCCTTATGGACACCGAGCCTATGACATTTAAGCAACTTATCAGGATGCACATGTAAGAGAGCAGAAAAACTCAAAAAGATGAGATGGGCTACTGACTGGCAGGAAGGAGCTGTTGCAATGTGGATTTGCAGGTGCGACAAGGCTGATGGGGTCAGAGGGACAGGAAACTGAAAACTGGTTTCTTCTCATCCGCATTCATACTGTGACATATTTATTTCTAAACACTACGATGATTGTTGGTGTTTTTTTCAATGATGTTTTTCAACAAAATATGTCCCTGTAACCTCAGAACAGAAGAATGAGAAGAGAATGAGATTATGGGGCTTCGAACAATGCTGTCATTTATGGAATTGTTAAGAGGAGAAAAGGGAAAGTGATTGGCAGGTTCAATGGTGGGAGAAAAAAAAATGGCCTTTCAGTTCCTATTATCAGGTGAAGAGCAGACTTTCTTTTGACTCCTGCTGCGGCCGCTTGTTATTTCAAAAATACTTTGAAAATTCCATTTCAGTGCATCGAAATGGAAAACTGCATGACTACGGGAGGTCAACTACTATACCAAACATCAAACAGAAGATGTCTTCTTTTCAAGGGACACTTTTTTTTTGTTGTCACTGTTGTGACATGTGATTTGACCCATTGCAATTCATGACAAACAATGAACACAATACAAAAGATGAAAACGGGAAAACATGCCATAGTAGGACTGGAGAGTCCTGCTTGAAAATCGAAAAGATCTGTTATTTGTCGAACTGTTTGACAAGTTTCTAACAGCATGTCTTTCTATCTGTACAGACATTGACGAATGCTCTTTTGACCGCGCCTGTGACCACTTTTGTGTCAACTCTGCCGGCAGTTTCCAGTGCCTTTGTCATAAAGGCTACGTCCTCTACGGCCTGGCACACTGCGGAGGTGAGCCAGCACGTCTGCCCCACGCCTTATCTGTTGATGTAAATCTCCTGTCTGTCACTCTTCCTCTGCATCCCACACATCTTTACTAACCCTCCATTAGGCTGCTCTTATGTCTGGCAGGAACCACACTAGAAATAGATTATTACTGTTAATTTAAATTTCTGCTGACATCTTACAGAAAGGATCATAGCAGAGAGGTTTAACTGATAAATTAAAGGATTTTACAGACTTAATTTCCAAAGCATACTTTAGTCTTTTAGTCTAGTTATCTGATTATTTTTAACCATAATAGTGTGGCTCTAGCGATAGAAACATCTCAACATGTATTGAATGAATTGCCAAAAAAAATTGTTCATGCATTCAGAGTTGCCAGGGAATGAATCCTGATCTCTTTGCCTTTTCATCAATCATCACCACGAGGTTGACATTTGTGGCTTTGAGTTGATATTTACCATGGTACTGTTTGCCATGGAATTCAGCAGAGACATTTGTGTCCCACTCAGGATAAACTGTAAATGTTGTTGTTCCATTCACTTTTTCCTCTTGCACCAGCTTCACTTCAATTCGTCCATGACTTTGGCTCATATCCAAATACCTCCAACACTCAGGACATTCTCATTAACCTCAGCTGTACAATGTGTTTAGTGCAAATTAGCAGACATTAGCATGATAAGGGTGAGCATGGTAAACCTGCTAAACACCAGGTTGTTAGAATTACCATTGTGAGTATGTTAGTCTGCTGACATTAGTATTTAGCATGGCTGTAGACTCATTGACAGTCTTGTTGAATATTGTGTGAAAATCGGCTTCACCAGTCAACTTGAAAGATCTCGATGGATAATCCATTAAAGTTACTCTTAAAAAAGTTACTTTCATTCTGACCTCGGAGACTTGAGAGTTGCCTTCTGAACAGCAACATTTAAGAAACTAACAAATCAACATTATTGCTTTCCCACTGTCAGTGCATTGTTATTGTTCATCTTTTTACCAGCTGAATTGTAAATCTGGATGTCAACGCATCCTTAAAAACATCAACATAGAAGTGTAGCTGCATTCTTGGACAAAAACAAAATCTAACTAAATGCTCACTCTGATGGATTACCTATCTCAGGCCAGTTTTAAGTCCCTGCAAGTTGATTTTCAAATGGACTGCAATGAGCTGAAACAGGTGGCTGCCTGGAAGGCAGGAAATCAATCTAAGAACTTACGCTACACTTGGCAGTAATGTAAAGTGTAGACAATTTGTGCTGTAGTTAATGGACTAAAACATGAAACACCACAGTTATGGTCCTTCCAAGGTTGAGTATGACCATGTCCATCAAGCATTAACAGGTATCTACTGTACTCTGGCATGGAACAAATAGCAGAAACATCCTTTGGTGTCAGGAGGAGGTGTGTGGGGGCACGTCAGATCTGCCTGGCAGGCAGCAAGAGGCCCGCCAGAGCACATCAGGGTGTTGCGGCGGCCCTTTGATGGAGTGTGTATCACAAGTTAGAATCTGCTGCTGTCTCCAGCGCCTCAGGGCCTCACAGTAGTTGTGGGAGAGACACAGAGAGACAGCATATGCACTCGAAATACATAGCTTTGCAGTGATTTGTTCTGTGTTTTTTCTTTTTTTTTTTTTTGGTCTGTAGTTTGACAGGTCTACTGATCAGGAATGTTGCAACAGAATGTAGAATAAGGAATGCTTCTGAGGCTAGAGAGCGGTAAAGTAGTGGATGTATGGGCTCACGGGGCCTGCACAAACACAACAGTGCAATTAATTACACCCTACAAAATCTCTCAACTGTCACAATACAATTAAAGTAACAATATGTGCTACATACTGTAAGTAACAGGAGCAAGAGCGTTTGGTTTAGTTTAGACTAGAGAGTCAGAGAGCTGTTTGTAATGCTGCTGGATTGTATTATACTGGGAGGTGTTGCTTTTACTTTGATTAGAATTAACCAGACTGTATTTCAAATGGGTCTAATAGGTTCATGGGATCCATTCCACAATAGGCAGCTGTATTAGCTGTCAGTTCAGGGAATAAAAGCGCTACGATTGGATTTGTGAGGCTTTTACTCACATGATGGACTGTGATCAGGCGGCGCTGAGCTGCTGTGAGGAGAAGATGGTCAGGCGTAAATGACTCCCTATACCATTGTTGAGAGAGCCGGTGATGAATGATTTCCCCTTGCTTTTCATTGGCGCTGTCGGAACTGTTAGATAACCCCAGAGATTTATGGCGCTCCCTGTTGTACTTTCTTCACTCCCGGCCACAAGCAAGGTTATGTTATTCCCTATGTGGTTTATCAGCCGAAATATAGCTGCCGAGCAAGCCAGAAAGCTGTGCTCAGTGTTTAACAATAGACTCACCCTAAACAAACCCAATTAGGTCAGTGACCTGCTGTCAAGCATTGTGCCGAGGCCTGTCAACATTCCTCCCAAGTGAGAATATATCCAGCCATTCTCCCTCTCAGCTAACAAAACAACCCGCTCATTTTTTGCTTATCTGGTAAGAAAAGAGACTGAGGAGTTGCGACTAAACACTTTGTAAGTAGTTTTGAATTTATATAATCTGATTTAGCCTGGATTGACCTCAACAGAAATACTGTTTTTTTGTGTCTGCACAGGTTTAAGAAAATGACCGAAGTCACAGTTTAAGTCGATATCGTAACAGTTAAAGTTCATTGAAATAATAAAATACAGAAAAAGCAGTCCAAATTTCCACTTTAAAACTTGCATTACGATGTTGTTTGGACTGGGGGCTGCTGATGTTTGATGATTAAGCGCACAAAACTGATCAAAATTTTAAGATGGCAACATTTCCACAAACTCTCCCAACCCAGCCTGAAATTGCTCTCCATGACACAAAGCAGTTGTTGAGTTTAAATGTCAAATTGTATTTTTTATTGTGTCCTTTTCTTTCTTGGCTCCTCTCTGCTCTGTTCTGCACGAGCATGCAAAGAAAAAGACCAAAGAGATCTGAAGAAAGGTCAGAATACTTCTATTTGGTTACAGTTTAAGTATGGGAGGAACAAAGAAGTCGAAACAGCAGATGCTGGCAGATGAGCTCTGCTCCCATCAGATATTCATTAGAGTTCTTTGTCCTTTAAATTGTGTGCTTTGATGCGAAGGATAAGCAGCGCGTCTCTCAGAACATTTCCAAGCAGCGCTGGGTAGTCATCGGTGGAGCGCTGTTGATGAAGTCATCATCTCCTTCTGGGAGAGTGCAGAGGCACGCAGACTGTTTTTATTCAGGGTGAATAATCGAATGAGACAAGGAAGAGCATTTCATATCAGCAGGCCAGATCATCAATCACTGCCATTATCTCTGTCTCTTCTCCCGGTGTCTCCACCACTTGTCCACAGCCTGGCGCATCCTCGGCTTTACTCACTAAACTAATTTGCTGTCTGGCGTCAATGGCAGCCAGCCTGCATCTGGATCCCGGATGCTTTTAGTGGTTTGAGCTCAGCATGTGTTTGAAAAGGTGATTATAATTTATTGCTCACCACAAGTCTTCCCCACTGAAGTTTTTGACCATGAAATCGAATGTGGCGACATCAAAAAACGAGGAATCACTTCTGTTTACACGCGAATGCATTAATCTTCCCAGAATGTGACTCTCTGACAGGATGAATTGAGCTGACCTCACAGGAACTCCTCATTCACAGCTGCACTGTTTCTTAATGAGTCTGTTTTATTCTACAAAATCAACTCCAGATTGTTTTGGACTGTCCACAGTGTTTGATTCTGATGTCATCTTTGTCAATGAAAAGGCTTTTTTCCCTCTCATATTTTAGACTCAGTGTGTGCAACTTATCATTTTATGCATGTACACTAAATGTCTACATGTAAACATATCTGTTCACAGATATTGATGAATGCAGTATAAACCGTGGGGGCTGTAAATATGGCTGCATCAACACTTTGGGGAGTTACGAGTGTACCTGTCCACCAGGGTACAAGCTGCACTGGAACAGGAAAGACTGTATTGGTATGTAGCAGCACTGCCCCCCTGTGGCCAAAACACAGAGTCACACTCAGAGCATATCAGTCTCCTCATACAAGTGTCTGGGGTGGGTTCTCTCTCTCTCTCTCTCTCTCTCTCTCTCTCTCTCTCTCTCTCTCTTTCTCTCTTTCTCTCTCCCTCTCTTTTTCTCTTGTTCTCTCTCTCTCTCTCTCTCTCTCTCAGATTTCTTTGTCAACAGTGCGCGATTCAATGTGGGTTTTATTTTCTCCTTCAGAGCTCGTGAAATGTCCTCCTGGACTGGTTGCACCGAAAGCCACTCTGACCTGCAGCAAGACGGGCAAGAAAGAGAGCTGCTCTCTTACCTGTGCCTCTAAAGCTCACTACCTGGCAGGTATGTCCCTTGCAGTGTAGTCATAAAAAAACACACACTTCTCCTGTAAACTCACTTATTTTGTTTGTGTGTGACCTTTTGCAGAGTCTGACAACAGCTACTCAGTCAGCTGTGGCATCCCCATCCTCAGAGGAAAGTCCCCCACCAGGCTCAACTCCAGCAGCAGTCAGAGCTGCATAGGTTCGCTGCCCTCAAGACTCTTATAATCAGACATTTTTCAACAACACAGTCTGTCAAAACAGCTGTCACAACAGCACACGTAATATGTATTTGCTGTGATTGCTGTGTGGTGTTTCAGTGTGCTCCTACCCACTGTTGCTGTGTTTGTCTGTAGAGACTTTGGCCCCTCCAGTGAAGCAGACGGCTTCTTTCAAGATTAAAAATGCCAAATGTCACCTGCACCCTAAACTGACTGGCAGGACGGAGGACAGGGGACGGACACTAGGACCAGGTCAGCTATAGATCTAACCTGTATGCAGGTATATCTTACACAGTATTGATTCACAGACTATGTGATATCATGTGTCCTCAGGAGGGGGGCAGCCCTGCAGCAACTGCCTTGTAACATTTGTCAACCTCAAATGTGACTCCTCCAAGAAAACTAAAGGGCGGCGTGCTCGCAACCCCGCTAACAAAGAGGTAACACGCATTACTTTGGAGCTGGAAGCCGAGGTCAAACCTGGAGACACGACAGGTCAGTCATCTCATTTAGAACAAAACAAAACAATTACTGCCTGTGTTGATTGGTTTTTGAACAGCAAATTTCAATGCAATAATTATTTTTTTAATTATTATTTTTATTTGTTTACCCATAATCAGGCAGCTGCAATCTCAGCTGCCTCAGGCAGCGCATGGAGAAGCAGGTTAAGACATATATCAAGGCTTTGAAGAAGTCCATCAACCAGGAGCGCTTCCTGATCCGAGTCGCTGGTTTGGAATATGAGGTGGCTCAAAAACTTCCCCAGGCTGCTCCTGTTCAGGAGAACTGTGGCCCAGGCTGGGAGAGGGACAGTGGCCGATGTGGTAAGACCGGAGAGCGGGACCTGGAGTGTCAGATGAGCTATTTTACTATGATGTCCAAATACAGAGAACTATAACAATAACCGTAGACTCATAATTTTATCAAGCCTTATGCTGTCATACTCTGCCATACAAAGTTCACTTAATTAAGGACACCTGTCTAATGTAATCCAATACAACTGTTCTGCTATAATGTATTTTTATGATGCCTGGCATGCTCAGCTTTTGTTGGTACTGTCATACAGGTGTTAATTGAATTGCACCGTATGTTTTGGCAGTGATGTCATAGTTAACTGCATTATATTCAGAGGTGTTTCTAATACTCTGCCCCCCTAATGTATGTAAATGGGAGGGACAAAAAGTTGGAAACACCTCCCATTAACCATGATGTCAATAATGAACATATAGTTGAAATTACAGAACTAAACATTATGGTCTTCATGAAGATAGATTCTATTGTTCGGCTGCATTAGTTTGTACAGGTGTATGTAGTAAAGTGGCAACTGAGTGAACAGTATATTCAAGTTTACTGGGTCACAAGTGCATCGACCAGAAAACTGAAAATTAAAAGAGAGTTCAAGATGGTTTTTTTTTTTAACTGATTAAAGTCATGTGTGTCATCTCTGATTGGAGCTGTTGTGGGTATTCTCTCAGTCAGATGTTTGTCGGGGTCTTACTACCATGGTGAGCAGGAGCGCTGTGTCCAGTGTCCACCTGGCACTTTCCAGGAGAAGGAGGGGCAGCTGGCCTGTGACCTCTGCCCTGGCAGTGACGGCCATGGGCCTGTCGGGGCTCGAAACATCTCCTCCTGTGCAGGTAATTTAAAGTCCTAGAGACAATATTAAATACGTATGTATATGTATGTATCTCTGGTCCAGTGAAGGGCTGCTGTCCTCTGTGAACCTGCTCTCTGTGTTCTCCAAATCAAATCCAGGCCAGTGTCCAACAGGGTCATTCTCCAGCGATGGGTTCAAACCATGTCAGCCGTGCCCTCAGGGTACCTACCAGCCAGATTTGGGACGGACCCTGTGCTTCCCCTGTGGGGGAGGACTAAGCACCAAGCGGGAAGGTGCCAGCTCCTTCCATGACTGTGAAGTCAAAGGTCAGCTGTTCCTCTTTTTGTACAAAGCAGGAAAATATACTAATAAATAATACTAATAATCTGCAAAATCTTTCCCACTAAGGCATTTCTTTCATTTTACTTTGCAGTTCAGTGCTCTCCAGGTCATTACTACAACACGTCAGTACACCGGTGCATCCGCTGCCCAGTGGGGACCTATCAGACTGAGTTTAGACAGAACTACTGTATTTCCTGCCCTGGGAACACCACCACTGATTTTGATGGTGCCACAAGTGTCTCACAGTGCAAGAGTGAGTATGAAAATGACTGTGTTGTGTCAGAATGCTTAAACACCAGCTGGAATCTAATTTGGTTTGTTTGTGTATGTCTAGACAGGCAATGTGGTGGAGAGATGGGCGAGTTCATGGGTTATATTGAGTCACCTAACTATCCCGGTAATTACCCTGCTAATGTGGAGTGTATTTGGAACATCAACCCACCCAGCAAGCGCAAGATCCTAATCGTGGTGCCAGAGATTTTCCTGCCCTCAGAGGACGAGTGTGGAGATGTGTTGGTTATGAGGAAGAACTGTGAGTGCCTCTCCTTCCCGTTGTTATTTCATTGGAATTTACTGTTTATCTATGAAATTGCACCATACAAGGAAAAGTTCTGAAAACCTCTTTAGTCATCATTGTCCTTTCTGTGCCCCTGCAAGGGTCAGCTACATCCATCACCACCTATGAGACATGTCAGACGTACGAGCGGCCTATCGCTTTCACAGCTCGCTCCAGACGTCTCTGGATTAACTTCAAGTCCAATGAGGCCAACAGCGCCAGGGGCTTTCAAATCCCCTATGTTACTTACGATGGTATGTAACATGCTCATTTATCAAACAAGCTGGTTTTTACTATGAACTGTCATCTCTATGAAATTAGATTTTGCTAAGTGAGAAACTCTGTGAGAAACCCAGTTTATTATTACCTTAGTGTGAGACTGTAACTTTTGAAAGACAAAATAACAAAATCTACCTCTTACAAATAAAAAGTTGAAATCATACGCGTTAATAAAATGCAGCCTCTCTCAGTTTCTTAGTATTTTTACACTGTAGTATTGCTACTTTTACTTAAAGGTAAAGGATCTTAATATGTCTTCCACCACTGCTTAAGGTGGCTAATGTTGAAAAAGAGGACTAAAATATAGCACCTATAGGTCCACTTACAAGCTTTTTCCAGAGCTTTCAAACACATCTCTTGTGGAGCGATTTAAAAACTCCAGAAGAAGCAAGTTTGAGAAAACTCTATACAAACGCTGAGGAAGACTGTGAGATGTGGTTATAAGCTCCAGAAAAGTGGACATGAGACATTAAGGCAACTAGCTCCAGAAAATCTTAGGAAAATAAGTGGAATTCGATGTGTCAACATACTGTAATTACCACAGTGGCTGCTGTAACTTGTGTCTGGTGAGACAGAGGCAAACCATGTAGATAGTTTTGGTTTAATTTGCCAAGTTTGGAGATAACCATCACTGCCTCAATGCCAGGAAGAGAATAGAATTTGTGAGTTTGAGTTGTGTCAGTGCTCTTTGGTGGACAACATATGTAACACACTGTCTCTAGATGATCTCAGACGAATCTTGGCATTTCTCTTCTACAGTTTCTTGTTACTTACCAGCAGACATATACACTCATACCAGTATGTCTGCAACACGCTAATATCAGTTTAACTCTGTTCACAACATGTAAAAAAATTTTTTTCTTGTCTTACCTGGAACAGTGTCTTGTTACTGACAACTGACACAGTGTTCTGTGGTTTATGTAGAGTAGGTGACAATAGTAAAAAAAAAAAATATATATATAAATTCTCTCCATCTCCATTATATTGACAGGGGCAGAAAGAAAATTTTTCTTAGGAAAACTTGGTTAAATAAACTATCAGCATTGCCAGAGGTACCACTAGGAGTAAGTGAGGAAATATATTTGGGTGAACTTAACATTAAATGGTCTGAAACGTCCCATGGTGACAGTTAACTGAGTCAAAGGGATTGTCTGGTGTGTGGATTCATTTTTTCTTGTTTTGTTTTTTTTCTATCACACCTGTGTATTATATTATTTCAACAACTAGGCCTGTTTTCGATATGCATGGCGTGTTTTTAAGCATGTCATGAGGTGACTAATAATTGTGTCCTGTGTTTTGTCTCGGGTGTTTATGAATTCAGAGGACTATGAACAGCTTGTAGAGGACATAGTGCGAGATGGAAGACTCTACGCCTCAGAAAACCATCAAGAAATCCTCAAGGTTAGCAGTTTGACTTCACACTGTGTTTATGTCAGTCTTTATTGTTGGTACAGCAAAGACCATGTGGGAGAGGTGACTGTTAAGCAATAAGCTTTACATCAAAAGGTGCTGTTGAGCTAAACAAAGCTGTTGCCAACAAAAAAAATGTGCTAATTATATGAGTCAGCTGGTGGATTAATACTGAAAAGATTTGTTTAATGTCGTCATATAGTAGGTGTGTAATTTCTTTTCCAGCATTGTGTAATAGCTTCTAATGTAATTCAGACAATTATTAACAATGAAAATATGTTTTTCATAGTAGAATTTACACTGTTGTTCTTCCCTACAGGATAAAAAACTGATTAAGACTCTTTTTGATGTGCTGGCTCACCCAAACAACTACTTTAAGTACACCACTCGGGAGTCCAACGAGATGCTTCCTCGCTCCTTCATACGTCTCATAAGCAGCAAAGTCTCCGCTTTCCTCCGACCATACAAGTAAAAGGTGACACAACTGCTGACACACCGGATCGCAACCCCCTCCCACCTCCCCAACATCCCCCTCCACCCTACAGGCCACATCCCGCAACTCTCACAGGGCTTAATCACACAAAACATACTACCATGTTTACCCTCTTATTTTCCATAGGCTTTGACAAGAAACACTATGCAGACCTGAAAAATACTGAACATTATATGTGTTTTTAGGTTTTTCGTCAGTTTCCATTCAGCACAGGTCTGCAGTCCCAAGCTCAAACATTTAGTGGGGATGTAGAGTATGTGAGTGGGTTTGGTTTCTATTGTGTTGTGCAACGAAACCACACACACACACACACACACACACAAAAAAAAACAATAGAAACGCCTTTTTCCACACAGGAGTGACGTTTTTGTGTACGCGGTTTGAGCTTGATAGAGCTTGTTATTGTATTTACTTAAATGAGCGGTCTGCGTTCCAGCTCCAACTCCTACCATTAAGTATGACTGTTAAGTGTTGTGTAAGTGTTGTGTAACCCTGGTTCCATCTTCAGTGTCTGTGTGCTGTCCTCAAGGAGGAGCAGTTGTTAAATTCATACCGCAGCTGTGTTCCAGGTCATTTAAAGCCTTACTATATTTGAGCTCTTAGAGCAATTTCCAAGAGTTTTACTGTTAAAACAGTTAATCTATGTTTTGTTCCGTCTGTCTAGACTGTACTAGCGTTTTCCAACCTTGAGATAATTTCTGTTGCTCTTTTTCAAACCAACTTAAAATACAAAAAAAAGGGTGATTTATCATTCCAAGAACAGAGTGAACATTTGGGAGATGAAAACAAACTAATAATTGTGAGAGCCACAGAAATGAGATAATGTGATGTCTAGTGGAACATGTCTCGGTGAGAGAGAGAGTGAGTGAGAGAGAAATGTCTTTGAGGGACATTATGTTTGCTGCTTCTTTTAAAAGGTCACTTTAATTCTTCAATCTCATATTGTCTTTCTGATGTACTCTACATACTAATAGTCTATAGGTTTAAAACAAAAGAAAGCTCCTAATCTGAAATACTTTAGTGCTTACACAACAGTAAGTTGATAATCTCACATTGCCTGTCTGTGGACTACCAGTTTTATTGTGTTTTTATTTCAATCTTGTAAATAATGAAAATAAATTAGACGAGGGTTGAATTCTATAATCCAAATTTTCTTACGCAGGACCCTAACCCCCCCCCCCAAAAAAAAATCACTTTCTGCCCTTGATGTTTCACCAATCTCAAATCCAAAGACACCCAGTACCCCTCTCCAAACACCCCGCTCACATTTTGTTCTGTCCCAATGAAGACAGCTCTTCCAAAGACTTCCCAAAAACGGGCGGGTCAAGTTGTTTTGTGCACTAGATTTAGAACCCATCATCCTACCTTTTTTAGTACAAAGTGCAATGAATGAAAGGAACACACCTTACTTTTGGTTACGCTCTTGTGACCCACAAGAAGGTTGTGAAATGTTTTGGGCTCATTGTATTGAATATTTATCATTCACTATGGGCAGCAGATGTTTAGGTTCCAACACATTATTACTCTCTAAAATTTAGTCTGTTAAAAATGTGATAAAAACTGGTATTTGGTGTGTGTAAAAAAAAAAAAAAAAAAAAAAAAAGAAAAAGGAAAAAAAAAGTATATTGTGATTTCAAAACAGCGACCAAAACAGGGTAATACATAATTTATGTTTAGTAAAAGTCTAACACTTTATGTTAGAATCCAAATAGGTTGACATTTTGGAAAGAACACTTGTTTGTTTTTTTGCCAAGACTTAGATGAAGATCACTCTCTTTCTGCACCATAGCTTAACATAGAATAAAGAGTGGAAACAGAGAGAAATCTCAGATATATAGCATGGAAACAAGACTCAAGAATCATTGGCATGTTTGCTTCAGCATCAGCACCTCCAGTTGTGTAAGCCAGGGATCATGGCCATGTTTTAGTCCAGTGAGTGGGACTACTCAGTTGGAGCTCCAGTCAAACAATTGATAGGCTTTGTTTCCTGTATGTGAAAACAGCTCAGACTTGGAGCCCAACAGATTAAATTACTCAATTAAATTAAATTACTCTTACCACTCGTGCTGCAGAGGCTGCTGTTGCTAAGTAAAAGTTACATAGTGTTGCTTTAAATGGTACAAAAACCATGGCGTAAAAACAATACACTGTGGGTTTTAGGGGGAGCTGGGCATAGTGACTCCACAATGACGATGGGCGTCTTGGCAAGAAAGCAAATTTCCCAAAATGTCAGGGATAGTCCTTCAAAGTCATTATTACCACCACTGCAGTCAGATCAGTACAGATGACTATGTGGTTAGTGGGCAAGTGACAATGATAACCCCCCCCCCACCCCTTAACCCACATATTCAACCCTCTAAAGAAATTAAAATGAGTCAATGCTTACTCTCCAATATCTAATGAAAATTTCGGGGAAGATATTTTGTCCCCACTATTGTAAATAAAATTTAAAAAAGTGGGTTGGTGCAACATATCGTGTACCAGCCTGTATCTAAGTACCTGAACTTTAGGATGACAAAGGGAATTTGAACACATTGTCAAACTTGAGGGCAATGCTGGGCCAAGCCATGAAGAACTCATGTCAGTTTAAAATTCCTCTATACACATCTCACCTAAATGCTAACTTCAGTCACAGATTATTGACATTTTTATATCTATGTAGATGCCATCACGCAGCATCCCAGTGTGCTTGCTTGGCCCACATGCCCTCATTTCCCAAAACTCCCCCTCCTACCAAAATCAGCTTCTTTCCTGCAACCTGATAAGTTTTTTTTTTTAATTTGTTGCCTTTTAACGAGAGTTTGCTATGATGTATCATAGAGTTGATAATATTTGCACTTGAATTGTTATTGCTCATGTAAAGAAATGTCTGGATTTTGTATTGTCTTTTTAAAATGAATGGAATTGGTGTTCTTATTTTCTTGTAGCTTGTTTGTTCATGAAATGCTCACTCACCGTTTAGTCTATAGAGATGATACACATACAGTAACATTATCAACTGTAAAAAAAAATAAATAAAAATAAAGCAAAAAAAAAAAAAAAAAACAATGTACAGAGGTGAATGAAACAAGTTTGTACTTGTTACTGCCCAAAACGCTTGTCAAAATAAACTTACTGTACTTCAGCTTCATTTCAAACAAATTTTAATGTCTGTATAATAAGTTTACACAGGTCTTATAAGCAAATAAGAAAATATATTATTGTTAATGCATTACTGAAAGGTGGATTTTAAAAAGCATGGAAAACTTTATTAGCTCAGCTTAAGAGATTTTTTTTCACCCTCAACTGCTGTTGAATGGCTGGACTGAAGCAGGTTGTATTCAATACTGTGATTTCACATTTCAGAGTGTATATTAGTTCCTCCAGTAGCTACGACGTGCTGAAACAAACAAAGAAAACATAGTAATTGTAAGTGTAACCTTTCTGCAAAGTGTGTTACAATCAGGGCTTAAATTTCACTGGATCCTGCAGTAAAGAGAGTGTTTGAGAGAGAGAAAGTGTGTGTGTTGGACAGAGAGCATGAAAGAGTGTGGGTGTGTGAGAGAAATACCTTAGGAAAATGAGAAAAAAAAATCCACCTGTTTTCTCATATACAACAAAGAGTTGTTTACTTACATGTGCGTCTACATTTGGGGAGTCCAGGGTACCATCGACCATCATGACCACAGGTAACAATGTTCGAGCCACTGATGGCGTAGCCTGGTTTACACTCGATTGACAGTGTGTCCCTGTATTGAAACAGTTTTTTCTGCATTCCCCTCCAGAAGGCGGCAGGCACATTTGGAGATGGACATGTCATTTCTGTGAGGAGAAGGAATTCCATTTTTATTCTGTTCATCACAAAAAAAACATAAAAAGTTGTATTAAAGATTGCTGTGTCCCTAATAGTATCTAGGACCTTTGCATTCAGGAGGAGGTGCGCTCCATGTTCCATCCTTGGTACACCAGATCTCCCTTTGTCCAATGAGGGTTCCCATACGACACTGATAGCGAATCACACTCCTGTATGTGTAAGGTGGCTCCTGAAAACCTAGCATCTCTGTATTTGTCCCCGTTTGAGGCTCTGCACATACCACAGCTGGAAGAGATACAGTAGTTTAAAAATGGCTACAGAAAAAAAAAATTAAAATCTACCTCAGAGGTTTTGTTTGTTCACTGCACCTTCACAAACAGGAACGCGTCCATCCCAGCCATTACTCATGCAGTTTCTGGTTGCCTGTCCCACAAGAATAAACCTGATGACAGGATGCATATAAAGCAAAATGTTCAGTGACCGCACAGGAGAATGCTAAAGTTAAAAGTGTAGAAAATAACTATGTATGGAAGCAGTGTTGGAATTTTTCAGCACTGTCTCACCCCTCATCACAGACAGCTGTAGCAGTGTCTCCAAACTCTATTCCACTGTATGTAAACTGTCCATTTTGAATCTCTCCTGCAGAACCACACGACTTTGCTTTGGAGCACAAAGGAAAATTTTTTTTAAAAGAATTTGACAATTTGACATTTGACAAAGTCTCCTCACTATAATTTTAATAGTTCTGCAAATACTGCACGTGATATAAGGAATTCAAAGACCTCAATCATCTACTCAGTAATGTACAAAAGCATTTATAAAGCTTTAGACTTAAGTTTGACTGTGAAGGAAAATAAAAAGTTCTTACGTTCACATTTCATGTACAGTGGTGTCCACTTTCCATCCTTACACGTGCGGTATCTGCTGCCGCCTGCATGGATGTATCCAACATCACACATGTAATGGACTCCGTCACCAGAAGCAAAAGATGTCATTGTGATGTATTTGTCAGCGAGGTTGGCGTTGGAGTTCTTGGTGGTTAGTGGCACACCACATCCGCCTGCTAGAGAGATTTGTGTCAGTTTAGTTTAGACACAAATGTTTTACTATCTCCTGTCACTGAACAGAGATGGTGATAATTTGTTGTGCTGCTAAAGTTGCATAATTTGCTTACTTTCTTTGTCTGATGACTGTTGAGCTTTATCAGGTAAAGGCACACACTGAGGAGGCTGAGGCTGCCACTGGCCATTGGGACCGCAGGCGACCTGCTGAGCTCCTTCCAGCTGGAAACCCTGACTGCAGATGAAGGTCACGTTGTCTCCCACACGGTACACAGAATCATTTCCTCCAATCTTGACAGAGTTGGCCACCACAGGCATGGAGCAGGTGGTCTCTCCCTCTGACAAGAATATAATCTTACATATTAACGTGATTTCTTTTCCCCTCCTGAATAATAGGCACTGTGTGATGATCAGTGGAGGAGGAAATACAGCAATACAACAGTGTAAAAAAATTTGCTTGCTTAAGTATTATCAGTACAAAGTATCAAAAGTAAAAGTACTCGATTGAAAAATGGGCCCTGTAAATGTTAAAATATTGTGTTATTGGATTACTAATATCGATACATACATGTGTAAATAGCCTTTTAATGTTTGAGCTGGTTGAGGTGAACCTAATTGTAACGATTTTACATACAGATAAGTAGTTAAATTTATAAGAATCCATCATATTTTATCATCTTGAAGGTAAAAGTAACAAGTAACTGTAGCTGTTCAATAAATGTAGTGAAGTACAAGTATAAGGTAGCATGGGATGTAAATACTCAAGTACAAGTTCCAAAAATTTGTTACATGCCACTGCTCTTGATGGCATATAAACACTCATCATAAAAAAAGGTTTAAGGCTCTGATAATTTGTAAATATACTGAAAATTAAAATGAAAGTCAGAGCTCATAAATATATAGATGTTACAGTATTCTGCTGGGGGTCGTTTTGGGAGTAACTGAAACTCACAATCCTCCCAGGGTAGGGTTAGCTCTGGACACCTGTGACTACACGTAGGTATGACTATACACTGAACAGCTATTTTCACAACTTTACTAGCGTAATGGAAAATATATTTAAATGAATTAAGGGCTTAACCAAAAACATCAGGAAGTGGTTACTCATTCTTAAAGATACAATACCGCCCACTTCAAATCACTTCTTAAGGTACTGCCTAATCACAGTTTTCTTTATATGACTGTGTCTCAGATAATGAGCCTGTAAAAATGCTCTTATCTAACCTACCTTCGCAAGATGGGAATTCACCAGTCCATCCAGACCTCTTGCATATCATATAGTTCAGTCCTTTCAGTGTGTATCTGGAGAAATATTGTATAGTCAAACACAAATTCAGAGTCTTATTCTGACCAAGTTTTATATCAGCTTCCACAGACAAAGCTTACCCCTCATTGCATTCAGCATAAACTTTCTCACCAACGAATGAATTCCCTTCGTACACGAACTGCCCATTTGGTAGATCCCCAGCATTGCCACATGATTTCTCTGTAAGAAATGAGATAATCACAACTGGAATCAAAGGGTGAAATCAGATCTTCCAGATGTTAAAAGAAAGGCTTATCGGTCTTATTTTTTTCCAAGTTGCAAAACAACCCACATAAGCAAGCTGCTGCAAATCCTACTCATCAACCTCAGTGAGTTTTGCTACAAACATGTGGCGATGTGTCCTTTATAAAATAAAGCTGGAATGTAAAAAGTAACTGAGCGATATCCAGAACTTCTGCCCAGGGCTCAGCTTAAAGATCCCCTTGTTTTGCTGTAGTGTCCCTGAGCAAAATACTGAACACTGTCTGACCTCGAGCAGTCATAATAAAAAAAAAAAGAAAAAAAAGGAGGATTTACTGCGGTTTTGTGTCAAAAAAAACATGGTCACCACCAATCAAAAAACATCACAAAGGGTGTAGCTTAGTAATTGGCCATATATGTTAGGCTGTAGAGTCTAAATAGATCAGCTTTTCAGTGATATGTATTTTCAAATACGTTGCTCTCTTGTGCTGCAGTCATGTTATTTTTATTTAAGCAGGTATTTTATGTTGGGTTGTAGCCTATTGGTAATTAAAAACACCCACCTAGAGCAGCAGAGACTGTTCCTATAGGTCTACTTTGCTAAACACTACATAGGAAAACACTAAAAAACACACTTCAAAAGCCAAATGTATCTACTAGTGTATTCACTGAATCAAAACAAGACAAATCTACTTAGAATAGCCTTCCTCCTCAGTCAACAATGGGACAACTATTGATAATGTGAAACACACTTCTTTATTTTCTTTCAGGTCTATCGATGCCCGCAGGTCCAGGAAATTGGGGAGTTGTGCACTGTCTTGACAACATGAGGAATTAAAATTAATGTTGTCAGACATCAAAAACAGCAGAAATAGTTAGCTGAATGCAATGTAATTGTGGTCAGTATCAGAGGTTTTAAAGACACCTTTTCTTTCACCCTGACCCTTCACACTCTATTTCAGTGCACATATTTCTACATACTTACCATTATAATTATCACTTTCAAATATAAATTTAAGTAAACAGTACAGACAAAACAGAGAACAAAAAAGCTGATTCTGATTGATCTCTGATGATTAATGTCATCTAGTAGTTTAGGTTTGAGACTGGTCTCTTCACAGCCAGTATGGACAGGAGGAACATTTCTAGTCTTTCATTGTCCTTATGGGCATATGAGCATTTTTTGAAAATTAAGGAAAACTGTGAACATATCATTTAATCTAAGGGTAATTGCTGAGATTTATGGAAGTCTAAATAAAGAGCTGAGTTTTTTATGTATTGTCTTTAAATTTTAGCTAGGGGGCGATATGGTGCTATCTAAACTGCTGGCACTTTAAATACATTTAAATCCCTATACAGTTTAGTGAATCTCTCACTGGAATCAATCATTGTGAAACAACATTTAAACGAACCGTTTCCCTTTTATTATTGATGTGGATTTTTTTTTTTTTTTTTTTTTTTTTTTTTTTTAAAGTGTGTCAAGTACTTACTTTCACATTTTAGAGTCAGTCTGGACCATTTTCCTGCATTACACTCCACAGCTCGGCTGCCTCTGGTTGGAGTGAAGTCCTCGGCGCAGTTATAATAAACCTTCTCCCCAGTGTTAAACGTCTGTCTGGCAGCAAATTTCTTGTCCAGCGTGGTGTGTGGGTATTCCGGCGGTGCGAAACATTTCTTTAGCACTTGAGCTGTTTTGTTTTTTTGGAAGATGAACCACTATCAGTTAAAATATCAAAACAATCACATTCTGCGACGTGGATTTTCTTTCTTTGATTTACCTGAAGCAAGTGAGGCGAAACATACAACCAGAATATTCCACAAGCCGAGATTCCTCATGTTTGTCGTCTGTCTCGTTCAGTGCGAAAACAACTCTGAAGCGGATTACAAGTGGCGACCGGAGGCTCAGATGGAGTAATTTATAGAGGAGGGGTGGCACTCAACGGGTACAGCCCAGGGAGACCAGGTGATTGATATAACATTATCACAGACAGCACGAAACAGTACAAAGACACAGAGCACTGTTTAAAAAATAACAAAAACACTTTTTCAAAAAAGAAAACAAAACCTGGGTATCAAAATGTAAGATTGGTTAACACCACTATGACAATTAGTGTGAAAATTTTACTTTATTAAGAACTTCATCGTGAAAATCTTTTAAATGGACCTTCATAATTCAAGCAGAATCCCTTGGCATATATGATGGTGATCAACATGAATAAATGTAAAAACTAAAACAAATTACATGTAACCCCAATCAGAACAAATTAAGTGTGCCCACGATAATGGCCCAGTTGTTCATCAAATATATCCAATGCCCTGAAGAAATAGATTGTTTTGTAAACCCATGCACACCGTTTACTCCCTCAAAGATGTGTTATGCTAAACATTTGAGGATTGTGTAGTATTATAGAAGTATAGAAATAGTATAAAAGTATTTTATACAGTCTATGTTTAAGCCATGGATGTATTATTAGAGCTGTACACCGGATCAAAAATGGCGTCCAGTCCTATCAGAGTTAATGTATTATTATTATTATTATTATTATTATCTTCCCCGTGGATGTATGATAAGAGCAATCAGAGGCGGTAGAATCAGCCGGTCAGTTGGCGTCTTTCTGCCGTTGTTGGTTTGCGTGTGTTGTCATTGGCTGCATCGTGTGTCGTCATCGGTCATGACCTGGGAGGAGCTCAGAGAGGCAGAAGCACAAGGCAGAGAACGTTTGAGTCGGTGCTTCGGTTTGTCAGTACAGTGAGGAAACTTAATTATCGAAGAAGCCTGGATGCTAAAACAAAGCTTTGGAGCTGCTTTTTTGTCGAACACAAGTGAGGCTGGACGCTGGATACACCTACGGCGGTAAGGCTAAGGAGCGAACAAGCTAGCGGCTAGCTTTAGCATTTGCGTTAGCTCTTTATAGTCTGTTTAAATCCCCGTTGTGTTTCTTTACAGCTACTTTACCAAACATTTTGCGGCTCTTTGTATTATTGTGTACCAGCCTATCATTATAACCCAGTTCATAGCGGTCTAGCATGTTGTTTTCATCGTCTTGTGTCTGTTAGTCGTCATTTTGTATTATATTACTTTTGTACCTGGCTATATCATGTCTCTAAAACAATGTAGTAAAAATGAATAATATTCAGTGTGTGAGTAGTCAATGATGTCTTCTACTCAAGTATATCAGCCTTGCCCAGAAACTATGGAACAATTTGTTTTAACAGCAGCTCAAACTTAACTTTTAGTGTCGGCTGGTTTGACTGCAGCCTATACACCTGGATGTCAGCGTTAGCATTAGAGGCGAGTATTAGCAACAGCCTTACCTTTTAATGCCTTTTGAACTCTTTGTATGTTTGTGTGACTATAGTGTCCCTCACATGAGTTGTGGGCACCTTACAGAGGCAAGGTAATTGTTTAGTAGTCTGTTTGTCTGATTATCATGTTTGTGTGTATTTGTGGTCTTATTGCATCATTTTGCATCTTTACTTGACTATTTTACATGACTATTTTGTTTCATTGTGGCAGTTAAGCATCTCATTGTGATTGTTTAGCATCTGTCTATCGATTATTAGTGATGAGAAATTTGTGGTGTCTCAGTATTTGATTTAACGTGTGTTAAAATCAAGCCTCTCCTTCTCTGTACTCCTCCACAAGTTTGAGCCTCAAACATTTTAGTCACTTAGTTGTTGGTTCTTTAGGAGTGTGATGCTTTTTCTTGTCATATGTGACACTACACAGTCCATTTTCTGACATTCTGGTTTAGCTATAATGAGTAAAAACTTTTTGGTGTGTGAGGATACACTCAGCTCACAAGACAAGACGATACACGATATTGGGTTCACGAGAACCATATGAAACAAGATCTTAACACAATTTTTAAGAAAACTTCAGTGATGTAACTGGAAAGATGTGTTAATAATAACAATGCTGAAATGCGAAATAATGATTCTGTATGTGACCATTTGTGGTGGAAGAAATACTCAGACTTTTTACTGAAGAATATTAGACACAAGTTAAAATCCTGTATTCAGAATTTTACTTAAGGCATAGTGTTTATTATTGTTGTGCAATTCAGAATCACGTGATTGCTCTAGTGATTTGTTGATAGCCAAATAATAATTATTTTACTTTACTTTATCTTACCCAAATATTTGTTGTTGTTGGTTCTTCAGGAGGTGATGACAGTCAACTGTTCATTTTCTGAAACAGCCCTCTAATGTTTGTTACATTTTCTGTTTCAGCTGTGATGTTGAATATTTATATGTGTTTTCATGGTTAAACTGTTGATGAGGAATAGGTAGTAGTGTATTGATAATTTTCCTTTGTATGTTTCTCTTTGATTTCTTCCAGGTGTCACCACTTTGTCCACGACATCGTCCATGATCGGAGAGACATTGTTGAGGATGAGGGAGACATCGTCCATGATCAGAGACATTGTCCATGATCGCAGAGACCTTGTCAAAGATGAGAGAGACGTTGTCCATGACCAGAGACATTGTCCCATGCTTCGTAGAGACC
This sequence comes from Lates calcarifer, assembly GCF_001640805.2. Taxonomy (NCBI): domain Eukaryota; kingdom Metazoa; phylum Chordata; class Actinopteri; family Centropomidae; genus Lates; species Lates calcarifer. The sequence continues at coordinate 19,922,153 of NC_066838.1, read as the reverse complement.
TTGTGATAGAATCGGCGGAGACGGGGGTCACCGATTTGACGGCATTGCCCGCGATCGTGGAGACATTGCAGATGATCACAGAGACACCGTCTATGATCTCAGAGACATCGTCCACGATCACAAAGACATTGTCCATGATTGTAGAGACTTTGTCCATAATCTCAGAGACATTGTCCGCGATCACAGAGATGTAGTCCGCGATCACAGAGACGTAGTCCACGATCACAGAGTCTTTGTACAATGAAGTTCTTTGAGACCAGGACCGAGGCCTCCAGGTAATTCACAAACCGCTTTACATCAACTGTCCAACACAGAGGACTGACATTAAACTGTTTATGTTCAGTATTCAGTATATCAGTATTTCATTTTCTGAAACAGCCCTCTAATGTTTGTTACATTTTCTGTTTCAGCTGTGATGTTGAATATTTATCTGTGTTTTCATGGTTAAACTGTTGATGAGGAATAGGTAGTAGTGTATTGATAATTTTCCTTTGTATGTTTCTCTTTGATTTCTTCCAGGTGTCACCACTTTGTCCACGACATCGTCCATGATCGGAGAGACATTGTTGAGGATGAGGGAGACATCGTCCATGATCAGAGACATTGTCCGTGATCGCAGAGACCTTGTCAAAGATGAGAGAGACGTTGTCCATGATCAGAGACATTGTCCCATGCTTCGTAGAGACCTTGCGATAGAATCGGCGGAGACGGGGGTCACCGATTTGACGGCATTGCCCGCGATCGTGGAGACATTGCCGATGATCACAGAGACACCGTCTATGATCTCAGAGACATCGTCCACGATCACAAAGACATTGTCCATGATTGTAGAGACTTTGTCCATAATCTCAGAGACATTGTCCGCGATCACAGAGACATAGTTCACGATCACAGAGTCTTTGTACAATGAAGTTCTTTGAGACCAGGACCGAGGCCTCCAGGTAATTCACAAACCGCTTTACATCAACTGTCCAACACAGAGGACTGACATTAAACTGTTTATGTTCAGTATTCAGTATATCAGTATTTCATTTTCTGAAACAGCCCTCTAATGTTTGTTACATTTTTTGTTTCAGCTGTGATGTTGAATATTTATCTGTGTTTTCATGGTTAAACTGTTGATGAGGAATAGGTAGTAGTGTATTGATAATTTTCCTTTGTATGTTTCTCTTTGATTTCTTCCAGGTGTCACCACTTTGTCCACGACATCGTCCATGATCGGAGAGACATTGTTGAGGATGAGGGAGACATCGTCCATGATCAGAGACATTGTCCGTGATCGCAGAGACCTTGTCAAAGATGAGAGAGACGTTGTCCATGATCAGAGACATTGTCCCATGCTTCGTAGAGACCTTGCGATAGAATCGGCGGAGACGGGGGTCACCGATTTGACGGCATTGCCCGCGATCGTGGAGACATTGCCGATAATCACAGGGACACCGTCTATGATCTCAGAGACATCGTCCACGATCACAAAGACATTGTCCATGATTGTAGAGACTTTGTCCATAATCTCAGAGACATTGTCCGCGATCACAGAGATGTAGTTCACGATCACAGAGTCTTTGTACAATGAAGTTCTTTGAGACCAGAACCGAGGCCTCCAGGTAATTCACAAACCGCTTTACATCAACTGTCCAACACAGAGGACTGACATTAAACTGTTTATGTTCAGTATTCAGTATATCAGTATTTCATTTTCTGAAACAGCCCTCCAATGTTTGTTACATTTTCTGTTTCAGCTGTAATGTCGAATATTTATGTGTTTTCATGGTTAAACTGTTGATGAGGAATAGGTAGTAGTATTTCAAATTATGAATAGTTCATAATTTGTAAGAAAATAGACAAACCCATTAATGAAGTTTATTTAGATAGTTCATGTATGAACGGTTCAAAGATAAAGAGGATTTTTAAGAATAAAATCACTGTTACAGTGAGGTATTGGAAAGATAATCAGTTATGCCTTATTTTCCATTAATATTGTGTTTGGAAAAACCTGGTATTAAACAAATGTTCTGTGTGTTTTCAGCTGAATTCATAGAACAGAATCCACCAAAGGTCAAGGTAAGACAACATTTTTGTTTCAGTGAAAAAAATAGATCCATGAAAACTCTTATCAACAAACAATTTATTCAATTGATTTGAATATGATTAAAATCTAATAAACAAATCTGTAGTACACAAGTAGTTTACAGCATTCAATGTAGTTTGCATCAGTAAAAGGTATCTAATATCAAATGTTATATTAAAAGTATTCTGTAATATAAAAGTGATGCAGTAAGTAATATTAATCTGAAATAAAAATGAAAATGTGACATAGTAAAAATGTAACCAAAAAAATGACCTGGTGAGGAATCAAAATTTTTAAAATAATGCATAACATAGTAATATACATGAATGTAGAAATAAAATTCCAAAGGCATCAAAAATGGTCATGAAATGTCATAGTGTAGTAAGGTGTCAAAAACCATCGTAAAATGTCATAGTATAGTATGGCTTAAAGAAATCATGAAAAAAATGTCATAGCATAGTATGACGTAAGAGATCATAAAAAAACGTCATAGTATAGTAAGGTGGCAATAATCAAGAAAAAATGTCACAATATAGCAAGGTGTTAAAAGTGGTCAAAAAAGTCATAGTATGGCTTAAAAAAATCATTACATAAAGTCACGGTATGTTATCAAAAAATATCATAGTATAGTATGGTGTCAAAAACCATGAAAAAATGTCACAGTATAGTATAGTGTAAAAAAGTCAAATGTCATAGTATAGTAAGGGGTCAAAAACGGTGAAAAAATGTCATAGTATAGTATGGCGTCAAAAACGGTCAAAAAATGTCATAGTATAGTATGGCGTCAAAAACGGTCAAAAAATGTCATAGTATAGTATGGCGTCAAAAAACATGAAAAAATGTCATAGTATAGTATGGCGTCAAAAACAGTCAAAAAACATGAAAAAATGTCATAGTATAGTATGGCGTCAAAAAACATGAAAAAATGTCATAGTATAGTATGGCGTCAAAAACGGTCAAAAAATGTCATAGTATAGTATGGCGTCAAAAACAGTCAAAAAACATGAAAAAATGTCATAGTATAGTATGGCGTCAAAAAACATGAAAAAATGTCATAGTATAGTATGGCGTCAAAAAACATGAAAAAATGTCATAGTATAGTATGGCGTCAAAAACGGTCAAAAAATGTCATAGTATAGTATGGCGTCAAAAAACATGAAAAAATGTCATAGTATAGTATGGTATCAAAAAACATGAAAAAATGTCATAGTATAGTATGGCGTCAAAAAACATGAAAAAATGTCATAGTATAGTATGGCGTCAAAAAACATGAAAAAATGTCATAGTATAGTATGGCGTCAAAAAACATGAAAAAATGTCATAGTATAGTATGTCAAAAA